>NC_090933.1:1014316066-1014946363 GCF_040938575.1 Ambystoma mexicanum
AGAGTAAAGCAAAGTCTTGGAGAGATGGAAGACAAGAAGAGCAGGTGTCGGAAAAGATAGTGGCGTCGAAGATACGAAGGTCAAGACGTGAGTAGATTGGAGGGGAGGGATTAGTAGTAGTGGAGCGTGAGAGAGGAGAAAGGGAGAATGATAGTAAGGCATGGTCAGAGAGATAAAAAGGAAGAGAAGAGACAGGGGAAGAGGGATAGGAAGAATTGAAGATGAGGTCAAGAGTGGAGCCAGAGGAGTGAGTAGGGGATGAAGGAAGGGTGGAGAGGAGGTGGGAGTCTAGGATGGAGAAGAGGGGAGAAGATTCAGGGGGAGAAGGAAGATGAATATTAAAGTTGCCAAGTACAGATAGAGGAGAGGGGGTGAGATAAGTGAGAGGAGGTGGTCAAGGTCTTCATAGATGGAAGAGAGAGGGCCAGGGGGACGATAGATGACCAGGAAGGAAATAGGGTGGGGAGAGGAGAAGGACTTGTAGAGGAATTCAAAGGAACAGAAAGAAGGGAGAGTTGGAGAGGAAGAGGAGGAGATGTATTTGGTGTGGTAAAGGAGACCAAACGCCTCCACCACGGCCAGAGGAGCGGGGGGTGTGGATAAAGGAGGAAGAGGAGGTTTTAAAGAGGCGGGGACAGAGGTGTTATGAGGGGGAATCCAGGTTTCAGTTAGGCAGAGGAATCGAAGGTTAAGGCGAAAGAATAAGTCAAGAATAGCTGCAGTTTTATTACAGATAGATCTGGCGTTCCAGAGAGCAGTGTTCATGAGCGCAGAGTGGTTGGCAGTAGGGGGATAAAGAAGGTTAGGGCGGTGAGAGAAGAAAGGAGGGTAACTGGAGGAGTGGGGGTGAGGATAGTGAAGAGGACTAGGCATAAGGAGGAAAGAGGAGAGTAGGAGGGAAAGGAGAAGGTGGAAGGGTAGAGAGAGGGGGATGGTGAGGTGGAAAGGAGTTATGGAAGATCGCACACCAAAGGACATAGAGAACGACAAGTAGAGTTGGGCCATAGTTGCAGGAGTTAGAAATGTAGGGGGTAGAGACCAGAAAGGGGAGGTAGTGGGCAATGTAGGACCAAGTGTGGAATGGGGAGAGGAAAGTGACAAGAGTGGGTACAAGATGGCGCCAAAGGTGGATTTGGGTCCAGTGATGAGAGATGGCCAGTAGGAACAATAGAGACAGAGGGAGCATGCACTCGAAACTGTAGTTGGAGGAGTCCAGGTATAAGATGGCGCCAAAGGTGGATTCGGGACCAGAGATGAGAGATGGCCGGTAGGAATCAATAGAGTCAGAGGGAGCAGGCACTCGAAACTGTAGTTGAAGGAGTCCAGGTGTCTGAGGCAGGAAAATGAGGTGTCAATTTTGGACTGCTGCAAGGTGGTCACGGGTCCAGTGATGAGAGATGACCGGCAGGACCAACAGAGTCAGAAGGAGTAGGCACTCGAAGCTGTAGTTGGAGGAGACCAGGTGCCTGAGGCAAGAAAATGGGGTAGCAATTTTGGGGTGCTGCACCTGAAATGGTAAAAGTGCAGGAGGCGAAGGTAGCTGGATCCACAATTAGAGGGTAAGATGGAAAGAAGGCACTGGCAGGAGCACTTGCAGCAGTAGAGGAAGATGGTTGAAGTAGGGGGTCCCGGTCAGCCAAGTTGTTGTAAGGCAGGGGGGCCGTGGAATGGAGGTATTCCAGGCAGCCACAGCCCCACAGGGACTGCAAGTGCCTAGTTAGAAGTAATCAAGCTCAGGCAGGCAGGATTGCTGTAGGTGGAAAGCAGGAGGCGCCAGGCTGGAGAAGGCGTACCAGGGGGTGAACAATCAAGCTCAGGCGGGCAAGGCCGCGGTAGGTGGCACCAGTGTAGAATGGGGGTACCCCAGGCAGCCACAACCCTGCAGGGACTGCAAGTGACTGGATGTGAGTAAGCAAGCTCAGGCTGGCAAGACCGCTTTAGGTGGAATGCAAGAGTAGCTGGGCTAAAGGAGACGTACCCGGGAGTGACCAAGCAAGCTTAGGCTGTCAGGGTCGCTGTAGGAGGCACCGGGGTAGAATGTAGGTACTCCAGGCAGCCACAACCCCACAGGGACTGTAAGTGCCTCAGATGACAAAGCAACCCAAAGCAGGAAGAAAGGAGAGAGCGAAGCCAAGTCCAGACCGCATCCGGGCCTAGTAAACAGAGGACCGTAGGAGCAGGGCTGGAGCGGAGAATGAGGCAGGGCAGGACTGCTCTTGTGCGAGGAGGAGTGGAGGAAGCGGGCAAAACAAGGAAGGTAGGGCTCCGGCCGCCACGATCCTGCCAGGACTTAGAGAGCCGGTGCGGAGGCGGAGTGCTCAGGAGCCGGAGTGAGAGCACGCAGGTCCGTCTCGTCCCTGTTGGGACACAGGAGGGAGAAAACCAAATGAAGGCTCTAAGGGCTGCTGCAGGGGAGCAAAGATGCCGGAACCCCATACTGCAGCAGATACCTCAGGACGCAGAAAGCCATACTCCGGAGGGAGCACCGAAGGAGCAGGACTGGGGCTGGAGAAAGAGGAAGGCTGGACCCACACCTGAGCACGGAGGAATGGAGGAAGCGGGTTAACGTCAAGATGGCGGCCCCCCAGACCGCCGCCGTCCCGCCAGGGCTATGAGAGCTGATGTAAAGCGGAGTGCTCTGGAGCAGCAACAGGGGCACGCAGACCCGCCCTGACACCGCCGGGACACAAGAAGGACGAAAGACCCCAGGAGCTACAGCAGACAGGTCCAGATGCTGGTTCCACGGATGGCTGAAAACTCACCATGACACCGGGTGTCGAAGAAGGGGCACAGGAGGCAGTATGGAGGCAAACAGAGCTGTCCTGTCCCCGTCAGGACCCAGGATGGGAAGAAGCCAAGGGAGGTTCCAGGAGCTGCAGCAGGTGCCAGGAAAGCCACGGCAGGAGGGGAGGTCCGCTGAACTGGACGTCCACGAGGCGGGAAGGATCCCGCAGGGGCCGGATCCGATGGTGGAGCAGGGGGAGGCTGTCCCAAGGCTTGCCCTGAAAACCACACACTGTGGACCCGATTCCTACTGGAAATGCCGTCGGAGGAACCCCAATAGGTGAGAAACAGGAACGTAGAAGGTGAGAGCAGAATTGCTATTAAAACTGTTTTATTACGGAATGATTCAGCCTGATTGAGGAGACGCTGGCTCAGGCTGCCATGCTCTGGCCCCCAGGTGGTTTTCTTGATAGACTTGATGGATCATCAACCTGTTTCCTTTCATAGTTTGTTTCTAGAGACTGTGTTTCTACATCATGTCGATCAATTCCTGGATCAAATCCGTCGGTACATGGCGGGTTCCTCAGAATGGCATCAATTCCCAGTATCCAGTCCATGGAACCTTCATAAAAAGGAATGTTTACTCTTCAAATTCAAGTCCCTGTATCTTCCATCTGGTTCGACTTGAAGACTGCTCTCCACATGAGTCATGACACACTGCCTGCAGGACACAGTGGCACAGTGGCCACTTTACATACCTTACGCAGACAGTTTTGGTGGCCGTGTATGCTTTGCTCTGTCAAGGACTATGTACGCTCTTGCATGGTCTGTGCTCAATACAAGTACCCCAGAGAAAACCCTGTTTGTTTGTTGCATCAGCCTGAGCTGCCCACCAGGCCTTGGAAAATCATTGCCACAGACTTCATTGAATAACTTCTCACTTCCAGAGGCTGTACTACAATGATGGTTACCAAAGATACTTTCTCCCATCTGGCTCACTTCACTCCGCTAGCCAAACTCCCAAAATCTCCACAAATGGCTAATGTCTTTCTAATGGAAATATTTTGTCTCTATGGTTTGCCCTCTGCAATAATTTCTGATCACCGAAGCCAGTACACTTCCAAGTTTTGGTCTCAACTTTGCTGTTTGTTCGGTGTTACCTGTGCACTGTCCTCGGTGTTCCATCCTCAAAGCAATGGTTTGACTGAAAGAACCAATCAGACTTTAGAACAGTATCTCCATTGTTTTACCACTCAGGTGAACAATGTTTGGTTTTCCCTCATTCCTATTGAAGAGTTTGCTTATAACAACACTGGTCATTTTTCTTTGAAAACTATTCCTGTTTTTGTGCATACGGCTTTCACCCTTCAGTTTTTCCATCTGGCCAATTGAGTCTACAGCTGTTCCTGCTGTCGAGGAATGGGTAACCAGTATAACCTTAATGCACAAGATTGCCAAAGAACATCTGCTCCAGGCAAGAGAGCTTATCAAGTGTTTCGCTGATAAACGCTGTAAGGACAACCCCTTGTATTCTGTTGGGGATTTGGTGTGGCTATCCTTGAAATACCTCCCCAGGCATCTCAGTCTCAATAAGCTGTCTCCCAAATACTATCTTCCTTTTGCTATTTTGAGATTCTGATAAATCTGATAACCTTTTCACTGCACTTACCTAAGACCTGGAAGATAATTCACCCAAGTGTTCATGTTTATTTGTTAAAACCCTATGTCGCCTCCTCACATACTCCAAGAACTCCAGCGCCAATGCTAGGTGATGATCAGCAAGTTGAATTTGTGGAATGGAAGGGTTATCCTCCCAGTGAACGCTCCTGGGAACTCTTCTCTGACCTCAATGCTCCTCTCCTTCTGCAAAGGTTTCATTGCTTAAATCTGGGCAAACCCAGGGGAGACAGTTTTCGGAGGAGACATACTGTCATATCTTTCCACCCCTTGTCACTCTGGTCCTCTTGGCGGCTTGCTCCAAGGATAGCGGGCTCCATCTTTACTCCCAAGATGACGGCTTCCCGCTTTACACAGATGGATTGCCAACACTATATTCCCCCTTAGATTGGCAGAGTCAGCACAAGCGAAATCCATTTAAGCATGCATTAGACACGGAACCTCGTGTCTCAATGCTTGTAACCCGTTACCTTGATCAGTGCTTCATACTAGTTTCTAGCCCTCTTTCCCTGGTTTTCCTCCTGATCTCTCTCTTGCCTTCCTGGCAGGCCTCTTTTTTGGTTCTCCCTGGCTCTCGCCTGGTTTCTCTTCTTCTTGTTTTCCCTGGTTCCCGTGTGCTATGTTTGCTACAAGAATAGTACCTCTTCCACTGGATACATCTTCCTGGATTGCTGCCCAGGTTTTTCTTTCATCTGGAAGGTTTTTACTGGAGCTCTTTGGCGGTCTCTCCCGAGCTTACCCAGCCTAGGAACACCTGCAGGCAGGGTGGTGACTGGAGCGGCTTGTCCTTTTCTACATGACACATGCTCTAAACGACAAGGAAAACTCCACAAAAAGACTTCCACAAAGAAACAACAGGTGAGCCAATCTTGCGAATCCAAGGATCCTGTCATTGGAGCGAGAATGAGAAGGAAGGAGCAGGATAGATAAGATCAACATATATTGAATAGTTGTATGAGGTGTATGATAGTGAATCAGAAGAAGCAGAGAGATGGAATAATTTGGAAGGGAGAAAGCAGTCAAGGGAGAGGAGAGCTAAGGATACTGTAATAAAGTGGAGGAGATTAAACTTAACAGGGAAGGTGAAATGAGGCACAATGTTTTGTGGTATCTCTGGGGATGGAGTCAAGAGATTACGACAGTGGTGGGGGTGCATGATGAATGCCAAGTGAAAGAGGAACTGCCCAGACCATGGGAAACTGCCTAGTTTCACCCATACCAACCCACTTCTGGCAGGGACTATGGCAGAGTCTTCCACAAGCAACATGGAGTCTTCCCTGAGTGGATTCCTGCCACTGTTACTCCCATGCAGACCTACTCCTCTTTTGAATGTCTTGTCTGCCGACTCTCTCTCTCTCCTAGCCATTCCCTTACCGTGGCTACTATCTATCGGCCACCTGGTCAAATTTCCTCCTTCCTCTCCGAGTGGGCGGACCTCTCCTCCTCACTCCTGTCCTCAACCACTCAACTCCTCTTTCTTGGAGACTTCAACATCCACCTGGATGCCTCCTGTCCCCCTCTGGACTCTTTCGCAACCTCTGCGACTCTCTCTCATTCTCTATTCTCCCGTCTGGGCTGACTCATTCTGCAGGGCACACTCTTGATGCCCTGATCTCCTCTGACCTTCCCCTCTCTGTCCCTCTCTCCACTCCGCTCTCCTGGAGTGATCACTTTCTCCTCTCCTCCCACCTCACCCTCCCTACCCCACAGGCAAAGCCATCCCCATCACTGCCACCTTTCTTCTCGGTCATCCGACCCATGAAGCGCGTGTCAGTTGAGGCTTTCGCTGCCACCTTCTTGCCCCCTCCTCCCCCTTTGGCTGACTCCCACCCTGACACATCCCTCTCCACTCTCCACTCTGCTATATCTGATACTCTTGATATCCTTGCCCCTGTCATGAGAATCCGCCTGAAGCCCAAAGCCAAATGTAACTCCTGGTATGACTCGGATCTGGTCACCCTTAAACGCAAGTGCAGGGTGGCAGAGAGGAAATGGCGTGCTTCATGTTCATCCTCTGACATACTGGCCTGTCGCCTGCTCCAAAGGCAATACCGGCTTTCCGTTCTCACCAAGAAGAGAGCCCTTATCCAAGCCGGCATCTCTGCGGCATCTAACAATTCGGCCGAACTCTTTAAAATCTGCAAGGAGCTGGCCAACCCTGCTCAGTCTCTACGTCTCCTGTCCCCTCCCAGGCCCTCTGCACGGCACTGGCCTCTCACTTCATTTCAAAAACTCAGGACATCCTGTCCTCACTCTCCTCCTATAACCCCCCCCTCTATTCCCCGCCCTTCCTCTGGCTCTTCTGCAGCCACCCCTCCTCTCTCCTTCTCTTCCTTTCCCCTTTTTTCTGCTGCCGAGGTTTCAAGACAAGTCCGATCTATGAAAGTCTCGTCAAAACAGGTCCACCCCTGTTCCTCCAAAACTATCAAGGACCACATTGACTCCTTGGCTCCTGCCCTTGCTGACTTCTGCAATCACTCCTTCGCCTCTGGACTCTTCCCATCCCCTCTCAAGCACTCCCTTGTGCACCCCCTTCTTAAGAAACCATCTTCCGACCCTTCCTGCCCAGCTAACTATTGCCCAATCTCTATCACTCCCTTCCTGGGCAAGCTCCTGGAGAAACTGGCAATCTACCAGCTTAATCTCCATGCTGAATGTGTTGGTAGTCTTCATGACCATCAGTCTGGCTTCAGAGCTGCCAGAAGCACGGAAACTGCTCTCCTGAACATCCGTGAGGACCTGCTCTCGAACCTTGACTCTAACATTCCATGAGTTCTCATTTTGCTTGATCTCTCTTCTGCCTTTGATACTGTCAAACATACCATCCTGCTCAACCGTCTCCGTGATAACCTCGGTATCACTGGTCAGGCTCTGACATGGCTGACCTCTTTCCTCTCAAATCGACCCTGCCAGGTCCAACTGGGGTCTTTCCTCTCTGACATCTTCTTCTCTACCTGTGGTGTCCCCCAGGGATCTAACCTCTCTCCCTGGCTGTTCAACCAGTATCTGGCACTTCTCGCCCACCACATCGCCGCTCTCTGCCCCTACTTTCAGTGCTATGCGGATGATACCCAACTCATTTTCAGGCTACCCTCGGCCTCCTCTTCTCCTTCCCTCATCTCTGACTGTCTTTCTGCTATCCAGGAATGGTGTGCCGCCAACGACCTCTGCCTTAATGCCAGTAAGACTGAGATTCTACTCATCGGCACTCCCACTCCCTCCTTCCCTGCTGCTCTCTGGCCGGCCTCTCTGGGCCCTCTTCCTGCTCCTACATGCAAGGCAAAAAACCTTGGGGTCATCTTCGACTCCACACTCTCCTTCTCTCCTCACATATCCGACGTATCTAAGAAGTCACACTACCAGCTACACCTCCTCAGAGGTATCCTTCCTTTCCTCTCCTTCCCCCAGAAACTCACTGTCTCTAGAGCCCTGGTTCTCTCTAAGCTGGACTACTGTAACAGCCTCTATCTTAATCTGCCCGCCTCTACTCTCCGCCCTTTGCAACTCATCCAGAACAGGACTGCAAGACTTGTCCTTGGCCTCAAGCCCAGGGACCGTATCTCTCCAGGACTGAAATCACTACACTGGCTCCCAGTGACTGCGAGGATCAAGTTCAAAACCCTCTGCATTGTCCACAACGCCGTCTGGGGCCTTGGGCCAAAATACCTTCAACTCTCTCTTCCTAAATATCTTCCTTCTCGAGCTCTTCGCTCATCCGCCTCCAACTCCCTCAGGGTCAGCCGCTTCTCCAAACAACGAGTTGGGGGCAGATCTCTTTCCACTGCAGGGGCCTCCCTCTGGAACAGCCTTCCTACCTCCCTGAAACTTGAGGAGAACCACCTCCGGTTCCGGAAGCACCTCAAAACCTTCCTCTTTGCCTCCGCTTTCTCGCCCCCTCTCCCCTGCTAATATTACTGAAACTGCACTGAATCTGCAAATGGGCCATTCACCGTTCTCGGCCCAGCCACTCTCTCCTGCACTGCCTCCACGGCAACCCCTGCACTACGGGACTGTGTCTGTATCCATACAGCCCCCCTTCCCAGCACTTGTCTGCACTTACCTCGCACTTGCCACCAGCTGGCCCTTGTTATTTATCCTGTATGCTGTATGCTAATAACCCTGTACTGCACTTTCCCCTCTCCCTTTCCCCCATGCACTTTTCCCTTCCCCTCTACCCTTGCACTTGCGCGATCTGAATGACACCTGGCCTAGTAAGATCGTTGTCTGTCTCCCCTTGTTCCCCCCCCTGCCTCGTCGTGCCTTGAAACACTTGTGTATAGGCGCGTTCCAAATGCCTTATCATATCATATCATATCATATCATGGGAATGCACCTGCCGGTCTCTAGGCCAAAAGTGATCTGACTTAGAGGTTTGGCCCACATCACAAAGGCCCAAAAAATCAAAGTGGTTGATCCTCTTTTGAAAGAGAAAATCATCCACACAAGTGCAACAAAGATGTGAGCAGCACGGCCCAAAGTATGTTGATTACTTTGTAGCTAATGCCAAAAGAATGAGCGGGATAGGTTGTTGGACACAGGTTTTTAAGCAAATTTACATTTTTAGCTACTGTTTTCTTTGAGTTTCCCAAATCCTTGTTTCTATTCTACTTTAAATCCTTAGCATGTTTACTTTTTTAAATAAAATCAACCCTTTTGAATTTTATATTTTGGACTCTGAGTTTCCCGTTGATGCACTGGCCATAACATATTATGATAAAAGTCCATATCACCTTCCAGAAGCTCACTGGAGAGTGGTCCAAGAAGGAATCTCTTATGGTCTCAGCACCACACTTCAATAACATTTAGAGGTGGGTTGTGTAGCTCAGTTTCTTTATGTGTACAACAGGACCATTGTAACATAAGTTCACCCCCAGATATGGCACCAGCAGCACAAGCAATTTCCACCGGCTGCTCATTTCAAAATTACAGCATGTCTGTAACCTCATAGCCTGGCATGTGAACTTGGGAGCCAGCAGGCTGCAGTAGAAGGTAATAGGTATAAAAACATAAAAAGGACCCAAAACATGCCCCTTGCATCATACTGGATATAAACAGCAGGAGTATAGCACAGGAAAACAAATCAACTTGTACAATTCAGTACTTGATACTTGTTCAGAATAATACCATCCTCAACCTTAACCACAATGATCAACAACTGGAGCATTTTAATGGTTTTGAGAGGGGAGACACCCCCTGTGTATATTAAGGGATTGGGACACTGTTGTCTTCCCCAACTTTAAACCTTGCATCTTCAAATGTAAGCTATGAATCATGAAATTATTTTATTGTGTTACTCAGCTCTCTCTCTCAATGTCATATCCGCCCACACTGCAGACCCTGCACAACCAATCCAGCATAGGGATTTCCTGGTGTGTGGCATCCTCTTCTCAACACCTTGAATGGAACTAACCTGGTGAGCGCATTGAGTGTTAATCTGTAAATAGGCAATCCTCTGAGGAGTTCTTGCGCCCAATCAACATCAATCAACAGAGCCAAGTTCAATACATCCATGAGAGTCTGGTTGAACCCCTCTTTTTCCACATCAGACTGAAATTCTTGTAAACACAGCAATTTACTTCACCCCTTCTTGTACCTGGCAAATCACTGCACCAAGACCAGTATCATCGGCATCTGTCCAAATAAGCATTTCACAACTTTAATCAAACCTGGACACGACTCTTGACCTTAGAATTTCATTCTTCCCATTCACAATCTCACGCTGATAGTCTTTCAACCAGTCAAAGATCACACCCATTTTGAAAAACATGCTAGTGTCCTTAGGGTTTTCCATGAAGTGTGTCGCACATTTTGAAGAGTTTTCCAATAGACCTAAAACAATCATGAGATCCTGGCTTGATGATGTTCCTTAGGGCAGCTGTCTTTCCAGGGGCAACACATACCAAAAGTATTCTATGACTCTCGTTTTAAATGTGCACTTCTCCCATTTGAGAGCCAACTCCACATTCTTAAACTCCTCCGTCACATTGTTCAAACTCATGTCATGATCTTGACCATTCTGAAAAAAACTAGCAGGTTTTCTTGGTAGAGAATCACTCTGTCCTCTTCCCCAAATAGCCTAAACATGAACGTCTGAAAAACACAGGATGCTGAAGGCAGAGTAGAAGGCATACTTCTTTAACAACATATGCCAAAGACATAATACAAGTCATCAGGTGCATTGGATTCTCATGTAGCTTTAGTTGGTGATATAGTCAATTGCAGGAATGTAAATGCTCTCCCTGGGTGTGAACATTTCAGAGACAATAGGGAGAGGGAGGCATTCTTCCAACACCTGCTTATTCAAATGTCAAACCTGCACACCTAATCGCATACAACCATTCCGTTTTATAATGACCACAATCAGAGGAATCCACTCAGCATCTTCCACAGTTTCAAACATCCCCTCCCTCAAGTGTCACTATACGTCGTCCATCCTCACTTCTTCTCTGAGAGTTATGATTTTTTTATCCCTTTGAGGAAATTGGCACTGTCCCTTGTTGAATGTGAATTTTGTAACAGAACACTTTGTCATGCTAAGTTTCTCGATACAGACCTTAGAGAACCTATTCTTCACTAACCCCCCGGCACTGTCCAGGTAAGAAATATCTATCAAATAAACGACTTTCCATATTCTTAGGCTTACATATTGTGCTAATCCCCCTTGTTGTGGTCATCTAGGGAGATGGCCTCCCATGTCAGAAATATAAATCTCTGTGGCATCTCTTTTCTTTGGAAAATTCCTTCAAAACCTTCATGTACTAGATGGTCCACATTTATTTATTTATGTATTGATAATTTGTAAGACGTTTTACTTATCTGTGACCATAAGTATCAACCCCTTAAATGTTCCCTTGCAGAATTCAATGTTCATCACAGTATACTCTGACCCAGAGTCAATGAGGAGAGGGATGCCCATATCATTCAATAGGAAATTCACATATGGCTTCTCCTCTTTCACTTGTGCACCCACTTCAGACACAGGAATTGACATATTAGTACTCTCCGAAAGTGCAAAGACCTCTTTCACAAAGAATTTGCAACATTGGGGAACATGCAGGTTTTGTCTACACTCTGAGCAGATAATCCGCCACCCAGGACATTATTTTCTAATAGCTAGGTACCTGCTGCTCCTCTATCTCTACCACCACCTAAAGTCTCTCAAACCACTGCCTTCCATTTGATCAATTTCAATATAGAGTGTACTTCTGTGGAGTGTCCCTGTTCTCCTCTCAGCCTGCTCAAAACCCATTTTGTTCACCTATATGCAGTTGTATTCTATGTGTCCCTCTTTCTGCAGGGCATAACCATTCATTTTCCATGCATGGGTACATTTTTGAGAGAGTGTGCAATGCCCTTGGCCAGTTTCAGTCCTTCATCAAATGTGGAATTATCCGTCATCCAGATTTCCTTCCTTATGCTGTCATTATTGAACTTTCCCTGAAACTGTTCTGTGCTGAGCTGTACGTGTTCTTTTCTATTGAATCTTTATGAGGCCGCCAGTCCAGACAGTGATGTAATAAATTGCTCACAAGACTAACCAGCCTTCTGCTACTGAGTGTCGAACCTCTCAAAGCAAACATTTAGTTTAGGTTAGAGTGTAAAGTGAGTTGTCTGATTTAATCTTCGTAGCGGCAATGCGCTTTACATCTTGGCCCAAAACCTGTTCTCCTGCAATGTCAACCAGTCCTTTGATCACTTGTTGCACAGGCTATGCCCAAACAATAGAATAAGTGAGCTTTACTCCGTTCAGCACTAAAGGACGGGGCATATTTTGTAAACATGAACTGTTGAAATTCCTCTTTTCAATCTGACCAATTTATTAGGATTGTATCTGTATAAAGAAGGTATGAGGAAAGTCCAAGTATATTCTGTTGAGCAAATATGCAGTCAGTTATTGAATAACTAGTGTAGAAGCCTGTGTACCTGGCGCATTTTGCTTAGGAACTTTATGCATGAACCATCATATCATATCACTACTCTTACACTCGACTCTACACCATCACTCAATCAGAGTACAGCTACACCCCTTGATAAATTCAGCCTAGCTGCTCACATACAAACACTACCTCACAAACACCTCATCAGTCTAATAAAATGCAGCTATATCCCATGACAAACCGGCCTAGCTGCACACATAAGCTTCCTACAGGCCTAACACCGCCCGAACCCAGTCTGGGTGTCCACCTACCAGACTGCACACATTCAACTGATATCTCCACCACCACACGTATTACTAGGATGCAGCTACCATCAGGCAATTACACCAGCTGCACACATAACTGGTGCACCCCTGCATGCTACAACACTAATTCTCTCTACTCGCTCTACTGACGTGGACTACGGTCCCCGAAAGTGTTCAATCTACCAGTGCTTTGAGGTCACACCAATGATATATAAAGCGCTACATATAAATCCCAAATAACATAAAATAACAGTAGGACCACTATACATCCCAAGGCAACAGCTCCCTCTAGCCATGACAACCGGCAAAGCTATGTGAATTGGCATTGTCTCTATATATCCTAAGGCAACAGCTCCCTCTCGTGGAGACAACAGCAAAGCTACTGCATTGGACAAAGTACAGGACAATCATACATCTGGGCTTTTATTATATTGTTAGATTAAATGTGTTCTTTGGTCTGGTTATATCTTGCATGTATGACCTTCTTTTAGACTTCACTTTGGTTTACAGTACATTCCTTTCTGCAGTACTTTTTTGCCACTAGGGGAACATTCAAAACAAGTTATGCTTTTTGAAAAGTGTTTTTGCTGAGACAACATCACTAGTGCAGCACACTGGAGTTCATGAGAGTAGTACTGATACGCAAGCAGACCGAGAGTCATGACGCATGCTGTTTAAGGAACACACCAAAACTTTGTGAACGGCAAAAGCCACACACCCTCTGGTAAGTGATGGGGAGTAACGAGCCATGTCAGAAACAAAATCATTTTTGATAGAAGGCACTGTGTCTTATCTCCAATGTTCATGGTATCCACATCAGGTGCCCTGAGCCAACTTTGGTGTCAATGACCCAGCCCTCCATTGTGGGGGGTAACTATTTAGTTCACCATGCTCACCTGCATGCAGTCTATGGGGTCCTTCTAACACCCACCATAGGATCATGCCTTCCTCCCATCTCCAGTCTTGTGGTCATAACACATGGGAAGAGTTATGTACCTCCAAATCTTTATTTGTAAATCTGGAGCACAGTGGCATAAGGACCCCCAGAGAGGGCAACATCAACTCAAACAGCTCCAACCAAATTCCCACCTCGACATTCCCTACATATTAAAGAATGTGGGTGAACTCATAGCCTGTCCTGTGATGTCAGGAGATGGCAAGCCACAGCCGACTATGATAGGAATAAAGAACTTACAAAGGACCAGACAAAATCCAAATTGTGTTGGACCTGAAGGTCATCAAATCCCCCAACCGTCCACCAGAGCCAGTGAATCTCTCCTGAAGACATCTTGTGGACATTTGGTTATGTGTATCGATTTCTCTGAAAGTGTGTGCATCTTCCATTTCAATGCATGTATCATGCTGAGAACTGATCAAATGATCACATGATGGTATCCTTCACTTATATAACACATTGGGCCTCATTACACGGAAAGCAGTAAGGGTTAACGGTCACCGGTAATGGTACCGGTGACCGTTAACCCTTACCGCAGGATTACAAGGTCCCTTTGCAGTTTGGTACTTTAATGCCTGCTTTTTAGCAGGCGTTAAAAACCAACCCGAAAAGGGACCAGTGTGCTAATTACGGTACCGCAATTTGCGGTACCGTAATTAGCACCTTCCGCATTCCCATTATGCCCTATGGGGCAAACATGGGAATGGGGAAGGGCAATGGGGGAAGGGGGAATTACCGCCCCGCCAACTTTGGGGCGGTAATTCCCCTTTCCTCCAAGGCGGTGCCGGTATTTTAGCGGCATGGACCAAGGTGCTAGTAGCACCTTGGTCCACCGCCTACCGTGTAATGAGGCCCATAGTCTACTAATGTCTACTCATTCATGTAATGCTTACCTATTCTTACCAAAACTGTAACTGTAAATGTAACATTTCTTCATTACTATGTAATCATACCCAAGCGCCTGGATGCCCCAGGGTCTAGCGGTGCGCTATATAAATAATAAACTAAACTAAACATAGGATTTAAGAAAAGGCTACCGGCAGATTCACTTAGAAATCCAAAGACAAGGATAAAACGATTTTGCAGTTTATTACATGACACTTTGGCTCGCATTGGTCCCCTGTTAAATTCGCTCATTTAGCACGTCCTATGACCTCGTGAACCCTCAAAGGGTCCTAATCTACGAGACATAGTGATGCGGAGACATATTTGGGACGAGCCTATGTGCTGCTTCTACATGTTCACTCAATCTCTATAGATGCCGACCTAAATGTCAATCTAATAAGCGCCATATGGCTCTGTCAACTGTCATTTACTTGGGATTCTAAGTGGAGAGAGGCTTAATAAAACAACAATAGGTTAAGGTTAAAAATTTGAAATGGATTCCCACAACTACTACCATAAAAACATGTGTAGGCAAATCATGGTTTAGTCAGGTACAGAAGAAGAATCATTTGAGGCTTCCCTTGATTTAACAGACCATTAACCAACCACCTAAGTAAACCACAATTATACTGACTAAGAAGGAGTGAGCAAAGTCATAGAAATTTTGTAGAGTTGAAGTTCTCTGTGCCATCTCACCCCCCTGGAATCCCTGGGACCCTGGTCCAATTGCTTGACTGTACGATCTACAGCAAGTGTGATACGAGTAATCAAGAGTAAGCGCAACTCATTCAATTTTTTTTGGATTCAGAATCTTTTTAGGAAAAACTAAATATTGTACTGGTCCCCAAGGAGTGGCGATAAACATTTACACATGGAATACTTAGGAAAGGCCTCTCAACAACTGCCCACACATTTACTGTATGCACAAGTGCTGGAAAGTATAGACGGAAGACAACTGATTAGATTATTATTTTACAACTACTCACGTGGCTTTAGCGTGCAGCAGATATTTTTCAGGAAGAAGCCACAAGGGAAAACACCATTATTTAAATCTATGTATTCCCCTACTAAAACACAGATTATAATTGGCTCTGTGTTTGGAGCAAATAAATATTTGAGGTACATCTCAGTGAGACGTGGTGTTTTATACTGGCCTCTTCTCTGTAAAATCGCAATACTTAACATAACTAGAAAGCCAAAGTGAAAGCCTCAGAAGACAATCCAAGGTTGGTAGAGTCTAAGGTGCCAATCCTGCTTCACAAAGATGACTGTCATTAAAGCAAGCAGGAATTCCAGAGGAATTCCAGAGGCCCAGAAAGCACTCCTAGAGTGTTGAGGCTACTTGCATGACCATACGTGAATGAGTAGAAATAGGTCTTTTGAACAAGAGGCCCAAAAGAACATCTATTTAAATAACAGCAGCAATTGTAAAAAGTGATGCATTGTCAAAACCTAGGTGTGTCCCTCACTACCAGTATGGGTGAAAATCCAATGTACCATGATGTTATAGAAAAGTAAACAAGCAGTAAGGGGTTGCAAAAAATGTGCCAGACGTTAGAGGTGTGGGTGTGTCGCTGTCTAGACAAATGAAACACTGAAGGCAACGATAGGACGTGCAGTGGTTATAAGGGACATATTTGGCACATAGCATGTAGCTTTTCGAAATGAAGATCTAGAAAGAATGCATATCCTTGGCACATGTTACTCTAAAAAGTGAGCCATGAAAGGGCTTTCCATTAGAAAGCATGTCTTCTTTACATGTGTTGATAAAAAATATACCCCCATGTAGAGAACAGCTTGGTAGATCAGAATTTCAAAGAAGTCCTCAATGAAGAAAACAAATTGAAAAGAAAGCAATTTCTTCAGATGAAAACAGGGCATTGGACGTAAAAGTATACATATAAAGAAGCATAACATAGAGCAACAAGATCAGGTTTGAAAATGAAACTCCAAGACAATGCTGAGATGCTGGAGAAAGAAGTCCACGAGAAAAGGTTAGACATCTTGGCCTAGATGCCAAGCACAATATTATGCTGCCTCCCTAGTCATCAGAAAAGAACACACAGTGTGGAATCTGGGAAAGACGTGCAAGACGCATTACTCTCCCAGCGCTTAAAAGTTTATGAAGAGAAGTCGACATACGACAATGGATATTTGGCCCTGTGAAAGGGGCAAACACTCTGAACTAGATATCAAGCAGTAAGGAAATACGACTGCTGCTGTTTTGGAATGCAGTAGTAATAGGAATGTTTACCAATTGTTAAGAATCGCGGATGTCACCTAGCAGAAAAGTGATGGTTTCCATTAAATCAGATGCGTCAGCAACCTTACCACTCAATATTGAAAACACTTCATGTGTGGTTTCCACAGACTGAGAATAAATGAAAAAAATCCCAAATAGCCACCGTATATCCCATGGTAAGCACTGCCTCGTGTGCAATGTTTTTCACAGAGCTTTTGCGCCAATCCAAAAATGGTACCCAGATTCGAATCAGCCCTGACTGGGCTGTTCCCACCACCCGGCCCACCTCTGCCTACTTTGGATTGGCTCCTGCTGTAACAAAATGAGCCAGACAACGGTTGCCGGCCGACAACATCAGCCTCCTTACAAGGCCCACTTTTAAGGCCAGTATTCCCTGTCTGGCTCTGTCTGGCAATGGAGGACTCCTGTGACCTTAAGTATGTCTCTGCCTTCGTATTGATAATGAATTGCTTCCCTCCTGTATAATGCATATCTCATCTGCACTGTTTTCCCGACGCAGCCTGCGACCTGACAGTGTCGGCCTTCATAATCGGCACAATGCTACTTTCTTTTTATTTTAAATGTATTTATTAATTTTTTTTTAAACCTTTACAACTATTTAAATAAATTAAAAAAAAATAAAAAACAATAAAACATTCATTCCTTTATGGATAAGAAACTGAAGTTATTCAATCAATGATCTTGATAATTAACACCATTAAAATACATACATGACAAAATTCAGTTCCATCATACATAACAAACTGAGATTATTCCACATACAATTGTGATAACCGTCAACATTAAAAACAAGGCTAAGAAGCAAGAGATTACCCAGCAAACAAAAATAAATCGATCAAAATGTTGATTTACACAGAAAGAAAACTAAAAACTAGAACACTAAAACATTTAATGTGTGTTACTAGTTGAACATTTTGCACACTTTCTTCAAGAATCTTACAACACTCAATTTCAAAGACACATTTTTCCCATAGACAGTCAATGACATACATTGGAAGTTAGAGACATATTTCCCAAGGAACATCAATATCTGTCGTCTTAATCGAGTACAATGAATCAATACATGTCTCAATGTTTCGTCTGATTGGTTGTTATGGCAGTATCGGCAACATCCCCAATCATGCAGTTTATTAGCAGATCTAATATTTAAGATTTAATTGGTTGGCAAAACATTAAAACGAAAACGCATTAAAAGCAATTGTTAACATGTTTCCCAGAAAATTGAGTCAAGTACGATTCCAGTGTACCAATTTCGTTTTTATATGAGATTATGTGATAATAGAGTTTAGAGCTGGTGGTTACATCTATCATTTTAGACTAGTGATATAACCGATTTTTCCTTTTTACAAAATTAGGAATATTTAATAAAACAGCCTTTGATTAACGAATCATTCCCAACATTAATAGACATTTCATACAAAGATCTTGGATAAGGCCACTATTAACTCGTCCCTCCACACACTTAGTGCCAAGAAGGCCATAAAGGTTAGAGGTCGGTTCTGACCAAATTTTCATGAGCACCAACTTGCTCCACTCTACCAGACTTGTTAATGACTGGATACCCAGGTCATATCTTAGAGCCGAAATAGTGATGCAGCTAGGTAAATGGAATAACACCATCCTCCATATTAGGGCCTCCTACATTCAAGTTCAACCAAGATCCAATCAGGGAAAAGTTCATGACCATAAATGAGTCTTGGAATAACTTTGGCGACATAGAACCTCAAGGCCATCATTAGTGAAAATTGACCGTATTTATTGTCCACAAAACTCATCTGAATTGCAAGTAGTACAGCTTTATTTTTAAGATAGTGCCTATAGAATCCCCTGGACGGGTGGGCTACAATTGGGTAGCCCAAGTAGACCATATGACTCATAGCTTTGATCATAATCCTGTTTATGGACCAGGTAAAGGCGCATTTCTTTTAGAGTCTACAAAGCTTTAAAATCCGTTTAAAAAAAAAAATTAATAGTCAAATTATTTAATTCCATATATTCAGTAAAACTGTTTAATAGTTTCTGGAGACCAATGGGGGTTAATTCCATTAGTGTGAAGTTATATGTGTAAGCTGCTCATGAGCTCTGGATATTGCCAATTTTGGGGGAAACCATTGATGCTTTATTCAAGTATAGACCGACATCTGATACATATAAATTGAACAATGTTGGGCAAACAAACACCCCTGTCTTAGTCCGTTAATGGTGGGGATGGCTTTAGTCATTAGGCCATTCTGATTCATTCTCACCTTAACAGAGGATTCTTTGTAGTGACTAATCATAATATTCAAATGCCTTAGAGAGATCCATTGATGCTACATAAATGGCTGTAGGTGCTTTTGAGGTGACATTAGTATGTTGAAAACTAGTGAATAACAATCCTCCCACTTGGTACCCATACCTTTTCGAAAACCCAGCTGGAATATGTTTAATATATTCATCTCCCTACTCCAATCTTCTGTGTGTTTCAGAATAACAGAGGCAACATTTTTCGAATACGGGTCCATTATAGTTATAGGTCTATAATTCTCTGGGGATGATCTATCCCCCCTCTTCTAAATAAGGCAAACATAAGAGGTTTTCCAAGAGGTGGGTATGATTTGAGTCGCTATTATGTATTTAAACAATATAAATATAATTCTGGACCAGAGATCGATGTTATGCTTAAATATTGTGTGTGTTAGGGAGTTAGGGCCCCCCGCTCTTGAACTGCTAGCACTAGATATACATTTCCCGATATCCACAGTGAAGTGCTCAGACCATTTTTTATCACAACCTTCATATGCCAAGGGACCATAAGGAGATCCTACTTTATACAGTTCATTAAAGTACTCAACCCAGGACTCCTCCCTGACTGGATTAGCAAGCATTACAATTTGTGTTCTTTCTATATCATTGATCAGGGCCCAAAAGGAAAGCAAATTATTTGCATTTAAAGTGGAAAGCATATTCTCGCTATCGATTTGTAAAGGTTTTGCTCTGAACATCTTTGTCCAATTCCGCAATTGCTGCTTTATACCCCTAATTTTAATCTGCATGAGTAAGGGGTCAATCCACTCAATGGTTTTGGTTAGCCTAATTTCTTTCCTCGCTAGCCTCTTCCTTTATTGAACAATAGGATGAAATCTATGATGGTGTACTTTGCCTGGTCCATCCAGTCAAATTTTTGTGCCAATCCTCGGCAACATCCCACTAATATATTGCTTAAAGGCAGAGGTGGCGAATGTTACATTCTTTGGTTGTAGGGCAGAATTTTCAAAATCGCTCAGAATCATTATATTAAAATCAAAAGATGCAATCTTTTTGTCATTCAATCTTGGGTGATTAACCTGTTGGTTTATCCTAATCTTCGAATTGTAGTACACTGTGTTGTAGTTGCAATTATCGCAATGGAAACCAGTAGTTAATATTGCATGGTCACTAAGATCAATACGCGTCACATTAAAGGAGCTTGTCATATTAAAAAGAGTTTTGGTTATAAAGGTATAATCAATACAGGATGAAGACATAGCCCCAAACCATGTATCCTCTTTGCGTCTGTCACTTTTTTCATTCAATATCAATGGTAGGAGGCCCAAACCCTTCAAATTTCGACGCCACAGGAAACCTTGAAGTAGTTTACAATTTGCCCCACTTTTGTACAGCCCATTTTCTTCACCCGCGACAGACATAATTGGAGGGGGATATATGTCAATATTGTGGCTGCATTAGAGGAAGAGGAGCTTTAAAATCCTCTGTAACTGTCACTTGTCCCACAGGGTATGTCAGGTACCATTCCTCAATCTTGTGATTAATCTTCACTAAGGTTGAAGACAGCTTGCCCTCAGGGCCCCAATAAATGTTAAAAAGAATATTCCTAACTTTCAGAATTACTTCAATTTTGAAAGACGCTGCCAAAACACCTTTACACAGGATAGAATAATTTATAATGCATAGGCCCAGGCCCTGTTGGACTGCAATCAGGAGGCCACCACAGGTTGAACACCTGGACCTAAGGAGCCGGTTCCATGACAATTTCATAACCTTCTAATAAGGTAAATTCAGTAATCCATGTTTCTTAGAGGCAAAAGATGGAGTGAGTGTGTAAATACTCACACAGAGTTTATTAGAACATAATGTAGAAAAAAACCTTACATTCCAAGAAAGTAAGGTCGATACTGCCTTTCGCTAAAGCTTCACTTTCATTTCCTTCATTTGCACTATATAATCTCTTAAAGAGATGGCAAGCCACCACCAGCTTTCCTTGTCATTCCCAGCTTCTTTCTCATCATACTCTCTTCCCAGCCTTTCCCTAGGAGCCACTGTATTAATGGACTGGGGCAAGCCCATTACCTCCTTTGCAACATTCAGCATGGCTCTAGTCAGAAAGGACCTTAGGTCATATCCCAATTTCAGGAGATTTTCTGTTTCATTTAAGAGTATTTACTAGACCATTTTGAAGGGAGCTACCAATCTATCATAATCATATCACTTCAAATGAAGTCCACAAGCTTAATGTCTTCGCATGTCAGAAGTCTCAATGACAGAATTTTGGTTAAATAACACTAATGTAGTAGCTCTATTCAGGTAACCGGATCCCCAGTGCCAAACATGTAATTCAGCGTAACACTTGGGTAATCCTGAAATGTGGGATCCTTAGAAAGAATCTCAATCTCATCTTTAACAGGGTGACGGCTCAGTTGGGCCATTAAAGGTTGCCTATTCCATAGTGAACAGTTGGCCTCCTTCTGTCCTGGAACCTCCCTCTGACCTTCAGACTCATGACATGCATAGGTATGGGCTGCCCTATTATTCAGGGTGGACGATCCTAAGGTTGCCAGGCCCACTGTTGAGTCACCTGGCATACAGTTATCCCCCATGCCAGTTGATTGTGAAGCGAACACTCAATCGCGTGCTTAGGGGGGAGTTTGTCCAGAGAAACACTAGCCAAATTATTATCTTTACCCTGCAAAATGATCTCCTTTAACATATCTCTAATAGAGGAACAGTTAGTGGAGTGCCAGGGGGTAGGGGGCCAATGACCTCGATAGTAGGGTTTTTACATGTGATTCACCCAATGGTAGGGCCACTTGGTATACCTGAGTGATTTACATGCTTGTTCGGGCCCTCCGTCTTGCCCGCTCCCTCCGCTCGAGGGTCACCCCAGGTCATGAGCAAGGTAGTTGTGTTTGTCCCAAAGGGCACTTCCTGATTGAAAATTTAAAAATGTCCTGTTGTGGTTTCACTAAATCTCATATTTGTGGGTAAATGTTTTCCTTGTTTTTCAGAGCCTCATCAAGTCTCCATTTGGCCAGAGCATAAGATCCCACCATTTTCCCTTTCAATAAATTCTACTCAGTTGAGACATTTTTACAGGACAATTCCATGCCCAACTTGAAGTTATCATGCTCTACACAAACCAGATCAACCTTCCCCCAACAGGAATCATGTGGCTCGACATAATCTCAATAATCTGACCACCCAAGTTTCCTCATACATTTTGTAGAGGATTTATTTAGTGCACTTTTGTTCCTGATAATCTCATTGTTTTTTTAAAAAAATGTCGTTTTGTTTTATCCTTTTTCCCAAAAACATCCTCGATGGGGTTGGAATCTCCATCATTTATTCCCATCACCCCATTTGCAAATAACTCTGGATTAGCATTTGTATCTGGACCCTTATCTTCCAAAAATGACCAAGAAACGTCAAGCGTCTTGGGTTCCATTGGTGGTTGAGGGATATTGATCTTAAAAAGATCTTATAATGAGGACAAATTATTACCAATGTCAAAAAGTTGTCTTGGTTGTGTAGTATATTCCATGCACATCACATCTTGTAGATACTTAATGGCTACCACCACTGGGTTACGATCGTCCTTACTTAGAGCAGATGAACTAGTATATTGTTGGAAAGCAGATGCAGCAGGGGAGTTGCTAGGTCTGGAAAAGACCCGGGGCTAAGCTGATGTCGGAACTGTTGGGACTGGGGGCTAGCTAGTCTTTTGGCTGTAGTTCCTGAGATTCTATCCGGGGCTACAACCAAAATACCAGGGGCTATAGCCCCTTTAGCCCCCCCCTAGCAACGCCCCTGAGTGTTCCCACCGCACTTATCCATGTACATTGCTAACAAAGAGACCTCCCCGGTAGTGAATATTGGGGGTGTATTCAGGTAATAACTACTAAGGTGATCAGCTTGGGTTAGGATACGATCGCCAGATACTCCTTCAGGATGTCAAGGCGTCAGTTGATAGGTTTTTAGAGCCCGCCCGTGGGCCGCCAATGCAGCACAAATGGTACCAGCCTCAGCAGATTCTGCTAGCGTGTCTCCAACATCAATTGTACATATATAATTTTTTAATAGCGGGAGCCTAATAGGAGATGGAGGTAATGGCAGGGCCAGAACAAGAGCCATGCGATTACGTCGGGTTGAGAAGACAAGAGAATCAGTTAGGGGGTCAGGCAGAGTGTTGGATTTTTTCCTCATGATTGAATTAGTAAGGGCAATAGAGGAACCAAAAAAAAAGAGAAAAATAAAGACAAGTGAAAGCAAAATAATGTTTTACCTACAATGACTGTCTCACTTTCAAGCCGCCAAACAGCTCAAACAGCACTCACTGGGTACTCCTCAGTGCGCACGTGCTGTTGCACATGCCCATCAAATTTATCAGAAAGAGACCGGCGGGGTGGGCGGGGTTAGGATTAAGACGAAGTAGAAGTCCAAAAAATGAGACTTGGGTCAACTATGGAAGACGAAAATAAACAATGTATGAGAATATTGTCCAATAGTCAGCAGAAAGCAATCCAAATTGACAAGTCTGGGGTATAACAGATACGATTCCAGTCATACGGCAAACATCAGATGCTTGCAGGTGCTGTACCGCAACGCCAACATAGTCTCCTCAGCCCAAACAGCACTAGCCAGGCACTCCTCTGTGCTACTTTATCTTTACCCACGGTCTCAATGTGCTTGTTGCTCTGTTATTCCTTGAATGCCCTATATGTCCCTGCTTGCAAATGAAGCGTATGACCCTGTGATAAGTATATGCATTCTTTACATCCTGCACTTTACCACTGCCAATGTGAAACTTATTGATGTGAAGCCTTTAATCTTTTCTCTGTAACTGCTCGGATACCTTACCTGCCCTGCATTGTACTTACCACGCTGCCAGACAGGCACCCAGCTCAGTCCTTCTTAGCCTGTGTGTGCCCATAATTGCATACGCATTGCTTGTTCCCAAATTATATTTGTGTCTCCCGGGCATCCAAACTGCATTAACTTTTGCATCTCGCCTGGCATGTTGTGCTTGCCTGACCTAAGCCTCTTGATTGCCACCACTATCGCTATATCACCTTCAGCCTGGATCCTATTTGTCATTTGACCTCCTTTGGTGTTTATGCCTCTTATCCATATGCCACATCTACGCCAAACGTAATGTAACTGGGTTAGTAGAAGCATCACCAGAGGGTGCATCCATACCAATGGTATGCTTACCTGCTTATCTGCTTATCTGAACTAGCCCCTTGCCCTATGAGGTGTGGATTTTGCCAGTTTTTACACCTATACCCATTGTGTTTCTTGCTTACCTGCTTATCTGAAGTTGCCCCTCGATCTAAGAGGTGCGGCTTTGCCAGATCTTGCACCCATACCGATTTTGTCTCTTGCTAACTTGCGCAGCAGTAGTCTCCCCCCACAACATGAGGTGCGGCACTGCTAGAACTTGCCTTCAAGATCCAACCACACTCTGTAACCTCCAGTGTGGTCTTGAACTGTTTGCTTGCCCACCTGCACTTAAAGTGACTGTAATTTATTTAGATGTTACCTTCATTTGGGCCAAACTCGCTTCCGAAATGGCCACCGCACTGTAACTATTTGACTCATATGCTGTCTGATGCAGCCCCCGCAACATGAGGTGAGACTTTGTCAGTTTCTGTAATTGTACCTATTTGACTCATATGTTGCCTGATGTAGCCCCCTGTAACATGAGGTGAGTCTTTGCCAGTCTGTGTACACACACCATTGTATGCCTGTAACCATGTGCGTTCTCTGGCACTACAGCAATGTACCATGCACATTCTGTAACTAGCGCCTAGACACCTGAGGGTTTTGTGCGCTGAAATAAATGCAAACATAAAATAAATAAATACATTTAAAAAACTAAATACAATACATATAACCTAATATTGCTAATCATCTGACAATGGCCAGATCACAGAGCATGATGTGAAACTGTGAAGATATAAATATCCAGGATCAAATATACATTAAAACAAAAGGGAGAGATTAAACAGAGAGATTACTGGAAGAAAGTTGGTTAGAATCTGGAGCTGGAGGAGGAACCCTCACGCTGCTCTGCTGGGAGACTGATGAACTGTAGACTGTGCCCAGAAATCGAAAACACTGAAATTAGCCTATATCAGGAAAGTGATCGGGAGCCATGATGAGTACCTAGAACACGAGCAGCACTGGGATTATTGAAAAGCAACTGGAATATAAGGGCTCTGAAACCTTGAAAATCACTCGGAACATTAGAGGTGCTGAAACTGCTAAAAACATTCGTGAACCTTACTGCTGCAGAGATGCCTGAGAATCGGCCCAATTCCGAGGCCTGCTCAATTCCCTGAAAAGCGTGTGAACTGTGGGATATGCTGTTGTCCATGAGAATCTCCTGAAAATGTGAGCTGTCGATATGTTAGATCTCTCTTTCAATATCCACTTTCGAGATGGTCCAGAATTAATTTGCCATGGGCCATGAACATAACAGAGCAAATGGTGGGTATTTAAGTGATTAGGTTAGCGTTTATTGAGACTACCATTGATGAAATTCATATTCCTGATGAGAGTCTTCAAAAGACACAAAGACCAACATGTGCATCGGCTGGCAGTGGTTCAAGCAGGGTGCAATTGTCGTGTCTAAGGAGCATTCATTTAAAACTGTGTAGGGATCCATATGGTCAGTACCTCGGGCTTCCAAATGAAATGTTCCACTATTTAGAAATTCAATATAGACAATGATGACTAATCAGGGTGGTGCTAGAGATGTACTGTATTCATGTTGGTGCATGTCATGCTTTTGATAATTGTGACCCTTGAATGTATAATATATGTTGACTACTATTTGATATGTTTTATTATATATTTTCAAAAACGAATGCTTAAAGTTACACTGTGTGCTGATCTAAGAGGCATTTGCAACCTGTCTGTAAGGAGGTATATGAGAAGTTTCTGTTGTGTGGGGGTAAAGTTTCACGCAATGACATCTGCCTGCTGCAGTCCAAGGATGATTAGTGGATAAACCACCTACTTAGTTCTCACATTGCAACAGAATAAGAGTGTGACTTTGGTCTTCCCTTAGACTGTTGGGCTGTCCCTGTGCTTTGCGTCTGCTGGATCCTAGCCCAGTCTTCTTTAATTCCACACAATAACAACGAATGCACTTCGGGTTCTGCAGTCAAGGTCGACAGTGCGTCTGCCACCATGGTGCTCATATTCAGCCCACTGAGGGTAGAAATATGGACTCTGGCAGTTCTTTAAGCTATTGAGCGCTCCTCTCTTGATCTGTGACTCTTGGTTTATGACGTTGCTTCTTGCACACCCATTAATTTAATTGAACATTAGTTGTTTCAGCCGCTTGTGAGCGTTATGTTAATTTGTTTTAATTATAGTGACCACTTGTTCTCGCCTGCACAGTGTTAACGATTTTAGACTATTAGCACTTTTGCATGTGTACTGTATGCACTTTATAGCAGTAGTGTCTAAAAAAAGTGTGAAGCAATAAGCAAAGGAAATTCAATCTGTACCCTGGGAAAAAAAGACGAAGAATGCTCAAGGAAATTAGAAGAAAAATACATTTCAGTCGTTTCTAGATTCCTACTTAAAATAAATGGCTGGTAAGATAGAGGAGCGTGTATATATAACTAAGAGGGTAATAAGAACCACAAATACAAGGTGAGGTTCCTCTGTGTATTTTGCCCAACCATCTTACATTGGGTATCAAAAGCCACTCATTATCTAAAATGGCGAAGGGTGTTTTTTAATGGGGACGTGGGTAAGGTAGCTATGTCTGCCTCTGTTTCCAGCCAAACGGGGCGCATCACCGCCCCGGATCTAAGTAAGGGAACTATTGCTGCTTCCGAGGTCACTGTTCAGTCATTGCCTTTGGCTTTGGCAACATCACCTGGTAATGTTCATACCGCAAGTCCTTCTGGGAGAAAGGTGAATCTATGAATCAAGAAGCGTTCTACTCTGATAATGATGCATCCTTGGCGAGGAATGCTACATTTAGGAAGAATTATTAGACAGGAAAATATGTAACTTTGTAGATTCCGAAGTCTTCTTCAAGCATTCCATTTTAAATCGCATGGCAATAATGGATGATTCGATAAGGGGCATCAAGAAAGGGCTCATGAACATGAATACATACTTGAAAGTCCTCCTAAAGATTCCTTTGACTAGGTTTAGTACCTCTGCATCATGCTTATCCACCAATGGCAAGGTAGCTGACACTATAGTTATGGGCAAGAATTCACTCTTTGTTAAAGCAGATATTTGTGCCCAAAATCCGTCCCTTGTTCCTCTCTCAGGAATGTCTTCTGTTAAGGGAAGTCGGAGAGCCCACACAGCGTAAAGGTTTAAGAGCAATTTAATCTCCCACTCGCGGCAGCACACAAAGTGGGGATAATAATCCATTCACCAGAACTGCCATGTGGCAAGGCCGAATCTATGATTTCTCCGATCAATAAAGTCAGCCACTGGATGAATATAAAATTGATAGGCCCTGCCATTAACCCTCAAGAAAGAAGTTTGGCTGGGTGGGCCAAACTGCGAAAATAGCCAGAGGCAATGTATTGTGGTCACATTTTCGAATCCTAAACTCACTGCCTTTCTACTGCGCTCTTATCTGACTAGATGGTCCCTCAAAAGTGGTAATTCTTATAATAATAATTAATTATAATTAGAATTGGTTATTTATAACAGGCTTAATACCCAGGGGTGTCTAAGCGATGGTCCACAACTAGACCAGACCTCTCTAAGGGTGGTCAGTATCTAGTCCCATACTGATAGGACATTCAAAATAAAAAGAGAGGAACATGTTTAGTAATTACCACTTTGTTGGGACAATCTACCAAGATTAGAGTTCAGCACCCCTTTGCAAAAATCTACTAGCCCTGTGAACAGGACAAGCATTTTCCTAGTTATTTATTTATTTTCTTTATTTTATGTATTTATTGGATATTTGTAAGGCACCTATACAACAAATGGTGTTTCAAGGAGCCACAAGACAAAAAAAGGTGGGCGACAAGGGAGTAAGATAACAATAAAGGTCCTTGTGACATTCGGATCATGGAAGGGCAGTAACAAAAAGTTATAGGGGGGATGCCGGTAGGGTGTAGTCTGAAGTGCTAGAGTGGGTAGGGAAGCGCAGGGTAAAGAGGAGACAGTGCAGGTGAGGAGGGGGCTACAGGAGGGGGGAGGGAAAAAGGGTCTAGATGAGTGCTAAGAGGGGAGGGCAGGAGGGCAAATGCCATGCATTGCATGGGGCGCAAGGGGGTGAGGGTCTACATGCTAAGAGCGAGGAGGGGGCTGTCTTGGCGGGGGGCCTCATGCCCTGTAGAACTCAGAGGGAACCAGGCAGCCAGTCACTGTGGCAGACGAGGGTGTTAGCAGGGGAAGGGGAAGGGGAGAGGGAAGGAAAAAGAGAATTGGAGGGTCTAGAGGAGTTCATGAATTACTTGAATTTGAAGGTAAACTCGGCAAAATCTGCAGCTATGGCTTGTTCTAGGGGTAAGAACATCATAAAATGCATAGGATGACCAGTGATGGGGCTCAGATACCAGGTGTATATGAGTTTGATTACTCTGGCGTTTTTTCTCATGATTTGACAGTTGCCATCCTCATCAATACGCAGATAGTACAGATAGAGCAATCACCGGGGATCACACATTGGCCCTCATTACGACCCTGGCGGAAAGTGACTGACCGGACCGCCACAGCGTAAATAGCGTTTCCGCCATTGCACGATGGAGCAAAGTGCGGCCCATTCCGACCCATCGGCAACGAGCACCACGCCATGGCGGAAGTGCAAAGTCCGCGATGGCGGAAATGACCCCAAAACGGCCCACACCGCCCCCGTACGGCGCCCTAGGTGCAATACCGCCACCCATCATAGCGGACACCGCAGTGAGCGCCAACCGTAAAGTACGGCGACCGTAAATATACGGAAACGGAAGTAAAAACATGGGCCCGGAACGGGAAACAACACCCCGTACACCTATAAAACCACAAAATACACACAACCACTAAAAACACCACCCTGAGACACATCCCAACCCGTCATCCACCCTAGTGAAACCAAGAAAAATGGGAAAAGTAGCGAAGAAAGCGTGCGACCGCAAGCGGCAGGTCCACTTCTCCCGTGAGGAACTCACCGTGCTAACAGAGACCCTCCAGGAGAATGCCGCCGCCGTCTTCTCCACGCAAATGACCAGGACGGCACTTGCGAACAAGAAGGCCATATGGGCCCTGGTGGCACAGCGGGTAAGTGCGGTGGGGACCGCACCCCGCAACCCACAGCAATGCAGGAAGCGGTGGGACGACCTGCGGATACGCGTCCGTAGCATACTTTCTGCCAACCGCAACATTGCCACAGCCACCGGGGGAGGGTCGGAATCACCCATCAAGTTGACCCCCTGGGAAGAAATCTGTGCCTCCACCATTGGAATGGAGAGCATAGAGGGAGTCGGAGGGATGGAGAAAGGAGTGCAGACATCCGGAGAATCAGGTAGGTGGCCCAAATAAAACCATGCCAAATCCACAATGTCCAATCATGTGACTCACATGTGTCCACATAGCGCAACAGCAACACATGGCCAGGAGAACGTCCACACACATTGGCCTGATAGCGCACTTTAAAACCACAATAAATACATAAATAATTAAAAACCCCAAAAACACCCACTACACGTGCAGCAGGCACACCCTAACTGCAGGCTGCCAAACAACTGCACCCTCACTCCACACACAAATGAAAGCACCTCCAAGGCCCCGACCCAAATCACCCTCAGGTACCACCCCAATGCATGTGATACATTGCCATTCCAATTCCCACAGACCCATTAATAACGCTCGCCCTCCTTTACTCCACCACAGGGTCCGATCCAAACGACGAGCTCCAGGACACCCCTACCAGCACACCTGCAAAGAGGGCCAAGACCGACGGCCAAAGACCCTCCACCTCAGCTGCACGCATCAAGACACGGCAGCAGCACATATCAAGTGGCAGCACACAGGAGGGAACATCAACAGGCACCCCAGCAGCCAGCATGCCCACAACAGCACCACCACAGGTCCCCCCAATGGATGCCACAGAAGGTACTGCCTCTGGTGGCAGCAGCACCATAGGTGACACCCCATTAATGGCAGCATGCTCCGACACAGAAGACGGGGATGTCGAAGTCAGATCCATCCATGACCTGTCCCAATCCCCCTGTCTGTTCCATCCCGTACACCATGAGGATACCACGCAGGGGCACCCACAAGACGACGACTGGCCATCCCCCACAAGCCCTGTGGCAGGGCAACATGAGGCGAACAGCCCCTCTGTGACACCACCGCAAATGGCCATGGCCCAGCAGAGGCAACAGTCCCTCGACCAGTTAATCGTGCAACAGCAGCAACTGGCCACGCTCCTCAAGGACCATGCCGATGGATGTGGGGGCACTAAGGCAGACCTCGGGGTCATCTTCGACTCCACACTCTCCTTCTCTCCTCATATATCTGACGTCTCTAAGAAGTCACACTACCAGCTGCACCTCCTCAGAGGTATTCTTCCCTTCCTCTCCTTCCCCCAGAAGCTCACTGTCTCCCGAGCCCTGGTTCTCTCTAGGCTGGACTACTGTAACAGCCTCTATCTTAATCTGCCTGCCTCCACTCTCCGCCCTCTGCAACTTATCCAGAACAGAACTGCGAGACTTGTCCTTGGCCTCAAGCCCAGGGACCGTATCTCTCCAGGACTGAAATCTCTTCACTGGCTCCCAGTGGCTGCGAGGATTAAGTTCAAAACCCTCTGCATTGTCCACAAGGCCTTCTGGGGCCTGGGGCCTAAATACCTTCAACTCTCTCTTCCTAAATATCTTCCTTCACGAGCCCTTCGCTCATCCGTCTCCAACTCCCTCATGGTCAGCCGCTTCTCGAAGCAACGAGCTGGGGGTAGATCTCTCTCTGCAGCAGGGGCCTCCCTCTGGAACAGCCTTCCTGCCTCCCTGAAACTTGAGGAGAACCATCTCCGGTTCCGGAAGTACCTCAAAACCTTCCTCTTCGCTTCTGCCTTCTCTCTCCCTCTCCCCTGCTAAACCTGCTTAACTCCCCACTGAATTCTGCACTAAACCTGCATCTGGGCCACTCTCAGCGACCTCGGTCCAGGGCCCAGCCACTCTCCACTTGCACTGCCTCCCTGGCTCCCCCTGCACTGTGGGACTGTCACTGTATCCCTACAGCCCCCCTTCCCAGCACTTGCTCTGCACTTACCTCGCACTTGCCACCAGCTGGCCCTTTTTATTTATTATTTATTATTTATTATTTTATTACGCTACTTACCTTGTACTGCACTTCCCCCCCCACCTCCTCCCCTTGCACTTTCTCCATTTCCCCTTACCTCTGCACTTGCGCGATCTGAATGACACCTGGCCTAGTAGGATCGTTTGTCTGTCTTCCCCTTGTTTCCCTCCCTCCCTGCCTCGTTGCGCCTTGAAACACTTGTGTATAGGCGCGTTCCAAATACCATATCATATCATATCATAGAAACATCAACTGAGACACTTAGGGCACAAATCGAGAGTAGCACCGAGAGCCTGAGAGTCCAAATGGAGAGTAGCACCGAGAGCCTGAGAGTCCAAATGGAGAGTAGCACCGAGAGCCTCAGGGGGGAACTGCATGCGACGTCCAAAGACGTATGTGCCGAACTTGCCGCAGTGCGCCGTGTGCTCACTGAGCTCTCACAAACCCTTAGGGACATGCATGGACGTGAGCAGGCAGAGACATCATCCGTTGCAAGTTCCGTCCAGGGCAGCCCCCAACGTAGATCTGGGAGGAACCTGCGCTCCACAGGCAGGGGTGCCCCTGATACCCGCAGAGGGGGCTTGCAATAGCGACTGCCCACTGACAATGAGCATCTTTGGACACTGGTGTTCGGGGGGGAGGTGGGAGGGTGGAGGGGGTGTGTTGGGCTCACTTGGGTGGCGGGTCGATAGGGTGTTCCACATGATATCACATATGCCATAAACAATGCACGATCAAACAATGAGATGTGTGGACAATGATCTTTGTGTACTAGGCCATCATAGGCGTACAGTCCATATTGTGCATGTACCAGACACACACAGTGCCACGAGTCCCGTGTCCATGTATCAGCCACCAGGCGTGAGTGCTAGAAGCATGCATCTATGAGATGCTGACGAATTTCACGGCCCTCCTGTGCCTCGCAGACTCCTTGAGGTGCTGCCACATCCCCACCCTCATCATGACCATCTTCAGGTGCTTGCAGTTCTGCGTCAGGGGGCATGGGCACATTTCTACGTACGCACATGTTGTGGAGCATGACACATGCCATCACCATCTTTGCAACCTTCTCATGGCGGTACAGGAGTGCCCCGCCAGACCTGCTGAGGCACCGGAAACGAGTCTTCAGTAGGCCGAATGCCTGTTCAATGACTACACGGGTACGTGAGTGGGCATGGTTGTAGTCCTCCTCATGCTGGTCCCGTGGGTTCCGGACTGGTGTGAGGAGCCATCTCTTCAGTGGATATCCGGCATCACCTGTATGTGGACGATAAACGAATTATGTGGAATGCCATTGCTACGTACGCACTCCCCCCCCCTTCCTGCCAGGTCATTGCCGCATCACATACCCCACATCATCATGCATGAAATGAGACTCACCGAGTAGCCAGGATCTGTTCCCTGCGTGTCGCTCCATGTAGCGTGGTATTGTAGAGTTCCTCAAGACCATAGAATCATGGGTTGATCCAGGGAATCGGGCACAACAATGTGTAATGATCCTGTTGGAGTCACACACCATTTGTACATTCAGTGAATGACATTGTTTTCGGTTGCGGTACTGGGCCTCCATGGCATGTGGGACGACCAATTCCACATGGGTGCAGTCGATGGCACCAATGCAACCCGGTATGCCGGCAAGTGCATGGAATCCCACTTTTGTGTTGGTAATTTCCTGCTCCGAGCGTGGTAGAGAGATGTAGTCGTCTGCGTGCTGCAGGAGGGCATCGAGCACTTGCAATAGTGTCCGTGAGAACAGTGGCTGAGAAATGCCATGCAACTGTCCGACTGTGTGCTGGTAGGTGCCTGTGGCCAGGAAGTGGAGTACAGACACCACCTTCAGTAGGGGTGGGATGGCGGTTGGGCTATCTATCATGCTGACAAGGTCAGCCTGTGTCATGTCCACAATGGCGGCTATGGTGTCCCGGTCCAAACGGTAGAGGGTGTGGATCTGCTCATCAGTGAGGTTGAACGGATGTGCTCGGAGGCGTGGGATTGCGGGCTGCCTGCGTGGTGGTAGTGGCTGTGCTGGCAGCCCTTGCTGGCCCTGCCTTGCCCTCCTCCTCCTCCTGCGTCTCCTCCATGCGGCCGGTTGTAGTTGGTGTTCGTCTTCTTCTTGGAGTTGGAGTACTTGCAGTGTTATCAGGTCCCCCAGGGCCAACATCGCGAGTCCGGCCGGTAGCATTTCGGAGTGGTTGTGGGAGGAGACTGGGCGTGCAATTTATGTGTTTTCAGGCTGTATGGCCTCCACCTGTGGTGATTCATTCCACCTGTGCAAGCTGCTCTCCCCTTTGGGCGAGCACGTCCCGCACACAACGCTGCAATTCGAGGAATGGCATCTTGCTATTACAATCATGTATTAGTACCCGATGGCCGTGTAACATTGGTTGATATGTTCATTCGGCTATGGTCCCATTGTTTCACATGCATTCTTTGCAGTCGCGAACAGACTTGTGAAGGGTCAGTGGAACGTAGTACTCGAGTAACGGTGGGCCCTCATGCATCACTGTACCGAGTTGCACCGACGGGCAGGGCGTCCCATTTGTGGGTGAAGGCAGTTGCCATTTTCACACACAGCCGCACTAGATGGATTAATTTGTGATTTCAAGCGGCCACAGATGCCTTTTCGACGTGATGTTGCAAATGAGGAATTCGAAGGGCGGCGCTTTCGGTCTTCAGCTAGCGGCGAGGAGATGCCCACAGGTCTGACTGCAAATATAACGTTCTATTGTTCAGTGTCCTTGGGACAGGGGCCATGGCGAGGATGCAATGATTGATATGAATAGTTTGGGATGCGCAATAGCGAAGTGGATGATGAGGCCGGACGTTCCCAAATACATGTTACTTCACAACACTGGAATTACGGGCTGGGGCACAGTGGATTTTGCAGGCTGCATAACGCACAGACTCAATGGTATTCTCACATGTTATGTGAGTATGGAAACAGGCGTTATCATTACGGGATGAGGGAATGATGAATGGATGCATGGGCAGATGATTTGATACGGTGTTTGCCATGTACAGGGCTTCTTGGAATCTGTCCGCCTCCCCTGCGCTATGTGATGCAGGGCTGCCATAGTGGGACCATCGTCTATCTGGCCTTGTTGAGCCCTCCCTGTCTCGACGCGCCTTCAGACACTTGTGTCCATGCACGTTACCAATCCCATCTGATGGATTCTGTTTTCACAGACGCATGCACAGGTACACTCGTTTGTGATGGTGTTTTCACCTCGATATGGATAGTTATGAGTCGCAAGTGGTTTTGGGGTGGTGATGATCCTTTGGAGTGGGCTAGCATGCATATGGCTGTGGATCTAGTGTGATCATTGAAGTGAGTTGTTCGAATGTAGTTCTGATGGCCATTCTTTTCTTTTTCTTTTCTTTTGGTTGACAGGTATCTCCTCCCCTTTTGCCACTGCCATCTGTATGCCACTCCTGCAGATGGCTTTTACTCCCGACACCTGCTGCTTCGTGTTAATCAGTGGAGCAGCATTACGATCTTATGGGACGATCGCCAATGGGCCACATGCCCTTACGCAGTACTAGTGGCTCGGAGCAACATTTCGGCCTTTCAGCTGGACTAGTGCCTCCCTATTGGGACGGCCCTGCGGTTCTAGGCGCTTCCATGTTGCCTTTTCGTACGGAATGTAGCCCCTGTGTACCATGAGGGAACAGGGCGTCACACAGGAAGTAGCTGGTCATTTCTTGCGGATGCAGCCCACAATGGTGAAATGTGTTTTGGAGTTCATGGCCTAATGGCTGTATGGGCTTGGTGAATCTGTTGTGCATTAAATTTCTATTCTGATATGGGCCGTGTAGCGTTCTTCTTTGCAAGTGATGTGGCATATTCCTATTTGGGGAGCGATGTATTGTGAGGAGATCTGCATTGGGTTCCAGCTTCGGAGTATAGTTGCGTGGTACTGTGCTGGGCGCGTTTGCCTACGAAGCCCAGTGAGGTCAGGGGTGAGGGCTGCCAATATGACTGTTTGGATGATGTCATGCTCAGGGGCGGGGGATTAGGTTTTGTGTAACAGATGCCGGTCAGCCAGGTGGATTGGTGGAATGATGTGATTATCGGAATTATGCTGCCTGTGTTTGCGTGCGTTTCTTGGTGGGAGACTGAGGTCATGTCCATTGGTATAGCTTCTGTATTCGTGCCATCTGTGCCCTGCAGCTCCCATTGGCCCCTCTTGTGATTCTTTTGTTCGTTGGCATGCATGGGTGACTTGTACATTTCACTGGTTGCATTGTGACTTCGTTGCACCTACGGGGAGTTGTACTATGTGGCCAGGGAGCGGTGTACAGGCACTCAGTGGGGCCGTTTACGGTTGATTCGCGATGCCGTACTTCTCACCATGGCGGAATGGTACTTTCCGCCGTGCTTGATGGCGTTAGGTACATGTCTGCTAGGGTCGGAAATCGCGTACCCTTGCGCCATGGTGCTAATTACGGTTTGGCATGGCGCGCGCGCGCGTACTTGGTGCAGTTAGCGTTGGCGTTCACTACGGTGTCGCTAATGGCATCGTACTTTACGGTGACGGGTCATAGTCGCACCGAGCGCTATTCGATGGCGGTATTGCATTTCCGCCATCGTTTTTCGCTTTCCGCCAGGGTCGTAATGAGGGCCATTGTATGTCATCATGCACAGGCCAGCCTCTCAATATGATTATCAAGGTATATGGGACACAGCGGAAGGCTGCTATTAACTATGGGGCCTCGCTCTGGGGATATCTGAATATGTCAGACGTGCAAGTACTGGAAACATACTTTTCTTAAAGGCTTCTTGGTATTCCGAGATCTGCATCTAACTTAGCAGTGCGTGTGGAACTGGGCGTTGGGTTCCTTGAGGATGATTGAGGTATGGCCCCAGTACTGCATTGGCTACGTGTTTGGTCTATCCCAAAGGCAGCACTGACGCAGCTTATAATTACAGAGCTTCTAAATCGAAATTGTCTAGTTAAAATCCCCTGCCTGCACTAGACTAAATCGAGTCTGGTAAGCAGTAACGCACTTGCACTTTTTTCACCTTGATTTTTATAGCATAATGTCCCAAAACCTTTTTTAGAGTAGTTCCACAGCTTTTGTCAAGGCTTCATGGGAATCCAGGGAATGTTTATTGAATGCAAATAGGCAACAGGCAATGATTAGCATGATTCATTCGCTACAAACATATTTAATCATGAGTCACAGAAAAAAATGATCAATAGCCGATAAACAGAGCAATTGTAACTGTCTTTTTTTGAAGGCTAACATTGTAAATGGCGAGGACACGCAGGGACAAGAGTTACCCCCTACGCAACAAAGTTGTAGAAGACTAAGGGCCTAATTCACAGAAGCGTTTTATAATGGCAAAACCCCATTGGAAACACTCTGTGAATTAGGCCCTTAATGCACTCTGTGATGTTTTGCCACGCATACCAAGACATTAGAAAACGTACTATACTTCCTGGTCTAAGAAATCAGCCAATCAATCATATTTTACTTTCTTCTTTGGGTCAATTCATCATGTGTTGCGTGGACTTATTTGTCATAACTGAGAAGAGCAATACAAGTCAGAAATGAATATGTGGGTAACATGTTTTAGGTTGTATGAGAAACCTGAACATATTTAAGAGAATATTAGACCTATATTTTATGCTATTATAGCAATTTGTGTTTTTAAGTTGCAGTTTAACCATTGCTGGTGTATTTGATATTGTATATGTTATTATACCATGTGAAGAACGTGTATGTTATGAATTGTTGTAAACCGTTTAATGGATTTCTTGCTGAATAAATGCATTAAGCAGTACTAAGTTACTGCTACTACTATATGCACAATATGTGCTGGTATCCTAAGGGCTGGCATCTCAAACTTTAGATTAATTTAGATTAATTTGTTTGTCTTGAACTTTCTCGCATCCTTTGCAAAAATGATCACAGTTATCTTTATGGTACGGCAACAAAGCACCTGCAATGTACCCATTCCTATTACAATGTTGCTCAATAATACCTCACATGGGCACCCTCTACATATATTGTTAGATAGCCAGAGCATTAATATAAGCATTTTCCAAGCCATTATTTTGTGCAGCTAGCATTGCTAGTTTATAAGAACATAACAAGCCCCAGGATCCCTCTTAGTTCAAGTTTAGCAACAGCAAAGGATCACATTCATTGCATAAAGGGTTGTTGTCTGACACCACACATTGAATATTTTCCAAGTCACCTGTAGGCATGAAGCATGAAGCAACAGTGTACTTGTGATGCGAATACATTGCATCCGCATGGGAGTTCTGAGTTTGTAATATCCGTGAGTACATTACGGGGATCACTCATTAATCTTCCAGGGAAGTAGGAGGCAGATCATTTGGCCTGGTTTGCTCAAAGTTCAGCGCTGTTTAAATGAGTGACTCTTTCGCTTTTGAACATACTTTGCCTTCAGCTTGTTGTTCTTTTGATCCCCTGCTAATAATATGTCCTTCATCCTCATAGTAGTGAGGACTGCTACCATGCTTGCCTGTATTCTCTGCGAGGTCCGGCACCAAGAATCCTAACCACTGTCTTGCTAATTAATGCATAATTTTGGTTGCAGGGTGATGACTTTAGTTTTGTCATTTCCTAGCCCCTTTGCCTTCACATTTAATTACCCTCTCCTTATTAGATCATCAATTTTGACAAGTCACAGTTGTCTTATATTCTAGATAAGACCACAGAGCAGCAGAAACTCTTTTATCCTAGAGCTTTGCTCTCCCCACTTTGTCAGAAACTGCCTCCCCTGCGTAATAAAAATAATATTTGAATAAAAGAAAATCACAGACATCCTCCCGCAACTGCCCCCATCCCAGTCTCTGGGCTCCTTCATCCCACTCCTATACAGTCCCTGGGCTCTCACCGCCATGCTCCAACCACAGACCCTGGGCTCTCTCTACCCTGCTCCCAGCACAGCCCAGGGCCAGTGGCAGCTGTTACATTTTTTAAGTCGAGGGGCATACATATTTCCCCCAGGTATGACATAGTGACCAAGTGCAGCGAGGGGGCCCGAACCAATCAAGGAGGGTTCAGGGGTTTTCCCCTAAGGAATTTATTTTAAATAATGTGTTAAAATGTTGCATTTTAGAGCATATTTAAAAATAAATTGGGTAACAATCCAAGCAGTTTGCAATTGGCACTGAGGGGCCCAGGGGGCAGGCATGATATTTTTTATTGGATGATAGATTTCCAGTAAATAAAATACCATCCCTCTCTACTGTGCTCTCCAGTGCCTCAGAAGGAGAGCTGATTTTGGCAAGTGGGTAAGGGGATTGTGCATCAAAGGTATTTTAAAAATGCCTTTATTGTACAACCCTCCTTTCCCTGCACTTTCCACCACTCGCCAAAATGTGCTCAATGCACCAAAACCAACACACACACACACGCACAGCAATAACTCTATCAGTCACATGAGCACACATCACCATACACTCACTCATAACACAGGCATACATGCATCCATACATAAATAAAAATTAAATTAACATAAACTTACCTTCGGCCCCAGTCCTGAAGTTTCCTCCCTATCACTCCGTCTCCTGCATCATGTACAAAAATCAGGAAGCAAGAGCTTCCTGGTTCCTACACTTGCATGCAGGGACGTGAGCATGGCTGCTGAAATGCCCCAATCTGAGCTGCTCTGTCCGTATGTGCGAGAAGGCACAGGAGCTCCCGTTGCACATGCTCCCGGCCTTGTAAGGCTCAGTGAGCATGTGCAGCTGGGGAACAGAACTGTCAAAGGGAAATAGTTCAGCCAGCCCAGGAGCACTCCATTAGCCGGAAAAAGCAGCAGAGGGAGTGCTCGGAGTTCTACGGGCCTTGGTCCTTGGCTCCTCCATAATGGGTGAGGGGGCCACTGGGTCAATGCCCCCTCACCCAATATGGATGAGCCGCCAGGCTTGGACTGGCCTATGGGACAATAGGGCAATGCCCGAACAAAAAAATGCTAAATGCTAGTGTGGGATAGTTTTTCTGGTCAAAATGGACCACATTTTGGGCCAATGTGGGCAAGTTTGATGACTTACTTCACTGTGAAGCTAGTTGTTTTGACCATTGTTGGTGAATAAATATTCTTTAAATATAATAAATTGCTTACATTTTAACAAAAAAACACTCCTTTGGGTACTATTCAAACAGTCTGTCACTAAAGGAATGAATTGTAATCTGCATCTGTGAGACACTTTTTCATTGGTGCCCGAGACAGATTTATGCTCCAGTCCAACCCTGTGAACCGCCCCTGCCCATTTCCTAAAGTTAAAAAAAATTCAAACAAATAAACATTTGTCTTTTTTTTTTATTTCAGGCTGTGATCTTGCATTCCCATAGGGGGCCACACCCCACAGTTTGAAAACATCTGCCTTAGCATGTGTACTTAAACTATTCCCAGCTAGTTAGAGGGTAATTGATTTTTCCATGAATGTATTATCAACAGTTCTCTTTGAGGCCACCCACATACCCCCTCCCCCAGCAGATGCAGATTGCTGGAGTTGGTACGCTTGTGTGGGGTGTTGCTGACTTGCAGGTTTTCTCCTTTTCTCCTCTATTTACCCCGGTATAGGCTCGGCTTCCTGACCCCTAAGCATTGTAAGCTCTTATGGCTGGTGTGACCATCATGCAACTTCCCCGAATTACATAAACTGATAAACACTGCCTTTATGTTCAGGTTATTTGTGTTTATGTATGCATGTAGGTATGTATGTATGTATGCATTCATGTATGGGGGGATTTATAAGGCTAGAACATAGCTGTGAAGCAACAGAGCACTCTAAAAGGAGATGCTTCCAGGCCATTACACGTAGGAAGCAGGGTTCAGAGGTAGCAGAGGATCTGGAATGGATATGGGAAGCACTGGAGGGTAGTGAAGTGGTAATGTAGAAAAAAACATGATTTACCTGAAATTTTCTAGTTTCATTCTTTGCATAAGAATTAATTTATTGCTCTACTACTGGCTTAAAAGTGAATTAACATGTGTTTGATAATTGAGCGTTGCTTTTTTAAACAATGGGGTTCTATGTCGAGACCGGAGGCTTCCTATTCATGTAATACATTCCTAACGGAAAAACAGCAGCACAGATTTGAAAATGTTACCAAACACCAAAACATTTAAAAAAAGTATACCAGCATAAGAAAAATACACAAAGGTCTCAATCCAAGATGGCAGTCTGGCATGACAGCCAACAAGGGTCTTTCCCCTCCTATAAAGGTCTATGCAGCCAGTCCCTCGTCCCCTTCATTGCTGCTCGACCAGCAGATAAGTTAGTCGCTCGATTTCACTTTTGTTTACTTAGTGGTGCAAGAATTAGCTTGTGTGCGCTGCAGGCCAGGGAGGCTTTGTTCAGCGTCCCAGGCAGTGCATCTCTCTCCTTGGCAGAGACACACTGGAGAGAGACGTGCTCTTTGTTTTCCTGGTTTCCCTTTTCAGATGTCAGCCAATTGCCGCAGCTCCATAATATTGTTTGTAATGGTCTGAGGCATTGTTCTTGAAACTTTGTGTCTGCGGGACACAGTTTCTTCGCCATTTCGTTGGAAAGAAGCATGCTCGGCTTAGGAGCATGGTACTAGCTCCTGCAGGGTGCTTCTGGGTCTTGTCCTGCTCAGCCTTTATGCTCTCATCTTTGTGGTGCCTGCAGGGCTGATGGGGTGAGTAGCAAACTCTGCACAAGGTGGTCTTGGTGTCAATAGTTGAATCCTCTCACCCCCTTCCTTTTCTGTCATAATTTGGGGCTCATCTATTGTAGTTTTAAAAGAACCATGTCAGATCCTAGCGGTGAGAAGCTTCAGGCAGGTGGAAATGAAGGGAGCATCCTAATTAGGCAGGGTAGTTCCTCAGAGGGGAATAAGGTCCCAGTGAAGCAGAGGGTTTCAGGGCACAGGTTGCAATCGGGTGATAGACACCTTCATAGAGTAGTCAAGAAGTCAGTTAATGAGGTGATGTGGGACCTGAGCAATACCCTAGCTTCTGCCTTTGACCACCTGGTTAAAGACATAGCTGATAGTCATGTTAAAGGGCTGGCAGGACCTTCGGAGACCCTGGCTGAGTGGCCTAGGCCTCACAAGTGTGCAGAAAAGGGGTCCCAATCTTGGAAAAGGCACAGGAGTATGGATGGGGTTCCCCTGCTGCTTCTTCCTCAAAATCCTCCTCATCTTTTGTGGATTCCGATCCCTCTCCTAAGAGGAAAAAGGCTACAAAAGAGGTGTACAGAGAAGGAAGGAAAGTGCTCTGAGATATGTTGGGGGAGTTGTTATTTGACCCTGCTGATATTTAAAATCCTTGCTCGGATGAGTGGAGGCCATCAGAAGCTGTGTCTTTCTTTATGCAACACTGGATAAGAAAGCCCATGGAGAAGGATACCCGTAATAAACATGTCCTTGTCGTCCTGATAAGGTCACAGAGACTCCTTAGATTGACCATTTGATGGTGGTATTTCTGGCAAAAAATGGAAGAAATGGCCCCAGTGGTGGTGGGACTCAAGGCCCAAGGGTTGCTGTTTAGGGAGAGGTTTGTCAAAGAAATCCCCTCAATTGTGCATACATTTACTGCCCTTGATAAGGATCAGAATAACATTTTTAAAAAAACGGACCCTGGGTGTTTTTGCCAAAGCCGGAAGAAGAAGAGCCCGCTCATCTGGCCGTCTGTTCCAGGGCTCCTGTCAGTCAATGCAGTTTACGCCCAGAGGAGGGCATTAAAGATTCAGCTCCAGAGGTGCTTCTGTCGCCTTCTTTACACTTTCGAGGGACTCAGTGGAGATGTCGCTCTTCCAGGGCAACAGGTCGTGAACATACAGCTTCAGGTGAGCATTTCTTGTTTAAATGTTTCCTCCCGAGAAGAGCTTGGGGGAAGGGTAGCTCGTTTTGCTCACGATTGGTCTCTTCTGATAGCGGACGCTTGGGTCCTGCAGATAGTGCAGGGATTGCACATAGAATATCATCATCATCCTTTCATGTGGTTCATCCTTTTCAATCAAGTCAAAAGCTGAAAGAGTAGAGCTAAAGGAATAGTCAGGAGAGTGAGGAGGAAGGAGACATGAAAGGTTTGAAAGACACTTCTATGATGGATTGATTGTGAATGTAAGAGATCAGAGACGTAGGAGAGTTTAACAGACAGTAGACAGTCATTGTAAATAGCATGATAAGAAGAGAATGAGGTGTTATCAGTCATAGACATGTACTTAAGCCACCATCATTCAAGATGGAGAAGAGCATGGTGCATAGAACGGAGTAGAGAGCTAGTGTTGGAAAGGTTTATGAGAGGGATAAAAGAGTGAGGTAGGGTAAAAAGTATCTAAAGAAGAAGATAAAGAAAAAGGGGTAGAGGCAGCCTCATCAGCAGACATGGCCGCAAAAGAAGAATGAGAAGGCAGCGCAGAGATACAGGAAGAAACAAAGAGTGGAGTATTAAAACTACGCAAGAGAAGGTGATGGTCAGAAAGATAAACAGGAAGTGATGAAACAGACAAAGTGGACAGAGATGAGACAAAAATAAGATCAAGACAAGATCCTGAAATGTGAGTAGGAAGGGTAGGAAAAGGACTATGAAAATGAGAGTCAAGGATTGGAACAAAAGGAAGAGCAGGATGGGTGGAAGAAAGATGAAGACTGAAATCACCCAAAAGTATGAGAGGAATAGGAGAGGGAAGGATAAGAAAAAGAAGAGTGTCAATATCTTCACAGAAGGAGCCTTCTAGTTTAGGGGGTGATTGATAAGCAGGAACACGATAGGATAAGGTTTAGTAAAGATAGTATATGAGAATTCAAATGAAGAAAAGGGAGGGAGAGATAAAGTCGAGAAAGTAGTAGTAAAGGAGTAACGTTATAGAATGCCAATGCTCCCTCCCTGGGCTGGGTGGTATGGGGCATGAAAAGTAGTTAAAGAAGCCGTGACAGTCAAAATAATTCCCCTCTGGCCCTGGTGTGTCAACTTTATTACTTGTTAACTCAACGAGATGGAAATAACTACCTTGCTGCTTTTTTCAAAGTATATGACCTTCCATCAGAGATAGCTCATTGCAAGCCAGAAACAAACTTGCCACTTCTACTTGTTCTCCTTCATGTCCCTTCTTGGCTATCTGTTTGGCATGCTTCCACTTTCCATGAGTGAGTCAGCATGAGCAATAAGGCATCAGACCAAGGAAGGAAGATCCAACACCTTTAAAAGTCTTGGAGCATCATTTAATGTAGCTACCTATGTCCTTCTTCGGAACCGGGACAATGGAAGACACCCATGGGATGTGTCCTGTGGCAAGTTCTATGATTTATTCATCCAGTAGATTCCAAAGCATTTTTTCCACTTGCTTTTCAACGTTCACAGGTGTGCTTCTATAGTGCTTTACAATTGGCTTTATGTTATCATCTATATAAAGTTGTATCTGACAGTCCTTCAGCTGTGCCAAACCCTTGAAAAGAGCAGGAAACGCAGTTGCACATGTCCGGTGAGGGGCAAATATTTGTGTGCATCAGTCCATACAAGATATGCACAAGCCCCATGTTGAGCGCCCTCTTGAATTCATCGACTGTCATCGGCAGCCTCCAGGACATGAAGTTGAATATGTGCTGTACTCCTGCATGGCAGAGGACTGTTCAAGCCGTAGGGGAAAATGTCTATTTCAGGCATTCATTCAGCATTGCACCAGTGGCAAACGCAAATATTAAAGGTACATCATTAGCTTGAAGATGTATGTTGGGCTATGGTCAAGTGTCGACTGATCCCCCTGCTATGTGCTGGATTTACTCCTGGAAGTCAACCTGATCTCTTGATAGCAGATGCTGAGCCTGGGTATTCTGCTGCTCTTGTGCTGCAGGGATCTGATGTCCTGTCTGCCGTGCTATTTACTGTTGTCTGACATGAAAACTGTGTAACGTATCTCCTCTGTTAAATGTCTGGGCGGTGCCTTTCATCTGCTGAATATCTGGGTGGATCAATCCTGTGTTGGCGTGGAGGAGGCAGGGGTCCCACTCCCGGCATCGAAAAACTTAGCGCTGTAACAAATGGCAGGTCGACCAAGATTCACCAAACCCCGGGCACGCACCTTTGTAGTTACATCTGAAGCAGAATTTGTCAGTTTGCCTCACCTGTGGCGTCTCAGTGGCTGTTGTAGACATTTTGTTTTTGATGGATGGTTGTTTGGAACCAGCCTGAATCTCCAATTGTTTTCATGGCCTTATCTGCCCATCAATTGCCAACTCAGTGCGAGCCCTGGTTAGGATTTCTTACAGCATGTTGGTTTTCTGAAGTAATTTCTGCCGAAAGCTTGATGATTCACACCCTCATCATTCGAAAAGCGATTCAATTTGTAATGCTTCAGCCTTATCCTCGGTCTCATTACTAAATCGTCCCTTGTTTCTGCTGTTTTTCTTGACTAATGGTGTGTAATTCATGTCTCACATAATCCACATTGAAATGTGGTTGGAACGGTACATATAGTGCTCCCTTCAATTTTATGAACGTGGAAGTGGTGTCATCTGGTAGCTTGTACAATATGTTACAGACTGCCGACCACACAGCAAGTGCAAGAAGGCTCTTCTTTCTGTGGTCCTCGAGTGGACCTAGAACATCAATGTATACGTTGAAGCATCTAAACCATCTCACCCACCTGGGGCCCAGGTCGCAGGTGACATATAAATCAAAAGCATTTGGAAGCTTGTGGAAAAATCCATGGCAATGTCAGGAGCATGGCCGGAATGTCCTCCTCCGACATGTGTCTTCCTTCCTTCCGATAAACAACTTATGTCCCTTTTGTGAGTGCACCCCACTCTATTGCCACCTCCACGCATTTTAAGATGCATGCTGTATATCATGATGCCAAAAGTGGGCCTCCCCTCCTGTGCACATAGATTCCAGCCGTTCACCACAGAGGCTATGATATGCTCCTGGTCAGTGTTATTGTGCTATTTGTCTTGGCCCAGTTGCTTGTTTCTTTTTTTTTTATCTCCTCTGTGGCTCTGCCCCCTTTGTGGGCCATCGTATGCTCAGATGCACACTGCAGGGTTCTCTATGTGGCATCCGCCACCTCTGTGATCCTCCATGCTCACATACACCCTTCAGTGTTGTGCAGATGAGATGCAGTCCTCTGATGGCACAGTCACCCACTCTGCACGGGCTGGCGGACACTAAATCGCTGGCGAGTGAGGCTCTTTCCTCCCACCGTCGCCACAGTCAGCACACCTATCCGTTGTTGCCAACATTGTGTTAGCAGCGGATAACATCTAGACGCGCCCGTCACCAGTAATAAAGACGGCAGATGTGGAAGGCAATATTAAACTCCCTATTTATTCCTACATCAAATGAACTCAACAACTTCCCTTTTTCCTGGCCTCCCCCCATGACATCATGGCCGGTTTCCTTTGTCTGAACTGCAATCCCTCCTCCACATAATGAGGAGGACTGCCAGGAAAAGATTACAGTCCCAGCAGCAGGCTCACGGGACAAACAGGCCGATTCATGGAATAATTAGCGCGGCGCAAGTGGCCAAAAACGTGCGAATCGCAGTGGAATAGCGAAAATCGCAGTGCAAGTGCGAAAATCGAACGAAAAGCAGCGCACATTGATTCATGGAAGGCCGTGCGCGAGAAAACCATCGGATGTGCGATAAAAAAGTGCGTGACGCACGTTGACGCACAGGCCATCTAATTGCGTGCGCCAGGTCACAGCGAAAATCGCACAGGCCACAGCGAAAATCGCACATAGCGCGGCGCACAAAACAAAAGTAGGCGGAACACGGGGCGTAACACTCGGAATGGGGAACAACTTGCCAAAATGTGGGCGTCACGGTGGAAGTACAGGGCACAAGTGCGCGGAACGCCCACACGCTCGCCTACAACACGTATTCATGGAATAGAATAGGGCAAAAAAGCGCACGCTCAAACCAGTGCACAGGCACAAACACGACCGCCACAAGAAAGCAGGCGGTAGCGTCTCTGCGCCTGTAAGAAATGTGCGCCAAAAGGTGCGCCAACAAATAGCACCTATATACTGCCATGATGAATGTCCCATACTGTGGCCCTCCAGGACAAATGACGTGCAAAGGGGTACCCACAAACACGGACACCCGCTGAAAAAAAATACGTGTGCGTGTATACCGGGGTGCGCGGGAAGTCTCACACGCGATTTGGCCGTGTACATGGATTTCAGGGGTGCGCGGGAATTTCCACACGCGATTTGGCCGGGTACGTGGATTTCAGGGGTGCGCGGGAAGTTCCACACGCGATTTGGCCGGGTACCTGGATTTCAGGGGTGCGCGGGAAGTTCCACACGCGATTTGGCCGGGTACGTGGATTTCAGGGGTGCGCGGGAAGTTCCACACGCGATTTGTCAGGGTACGTGAATTCCAGGGGTTTGCGGGAAGTTCCACACGCGATTTGTCAGGGTACGCGGATTACAGGGGTGCGCGGGAAGTTCCACACGCGATTTGGCCGGGTACGTGGATTTCAGGGGTGCGCGGGAAGTTCCACACGCGATTTGGCCGGGTATGTGGATTTCAGGGATGCGCGGGAAGTTCCACACGCGATTTGTCAGGGTACGTGAATTCCAGCGGTTTGCGCGAAGTTCCACAGGCGATTTGTCAGGGTACGGGGAATACAGGGGTGCGCGGGAAGTTCCACACGCAATTTGGCCGGGTACGTGGATTTCAGGGGTGCGGGGGAAGTTCCACACGCGATTTGGCCGGGTACGTGGATTTCAGGGGGTGCGCGGGAAGTTCCACACGCGATTGTTCAGGGTACGTGAATTCCAGGGGTTTGCGGGAAGTTCCACACGCGATTTGTCAGGGTACGTGGATTTCAGGGGTGCGCGGGAAGTTCCACACGCGATTTGGCTGGGCACGTGTATGACAGGGGTACGCGGGAAAATCTACACGCGATTTGGCTGTGTGCTCCCAGGTATTCCCTGTACACCCTCCACGGCCCCTGCAGGCAGCACACACCACAGGGGACTACCCTGCACACCTGCTCATGTCACCCAGCACCCCCACCCCCCAGCCACCAGGGCCAGCCTCCACCAGGCCCCCACTCATGTCTCCCACCACCCCCACCCCCCAACAACCATGAGCAGCCCCCACCAGGCTCCCACCCATGTCTCCCACCACCCCCACCCCCCAGCAGTGCAGGGGCACCCTCCACCAGGCCCCAACTCATGTCCCCTATCACCACTCCCCCCCCAGCAGTGCAGGGGCAGCCTCCACCAGGCCCCCACTCATGTCTCCCACCACCCCCACCCCCCAGAAGTGCAGGGGCACCCTCCACCAGGCCCCCACTCATGTCTCCCACCACCCCCACCCCCCAGCAGTGCAGAGGCAGCCTCCACCAGGCCCTCACTCATGTCTCCCACCACCCCCACCCCCCAGCAGTGCAGGGGCACCCTCCACCAGGCCCCCACTCATGTCTCCCACCACCCCCACCCCCCAGCCACCAGGGGCACCCACCACCAGGCCCCCACCCATGTCTCCCACCACCCCCACCCCCAGCAGTGCAGGGGCAGCCTCCACCAGGCCCCCACCCATGTCCCCTATCACCCCCACCCCCCAGCAGTGCAGGGGCACCCTCCACCAGGCCCTCACTCATGTCTCCCACCACCCCCACCCCCCATCAGTGTGGGGCAGCCTCCACCAGGCCACCACTCATGTCTCCCACCACCCCCACACCCCAGCCACCAGGGGCACCCTCCACCAGGCCCCCACCCATGTCCCCTATCACCCGCCCCCCCCAGCAGTGCAGGGGCAGCCTCCACCAGGCCCCCACTCATGTCTCCCACAACCCCCACCCCCCAGCCACCAGGGGCAGCCTCCACCAGGCCCCCACTCATGTCTCCCACCACTCCCACCCCCCAGCCAGCAGGGGCACCCTCCACCAGGCCCCCACTCATGTCTCCTACCACCCCCAACCCCCAGCAGTGCAGGGGCAGCACCACCAGGCCCCCACTCATGTCCCCCCGCACCCCCACCCCCCAGCATCCAGGGGCAGCCTCCACCAGGCCCCCACCCATGTCTCCCACCACCCCCACCCCCCAGCAACCATGGGCAGCCCCCACCAGGCTCCCACCCATGTCTCCCACCACCCCCAACCCCCAGCAACCATCGGCAGCCTCCACCAGGCCCCCACTCATGTCTCCAACCACCCCCAGCCCCCAGCAGTGCAGGGGCACCCTCCACCAGGCCCCCACTCATGTCTCCCACCACCCCCACCCCCCAGCCACCAGGGGCAGCCTCCACCAGGCCCCCACTCATGTCTCCCACCACCCCCACCCCCAGCAACCATGGGCAGCCCCCACCAGGCTCCCACCCATGTCTCCCACCACCCCCACCCCCCAGCAGTGCAGGGGCACCCTCCACCAGGCCCCCACTCATGTCTCCCACCACCCCCACCCCCCAGCAGTGCAGGGGCAGCCTCCACCAGGCCCCCACCCATGTCTCCCACCACCCCCACCCCCCAGCAACCATGGGCAGCCCCCACCAGGCTCCCACCCATGGCTCCCACCACCCCCACCCCCCAGGCACCAGGGGCAGCCTCCACCAGGCCCCCACTCATGTCTCCCACCACCCCCACCCCCCAGCAACCATGGGCAGCCCCCACCAGGCTCCCACCCATGTCTCCCACCACCCCCACCCCCCAGCAGTGCAGGGGCACCCTCCACCAGGCCCCCACTCATGTCTCCCACCACCCCCACCCCCCAGCCACCAGGGGCACCCTCAACCAGGCCCCCACTCATGTCTCCCACCACCCCCACCCCCCAGCCACCAGGGGCAGCCTCCACCAGGCCCCCACTCATGTCTCCCACCACCCCCACCCCCCAGCAACCATGGGCAGCCCCCACCAGGCTCCCACCCATGTCTCCCACCACCCCCACCCCCGAGCAGTGCAGGGGCACCCTCCACCAGGCCCCCACTCATGTCTCCCACCACCCCCACCCCCCAGCCACCAGGGGCACCCACCACCAGGCCCCCACCCATGTCTCCCACCACCCCCACCCCCAAGCAGTGCAGGGGCAGCCTCCACCAGGCCCCCACCCATGTCCCCTATCACCCCCACCCCCCAGCAGTGCAGGGGCACCCTCCACCAGGCCCCCACTCATGTCTCCCACCACCCCCACCTCCCCAGCAGTGTGGGGCATCCTCCACCAGGCCACCACTCATGTCTCCCACCACCCCCACCCCCCAGCCACCAGGGGCACCCTCCACCAGGCCCCCACTCATGTCTCCCACCACCCCCACCCCCCAGCAGTGCAGGGGCACCCTCCACCAGGCCCCCACTCATGTCTCCCACCACCCCCACCCCCCAGCAGTGCAGGGGCAGCCTCCACCAGGCCCCCACCCATGTCTCCCACCACCCCCACCCCCCAGCAACCATGGGCAGCCCCCACCAGGCTCCCACCCATGTCCCCCACCACCCCCACCCCCCAGCCACCATGGGCAGCCTCCACCAGGTCCTCACAATCCCCAATCATGTGCGTTATGGTCAGCCTCCACAGCCAAAAAGCCCAACCAAGTACCCCATTCACCCACATGGAAAAGGAAATTACATGTTACACCCCCAATGTTCATAAAGCTAATGAACCCATGTCCGTCACACACAATGGTTGCAATTGAATGGGAAAACACCCAACATGACATGCATGAAAGCAATGAGATGATACCACACAGTGAATTATGAAAACAAAATTGTATTAAAAAAATAAGAATGCAAATGAAATGAAACAAATGGGCAAAAAAGATAAGCTGCATGTCTGTTTAAAAAATAAAAACACCAAATCCTAATCCAAAAAAATGTAGTCCAAAGTCAAATGAAAAATAAAATAAATCCAATGTAGAACTATGTACAAAACATCCAAGGGTCCATGAGCCCAACTGAACAAAGGAAACCTACAAAAAACCCCAACTAAAATGCAACTATATACAAAAAGTGGAGCAGTGTCCGTCGACTCCAAATCATAACAACAAACAAAGGAAACCTAAAACTAAAGAACTATATACAAAGGCGGCGGGCAAGTCCAGCGGCTCACTCCGTGGTGTTCCGGGCCAGGGCATCATCGAACTCCTGTTCGATGTCCCAGAGGCGGTCCTGTTCCATGGCCCCGAGGGTCCGCAGGGACGACGCCGTGTCCTCCTCCAACCCCCTGCGGATTGCCTCGAGGCACTCGGCCCGCCTCAGGGCCCTCCGCATGGAGTTCTCCGCCCTGACCATTGTGAGCCGCGCCTCTTCCGCCCGCTGCCGCTCCGCACCTATGGCGTGGCCCAACCGCTGCCACACGGAAGACACTCTCTGTCCTGGGTCCTCCTGCCCTCCGGCCGATGCCGGCCCCTCCGATGTCGAGGGCCCCGAGCCTTCATTGCTCCCTCCATGTTGCTGCTGCTGCTCTGCCTCTGCCCGTGCACTGCCTCCTGCTGCCTGCACATCCTCCGCCGGCTGGGGTGCAGTTGTTGATGTGGCCACCCCTGCTGGACGTCCGACTCCCGACTGTGGCAGGGATGACTCCTCCACCAGCCTGGCCGCACCGTCAGAGGCAGCTCCACAGGGCACCCAGGTGACTGATGGGTGGGAAGATGGCACAGAGGATGACTGGTGCGTAGGGGGTCCAGTTGAGGAGGGGGTCGGAGCAAGCCCCATCAGACGGAGGAATCCGGCCTGGGTGACCTGTCCCAGCAGGCTGACGTGGTCAACGAGCCATTCGAGATGACGTGCAGTCTCTCCATGAAAAGACTGCAGGTCACCTCGCATGGCCCGTTGAGGCAACGCCACACCAGCCAGGACAGGCTCAACCCGGACCTGGATGGCCACGTCCGCAGGCAGAGGAAGGCCAGTTGACATCAGCTCATCCCCTGCCTGAAAACGAGTCTGGATGTAGGCATCCCTGCTGGTGCAAGATGATGCAGGGACAGGATCGGGGACAGGATTGCACAGAGGCACCTCCGCGGCGGCCTGTGCTGCCTCCTGTCCCTGGTCCTGCACTGCACCACTAGCACCAGTGGGATCCCCACCTCCAGACCCCGTCTCTGGTGCTTGCACGGCCTCCTCCTCCACCAAACCCCCCACCAACCTGGATGACTCCGTGCCATCTTCCCCTGTTGGGCCCTGTGGGGTCCCAGCTGCCCCTTCTGCTGCCGAGGAGTCCAACTCCAACCTCCGCCTCTTGGACCTCCCCCCGGCAGGTGCGGCCTGGGACGCGGCACCGACTCCTCACTCCCCGACGAGATGACAACACGGGAGGGGAGCCGGGCCTTGCGTCTCCGGCTGGCGGTGGGATCCCCGCCGCTGTGCTCCACAGCACCTTCTCCGCCCTCTTCATCAGTTAACGCTGCAGACAGGGAGAAACAAAACACAGGCATCAGGGCACTGTACAATGGACATATACACACATGACAGTTGCACATGAGTGGCATTGGCAAACCTCAGACATGTCATCACAATCCCCAACACACATGTCATTACAACTCGCACACATGAGCCATACCACAGCCATATCGCAACTGCCACCACCATCCCTACACATACAACTGCATGAGCAGCCAAAGGGGAGCCAGACATTACATGCAACACAGGAAGTGCACCACACATGTACACACACCACCACACTTGCATGCATGTGTACACCTCTGCCAAGTGTCGCAGTGTTCAGACGGGCATCCATGTCACATCTGCCAATCAGGCTTCCACATACCGCTGTCACATGCATCCATGTTGCATCACTGTTGCACCCTTGTAAAATACACACACATGCACATGTACACAGTGCTCATACATGCAGCCGAAAACAACATACATGCGTGACATCACGGACATGTCTACTTACATACACATTCATCCAAACATGTGTGCACACACAACTGCATTTGGCATGCAAGCCTACACACACAAGCACCATCCATGTCTCACACATTACAGCCCTCGCATGTGTCAGCCCCACGGCCCTGTACACCCCCACCCATACTCGACCCCATACAAACAGATGTGCAACCTGCACACTACCAAATAATCACCACACGCACTGCTCACAATCAGGATGCATGTACACTCACCGCTCGACTCCAGACGGGTCTGCTTCTCTAGGACCTGGACGTGGAGCGCTGGGGATATGCGTTCCAGGACCCTCATCTGTTCTTCCGACAAGTGGCCCCGGCGCCCCTTGGCATCCGCTGCCTTCAAGAGGCGCCGGGCCTTGTTCAGGGTCCTGGACCTGAAGTCCTCCCAGCGCTTCCTGACATGTTGTAAGTCCCGGACTGCCACCCCCTCCGCGTTGATGGCAGTCACGATGTCAGTCCAGATCTGAGTCCGTCCTTCCTTGTCGGCGCGGGAACTTCCAAAGAGGGCATCATACTGCCCCAGGACTTGCTCCACCAGGACACCAACTTCGGTGGCACTGAAGCTGGTGCACCTCTGCCTCTCTGGCCGGGGGTTGTCAGTGGTCACAGATGGTGTTTGCCCCGACATGACAACCCCAGAGGCAGGAGTGGGTGGGCAACTGGGTCCTGGGGCTGGGCTGTGGAGCGATGGAATCCCAGTCGGGAGTCTTCAGTTCCAGCAGGGATGGTCACAGCAACAGCACCCCTGGCTGATGTGCAGGCAGCAAATGGCAGTGCACGTGGGCAGCAGGCAGTCAGGCAGCAGCAGATGGCAGGTGGGAGCGTGCTCGGGGCTCTGGGGGGCAGTAGTTCAGCCTTCTGGGCAGGAGCGTGGTCTTCCGTGTGCTTACGTGTGGCCAGCTTGATACGGAGTGATTTGGCACGTGAAAATCCTGCACGTCAGCGTGAAAATCGAGGAAAGGCCCTAAGCGCGTAAGCGCGTCAGCACACATACGCGATTCTATAAGACCAAAGGCCCTCAGCGCGTAAGCACGTCTGTGACGTGACCCGCTCAGGTGTTTCCCACACAGCACGTGATGACAGAGCACACGTGGAAAGACTGCACGTCAGAGTGTCATCGCGTGTAATTGGACAGCACGTCAGAGTGTCATCACGTGTAATTGGACAAAAGTGCGCGTACACGCGATTGGCCTATGTACGTGTATATCAGGGGTGCGCGGGCACTTACACACGCAAGTACGTCAGCGCACCTGTATCCCGGGGTGCGAGGGAATTTCCACACGCTATTGGACTGGGTACTGGATTTCAGGGGTGCGCGGGTCACACGCTCGCCTACAACACGCGCAACGCATAAATTTGCGCGCTAACAAAATAACAAGCTCAGACCCAGGATGAACATACCGTTCCTAGCAGCAGTGGGCGTGGGCTACCAAAGGAGGAGGAGGAGGATAGTCAGGGCCAGAATATTCACACCCAGAACCAGCCTTTTCGGGATGCCTGATGGCCAGGTGTATGGGAGGTACAGGTTTCCACCACAAATAATACTGGACCTGGTGAGTGAGTGGGAGGATGACCTCACATCACCCACCCTGTGCTCCCAAGCACTCAGCCCCCTGGAGAAGGTCCTCAATGTACTGCACTTCTTAGCCACTGGATCATTTCAGCGGACAAGTACCATAGTGGGTGGGGTATCACAGGCCACCCAGTCACGCTGCCTACACCAGGTCTTGAACATCATCACTGCACGCCCATCATTCCGCAGGCACATATACCTGCCTAGAACACCTGCAGAAAGGCGTGCTGCCGCCCTGGATTTTTACGGTGTGGCACTATTCCCCAAAGTGCTAGGTGGCATCGACTGCACCCATGTGGCTCTACGTCCCCCCAGGGCATCAGAGCACATCTATAGGAACCGCAAGCACTGGCATTCCATCAACATGCAGGTAGTATGTAATGCCAAGGGAATAATCACCTCAGTATATGCCAACTATCCCGGCTCCACCCACGACAGCTTCATTTACCAAATGTCCACCCTAAGCCGGGACCTAGAAGCTGGGCGGCATGGCGATACATGGCTGCTTGGTGAGTATGAATGCCACTGCACATGCATGCATGTCAGATACTGAGCAAGGTCACAACCCCACCAATGATACCAATCACCACCTCCACAGGGGACAGTGCTTACCCTCTCAGCCCCCACATGATGACGCCAATTCGGAACCCCACCACGCCACCCCAGGTAAGATATAACACAGCCCACATTACAACCCGGGCATAGAGGAGCGCACATTCGGAATGCTAAAGTCACGCTTTCGCTCCCTTGACCGTTCTGGCGGGCAGCTGTTGTACGCTCCCCCAATAGTGTGCAGGATCATAGTGGCAGCATGTGTCCTGCACAACGTTGCAACATGCCGGGGCCTGGCCGTGGACATGGTGGTGCCCCCACATCCCCAACCACATGCACAGCCGCTGCGCATGGGAGGGGAAAGGGCACGGGTGGAGGCAGCTCGTACACAGCTAGTGGCTAATTACTTCACATAGTAATCACACCCCTGTGGAGTGCACACTGCCCTGGCACATTCCATCTGACAATCAATGATGACTCAACCTGACACTGATCCTGAATGTCTGGAGAATCAACCGTGAAAACCATATCAGCCTGATATTGTTCACCTGGAAGTGTTACAATGTGTGCATCCCTACCCACACAGACACCACCAATGCAGTTTTGTGAAGAAACACATCCAAGCAGCTAAAATGAATACCCACTTGCAAAATGCAACAAGAGGACAGTGCCATGTCAGCCAACCCATCCCCAGCACCGCCACATGACACACCGTGCCATGTCATGCCATTTGCAGGTAAACAAAGTAATCCCCACAGCATGACACTAGTGTCACAATGTACAATGTCCCTAATTTAAACTTGCAACACCTGAAATGCTCACAGTAATGCAGGACCAACAACAAACTTGAGCAGGTGCTACCATTAACATGACATCACAAATGTAAGAAATTAGTAGTCTCACCACCTGGAAATGCCTGCACTCCCACCACTACCAACTGTGCAGTGTTGGCGCCATGTAGAGTAGTAGGTGCACTGCTGCCAACATGGACCCCATCTCCAAACTAGAGGGCCTTGTGTAGACATGAGGAAGGGACCTGCAAATTGGGAGGTAGACACAGATGATGAGTTACACATCAATGCAACATGCAGTGTACAACACAACAGCAATATGCACTAGGAATGTATACACAGTATTGACTAGATTACCCACACATGTAGTGGGAGTCCAATGTCACCATGTACGTCAATGTCACTTGGGCACACCCTTTGCAAGCCCATGGAAACGGGAAGCAGGAGGGGTGTGTGTGACTCAAACCCAAGCATTTGAACCAAATACATGGCAAGCCTGCATGTGCCCAGCCACAATGCAGCATATGCCCACAGGAACCACGGAAGGCAACAAATTGTCCCAAAAAAATTGGGAAAAATAAATTTAAAAATAAAAATAAAAAAAAATAAAAAATGGCCATTGATGGGCCCGGGGGGGTTTGGGAGGCCACCCAGGAGCTCCGAGGACAGGGTGCACACCAAAACCCACCTGTGTGGATCCTGGGAAAAAAAAACACCTCCATGGGCTTATGGCCCACACGGCTACCCTATTGTGGGAGTATCACTGCTGTCGCTATTATCACCCTGTGCAGCTGCATCCGGAGGTGGTTGCACTATGGGAGGCAGCCCACGCAAGGCCCTAGTCTGCTCCTCCATGGCTGCAAGCATGCGGGTGTGGTAGGTCTGGTTCTGGAGGATGAGTGTGCGGAGGTCCCCATGCAACAACTCACGGGATGCCCGGACCTCCGCCCTCGTTGCCTGCATCTCAGCTGAGAGCGTACGGGTGAGACGCTCCAGCTGCTGTTCTGTCCTTTGGTGTGTTGAAGCCTCAAGCTCAACAAGAGTCGTCCTGAGGTGAAGGAGCTCCTGCCTCAGGGCTTCCCTGTGGCCCTGGGACTCTATGGAGATGGCCTCCTGCAGAGTCGCCAGTGCCGCCCGCCTGTCCCTGTTGGACGCCAGCATGTCCTCCCTGTGTGACTGGCAGATGGAGTCGGTTGCCTGCTGTAGTCGCTCCATCAGCCTTTCAGGGGGGACAATGGAAGTGGCCACCCTATCCATGGCCTGAGCCATCATCTCGGATGATGCTGCCTGTTGGGTTGCCATACCGTAAATGGATTGCTCCCATGCGGTATTGCCAGGTGGCGTACGGCCACCACGTCGGCGGGCACCACACCTGTCTGGGGCAAGGCGAACTGCGCCTTGCTGTGCCGGCACTGCCTGAGGCTGCAGGACTGCATTCCCCCTCTGATCTGCTGGCCCAGGAACAGGATCAGATGTCGCGGAGTGTGACCCTGCATCCGTAACCACCAAAGGCGTAGCTGCCAACACTGACATCCCCATTGAGGGTTCTGACCCTGGTGCAGGTGGGTGGGACAGAACAGAATCCCTCCCTGGAACACTCACCTGCAACGGCACGTAGGTCTCATCATCCGAATCAACACCTGAGTACAGCTCGGGGGAGGTGCAGCCAGAGACACCCCTTGAGAGCACGACCTGCAGCACTTGTGGGTTCTCACCCACCACCACACCACGTCCCTCACTGGTGGTTGGTCGGCCCTCGGACCCCTCCTGGGTCTGCACCATCTCCACAACCCCAGCAGTATCAGGTGCGTCTTCCCCTGCAAAGACATAAAAACAAAGAAATGGAAACAGGCATTAGCACCATGGCACACAATGAGGGCTGAGAAGCAAGAGAACCAGTACTTGATTGACACATGTCCCACATGACTAAAACCCTCCCATGCATGCATCCTCACTGCATATGAAGGGCAGGCAAATGGCACACACTGATGACACCAAGATGGAAGATGAACACATTTTCTGCATGCTGCCTGGCAGTGGCATCACACAATGGCCTGTGATTGCCAGGTGAAACACACATGCCATCACACAGATGGCATGTACCATTGCTATTGAGTGAAGATGGAGAGGAGGGCAGCACCTATTCATTCAGTCCAGTTCCCGCATGTAATAGCTTTTCTAATTCAAACAGGTCAGATTTTTCACCTGGAGCTGCCAGTCCAAAATGGTCCAATTGCACAGGGACATGTGTGAACAAATGATATCCAGGTAACAAAGTCACTCCACTTTACCATAGCCATGTCAGACATGTGACTAGAGGACTGCGAAATGCCTAGTAAAAGTGGTGGAATGCAAACAATCTGCCTGAATGAACAGTGAAAAATAAGCAACAATGTTGTGGCAAGGTGACACTTCAAGGGCAACTGGCGTGCAGTTGGGCTAGATGTCTACTGTTGGCAGAAGGGATACTGCTATGGCCTAATGCAGCTGCGCAGGATGTATTGCATGAAGCACATGGCTGACCCATACGACTCAGGCGCACACACTCTCACCTGGCACACAAACAAAAGCCCTCACACACACACCATGCACATGGATGACACACACATGCATGTGCACTCACCGGACAATGCCTCGTAATCAGGCAGATCTCCCACACCTTGGATCTGTTCCTCCGTGACGTAGGTCCCAGCGACTGACTCATGCGGAGTGAGTTCCATGTCTACTACTGGAGACCCACCTCCAGTCACTAGAGTTGCGGCATGACTTGAGGCCAGCTTACTCTTTGCCCTGCGCTTTAGGTCATTCCAGCGCTTATAGCAATCATTGGCTGTGCGCCTCACGATTCCAAGGGCACTTACGATGTCCGCAACGGTCTGCCAGTGTGCCTGGCATTGTGCAGGTGTGGTCTTGGATCCTGCAACAATGACCATCTCGTTATCATGTGCGGACACATACTCGACAAGTGCATTCAGTTCGTCATCCGTGAAGCTGGGCTTCCTGGACGGGCCGGACTGTGTAGCCGTGTCTGGGGCATCAGCCTGTGCCGGACGAGCACTCTTCCTCTTCCGCTTGGAAGGTGGTGGTGATCCTGAGTGTCCTGCGCCGCTCTGGACACTAGGGGCAGGAGCCCTGGTGGACTCTGTATCAGGAGTGTGGGATTGCACACTCAGCATGGGAGTTGGTGCAGGCATTGACTCAAGTGTAATGGTGTCAGGGGGAATGTCAGCAGGATGGACTAGGACCGACACTGTCCTGGCTGGGTGTGTGAGAGCTGGGGTGGATGTAGCCGCAGCTGCCCCTGCAGCCTCTCCGCCCTGCCTACTTGGGGCAGCAGATGACCTTGCTGCCCCAGATGCACGTGGCATGATGACATCAACGTGCACCAGTGCACGTGTCATAGGCCTGCTGACCTGGAAGTCAGCCATGGAGTCAGCCAGGTCTGGTGCCACAATGGGCTGGTCCAACAAGGGCTGAGCATGGATGGTGTCAGCCACATCAGCCTCAACGGGAGGGGGGGGATTATGGTTGCCCTTGACTGGTCCTCCACACATGGGGGGACAGGCTCACCCTGCAAGTAACGACCACGTCCCCTACCGGATCCACCACGGCCACCACTTGTGGCTCTTCCACCTTTGCCACCCTTACGGAATCCTCGCCTCCCAGCCATGGCACTGATGTTAATGTGTGTATGGGAGTGGCTGTAAACTATTGTCCTGGGCAATTGAGGGTCAAAGGGGTTGGGTACCAGATGGTAATTGTACCCTAGTGCTCTAGCAAGGCTGAATGTAACCCCTGGGGAAAGATGACGGGTCACGCTACGCACAGGAGCCCCAAAAAAGGGAGATGAGGTGCACGCAACCCCTCCTAGACCACGTGTGCAGAAAGAAAAACCTGCACTACACTGTGGCACCCAGTAACAGAAGAATGAACGTATGCGTGTCACACGCAGCCTAGAATGACCTCTGAAGGGGTAGGCTACACACGGGGCAAGCACAGATGTTAGATACGTGCGTGACTCACCGTCTGCCAGGTAAAAGAGCGTGAAAAAGGAGCGCGTTTGGTTGGCAACACCCCCGCCAAAAGAAGATTTGTACGCTGTCTGAGGAGACAAGACAACAGTAGAAGGGAACACTGTTTGAGGGAACAGGCCCAGGTAAACCAGTAAAAGAGAAAAAAGAGAAAAAGCTGTCAGAGGTAACAGGGAATACGAACTTGAAACGCCGTGAAGTAAATCGCTTGTGAAACGACAAGAAGTACAGAATTCACCCACTCGCTCTCCACGAAAAGCACGTACAAGGAAATGGTGTTCTACACGTACCTTTTATACAGGCCCACACGTCCAGCGTCACTTACGCGGCGTGTACGTGCTAGGGCCATTTCCACCAATTACACGCTTTGTCACTTCTGCGTGTAGAGCCTTTTACACCAATTACACGCTTTGTCACTTCTGCGTGTACGCGCTAGGCCCATTCCCACCAATTACACGCTTTGACACTCGGACGTGTCTTTCATTTTTTTCACACGCAACATTTTCAAACGTGTGCCCAATTCAAAGTGCACGTGACTTCATAGACGCGCATTCGCTGGCGAAGCGCTTACGCGCTGAGGGCCTTTGGTCCAATAGAATCGCGTATGCGTGCTGACGCGCTTACGCGCTAAGGGTCTTTCCTCGATTTTCACACTGACGTGCAGGATTTTCACATGCCAAATCACTCCGTATCAAGCTGGCCACGCGTAAGCACACGGAAGACCACGCTCCTGCCCAGAAGGCTGAACTACTGCCCCCCAGAGCCCCGAGCACGCTCCCTCCTGCCATCTGCTGCTGCCTGACTGCCTGCTGCCCACGTGCACTGCCATTTGCTGCCTGCACATCAGCCAGGGGTGCTGTTGCTGTGACGACCCCATTCCATTGCTCCACAGCCCAGCCCCAGGACCCAGTTGCCCACCCACTCCTGCCTCTGGGGTTGTCATGTCGGGGCAAACACCATCTGTGACCACTGACAACCCCCGGCCAGAGAGGCAGAGGGGCACCAGCTTCAGTGCCACCGAAGTTGGTGTCCTGGTGGAGCAAGTCCTGGGGCAGTATGATGCCCTCTTTGGTAGTTCCCGCGCCGACAAGGAAGGACGGACTCGGATCTGGACTGACATCGTGACTGCCATCAACGCGGAGGGGGTGGCAGTCCGGGACTTACAACATGTCAGGAAGCGCTGGGAGGACTTCAGGTCCAGGACCCTGAACAAGGTCCGACGCCTCTTGAAGGCAGCGGATGCCAAGGGGCGCCGGGGCCACTTGTCGGAAGAACAGATGAGGGTCCTGGAACGCATATCCCCAGCGCTCCACGTCCAGGTCCTAGAGAAGCAGACCCGTCTGGAGTCGAGCGGTGAGTGTGCATGCATCCTGATTGTGAGCAGTGCGTGTGGTGATTATTCGGTAGTGTGCAGGTTGCACATCTGTTTGTATGGGGTCGAGTATGGGTGGAGGTGTACAGGGCCGTGAGGCTGACACATGCGAGGGATGTAATGTGTGAGACATGGATGGTGCTTGTGTGTGTAGGCTTGCATGCCAAATGCAGTTGTGTGTGCACACATGTTTGGATGAATGTGTATGTAAGTAGACATGTCCGTGATGTCACGCATGTATGTTGTTTTCGGCTGCATGTATGAGCACTGTGTACATGTGCATGTGTGTGTATTTGACAAGGGTGCTACAGTGATGCAACATGGATGCATGTGACAGCGGTATGTGGAAGCCTGATTGGCAGATGTGACATGGATGCCCGTCTGAACACTGCGACACTTGGCAGAGGTGTACACATGCATGCAAGTGTGGTGGTGTGTGTACATGTGTGGTGCACTTCCTGTGTTGCATGTGATGTCTGGCTCCCCTTTGGCTGCTCATGCAGTTGTATGTGTAGGGATGGTGGTGGCAGTTGCGATATGGCTGTGGTATGGCTCATGTGTGCGAGTTGTAATGACATGTGTGTTGGGGATTGTGATGACATGTCTGAGGTTTGCCAATGCCACTCATGTGCAACTGTCATGTGTGCATGTGTCCATTGTACAGTGCCCTGATGCCTGTGTTTTGTTTCTCCCTGTTTGCAGCGTCAACTGATGAAGAGGGCGGAGAAGGTGGTGTGGAGCACAGCGGCGGGGACCCCACCGCCAGCCGGAGACGCAAGACCCGGCTCCCCTCCCGTGTTGTCATCTCGTCGGGGAGTGAGGAGTCCGGTGCCGCGTCCCAGGCCGCAGCTGCCGGGGGGAGGTCCAAGAGGCGGAGGTTGGAGTTGGACTCCTCGGCAGCAGAAGGGGCAGCTGGGACCCCACAGGGCCCAACAGGGTAAGATGGCACGGAGTCATCCAGGTTGGTGGGGGGTTTGGTGGAGGAGGAGGCCGTGCAAGCACCAGAGACGGGGTCTGGAGGTGGGGATCCCACTGGTGCTAGTGGTGCAGTGCAGGACCAGGGACAGGAGGCAGCACAGGCCGCCGCGGAGGTGCCTGTGTGCAATCCTGTCCTCGATCCTGTCCCTGCATCATCTTGCACCAGCAGGGATGCCTACGTCCAGACCCGTTTTCAGGCAGGGGATGAGCTGACGTCAACTGGCCTTCCTCTGCCTGCGGATGTGGCCATCCAGGTCTGGGTTGAGCCTGTCCTGGCTGGTGTGGCGTTGCGTCAACGGGCCATGCGAGGTGACCTGCAGTCTTTTCATGGAGAGACTGCACGTCATCTCGAATGGCTCGTTGACCACGTCAGCCTGCTAGGACAGGTCACCCAGGCCGGATCCCTCCGTCTGATGGGGCTTGCTCCGACCCCCTCCTCAACTGGACCCCCTACGCGCCAGTCGTCCTCTGTGCCATCTTCCCACCCATCAGTCACCTGGGTGCCCTGTGGAGCTGCCTCTGACGGTGCGGCCAGGCTGGTGGAGGAGGCATCCCTGCCACAGTCGGGAGTCGGACGTCCAGCAGGGGTGGCCACATCAACAACTGCACCCCAGCCGGCGGAGGATGTGCAGGCAGCAGAAGGCAGTGCACGGGCAGAGGCAGAGCAGCAGCAGCAACATGGTGGGAGCCATGAAGGCTCGGGGCCTTCGACATCGGAGGGGCAGGCATCGGCCGGAGGGCAGGAGGACCCAGGACAGAGAGTGTCTTCCGTGTGGCAGTGGTTGGGCCACGCCATAGGTGCGGAGCGGCGGCGGGCGGAAGAGGCGTGGCTCACAATGGTCAGGGCGGAGAACTCCATGCGGAGGGCCCTGAGGCGGGCCGAGTGCCTCGAGGCAATCCGCAGGGGGTTGGAGGAGGACACGGCGTCGTCCCTGCGGACCCTCGGGGCCATGGAACAGGACCGCCACCGGGACATCGAACAGGAGTTCGATGATGCCCTGGCCCGGAACACCACGGAGTGAGCCGCTGGACTTGCCCGCCGCCTTTGTATATGGTTCTTTAGTTTTAGGTTTCCTTTGTTTGTTGTTATGATTTGGAGTCGACGGACACTGCTCCGCTTTTTGTATATAGTTGCATTTTAGTTAGGGTTTTTTGTAGGTTTCCTTTGTTCAGTTGGGCTCATGGACCCTTGGATGTTTTGTACATAGTTCTTCATTGGATTGATTTTATTTTTCATTTGACTTTGGACTACATTTTTTGGGATTAGGATTTGGTGTTTTTATTTTTTAAACAGACATGCAGCTTATCTTTTTTTCATTCCCATTGTAGTTTGTTTCATTTCATTTGCATTCTTATTTTTTTAATACAATTTTGTTTTCATACTTCACTGTGTGGTATCATCTCATTGCTTTCATGCATGTCATGTTGGGTGTTTTCCCATTCAATTGCAACCATTGTGTGTGACGGACATGGGTTCATTAGCTTTATGAACATTGGGGGTGTAACATGTAATTTCCTTTTCCATGTGGGTGAATGGGTTACTTGGTTGGGCTTTTTGGCTGTGGAGGCTGACCATGACGCACATGATTGGGGATTGTGAGGACCTGGTGGAGGCTGCCCATGGTGGCTGGGGGGTGGGGGTGGTGGGAGACATGGGTGGGAGCCTGGTGGGGGCTGCCCATGGTTGCTGGGGGGTGGGGGTGGTGGGAGACATGGGTGGGGGCCTGGTGGAGGCTGCCCCTGCACTGCTGGGGGGTGGGGGTGATAGGGGACATGGGTGGGGGCCTGGTGGAGGCTGCCCCTGCACTGCTGGGGAGTGGGGGTGGTGGGAGACATGGGTGGGGGCCTGGTGGTGTGTGCCCCTGGTGGCTGGGGGGTGGGGGTGGTGGGAGACATGAGTGGGGGCCTGGTGGAGGCTGCCCCTGCACTGCTGGGGGGTGGTGGTGATAGGGGACATGGGTGGTGGCCTGGTGGAGGCTGCCCCTGCACTGCTGGGGGGTGGGGGTGGCGGGAGACATGGGTGGGAGCCTGGTGGGGGCTGCCCATGGTTTCTGGGGGGTGGGGGTGGTGGGAGACATGTGTGGGGGCCTGTTGGAGGCTGCCCCTGGATGCTGGGGGGTGGGGGTGCAGGGGGACATGAGTGGGGGCCTGGTGGTGCTGCCCCTGCACTGCTGGGGGGTGGGGGTGGTGGGAGACATGAGTGGGGGCCTGGTGGAGGGTGCCCCTGGTGGCTGGGGGGTGGGGGTGGTGGGAGACATGAGTGGGGGCATGGTGGGGGCTGCCCATGGTGGCTGGGGGGTGGGGGTGGTGGGAGACATGGGTGGGAGCCTGGTGGGGGCTGCCCATGGTTGCTGGGGGGTGGGGGTGGTGGGAGACATGAGTGGGGGCCTGGTGGAGGCTGCCCATGGTGGCTGGGGGGTGGGGGTGGTGGGAGACATGGGTGGGAGCCTGGTGGGGGCTGCCCATGGTTGCTGGGGGGTGGGGGTGGTGGGAGACATGGGTGGGGGCCTGGTGGAGGGTGCCCCTGCACTGCTGGGGGGTGGGGGTGGTGGGAGACATGAGTGGGGGCCTGGTGGAGGGTGCCCCTGGTGGCTGGGGGGTGGGGGTGGTGGGAGACATGAGTGGGGGCCTGGTGGGGGCTGCCCATGGTGGCTGGGGGGTGGGGGTGGTGGGAGACATGGGTGGGAGCCTGGTGGGGGCTGCCCATGGTTGCTGGGGGGTGGGGGTGGTGGGAGACATGAGTGGGGGCCTGGTGGAGGCTGCCCCTGGTGGCTGGGGGTGGGGGTGGTGGGAGACATGAGTGGGGGCCTGGTGGAGGCTGCCCCTGCACTGCTGGGGGGTGGGGGGTGGTGGGAGACAACGGTGGGGGCCTGGTGGAGGGTGCCCCTGCACTGCTGGGGGGTGGGGGTGGTGGGAGACATGAGTGGGGGCCTGGTGGGGGCTGCCCATGGTTGCTGGGGGGTGGGGGTGGTGGGAGACATGGGTGGGGGCCTGGTGGAGGCTGCCCCTGCACTGCTGGTGGGTGGGGGTGGTGGGAGACATGAGTGGGGGCCTGGTGGGGGCTGCCCATGGTTGCTGGGGGGTGGGGGTGGTGGGAGTCATGAGTGGGGGCCTGGTGGAGGCTGCCCATGGTGGCTGGGGGGTGGGGGTGGTGGGAGACATGGGTGGGGGCCTGGTGGAGGGTTCCCCTGCACTGCTGGGGGGTGGGGGTGGTGGGAGACATGAGTGGGGGCCTGGTGGGGGCTGCCCATGGTGGCTGGGGGTGGGGGTGGTGGGAGACATGGGTGGGAGCCTGGTGGGGGCTGCCCATGGTTGCTGGGGGGTGGGAGTGGTGGGAGACATGAGTGGGGGCCTGGTGGAGGCTGCCCCTGGTGGCTGGGGGGTGGGGGTGGTGGGAGACATGAGTGGGGGCCTGGTGGGGGCTGCCCATGGTGGCTGGGGTGGGGGTGGTGGGAGACATGGGTGGGAGCCTGGTGGGGGCTGCCCATGGTTGCTGGGGGGTGGGAGTGGTGGGAGACATGAGTGGGGGCCTGGTGGGGGCTGCCCATGGTTGCTGGGGGGTGGGGGTGGTGGGAGACATGAGTGGGGGCCTGGTGGAGGGTGCCCCTGCACTGCTGGGGGGTGGGGGTGATAAGGGACATGGGTGGGGGCCTGGTGGAGGCTGCCCCTGCACTGCTGGGGGGTGGGGGTGGTGGGAGACATGAGTGGGGGCCTGGTGGAGGGTGCCCCTGCACTGCTGGGGGGTGGGGGTGGTGGGAGACATGAGTAGGGGCCTGGTGGGGGCTGCCCATGGTTGCTGGGGGGTGGGGGTGGTGGGAGACATGGGTGGGGGCCTGGTGGAGGCTGCCCCTGCACTGCTGGGGGGTGGGGTGGTGGGAGGCATGAGTGGGGGTCTGGTGGAGGGTGCCCCTGCACTGCTGGGGGGTGGGGGTGGTGGGAGACATGAATGGGGGCCTGGTGGAGGATGCCCCTGGGGGCTGGGGGGTGGGGGTGGTGGGAGACATGAGTGGTGGCCTGGTGGAGGCTGCCCCACACTGCTGGGGGGTGGGGGTGGTGGGAGACATGAGTGGGGGCCTGGTGGAGGGTGCCCCTGCACTGCTGGGGGGTGGGGGTGATAGGGGACATGGGTGGGGGCCTGGTGGAGGCTGCCCCTGCACTGCTGGGGGGTGGGGGTGGTGAGAGACATGGGTGGGGGCCTGGTGGTGGGTGCCCCTGGTGGCTGGGGGGTGGGGGTGGTGGGAGACATGAGTGGGGGCCTGGTGGAGGGTGCCCCTGCACTGCTGGGGGGTGGGGGTGGTGGGAGACATGGGTGGGAGCCTGGTGGGGGCTGCCCATGGTTGCTGGGGGATGGGGGTGGTGGGAGACATGAGTGGGGGCCTGGTGGAGGCTGCCCCTGGTGGCTGGGGGTGGGGGTGGTGGGAGACATGAGTGGGGGCCTGGTGGAGGGTGCCCCTGCACTGCTGGGGGGTGGGGGTGGTGGGAGACATGAGTGGGGGCCTGGTGGAGGCTGCCCCTGCAGTGCTGGGGGGTGGTGGTGATAGGGGACATGGGTAGTGGCCTGGTGGAGGCTGCCCCTGCACTGCTGGGGGGTGGGGGTGGTGGGAGACATGGGTGGGAGCCTGGTAGGGGCTGCCCATGGTTGCTGGGGGGTGGGGTGGTGGGAGACATGGTTGGGGGCCTGGTGGAGGCTGCCCCTGGATGCTGGGGGGTGGGGGTGCAGGGGGACATGAGTGGGGGCCTGGTGGTGCTGCCCCTGCACTGCTGGGGGGTGGGGGTGGTGGGAGACATGAGTGGGGGCCTGGTGGAGGGTGCCCCTGGTGGCTGGGGGGTGGGGGTGGTGGGAGACATGAGTGGGGGCCTGGTGGGGGCTGCCCATGGTGGCTGGGAGGTGGGGGTGGTGGGAGACATGGGTGGGAGCCTGGTGGGGGCTGCCCATGGTTGCTGGGGAGTGGGGGTGGGGGTGGTGGGAGACATGAGTGGGGGCCTGGTGGAGGCCGCCCCTGGTGGCTGGGGGGTGGGGGTGCAGGGGGACATGAGTGGGGGCCTGGTGGTGCTGCCCCTGCACTGCTGGGGGGTGGGGGTGGTGGGAGACATGAGTGGGGGCCTGGTGGAGGATGCCCCTGCACTGCTGGCGGGTGGGGGTGGTGGGAGACATGAGTGGGGGCCTGGTGGAGGCTGCCCCTGCACTGCTGGGGGGGGGGGTGATAGGGGACATGGGTGGGGGCCTGGTGGAGGCTGCCCCTGCACTGCTGGGGGGTGGGGGTGGGTGGGAGACATGGGTGGGGGCCTGGTGGAGGGTGCCCCTGCACTGCTGGGGGGTGGGGGTGGTGGGAGACATGCATTGTTGATCAGTAGTGCAAGGTGACATGTGGGCTGGCTGGGGGGCATGCCCATGGTGGATGGGCTGCCTGCGGGACATGAGCAGGGGTGCAGGGTAGTCCCCCGTGGTGTGGGCTGCCTGCAGGGGCCGTGGAGGTTGTGGAGCGTACACCTGGGAGGACCCACATGGCCAATTCACTTGTAGTACTCCCCAGAACCCCTGAAATACACATACCCTGCTGAAATCGCGTGTGGAACTTCCCGCGCACCCCTGAAATACACGTACCCTGCTGAAATCGCGTGTGGAACTTCCCGCGCACCCCTGGAATACACGTACCCTGCTGAAATCGCGTGTGGAACTTCCCGCGCACCCCTGAAATACACGTACCCTGCTTGCACGGGGCCAATCGCGTGTGGAACTTCCCGCGCACCCCAGAAATACACGTACCCTGCTTGCACGGAGCCAATCGCGTGTGGAACTTCCCGCGCACCCCTGAAATACACGTACCCTGCTCGCACTGGGACAATCGCGTTTGGAACTTCCCGCGCACCCCTGAAATACACGTACCCTGCTGAAATCGCGTGTGGAACTTCCCGCGCACCCATGGAATACACGTACCCTGCTTGCACTGGGACAATCGCGTGTGGAACTTCCCGCGCACCCCTGAAATACACGTACCCTGCTGAAATCGCGTGTGGAACTTCCCGCGCACACCTGAAATACATGTACCCTGCTTGCACGGGGCCAATCGCGTGAGGAACTTCCCCCGCACCACTGAAATACACGTTCCCCGCTTGGCGTTTGCTATTTGCCAGCCCGGTGAACTGGTCCAGGGTTAGCGCAGCCCTTTGCGATGATTTAGCGATTTTTGTGGCTTTTCCTTGCGCGAGGGCGTTCTTGGGGGCGTTACTGGCGCTGCTGCAGGGTCGCTGCGATTCTCTGCGCCACGGCTGGTTTGGGAGCCTAAAATCCATGAATACGCTGTGCGCGGAAATCGGTTTTAGCGCACGTGCCTGGCGCAGTCAATCGCACGCGGACACTCTGCGCCAGCCGCTTGCGACACTTTTCTGCGAAATTCTATGAATTACCCTGTAAGTCTCGTGCCCTGTCGAAGACTTCATCAAATAGGTCACCGAACCCATTGTTCAACCCACTATTGTTCACATGCACATTTGCAATGGTTCATGATTCTTTGGAGGGTTAAAAGCAGTTCCACTATTGTTAGCACAATCCTCGTTTTCCATAGTATCTGCCCTACCCAAAGTCCCAAAGGATATGTGTTTTTTACTAGGGCCAGCCCGTGATCAAAGAATTCGGCTGCGACAAGGCAGCTACCAAAGTGAAATGCCAAACACAGGCTGCAGAGTACAAGTCACACCAACAGTAAACTCTAACATGTTCATCTGTGCCTCAGTCGTGTACCTGTGTATAGTTAAAAAATGATGGTTTAACATGGTCCAGCCATTCTATCCCTATCTATACTATGCTAGCGCTCTTTTGAATGCCTTTGAAGTACACATCACCTAAATGTACAGTCTATCTGCTTTGAATAATGCCCTGAACACTGAACTGTAAAATGTTGCCTTTACCAAGCAATACGTCGTTACCAGAACCAGCCACCCTTAAAATAGCCTGCCGCGTAAGCAACTCATCAGCACTGTCTCTGCCCACAATGAATGCACGAAACAAGAGCCTCAGGGCCACCTGGCATGTAGTGATATATAGTGGCCTTAAGGTGACATAATGTCACACTAAAAATGAATGCATGCATTGTGAGCGTTTGAACATATGAACTGCAACTCTGCAAAACCATTCAGCAGCCTTGTGACTTCACAATGGCCCTCGAACATGCTGTTTACAAAGTGCAAATCACACAGAGGGGACAACTAACGTGTGCAATTTTTCTGCACTTTGGATCTCTCCATTTTCGTTTCGTGATTTTCACTGCAAAATGTGTAAAAGGATTCAAAACCTTGAGAAAACAACTTAACACACGTGTTTGTGCTTCTTAGTGCATACATGTGTAAATGTGTCCCGCACTTAACAGTTTCAGGAAGAATTCACAATGCACCTGCTTTTAGCAAGTGATTAATACAGACAAATTACACAGGAATGTGTTCTTTTTAGGCCAGCATGAAAATGAATTGTGGGTGGAAAATATTTTTTTATTCGAACAGGAAAGGAGCTGGAATTGGTAAACGTTTTCTATACCGGCTACTCCACCTAATAGAATGATGAAAATTACCAAGGAGGCAAAAATGAGTATTAAAGCAGGCATAACACGTTGATGCATACTCCAAGCACCACTGTAAGTACTCCGTGCAGTTGCAAAATGACTCCCATAGATTTTACACCCCGATGATTTCCCTCCATGTTATGCTATTTAGTCACATTATTCATCCATCATGTTCGGGACACAGACTGTTGGGTTGGCCAAAGTTGTTTTAAATAGACATATGAAACAATCCTTACTGATATTTCCTTAGACATGTTTCTCATATGGTTTGTTTGGTACAAGTCATGTATGAACCTCATTGCGGGTTTGATGGTATCCCCAAATTAATTTCGGTGGGATACTTCAACACGGAAACACCGTTACTGGCACTTGGTATGCCAGAATTCCGGTATGTTCCAGTGGCAGCAACTGTGGTTAATCTCTATTCCATGAAGTCCCAGAACACTCCATGGGGGATTGCGGGTATACCGGCTTCAGTAATACTGATGCCGGTAATACCAGTGCCGGTAATAAGGGCTATTTTATTCGGGTAGCTTGCCATAATCAACTCCAGCTCTTGCCCGCAGGTACTTCGGGCTACCCCACTGGCAAACTTGTAGTTTGCCGGTCCGGAAACATGCTGGTAAACGGAATTGCCGGTACGTTAATTGTAGACCGTCAAACTCGTAACTCTATATAGTAAGGTTGATAGCGGTTTCCTTTATGCCATAAGCAAGACCTCCTGAGATTGCAATGTGCAAGCAGGTCCATATATGCCACAAGATAGATATTGTCCTTTGTCAGATAAAATAACATGTAAATCCAGAAAGCTTTGAATAAAGGAAAAGGCGAGACTGCATCTATGCGCTAGTAGACATGGAGGGCACCATTACCAAAGGTATTATGAGGTATCTGGTTACCCACACAACAGGTCGGCGCAGTAAGCAAATGCAGCGCTATTAGCATTAGCCAGCTAATGTATGGAAGCAGATGTAGCATTTTCCCATTTCAGCTGTTCGCCGAGCAGTCCCTCAGAGAAAATTATCTCAAAATCTGAATAAATATTTAATAGGCTATTGCAGAAGTTATCCTTTTGTTGTTGAAAAAGTGCTGATCTGCGAATGTTTTAGCGAGTTCGGAGAAGCCATTAACTGCTTCTATACTCTCTTTGTGTATTTAGACCTGAACTAAAGACTCTTTTAAAAACACACATGCAATTCCTTTATAATGCAGTGGAACACATTTTGTGCGGCAGACACTTCAAACGTCTTCACACTCTAGATCACTGGGTGCTCTGGTTCAGCCCAGCGCGGCCCATCTAACAATCAATGCAGCAGCCTCTATTATGTTCAGCAAGTGACGTGCTTCTTGCTTTCCGCCTGCCATTTAACGTCGGGCTAATGTGTTTAAAGCACTTTCATAAATGCAGTCTGGAATGTGATGAGTGTTATAAAATTAAACAGAAATGTTAAAAATTGACATTACATCACTCAATGAACCTACTTTTCACATGCCTAAGTTTAGGTTTCTCTCTGCCTTTTCTCACGTTTGTCTTTACTTTCTTGCTCATCATCGATCTTTCGCTTCCTATTTCGTGTTTTCCAGTCTTGATTATTTTTGTTATACCACTTTCTAAATGTTTAATTTGCTGTCTCCCTCACCACCTTTCCCATTGTTCTAAATCTCATTTGTTCTCGTGTAATTTCTCTTAGTCTCACTGTTAGTCCACACATGATTGTTTCTCACATTGTGTTCTGCTCACCCATACCTATCCTTTCTCTAATTCTACCCTCTCTCACTGTCTCTTGAACTCTCGCCTCAACCATTTGTTACACTTGCTCATTTTTTTCTTTCCCCTTATCCTTGCACATTAAACCTCAGAAGCAGCTGCAGCTCGGAATGTTGGAAAGTTCTTCCGCAGAGACTGGACATAAGTGCCTTATTTGAAATTCCCAAGTAACAGAATGTATAAGATTCCTGGGTGCCTGCCAAGGTAGATTTCTTAGAGGACAGTCTACCCTTGCTTAATCACATAATTCACAACCACTTATGACTGAATGCTGCAGGGCCCTGGCACTCATCCCTGGATGCACTACTTCAAATACAGGTCTAGTGTATATAACTAATTGGAAGATCCCGGAGGGTGGACCATCTCAGAGAAAAGAGCAGTAAATGCACACAATAAAGAAATAACGTCCAACAAAATCTCAGTTGTTTATATATGTGCCTGGTCCAACTGTTTGCTAAACTACTTATACGATTTCTACTTAAGTAATATTGTGAATACATTTTTCAATTAACACTCTTTGAATCTTCTTGCAGCATCCATTCTACTTTTTCTAATTCAGGAAAAGAGTGAGGTAATTATATTTCAAGACAACTTGGATGTCTTCACTGATAGTCACAGTACATGAACTAGAAATTGACTTCTCTCACTCTTCTCCCCCTCCCCTTCTTTCTTTCTATATTGGAATAATGAATTTGAGCCAAGTCACACATACCCCAGCACCATCGCTATAATTCACCTCCAGTTCAGACCTACATCAGCCAGGCATTGAGGGTAATCACCAAGACCTTGAGGGTATGCAAATTAGTCAAAATCCAAGAAAATTCTTGTGCTTTATTACGAGTCTGCCGATACAAGCCTGTGATTCCGTCTTGCCAGTAGTACCGTTTCAACCTACCAGAGCGATGGAATCCCCAGCTAATTGTAACTCTGCTGGTGCGTGCATGCCCCATTGCCGGAAACGTTACTACCGGCATGACGTAATCACTGTCAAAACATAAAAATGATGGCGTTTCTGTGATCAAATATTGCGGTAACATCAAATCCGGCATGGTACTGGATGGAAACACCGGCGAAGTTAACAGCATCAACGGAAACAGTATCATCACAGGAACTGGAAGTTCTGTGGTGGCCATTTTGGAAAACGCAATCCATTTCCTGTTGCCATCCATTCCCACAAACACCAGTAACATGTCCAGAAGTTCCAAGTCTCAGCTGCCAGACGTCTGGCAACGCAAGCCTCTCTTCACCAAACCAGAATTAACAGCGCTGACAGACCACATAGTGGCCCATGCTGATGCACTGTTTGGGAGTGACAACAGGTGACCCAGCCAGCAGCGCAGGACCACTATATGGGAGGAGGTTTTCCAGAGACTACCACAAGAAGTGGGATAATCTGCACCTACAAATGCGAAACATCCTGTCGGCACATAAGAGGGAATCCCTGGCCACTGGAGGCAGGATGGCTTTAGACCTCAATCTATGTTATGTTATGTTTAAAATGTATAAAGCGCACTATCGCATGAAGGCATCTTGGCACTGGGAAAAACAACAATATTGACCTGTCCACTATGGGCTAGAATAGAAATGTTTTTAGCACCCGCCTAAACTCAATATGATCAGGAACATGTTTCAGTGCTAACAGCAGGGCATTCCACAGTCGTGCTGCAGCCACAGAAAATGCCTGACCCCCTCACTTTAGACCACCTAAAAGAAGGAAATGCAAGAAGTCGATCAGATCGGGTTTCCATATCCCGGTCACAGAGATAACAGACACATATGTCTTTCAGGTAGACTTCTCCCACACCCTGCATGGCTCGATGGGCGAAGCACAATGATTAAAACTCAATGCATTTCGATACTGGTAGCCAATGCAAAGATCGCAGAGTGGGGGGTCAAATGGGCTCCATAAGGAGCCCCTGTGGCAACCTGAGCTGCCACATTCTGGAGAATTTGCAAACGCTGGATCCAGCCCTTACATTCGGCTAAATACAGTGAATTGCAGTAGTCAATTTGACTCAGAATGAGGGTGGCTACTACCGGGGTCAAACATGACACAGGATAAGTGGGAGCACCTTCCGCAAAATCCTAAAATGCAGGTGACCCGAAATGCAGACTGTTGCCACCTGCTGGGACATAGACAGAGTGGATTAAAACATAATCCCCACATTCTTGACCACTGACACTGGAACTGGAAGATTCTCCAAACAAGCATGCCATAAAGCAGACACCCAAGATGACGAACTAGAAGAAGTACCCACCACCACAAACAAGGACAACATCTCAGCCTGGTCCAGATCTAGCCGAACCAGGATCTGTGTGTCGTAGGCATATTAATAGCATCTGAGGCCGTAGGAGCAGATGAGACCCAGAAGAGGCTGGATGCACACATTCAAAAGCATTGAGGACAGGGTGGATCCCTGAGGGACACCACAAGACAGTTGTGAAGAAGAAGATAAAAAGGAAGATAAAGAAATAGTTTGACTTCTGTCAGCTAAGAAGGATGTGAACCAGGCCTGATCAGTGTCCTCCAAACCTGCTGAGGCAAGCCTAGATCACAGAATAAGATGGTTGACTGTTGAATGCTGCTGACAGATCAAGTAATACCAGGGACCTTACACTGCCCCATCAAACTAATGCTGTGGGAAAAGACTTGCAGCTCAGTGTTACATATGGAGGGGATTGAGGGATTATATGCAGGGGATAACAGGTGTGCGATCTGCAGGGGCCAGAACTGGGACCCATGGAGACGGTGGTGAATACAACAAGTCACATTTAAATGCCATTTCAGGAAACATGTCAAAGTAAATGGGTACTACACGACAACCACAGCTAAATGGTTCAATCACATACACATGCCAGGGGTTGTGTTCAGAGTAAGTCATGCACAAGCATTGTACAGAGAATTGACACACACATGGGCCGATGAGTACTGGCCATGGATGCACAGGGAGAACATGTCAATTAGCACATCCCCAATGCACACACAACTTCAAGACACTGTGGCAGGACAACGTCCAATGTGCACTCACACCTCACACATATGCATGCATGCATCAGAAAACCTTTGACTACTAAACATCATATCCAGGCCAGGACACACACAATGTGGTATCTGCGTAAAGCAAGTCATCTCACCCTAAAAGGCAGCATTGGCAAACTCACGCAGGATGGGTTCACCACTACCCCCACCACATCTCTGCCAATGCCCGCTGCACTACCACAGCCGTCTGGCCCAGCCACACAGACAACTGCTTTCCCACCACAGTCATCCAGCCCTGCTGCACAGCCACCTACTGTCCCACCACAACCATCTGGTTCAGCCGCACAGCCAGCTACTGTCCCACCACATTTATCCAACCCTGCTGCACAGCCACCTGATGTCCCACCACAGCATCTGGATCACCCGCGCAGCCAGCTGCTGTCCCACCACAGACATCCATCCCAGCTGCAATGCCAGCTGCTGTTCTACCCCGGCCAGCTGCACAGCCAGTTGCTGCTCCACCACAGCCAGCCTCACTGCCAGCTGCTGTCCCACCACAGAAGCCACACAGCCAGCTGCTACCCCATCACAGCCAGCCACACAGTCAATGCAACCTGTTTACGTGCCCATTTCACACCAGCCACTGGCCTATCCTGGCACCGCCATGGATGATGATCAGCGGCAGATGGAGGCAATTTCAATGATGAATCACTGGACCATACCCCTTATCACAGGCCTACCTTCAGCTCCTCAACCTTGCATAGTCCTCCTCCACCACCAATCCACAACATAAGGGAAATGGATGCCTGTATATGTGGGATTGAGGCAAAGTACACCGAGATGGCATGTGTGTGGGTAGGGGTGTGTGGGGAGTCGGAGGGGGTGTGCAGGGATGTGGAATGGTTTGTAGGGAGGCGGAGGGGGCACAGGAGGTTAGTCTTAGATAGGACATTTTAATCAATACACCTTGTTTAACACTTGCAGCAATGAGTGGAAAAGCATTATTAATGTGCCAGAATGTATTGAGTGTGTGCATCAGATGCAGTAAGGGGCATGCTTAGTGCATTGTGGAGGGGGAGTCAGAAGAAGTTGTCAATTAGTTCTTGATGGGCAATTCGCCCATCCCTAGCATCCATGCCCAAGTACCTGGCTGGTGTTGCCTCCCCATCTTCATCATATTCACCTTCTGGCTGTGGTATGTCTAGATCTGGGTGCAGGGGTATGTTGCGTCTGATGCAGATGTTATGAAACATGGCACATGCCAGAACTATATACTCCACTTTCTATGGCCTGTACATGAGTGCACCCCTTGACCGTTGTAGTCATCAGAAATGTGCCTTCAATAACCCAAAGGTCTGCTCAATGGTCGTGCTAGTTCACACATGTGCATGATTGTAGTGCATCTCCTTCTGCGTCTGGGGATCTCTCAGAGGGGTCATCAGCCACAGAAGCAGTGGATAGTAAGAAACTCGTGCAAGGTGGAAGTACACAAGGTGAGACATGTCACGCATAATGCTTGTCTGTTTCTGTAGTCAAAACCATGCATCATGTACAGTGGCATGCCGGTGCCTCATGCACCCTGCTGCACCATGGAACAGCCACTGTGTGACATACAGTCTATGCTGGGTTCTGCTCCCTGGATGGATTGCTGTGTGTAGGACAGGACATGACACTGAATGGCCCTAGTGTGAATCACCAGTCTACATATGTATCCTCAAAGTCTGGTGTGAACATCGCTGTGCCCCAAACACATCAGTGTCTGAACACACTACATGATACCCGGAATGCGGAGTTGACATAATTTGACATGCATTGATGCCACGTGACTGCTCACATTCACAGAAGGCCCGAAAATACATGTGCTGGTTTGTAAAACTGAAGAAATGAAGATCGCAATGGCACAGCATGGATATCATGCCCCTATCCTTTCAATACTTGTGAATGGAGGATAGCACAGGGGCAACGCACTGGTCTTGGAAGAAAGACCACGCAGAGCAACAGTGGTTTAAATCCTGTATCCGTGCTTAAAAACCAAACTCAGGTACGGTATTAGGTGCGTTATAAAAAACAACGAAATAAATCCCACTGACTTTCAACCCATAAACAGATAACCTTGCCGTTCCACCTGAGGACTCTACGCCAGTGGAAAGAGTGCTCTGTATGAGTGCCATTGACGTTCACATTGCCAATGACAGTTGACATGTGAGAATGATTGTGCACGACAGTGGTGTTGCCTGCGACTGCGCATTCTGTGCAGTCAGTGTGTGCATGCATGCACCATGACTCACTGGGGCATGCGTTTCATGGGCCCAGGTAGGACACTGTACTGGTACACTGTACTGGTACACATGGATTGGTGGATGGGTGGTGTTGAAATCTTGTAATTGTAGTGCATTGCATATTAATGTCTTTATGGGCTAGAAATGGTTTTGGAATGGCTTCTAAGACACGGCACACATCAGCCAGAGAATTCTACCACTGATACTGGAGGTGTCGTACAATAGAACATGCCCTTTTATTTTTATTTAAACCCTGGATCCTTTTTTTCAGAAGGCACCCAACCCATCTCACACCCACCTTGACAAATAACCTGTGTCGCAATGGACCAGGAACCAGGCCAGTGTGTAACAAAGAATTATTTATTTATTATTTATAATTCAAATGAAAAATCAGAGCAAAACAAATTATTAGGGCAGCAATCACCAGTGTAATGATGATGTAGAGCAAAATGTTATAATACAATTAATTTAACTTTCTGACATCAGATATATGAACTTCAAATATGAATGGAAGCATGATCACTTTTTGTCACATTCATACACGGCACTTATGTTAGGCACTCCCCCCTGCAGTTCTCCCGCAAACACCTGATAACTAAAGTCTGTGTGGATAGAAAACAACTCCAATTTTGGGGTTCCATCCTAACTTGAAACAAGGATGTATTTTTCTTTTATATTCAGTAAAAAAAGTTTGTTAAAGGGACGTTATGGTTAAGTTGCGCTACTAAAAACCTATGAAATTCAGTGAAAAAACGTTGTTAAAGGGATGTTATGGTTCAAAGTAAAACCGAAAAACCCCTGAAATTCGGCAGTTATGGTAAGATAAACAACCATAACTCGCGCTGCCACCGTGAACTGCTAAGACTAACACCCAGGACATCAAAGATGACATCACACATGTCATTGATGACATCACTGATGACATCACATGTGCATTTACTTTTCATGAAAACTCTGTAGAAGGGATTCTTATTGTAATATTGACAAAAAAAGTGTCAAGGATCATTGGAATAAATATCATGAGCTAATTAGTGCATTAAGGAATGTGTTGATATACATAGCATTCTATTATGAAGTTCTATCCAGTATACTAAGCTATTCATGCAGAAACATAAGCAGTGTGTGCAGCATAAATGATGAAGGTGCAATATTCATAATCTTGCCATGTTGAATACTGAAATGATAACTGCTTTTTTATTAGAGTTTTGCATAATGTGAAACATGTAATAGATAGCTAATAAAACCCAATTACTACATTATTGCATTACTGCACACCAAACACAAACAGACAATAACACATACAAATAGAGCATATACAGGGAAAGTGAAGTAAACAAAAAACAGCAGTATTACCCGACAATTTTCATAACATAACTGATTATCTTCATGTACAGAAATGATTGCTCTGCTTCAAAGCTACTACTTCCCTATGTATAACTATCACATATTGTGACTAGACCCTAATGAAAGTAGTGTACGTGCAATGTGTACAAATATGAGCATATTCAGGGAAAGTACAGTAATAAAAAAACAACAGAACTATAACACAGTGTTGATAACCGTACTAATCATCTTCATACATAGAAAGCATTGTTGTCTTCCAAGTCTATGTTTTCTCCCTTGTATATGGTTCATATGCTTTGAGTGGACCCTAAGTGAATTACTGTAAGAACATATTTGTAGTATAAGTCTACAAACATAGTACTTTGTATTATAGTATAGTGAATTTTTAGTTCCTAATTGTAACTGGCCTAGATATATCAGTAAAGGAAAAAAGAGGGAGCCAGACATGTGATGTCATCAGTGATGTCATCAATGACATTTGTGATGTCATCTTTGATGTCCTGGGTGTTAGTCTTAGCAGTGCACGGTGGCGGCGCGAGTTATGGTTGCTTATCTTACCATAACTGCTGAATTTCAGGGGTAACAGAATATACCCATTCGGCACAGGCTCAGATGCCTGCACAGCTGAGTGTCCCACCCACAACTGGAACAGCCTGATGTGGGATTTACAAATCCCTATTATCTGCCCCACACAGACCCCAAACCAAGAATTGTAGAAGAGAGTGTTGTAAAGACTGGAGGCGGGTTATCTGTACTCCTGCCCTCTATATGGCAGAGTAGAAGCACAGAACACCCCAGACAAGGTTCTCTATTGTGGTAGCAATGGACGAGTAACCATGTCTTAAGGTCTCAGGAGGTGATGCAGACTGGTTCTTAAGTGCAGTGTAGTCCCCAAGCCCCCACTAAGGAATGTCAACACACTACATTATCTGCTAATACGGTCCTTTATATAACATTAAGGTTCAAGATACATACATCAATTAATAACAACCTTTGTACTCTGGTAATTCTAATTTGGCAAATATATACAATGTCTATGTGGTACCACACCCAGCTATTGACTCCTTTAAAATGCATCAACTGCTGACAGTTATAATGTCATACAAATATGCAGCAATAGGTAACAGCATAGATTATATGAAGGAAGACAAGTTGGGTTAATGCTGTCTCTCTCTACCTGGAGGCAATTATGAATGAGGATCCCTGCACCTGGGCAAACTGTAATAATGAGTATTAACAAGCACAGTCCATTAATGTTTATAGTCTTATTTCCTGGTCAAAATGTTCAACTACCCCAATGTACCTGAGTGAGAACAGTTTCTTCGATGGTCACTGGATCCCACGAGAGTGGACTCCCTTTAAAGCAGGAACACTTGCATTGATAATGCAGCTTCGTCCTTTGCCGAGCTCTTTGACAAGCAGTCGTGGAATTCCTGTGAAGATAAGGCTTGATGTCCTCCTCGATGCAAAGATTTTGGTGCTGCAAAAAAGACTTGGTGATGGACGGAGGCCCATCAGTGGGAGTTGGGATAGCTTTGGAGATCAGGACTCGACCACGGGCTGGACTTCAGATCTTCACTCAGTAAGCATCTTTGTTGGATTCGGGTGGCGGGAAACCCACCGGTGGACTTTCCTCAGTCGTCGACAACCTCGACTTTCACCAGCGGGTCAAAGCGGTTGACCGTGATGGCAAGGGAGCCAATCCTTTGATGTTCTTGGGTAAGGTGGACCACTGCAGCTCCGGTTGTTGAGCAGCACAGCGTCCTGCTGTCCCTGCTTCTGGGCAACACAACTCGACTGGCTTCCAGTAGTTACAGAAATCCTCCAAACCTCGGTCGACGGCATTAGACTTCGACAACTCCGATGTCTGGATGCTTCACTTCAAGATTCTCAGTGAAAACCTTCTCCGGTAGAAAGCCTTTCGGGACTGGCTTTCAGGGTACCTCAATGAAGATCAGCTTTTGCACAGTGTTCCCTCATAGCTCGGTAAGGTCTCCTAGGAAGGTCCTCTCTTGTATCAGTCCTCAACACATTCGAAAGCTTAGATTTCGTCAAAGGAAAGCAGCAGCAATTCTTCTTCTTCCAGCTGGGCTTCAAGGATAAGCAGCTTGAATTTTCAACTTCAGCTTCTGAGCAAATTGGGAATTGAGAGGTCCCCAGATGCACACATATGTCCCTCATTCACTCTACTGAGCTAGGTTCAGTCAGCCAATATCACAGAAGCGAATTCATGCAGGCAGGCAGCCAATCTTGCTCACAGGCATTCAGGCTATTCATTTCCACCCAGACACCCATAACAAGGAATGTGTACTAGGGCAAGCACCAAGCCTTTCAGCACACCACACTGCATTCATGTCAGTTTCAGGCAAGGCTATCTCATTCATTGTGTCACACACACAGAATCCAGACACCCATAATATAGAATGCATATTGGTCCCATGCATATTGGTCACACACTCTATTCACACAGGTCCAACTCCCAGGGTGTACACAGGGTATACTGTCACTAGGAAGGCTCCAGGCAGTTTGGCATGGACTTCCCCACAATAACATATATGGGTCTTTAACCCAACAGCCAGTCAGGGGATGGGACAGAGTCAGGGCTTCCCAGGACTTTCGGAAAACAGGGGCCATATTGCCTTATATAAGGAATCCACTGATACCTCTGGCAGGGCCTGGGTATTCCAAAATTGAGGATAGTCAGAGCACCTGTCAAATTCAGAATGGAGCTGCCACCAGCCCATACCCTGCTCTGTGGGCCACACACAGGTGCCCCAAAAACATACACTGGGGGTACAGGGTTGTAAACCCAACCATGGTTGGCATAAGGGTATCCTAACGATCTCTGTACACCACAACCAGAAAGAGGAAGAGCTGCACTGACAAGGAGTCCCAACTGGACTCTTGTCCAGATATCACCCCAGAACACACAGGATAAGGGAGTATGGGACAAAGACATGGAGATCCTGTCCCTCAAATGCATTTCCAGCAGCACAAGTGTAGGCAAGGATGAAACATGAGACCCATAACTAATAGAGATAGAGAATAGAGCGTGCAGACACCTAGAAGCAATGATACAGAAAAAAGAGGAGGAGCTGGCAAGAGCAAGGTGCAGCAATAAAGGGGGAGGATAGTGCCCAGCAATCGACACTGACAAATGTAAGGCAGGGCAGATACTCCCCAAAATAGCACAGTCATTAAAGATGCCAACATAGAGACAGGTAAAGCAGTCCCCTTAGGTGGGGGGAACCAAGAGGGCAGATCGCAGAGGGAGGAACACCACCATAGCATCGAATATGACTCAGTGTTCACCGACAGAGAGGGAGAACCGGAGGAAGAAGAGTGGGAGATGGATGAAGACCAAAGGGAGGTGACACCTTGCTCAGCTCAGCTCAGACCCCATCCATGGCACATGGCAGTCGCAAAGGGGAAGAAAACTGGGAAATCACCTCAGAAGAGGAAGACAGGGATTAATATACAGGCACAGATAGTACATTTCTGTAAGAGGAGGTGAAAGAAGGAAAGGGAGAAAGTGGAACAGGCACAGAAAGACAAAGCAAAACTGGTGCAGAAAAGGTTAGCAAAAATAAGCTTGGATGGTGTGGTAATTACCCAAACAATGAAGAGACACGTGGAACAGAAACAGCCACAAGGGTGTACAGAGGGGCAGGATGGGGAAGAAGAGATATGGTAGGTTACCAAGGGGGGAAAGCAATGCCCAGAGAGGAATAGGTCAGGGCTTTGGAGGGATGAGACCTGTATCCAGAGGACAGTGTTGGACATGTGGGAGAATGGGACATTTTGCACAAGACTGCCAAATCAGGCCTCAGATGCAGTACCACCCAGGTGCACCACCAGACCAATGTCTCACATATCAGCCAGCACATATGCTTCAAGGGCCATTTATGATCCAAATATGACACATGCCCCCAACTCGATGTATGCCCCTGGCACAGGACAGCCCCAGATTTTCCATAATGCATAGGCCACGGCCCTAACCCATGTACAACCCATACAGTATTCAACCCCCTACACAACAGACACCAGCCCAAACAGAGACCCATTCTTTTGAGCAGAATACACTGCCACAAGGTATTGTAACACATTATACAGGAGTACGTGTTTTAGGGAGCAATGCTTTCCCACTCCCGGCGAAAAACAAATACCCAGCATACGACTGCCCGTGAGGAGCTCTGACATGCCAAATCCTATAAGTCACCCCCTGACCCGAGAAAAAAAAACAAAAAACAAGGTGGGATTGAAGATAGGAAATATAATGTTTACCTTCAGGGTAGACAGAGGGGCCACCAAATCCTGTATAAGGGAAGGCAAGTTTCCGTTAACAAGCATGGATGAAGAAGGGGTATAATCACACACTGTCCTTTGTATATATCCCACACTGCCACTGAGAGAAGTGCCAGATTAACAGCTGTTCACATACATGGAGGATGAAGGAGAGATTATATTTGAAATCTGCATCCCATGCCACATGACCATACTACACTGAGAATTGCCATACAATGCACTGATTGCCAGAGCACCACATCACAGCTGTACGAACACATAGCAGAGGTGCCAAGTTGTCTATGGACAGATAACCTTTTTGATGTAGGGCTACGAGGAAGCATAGGGGCAGTGAATATCCAACTTAAGCCAGGTGCAATACTTCCCCCGAGTGAAGCATTACCCTCTAAACAGCCAGACTAGCAAGAGAATTTATGACACAATCACTGCACTAATTGATCAAGGCATCATAGTACTATCCACATCCCCATAAAACACGGCTATCAACACTGTGAAAAAAGCAAAAGGTTCCTCTTGGAGGATGATACAATATCTTCACCCTTTGAATGGCATAGCTGACACAGAGTTCCCAGTAGTACTGAATCCAGCCACCATGTTGTGCAACATACCCACAATGCAACACATTTTACAGTGACTGATCTCAAAAATGAATTCTTTTCAGTACCATTACACACAGGCTCCCAGTACCTCACAGTGTTCACCTTCCATTGGCAGCGATTCCAACACACTCATTTTCCCCAAAGATACTGTGAATCCCCAAGTATTTGTATTGCTTGCATAGCAATCAGGTTTTGCTAGAAGTGTTTATTATGCCTTGCTGTGTATGTATGAATAAATGTATTCCATTGTTATAATTGCGACTGACTTGTGTGCTTTCATTTGTGTCCATTGTTATCTTATTTCTCGTGTCATTTCTGAGTGTTTGGTTTGGGTTGTCATGTATGTTGTATCTTGTGTCTATTTTTAGCATTAGAGGGTATGTTTGTGTGTCCATAGCATAGATAGTTGGCAGTAACCTGTAAGGATATTTGGCATGGTACAGCACAGAGTACAGCACTACTGCACAGGTAGCAAACAGCACAGAGTACAGCACTACTGCACAAGTAGCACATTTTTTTTTTAAAGCATCACCACAAGGGTGCGGTGCATTGCTATATGGGTTACCAGATTAACAAGGAAAGACAGGCTATTCAGTCAAAAACGATTTTAACATATAAGATGCAAATCTATTTTTACAGTTAAAAGCACACGTGCTCATTTAAAAATGCACACTATTTTTCACCTGAAATGCCTATGGTGCGAGAGACACATTTGAAAATTAACAGCTAACCTATTAACCATTAACCTGACTAATAAAACCTTATTTAACATAACCCACTAATGAAATGTGTTCTCCACTGCAGAATTAGGCATACTCTGAAAACCATTTAAATGTGTGTGCAGATTTTTTTTTTCTTCTCTTCTTTGTCTGCTTCTCCGTGTTTTTGTGCACAGTAACTGCAGGAAGAAGGAAGTCAGATTTGCAACAATTGCAAATGTATAAGCGAAGCTATTGTTGAGAGTAGGAGGATGAGAGATGATGGATTTCATTGGGACACGTCATACAGAGGGCTGAGATGAAAGTTTTAGTGGGCAGTATCGGGGAAAAAGACAGAGACATTTTTCTGCACTACTGGGGAGAAGACCTGGCTGTGGGACTCCTGACTGAATGCAGATCCCTGCGTCCTGCTACAGTCAAGATTGTGCAGTCGAGATTGGGGAGAGCTGAAAGAACGACCTTTCCACTGGCTGAGGCATTCCTATCTGCAAAAGCTGAGAATTCCAGGCAATGACCCCGGTTTGAGAAGGCAAGCGTTCCTTTTTGCTGGAGTTAATCCAAGGGAGCCACATTCACAAAGAGAACAGCCAAAGAGAACAACTAAAAAGATAAGGTAATGAGAAGTGTGGGAGCTGAGTGTGTACGGTAATATGCAGTCAGTGTAGGATTCCTGTGCATGCCTTAATCAAATGCTAATGTTGCAATTTGAGTTCTGTTCTCCGCCACGCTCTTCGCAGTGTGTCATAGACAATGCTTTTACTGTACCATTTTATTTATTTCTGTAAAGAATGAGATCGTATTTAAATGCAACTTTTATAATACAGAAAAATATTTGAAAACAGACGGGTGGTGTATTTAATATTTACCATTACAATGCCGATGATGTGGGGAGATTTTTAAACAGTGCAATGGTCATTTTAAGACAGATGTGTGCATGTCAGAATCAGTATGAACAGTTGTGAGTGACCGTAGCATAGCTTGTTGGAGGTACATGAGCCAACGGGAAGAGAGACTCTCTGAACATAGCTCCCTACCGTATATAAGGTAGTGGAAGTTACCACAAGACTACCATATATAGCTCTCTGTCGTAAATAAGTCAGTGAGTTCGCCCATGGTGGCACACCATCACTATTACTGAAAAATGTGGTCTTCCTAAAATGTAGGTCTGAGGTCTCTCTAGTGATCACACGAAAAATCTAAGCAAAGATAAGGGATTTTGGACATTGGGGCCACAAATAAAACAAGGGAATTATGCTCACCAAAATGCCACCAACCGCGCCTACCAACCACGTATACCAAATATGCAGGTCTGGGTGCTGAAATAATGCATGTCCATTGTATTATTGTTGCACATGGCCAAATCTGAATACAAAGAGTGATTATTGCTAAGTTATTTTTCGGCGGTAATAAAATACCGTCAGGCCCCAAATCTCCACAAAATACCCTACATATTTATGGTGCGTTGCAGGCCGGGAAAGAGATCATAGAGTACCTACTGGGCGTGGCAAGTGTGTCTCACACTGCCATTTGCACATTAAAGGGAACCCATTTTATAATAGCAGTGTGCCACTAAAAACGAATTTCAGAATGTCACAAAGGGAAACCACATTCTCAGATCTAGTGCAATATTTAGAGGCAAAGTTATTTGCACATGGGAATTGGTCTTCGAATAGCACGTTAGAATGGAGTAACCGCATTCAGGGTGAGGTGCAGAAAGAAAAACTAGACAATATTTTTGCAGAAGGCAGCATAATTCAGGTCTGCCTTACAAGATTATTGAATGCAGCCGATAAAAGTGCAGAGAAAGACTGTTTAATACGGCTATGCGGCAAAATATGGTTTATTTTAAACAAATCCCTGCGAATGCAAGAGAATGATACTCAGCTAATTAACAGGTTAAAGACTGAATTAGAGGGGGCAAGTAAAAATCAGGAAATGTTGAGAGCAGAATTGGATGTATGCCAAAAAGACATGCAATTAAAATGCAGAGACTTTGATACTCAGTTATCCAAAAGCAAGAAACAATTTGAAGATAGTGAGCAAGAATTGGCACACTTAAAAGCCTTAGTGGATCACATTAGGCAGGATAAAGATGAGGTTGTTTCAGAAATGCAGATTTTACAAAAAGAACATTGCGAAAAAGAAGGTGATCTCCAGAGTGCAGAACAAGAAATGATTAAAATGATTCAAGAAAGAGACAAGAGAAATAAAGAGTTCAATGAATGCCAAATGCAAATGTGCGATATGCAGGAGGTGATTAATAAAATGAGTGATGAAAATAATTATTTGCAAGATGAAGCCAACAGACTCCTTAAAAAGTGTAAGGACTTAGAACAGCAAATGTGCATTCCCAGGTCCCAGGAGAGGCGGCAGGGTACCACATTCAATGGAGTGGAGGTGAATTCTAGCTATGCCCAAAGAGCTAGTGCCCCAGTGACTGGGCCGGTGACTGAACTTGGTTGCAGCGCCCTTGGGGGATTTGATACTCCCATTGGGGGCAGCCACCAATCTCATACACCTGAAAACAGGATTGAGTCACAAAATAGTGCAATTCCATGCATTGCAACAAGTAGCCCCATAAAAATAATGAAATCCATTAAAGCCCTGATCAAACCATTTAAAAAGGGAGGTGAATGCTGCATTGAGGATCACTTAGAAGCGGTGCATGACATTTTTAAAGCACTCCAGATACCTAGGGAACAGTACAGACAATATTTTCATTTAACTTTAGATGCCCCGACGGCCAGCATCATAAGGGGATTAAATGAACAGCAGAATATGACATGGCTGGAGTTTGAAAAAGAAATTAGGCGTCATTTTTCTCCTTTTCAGTCATTGCAGGAGGCAAAGAAAGTCGCGTACACAATTACTGCTGGACCTAATACATCCCCTCGCCAATTTTTACAAGACTTAAAAAGAGCATTCTCTCGCTTTGATGTATCTTTTGACTCAAATTCCAATGAGTTTAAAACCGCATACTTCTATGGGCTACAGAAAGACATCATATCCCAATTGGTCCGTGAATTTGACCGTGACAAGTCCCTTGAATGGATTGTACATCAAAGCACAAAGCTATATGAGGTACTCTATTGTCAGGGTAGAGAAAGTGATAAAATGAAAGATACCAGGCCTAAATCTAAAGAACCCTCAGCCACAGTAATGGAAATCAGGTCAGCCAAAATGTCCCTTGAGTCTGCTCAAAGCCAAGGTAAAAATAATGTGACACCTGAACAAAGGGGTAATCAACAAAGATCGCCATTTCCTGTACCAATGTTCCAAACACATGATCCTAGTAATAGAGAGAGCTACATCAGCCCTAGATATTTAGGGGATAGACCCCGGGTAGGATATCGCCCTGATATGGCAGGTATGAACAATAACCAGAGACAAAATCAAGATCAAAGAAATGATGGTCCCTACCAGTCATTGGGGACACAGAGCAGATTTGATCCCAGCACCATGATATATGGTAATCAGGATAGGCCCCGATATGTGGATCGATTTACTGATAATGGAAATCAACATAGGGGCCAGTACCCACAATCTGAGAGACAGGACATGAGGCAAAACGTGAACTACAATCCACGCCAGTACAATGATTCCCCACCAGGGGACTATAATCAAAGGATGGGTGCAACCCGCTCCCCTCCACAAATGAATCAAGAGTTCAGAAACCATCCCAACCGACATCAATCACCTGAGAGGTATCAGAATAGATCCAATCAGGGGGAAAACAACCAATATCGACCTAGGCCACAGAAAGAGGATCCTAGAGAGATGGAAAGGTTCCAGTGCCTTGAGGCCCAAGTGAAAATGTTAGCTGAGCAAATAGGAAAGCTCTATACAGCGCAAAAACAACCTTCCAAAGAGGGGGCTGATGGCCATAGCAATGACCGGGGGGCTTCCGAAAAGTGACTAAGTACTCATGATAACTGCAGTGCCAAAATGACAGATTGCTCTGATATAATTTTGCATAACAACTCTGAGATGACTAATGGATTAAAAATGAAAGTACCAGTAAATGAAATTGTGATAGAAAGTGCAAATACTTCTAAAAAAGAGGTACGGTTTAACTTAGAGCTAAATAAAACAGTAAAGATTTGCACAAATGAAAAAGAAACATTAGGAATTCCAAAAGAACAAAGGAACAGATTTAAGAAAAATGACTCATGCATGGGGAATATCAGTGAACAGGGGGTAAGTGGGGATGCCATAGCTCCTTCCCTGGGCAAGCAAAACAATGACCAAACACAGACAGAAAAAGGAAATACTCACAAGGAGGGTACAAGTCAATCACCTGAAGAATTCTTTGAGCCACATATTTTTGAAGAGGCTGAAAGGGCTGGTATTACACTAAATGATCACAAATGCACAGAATTAAAAAATGACAAATTGCTGAATGATGTTGTTACACATGTTCAGTTGGAAGGTTGTAATGTGGTCTCTGATGTTACCCAGATGGATGGGCGAACAGTGGCCACACTCCAAAAAACCTCTGAACATGGAGAAATGAATAAAATATCTCGCACAGAAATGGGTAAAAAGGAGGGAAAAATGTCTTTTCATTTACCAATGTGCTTAGCCAAAAGTGAAAAAGATCTGAGAAAGGTGAGCCCTGAAATCAGTAAGAATTCACATTTCTTATGTGTATTAGAGGAAGTTGAGGACAGATATTATGCACCCATCACTGTAGAAGAAAAATGCCACACCTTCGCTATGATTGACACTGGCGCACAGGCCACAATTATGTCCAAGGAGCTGGTAAAGAGTATCAATGAAGGGAGGCCTCCACAGAGTCAGATCACAGTGAAGGCAAATCAAGGCCCAGTGCATAACTTTAATGGGGAGGAGGTGCCCATCATAGGTGTAACTGAGGTTGACATAAAAATAGGAAAGCACAGAATGAAACAAGAGGTATTGATCACATCTATTTGTGAAATTCCATTTCTGATGGGGACAGATTGCCTGAAAAGATTGTCTCCTCTCATAGATGGGGTGAATGGAGTGCTGTGGTCATTAACCAAAAAACCATTGAGGCCTAAGAAACTAAAATCACAAAACAGCAATATAAATGAATGTCACACCGTTGCCAAAACAAATGATGCTGTGGAGGTATATCTCCAGAATAGCTGCATACCTAGTGTCACTGTTATATTAATGTGTCAAGACAAAATGCAGAGCGACAATGAAAAACTACCTGTACAAATATACTTGGACCCAAGGAAAGATTGGCAGACTGCCATAGATGAGCACACATTACGTTTCTATTTAAAAGAGAAAACATGCAAACAGAATATTGCTCCTAAAACAGATTCAGAAAAACACATTACCACTCTGGCAGAAATACACATGGAAGATGAGCAACCATGGGTTCATGTTGGTATAAATGATTATCTTAAAACAATAAAAGCCACTTTAGCACTTGAACATGAAAGGAGTTTCATTAATGAGAAATTGTTGCAAAAAATTATGGAGAGGGAAGAAATCCCGAAATTTAGGATTAAAAACCAATATGTTTCTGGGTTGGACAGTCCAGACTTTGAAAACCGAATTGCAGGCAGATGCATGCTTAAAATTAGCATTGGGCAGAAAACAATTTACCATAATGTATGGATAGTGAGTGGAGCACAAAATGAATTTTACATGGGCAATGACATCATGCACAGAATGTGTATGGTGTTAGATTTACTTAATCAAAAAATATGGTCACGCCTAGGTGGTCCGGCACCTGAATTTGAAGACAAAAGAAGGGCTTATCATTGTGCACAACTGGTTCCTTATGCAGTCGAATTACAAATGAGGAAAAATACTATTATTCCTGCATTTACAAAACAGTTTGCAATAACACTGAAATGCAAAAATGGACAGCAGATGAAAGGCTCTGATGCATTTGTATGCCTGAATGAATCCATAAAACAGCAAGGCCTGGATTATGAATAGATTCCATTGGTAGACATTGGTGAGGGATCTGTAAAAATCATGGTAAATAATAAAGGTTGTCAGGATATTCATTTAGAGGAAAACTCCCCATTAGGAATGGCCATACAAAAATCACATTATACGGCAGATTTAAATAACATGGTGATTGGGAATATTCCTGAAAAATATGTAGATGCCAAGGGCGAGTTGCCAGAACACCTGGACTCTCAGCCCAAAGGAATATTTAAAATTCATTCTGTGTATCCTTATGATTCAAATGAGACAGTGTGCTGCCATCAAGAGGATTGCATAATATTTAATTTAAATGAAAATGAAACAGGAAATCAGCCCATTGAAGTGGAAGCTGATATGCCAAAATATTTAAAAGTGGCAGCTCTACAAAAAGACACAGCCACACAGTTAGAGGAAAGCGCTGAGATTCCTTTACCAGAAGAGTTTCCAGAATTTTCCAAAATGGTAGAAGAGCAGATCTCCTTAGCGGATGCATGTGACAGCGATAAGGATAGAGACGACCTGAGGGAAATATTTATGGAGTTTAAGGATGTATTTGCAAAAGATGCTTATGATTGTGGTTTAACTGATTTACATGTGGCCACACTACCAGAAGGTTGTAGCAGAAATCCAGTGTTTGTACGCCAGTATAGACTACCGCTGGCATGTTTAGAATCATTGGCAGAGATTATTAAAAATTTGGAATCACGGGGAATAATCAGGCCCATTCATAGCACATCCAATACGCCTATTTTAGGTGTGTTAAAGCCAAATGGTCAATGGCGGCTGTGTGCAGACTTAAGAGAGTTAAATAAAAGAGTACCAGTATCTAGATGGCCACTACCATTCATTGATCAGGGCCTAGCTCAGATACATGGTTCAAATGTATTTACCACGTTAGATCTCACATCTGGATATTGGTGTGTGCCATTGGCAGAGGAGATACAACACTTATTTTCCTTTACATTTGACAGGACTCAATATGCCTGGCTTAGAGCTCCGTTCGGGTACATCAATAGTGGGAGTGAATTTGGCATATTTTTGAGAAAGGCCATGCCGGATGCAGCGGAAAGAGGAACAATAGTTTATGTGGATGATGTCCTGATAAAAAATGAAAGCCTGAAAAGCCATTTTGATGAAATAAGACATGTGCTTGGCCAATTGCAGAAAGCAGGCGCCAAAGTATCTTTGCAAAAAGCACAATGGTGCAAGAAAAAAGTGAACTTTCTAGGGCATGAAGTGACTGAACGTGGGCTAAATCCACAAAGGAAGAAAATAGAGGCCATACAAAGATTAAAAGATCCTAAAGATGTGAAAGGAGTAAAAAGTTTATTAGGGATGACAGGCTATAACAGAAAGTTCATTGAGAATTATGCCGAAATCACTCAACCATTGACTAAACTGCTTAAACTAAATACTCCCTGGAGATGGGAAAGAGAGCAGTCTGATGCAGTGGCTAGATTGAAGGAATGTCTTGTAAAGGCACCATGTTTAGCATACCCCATAAAGGACAGGGATTTCTTTATAGAAATAGGTTTTTCTGAACATTGTATGTCAGCAGTATTATCACAAAAACACGATTTGAATCACAAAACCATTGCATATGCAAGTAAGGCATTTTCCCAAGTTGAAATGAGATTTAATGAATGTGAAAAGGCCCTATTAACCACTGTGTGGGCGCTACAACATTTCCGCCCCATTGTTCAGGGAGAAAAGGTGATTATTGAAACAAATCATCAACCTTTGCAATTTTTAGAGAGTAAAAGAATTAGATCAGGCAATCTAGCGCAATCCAGAATCACTTCATGGACGCTGGCATTACAAGGTTTTCCCGTAGAAGTGAGATATGGACAAAATAAAAAGAGCCCAATTGCTCAAGGGTTAGCTGACTTACATGATTGTGCAGCTGAACAAATACCAAATGAAATGGAAGTGGAAACTAGTTTGCAGGAATTTGAACAATCATCACACAAAGCTTTTGATGAAAAAACATGCAAGGATTTACCAACTGTATATGTGGATGGTTGTGCTTTTCACATTGAAAATGACAGTAATAAACAGTTAGTGGCAGGAATAGGAAATGTCTGGTTGAAATGTGAAGGCGTTCCCAGTATAGGGATGAGGATTGGAGATAGGAGCAGTCAGGTGGCGGAATTGGCAGCCATCTATAAAGCAATTGCTACTGCAGTTGATAAAAAGTTCAGTGAAATTGTCCTGGTGACTGATTCTGACTATGCACGGAATAGCTTTGTGGAGTATTTGCCTGGTTGGAAAGCAAGAGGCATGGTTACATACAACAAAAAGCCACTTAAACATGGAAAAATGATACAAGCCATAGACAAATTGGTGTCAGAAAATAATTTAACAATATACTGGAGAAAAATTCGTGGGCATTTAAAAACACCAGGAGAGGATAAGGAGGGAAATGATAAGGCAGACCATCTGGCTAAGATTGGGGCTGTGATGGGAGAATTGCTACCTATTGATTATTTAATGGGTGAAATACAAATTGATGCAGTCACACGTTCTAAAGCACCAAAGGAGGTAGATCAACCGGTGGTGCAGTGGAGCCATGACACGCCAGACCAAGATTTGATTGAGGCACAAAAGAATGATCACATTTTGGGAATCTATTATAATCATTTGATAGATCCTGAACAAAATCCTTTAACAGAAAATGATTGTATGGGAAAAGAAGAGTTGAGGGTGTTATTAAAGAACAAAACACGAATCAGATTACAGGATGGACTCATGATTAGAGAGTCCATAACAGGACAAATACAGTGGGTAGTACCCCTTTCATTCAGAGGACTGATGCTACACCATGCACATGATGCCATAACTGCGGGCCATAGAGGTTCACAAAAAACATTAGAAATATTAAAAGATTATGCTTACTGGCCACATATGTCCCAAGATGTGGAATTATATACTAGTGGATGTCTAGTATGCGCCCAATTTAAACCTGCTTCACCAATGCATAGAGCACCATTGATGAAAAGAGGCCTAACTCTCCCATGGTCAGATTTGCAAATAGACTATGTAGGTCCTTTAAAAAGGTCGAGCAGGGGACACCGTTATATTTTGAGTGTGGTATGTTTGATGTCGAAGTGGATTGAGTGCATTCCTGCACCAGATTGTAGTGCGCAAACAGCAGCCACATTGCTGGTGAACCATGTGTTCTCAAGGTTTGGGTTGCCACAAAGAATTGAGTCAGACAGAGGAAGTCATTTCACAAGTGCTCTAATGAGTAAGGTATGGCAAATACTAGGTGTGAAAAGGAAACTACATATCGCATATCGGGCGGCGTCTTCAGGTACAGTTGAAAGAAGCAATAGGTCTGTTGTGGATATTTTAAAGAAATTTGTGGCAGAAGCAGGTTCCAGCTGGGATTTGCGTTTACCATTGGTTTTGATGGCAATCAGGTCGACTCCTGCCAAAGCAACAGGTGTTAGCCCCCATGAGGTCTTAACAGGTAGGAAAATGGTGTTACCACAACACCTACTATACAGAACACATGAGCAAACCCTTGTGAGTGCATCCACAGTTCATGAATATATTGATGAACTGAGGAGACATTTGCAACATGCATTTGCTTTTGTGCAGAGAAATCTGGAAAGAGCTGCTGACAGTGCAAAGTCATATTATGATAAAAAGACATCAGTAAAGGAGTACAGTGTAGGGGATCAGGTGTACAAGTTTCATTTTGGAAAAAGTAAACAGAAAAATTCTAAATTTCTAGCAGCCTGGCAGGGGCCATTTCGAATTATAGATAAGGTCTCTCCTGTAGTGTATAAAATTTTGAAAAATGAAGGTGAAACAGCAATAGAGCAGTTTGTCCATGTAAATCAAATCAAACCATGCCATCCCAGACATGAGATCAGGCAGCTTGAGCATGTAGAGACAGATAAAGTCCCTTAAAAAAAAAAGGAGAAAATAAGTGGATGTAGTCAGGAGGCAGTGACAAAGAAGTTAAAAAAAAAAAGTTGATTGTTATGATGGCACATAAACACTGTAATATATGTAAAAATATATAATATAAATAAATAAATAAATAAATAAATAAATGCACATATAATGGAAGCTCATGGTTGGTGTGCAGAGAGAAAGTGTGTTAAATATTGAATATCTGCTTGTTTTCTTTTAACTTGTGTTTAATTTCAGAAAAAAAAAAAAAATGAAATATTTTTACCAAGCATGTTTTATTTTTGGCAAAAGGATGAAGTTAGTATTATGCTATGTACTTAATTTGTTTATTTTCTATTTTGATTTAGACAATTAACATTATTTGGTCGGAGGTTTCGAGATCAGAGCCCACGGGAGAGACGATGGAGTCCTGGAGTCCCCTGGATGAAGACCAAAAGATGCCTGCCTCCAGGTGGAGGTGAAGACAAAATAACCGGAATGCCAAAAGAGATGACTGCTGTGGATTCAAGATTGCCAAGATGAAAGAATACTCGAATGAACCGAATAACATCGCTGGTCGGGACATACCAAAAGAGACAAAACAAAAGTTCCGGCATATGAAGTTCCACGTATTTATTATTTTAATTATTTATTTTAATTTGTTATATTAATTATTTGTTTTAGTTAGTTGTTTTATTTCGTTGTTTTTAATTGACTTGGAAAATTTAAACTTAAAGTAATGCCACTTCCACTGAGAAGGCAAATGTGGAACATTTTATGAACTGATGGACTCAGATGAAATGTTGATTGCAAATTTTCATTGATGCACATGAATATTCATTTTGTTGGATTGCTATATTGTAAAAAAATAAAGAGAGAACAAGTTGTTTTTAGGAATTGGCTTGGATTATAGCCAAGTTCTAAAAACAAAAGGAGGGTATATGTAAGGATATTTGGCATGGTACAGCACAGAGTACAGCACTACTGCACAGGTAGCAAACAGCACAGAGTACAGCACTACTGCACAAGTAGCACATTTTTTTTTTTGCAGCATCACCACAAGGGTGCGGTGCATTGCTATATGGGTTACCAGATTAACAAGGAAAGACAGGCTATTCAGTCAAAAACGATTTTAACATATAAGATGCAAATCTATTTTTACAGTTAAAAGCACACGTGCTCATTTAAAAATGCACACTATTTTTCACCTGAAATGCCTATGGTGCGAGAGACACATTTGAAAATTAACAGCTAACCTATTAACCATTAACCTGACTAATAAAACCTTGTTTAACATAACCCACTAATGAAATGTGTTCTCCACTGCAGAATTAGGCATACTCTGAAAACCATTTAAATGTGTGTGCAGATTTTTTTTTTCTTCTCTTCTTTGTCTGCTTCTCCGTGTTTTTGTGCACAGTAACTGCAGGAAGAAGGAAGTCAGATTTGCAACAATTGCAAATGTATAAGCGAAGCTATTGTTGAGAGTAGGAGGATGAGAGATGATGGATTTCATTGGGACACGTCATACAGAGGGCTGAGATGAAAGTTTTAGTGGGCAGTATCGGGGAAAAAGACAGAGACATTTTTCTGCACTACTGGGGAGAAGACCTGGCTGTGGGACTCCTGACTGAATGCAGATCCCTGCGTCCTGCTACAGTCAAGATTGTGCAGTCGAGATTGGGGAGAGCTGAAAGAAGGACCTTTCCACTGGCTGAGGCATTCCTATCTGCAAAAGCTGAGAATTCCAGGCAATGACCCCGGTTTGAGAAGGCAAGCGTTCCTTTTTGCTGGAGTTAATCCAAGGGAGCCACATTCACAAAGAGAACAGCCAAAGAGAACAACTAAAAAGATAAGGTAATGAGAAGTGTGGGAGCTGAGTGTGTACGGTAATATGCAGTCAGTGTAGGATTCCTGTGCATGCCTTAATCAAATGCTAATGTTGCAATTTGAGTTCTGTTCTCCGCCACGCTCTTCGCAGTGTGTCATAGACAATGCTTTTACTGTACCATTTTATTTATTTCTGTAAAGAATGAGATCGTGTTTAAATGCAACTTTTATAATACAGAAAAATATTTGAAAACAGACGGGTGGTGTATTTAATATTTACCATTACAATGCCGATGATGTGGGGAGATTTTTAAACAGTGCAATGGTCATTTTAAGACAGATGTGTGCATGTCAGAATCAGTATGAACAGTTGTGAGTGACCGTAGCATAGCTTGTTGGAGGTACATGAGCCAACGGGAAGAGAGACTCTCTGAACATAGCTCCCTACCGTATATAAGGTAGTGGAAGTTACCACAAGACTACCATATATAGCTCTCTGTCGTAAATAAGTCAGTGAGTTCGCCCATGGTGGCACACCATCACTATTACTGAAAAATGTGGTCTTCCTAAAATGTAGGTCTGAGGTCTCTCTAGTGATCACACGAAAAATCTAAGCAAAGATAAGGGATTTTGGACATTGGGGCCACAAATATAACAAGGGAATTATGCTCACCAAAATGCCACCAACCGCGCCTACCAACCACGTATACCAAATATGCAGGTCTGGGTGCTGAAATAATGCATGTCCATTGTATTATTGTTGCACATGGCCAAATCTGAATACAAAGAGTGATTATTGCTAAGTTATTTTTCGGCGGTAATAAAATACCGTCAGGCCCCAAATCTCCACAAAATACCCTACAAACCCAGTGCACAATTGCCCTGAGATACATTTGCAAGGGGTGCCAGAGTGGTACACCCACCTGAGGTAGTTTTGGAAACTGACAAATGGTCGCCCATGTGGGGCTAGGCCAAAGGTAGATTTGTTGCAGTTTAACAAAATGGCGTCCACCATGGGGCCCTTCCTTCCACAGCTGATATCGATGAGGGCTGGAACAGATGTGTAGTCTGCAGATTTTTGGGAGCTCACTTCTGATCCACTGCTCATCGGCTTGGCTGAAGGCAAAGTTCGAACACGATGTTTGCGTGCGTTGTTTGTTCGTTCGTGGGAATATTGTATGTTTGATGTTTTGTCTTGGGGGGATGTTTTGAATTAAAGCATGCTTAGTCCACAATTTTGTTCACCGTAGCAAGGGGAACATAGTTGTCTGACTGTGACTTTATATGTATCCGTAATTTGTATTGGAATTGATCCATATCAGCTTTTTATGACTGGCAATGTTGAAAATGTTTGTACATCCATTTGGCCAAGCTAGGGAATTCTCTTGACGACGCTTGAGGTATTTTGATTGGAAATCCATGGAGACTGACACTTTTTGGAAAATCTGACTGTATCTGCATGTTTAGAGAAGTCTTGAAGCTTGTTTTTTGAAACTCACATAAGTGTCGTGAGGTTTGGTTGAAGAAATCCCGAGGGTGAATTAATAATAGAACTGCAGATTGAGCTCATTTCTTGGTGTCTTGAAAGTGATAAGAAATTGGCTTAGACATATGCTTGATGCCTGGGATATTTCACTAGCACCAACCATAGTGATGGAAGGGAACAGAGTTCCTATGAGAAACCCAGCAGGGGTAATGCACAATGTAGTGTATGGATAAAATGTGAATATTGTCCTTGGGGAGAAAGAGTTACATCAGGGCAATAATAGAGAGTGTGACCCAGACAGTTTCTTCCACTGATAGTGCAGCAGTAATTGAAGAGTTTGCCACAACAGCAGAGCAACAAATTGAACAAGATGTTTGCCATGAAGAGAAAATGGAGAATGCATTTTTGACAGAGATGTGCAGTATGCCTAGAGAAATGCATAGAGGGATTGCCTATGAGGATTTGCATTGTGAAACTGTACCATTGGAGACACCTTTGCATGGAAGCAGTTATGTGCATGGAGACAGTTTTGTAGAGCATTTGCATTCTAGATTTGTGGGAAGCAATGAGATGGTTAAAATCTTTGATGTAACATGTCATGGCAGAATTTGTGAGAGCAGTGTTTGGCCTATGTATGTATGTATGTTCTGAGATGTTGTATTCTTTGAATATTTTGAGTTTTCCGAGTGAAACCATGTAGAGAACGGGTGTTTACGTTATGATAGCAATGATGCAGAAACATCACGTGGCATTAGCAGACTTTTGTTTTGCAGAGGGAATAGGCTGAGAGAACACTGAATGCACATTAAATTTGAAGAGCAATGCTTTTGCACGACATGGAGTGCAAAGGAGTGAAATGCATCTGTTTTGTGAACATGGATGGATTCAGAGTGAATCATTGATGTTCAAAAGGGAGATTGATTGTGTGACTAGAGAAGGTTTTGCCACAGAGAGTAACACAGAGGATAATGCAATTTTGCAATTTTCGAAATTGCATTTTCTGAACTATGTGAAATGGGCTGTCCTGTTTTGTTTTGAGAAGGACAGAGATGTATGGAATAATGCATCATGCAGCATGGAGAGACAGGCATGGTTAGACAGAGATAGGAGCACACTGATACACTGGAACTGATACATTTACATTGATATTGGGCAGACACTGAGAGACTAGCATTGATGTCTTTTGAGAGACGTTGGGAGTTTAGACATGGCTATTTGCACTGAAGCACAATGAGAAATGCTGTTTTGTTTTTGGTTTGAATACATCTGAATCTGATTAAACTGATACTTGCACTTTTGGCTTTTCCTTGAGATACATCTGGGGAGAGGCAGCGACTTGCAGAGATGCCCAGACCTTGATGACTGATGAGATTGTATTGATGAATTGACCACACCATGATTGACATCATCGTATGATGACCGTTTCTGATACCTTTTAAAATTTGCAATCTGGCTGTTTTGAAGCAGCACTGACAACTGGTTTGTGTCACCTTGTGATGTGACACATTTGATACCTATGGTTTGCAGCAGCACTTCGGCGAATGCAGATCGACTGGTTTGTGGCCTTGGGGTGTAGCTTTGTCATTGGCTGTGCTCTGAGAAGGTACTCAGAAGACCTGTTTGCTGCCTGATTTCCTGGCTGACAACTCAAGTGCCATGGGAAGTGAAGATCCTGATTGACTGATGGTGAGAGTCGACACCTTCAGCATTCTGTGTCAAAAGTGAAAGAAATTCAGCAAAGGAGAGAAACTGTTTTGTGGGTTGTTTTGTAATCTGCAGCAAAAATAGAATCAATCTGTAATGCCTTACCTTGTAAACCAGAAGAAGTCACAATCTTGGGGCTAGGGAAAAGGAGAGAAATGCAAATGATCAGGAAGACACATTCTGGTGCATTTGATTTCCCGGTGCTAACCTACAAGTGAAGCTCTTTGTCTCTTGTGGGAGTGAGCGAGTGAGCCTTGATCTGACACCATAGTGCTTTGAAATATGCACTTGCATCCAACGTTGGCTGGTCTCTCATGTGAAGAGCAGAGACTGGCATGGCATGGAAGGAGTGAGCCTGATAGTGCTTTGAATCTGAATATGAGTTTTGGCCTATGTAAAGGGTCATTGCAATGCCATTGCATTGCTACTGGAGAATTGCCATCTGCATTATTTTTCTTCAACACTCTGAATGACTGCCACTATGAATGATACATCGGTATCAAGAGGATAGATAGGGAGAGCTTTGGAGATAGGGAGAGTTGAGGAAAGTGCCTGAGGCAGCAACGGGAAGCTTGCAGCAGTGAGTATGATTTGCTCTGAAGAAAGATCTGTCACCTGTTGTGAGAGAGCTTGCAGCAGTTAGGCTCTGAAATCTGTCACTGTAAATTGTGCATTTGTGAGGACACACACTTGGGTTCCGTTTGTCGCTGGAACACCACTTCTGTTTTGGGCTATGCTTTGATGCCCACACATGTTTTGCTGAACACACGCTCGTTGTTGACATTTATGAGCACATTTGTTGACGTCGCTTTGTTGACATGCTTTGTTGATATTCCTTTGCTGACACCTTTGCATTGCCATTGATCGGTACTGACTGAGACATTTCACACAGATGTGAGGACACACATACTGTTCTGACTGTAAAGAACTGGAAATGAACTGGAATTGAACTGATTGGCCTGCATTACCAATTCACTGAATGTATACACTGAATGTTTGCCACTGATCTGAAATGAGTCTTTGACGCCTTGACACCTGTGGAAGTGTAATATTGTCATGTTGTGCTTGACACACTGAAATTGAATTCATCTTGAGGTCCACAGTACACATGCATTGATTCTATGCTTCATTTTCATTTTGAATACATCTGCTTGTAGACACTTTTGGCTTTGCGCACTTTTTGAATTGACTTTTTGCTTGAATTGCTATATTAGGATTTCTGTTGGAGATTTGTTTATGCCATTTTGAATTCTGACACACTTGCAGCTATGCATTTGAGATTTGAGTTTGAGCTTGACACTGATATAGTGCAGTTTTTCCATTTTGGGTTTTTTGCATTATTGAGAAATGTCCATGATAAAATGCTTTTTGTTATTTGCAATTTTGCTTGTTTTTAGCATGCCACATTTTGAGAAAATTGTATTTAGGAATGTAGTATCTAATGATAAGAGGAGAGATGTGTAAAATCAGATATTATGAAGAGGCCTGGTATGTTATCATTAGAAATTCATTACTCATTTAGTGAATTATTAGTAATTAATTGCTCATTTAGGGATGCATTTATCCATCATTTCATTCTGATTAGTAGTGTCATTAGGTATTCCACTATCCATATTATTCAGCCATTTGTTTTGCTAGATAAAGATGCCTATTATATAAAGTGCCTTGTAGAGACATGTTAAGACATATGTATGCATTGAGCCATGGTATAGCGCTTGGTTTGAGCAAATGTGTTAGACACTATAGAGCAAGTAGCTGGCTCCTAAGCCATTCGAAGAAAGAGAGACACACAGAGCAGCTCCACTTGGCTCTGCAGAAGAATTGTTATGTTACATGTGAGCGATGGAATGTGTAAACAAAGGCTGGCAGACAGGAAGATAAGATATGACTTTTGCCTTAGTAGAGCATGGAGAAGGAGGCTTCAACAGGCCCTGGGTTGCTCACAGACAGACAGGAAGGTGGGGGCATGCAGGGAGTGAGTGCTTTGCACAGATACATGCACAGAGAGAAAAACACAGATAGCATGTTCAAGATATGATGTACAATGTCACAATGACAGAACACACTGGAGGAATAGAACAGAACAAGAGATGTGTACACAGACTTTCAGGCAATTGGCTAGAGAAATGCTTTTCTGACAGAAAGAGAATGAATCTTAGCTAAGAGAGACAAGTAACCATGGAGAAAGAGTGACGTGAATTGACACTAACTGAGAGCCTGAACTGAGCAGTATGGAGTTGAGAGAGAGAGGCATTTGGGAATGAAGGAAAGCAGTGCCATTGAGGTAGACATTTGGTATGGCATTGGCGGTGGCATTGAGGGGCGTTTTGGCAGAGAGGCTTTTGGAGAATTGGCTGACAGGGAGCCTTGGCTGGAGAACAGACCACTGAGAGGCCAAGGAGAGAGGCTGTGGCTGGCTGCAAGGGAGCTGCAGAGGAGAGAGATGGGACACATTTGAGATTGGGAAGCTTGCACATGCAGAGGGGAGTATTGCTGATTGATTCAGTATGAGGCCTAATTGATCTGAATACGGCACGTGCCAATGGGGAATTAGGACAGACACTCACACAGAGCGTTTGGTTTGATAGAAAGGGAAATCAGACACAATTGTCTTAGAGAGAGAGTGTGAAGTGTGGAGTGGATTGGAGAGGAATGCTGAATGCTGACACTTGCAATTTCTATTTTGCTATTAGCATTATAGATCCAACAGGACTGGATAATTGATATTAGATTGCTTGCATAGAAATCAGGTTTTGCTAGAAGTGTTTATTATGTCTTTCTGTGTATGAATAAATGTATTCCATTGTTATAATTGAGACTGACTTGTGTGTTTTCTTTTGTGTCCATTGTTATCTTATTTCTGAGTTTTCAGTTTGGGCTGTCGTGTATGTTGTATCTTGTGCCTATTCTTACCATTAGAGGGTATGTTTGTGTGTCCATAGCATAGCAATTTAGCAGTAACACAGTGCACAATCGCCCTGAGATACATTTGCAGGGGGTGCCAGAGTGGCAGACCCCTCTGAGGTAGTTTTGGAAATTGACAAATGGTCACCCATGTGGGGCTAGGCCAAAGGTAGATTTGTTGCACTTTGACAAAAGCAGAATCCATACAAAACACCTCCCCACTGACGTTTGTTAAGGAAATGCAACCATTTTTGGGGTTATGGAACTTTTGCAGATCCTGGATATTCGATTACTCCACATATGTCAGGTTCCTACTAGAGGCTTTGAAAGGTGCACAACAGACAAAAGGATCCCTCACATGGATATATGAGATGACAGAAAGTTTTAAGGACCTTAAAACCGCCATCAATGATGTCCCAGCATCGATTACAGCAAACAATTGTTTCTATTTTCACATTCTGACGGTCAGTTAATGACAGCAGTGCTCACTCAGTGTATATCCTTGGGAAACAAGCCCTTAGCATACTATAGTTGATTGTTAGACCCAGTAATGCAGGGCCATTTTACCTGTGAGTCCGCACTAGCCACCACAGCATTTGTCATACAGAAATCTTCAGCAATAACAATGGCATGTCCAGTAACATTATATGGAGAACACACTGTTTTTTCCATTCAAGAAAATAACCCCCCCCTACAACGCAGAGAGCATCAGGTTATGAGGCAATACTATTGAATAAAGCCATACACATTGTCAGATGTCACTTGTTTAATCCAGCAAGGTTCATAGCAAAACCTGTGAAAGTACAGGACACAGTGCATGACTGTGCAGTTTACAAAGCACACCAGGAGAAAATGCCCAAGTTAGAGAAGGTGCACTAGACACAGGAGAAGGTCTGTACATTGATGTATATTCATCAATAGATCAGGAGAATGGCCAGAGTAACACAGGTTCAGCAGTAGTGAGATATGTGAAGGGACAGGAAGATGAGTATCCGGTGGTAATACAAAAATGATTGCCCACATATTATTCAGCACAGGCAGCAGAACTGGGAGCACTAATTGGAGCACTAGAAATGTCACAACATGATGAGGTCACAATCTATACTGATTCAGCATATGTGACATCATAGAATATTCAAGCTTACCCAAAATGGTGCAAGAGGGCAATAAGAGGTCCAATGGGTCTCCCGTACAACATGCATCACTACTGTCCAGATTGATATCCTGTAATTGACATTTTAAAAAGTTTCTCACATACTAAAGCAAAACACCTAATTTCCAGAGATAAGGCAGCTGCAAATGCAGCTACCAAACGTGCAGCATACTTACCTTTTCCAGAAGAAAACAAGACCCAATCATTGTCCTACAACAAGAGAAGTTATCAGAACCAAACAGTTAATCGCCTATAGCAGTGATCTGGGAATAAATAGAGTGCAAACAGTACAATATTGGAAACATGAACGTGCAACCAATGGAGCCAATTGACATGTATCCAAGAAATATTGCCTAAAATGTCTAAACTGGAACACTTGCGCCTAGTGTTCCTTCTTGTTCCACCTGAGGGTGTGAAGATGTTAGCTTCAACAGACATTGTTATGCTACAGACATGGAGACAATTCTGATCAGTAAATGTAGAAAACTCGACATTACTTCTAATGTACAGGGAAACAGACTACAGTGGTCTTCTAATAACATAAAGGTGAGAACCACATTTTTGTTTCAAGATTCCTAATGCATAGCTAATTCTTTGGGAAAGACAAATTGGGATCTGATAAGGTTTATAACTATAGTAACCCAAAAGGTCCTTATAAATATGAATGGGGGAACTAGTTATGATGGAAGAAAGCACGATATGCCCTTTGATTCCAAAATAGGTGACATGACAAGAAGTGGGCACTCCAAAGGGACCATGCTGCTATCAGAAGTAATTATAAGCTAAATCTAATCAAAAAACAAGAACACATTAAACTATTTGCAATACAATATAGAAAATGGCTAAGGCAGCATAAAAGGTCCACCAGGATTTTCTATTTGTTTTTCTCTCTTCTTTCTTTCTTTCTTTCTTTCTTTCTTTCCTTCTTTCTTTCTTTCTTTCTTTCTTTCTTTCTTTCTTTCTTTCTTTCTTTCTTTCTTTCTTTCTTTCTTTCTTTCTTTCTTTCTTTTTTCTTTCTTTCTTGCTTTCTTTCTTTCGAAGATTATCAATATGGAAGGTGGTATGAAGGGGAGGAATGGAACTAATACAATTCATGTATCAACAACCAGTAGAAATGACATGACCAGACACAAAATAGGTGTTTGAGATAATTTACCTGAACATACGACTTGTGCCAGTTTTTGGCTACTCAAAATGATTTTTGTAGCAATATCTGTATTCATATCTGTCCCTTTTATATATATATATATATATATATATATATATATGTAATAATTTGGTGTCAAAAGTTGTATTAAATAAATAAATGCACAATGCAAAATAAACATATAATTGCCTATGGCCCACATGTAGAATTGCAAGAGGGTTCCCCACCATAAGGAAAGGCCCTGTGGGTCAAGATAAAGATGTGCATTGTCACCCACAGACCTAGTATGGTAACACAGAATTAAAGGTGTAGTATTGATGCCATTGAAACAACTCATCATCACTGTGGAGCAGCTGCACTACCCCACCCATTCATCTAAGCAGCATATTGCTGCAGATATTAGTGAGGATTGGTTTGTATCAAACCTATCAGAACATGCAAAGAGATGCATGGCCAAATGTTCAAAGTGTCAGTTGAACCACACAGGTCACACTATGAATACTTTGAAAGCTACATTGCCCCGCCCTTCGTGACCCTTCAAGGAGCTCCATGTTGATTCTAGTGACCTGATTAAAAGGTGCAGTATGTTCGTTATATGAATGCTGCCGTTTGTCCATTTTCTTGATTCTTTGAGACTGGCCACTGTGTCCATGTGGATACCACATCAGCTGCATATTTCTTGGTCAGGGAAGTAATTCCAAGATGGTGAATATGTGATTCCCTGAGGTCTGACAATGGACCTCACTTTGGAAACAAACACCTTTGAGAGATAACCAAACTACTGAGCATATGACACAAACTGTGGCCAGTGTACCATCAAGAATCCAACAGGTTAGTGGAGAGGCTGAATGGTCACTAAATATGAAATTAGCAAAACTATGTAATTCTCTGGAGAATGGTTGGATGTACTGTGTGCCTCTACCACTGTTATTCTTGTGCAATCAGCCAAGCAAAGACCACCACCTGACTCCTTATGAAGTGGTGACTGGTCGGCGGATGCATACGCCAGTTCTACCTACTCAAAATGTGCCAGACGCTCATAGAAGTACTGAGATTCTGGGTGAAGAATTTGGGAGGTGCCTGAGGGAGTTGACAACATGTGCAAGAATGATATTGCATCTGGTAACATCACAAGTGCACCAGCAGGCCAGCAATGAGGTAACACACCAGCAACCACCACCCTACCCCTGGGAAAAGGTGTACATCTACACCAACAACAAGAAGTGGAGAGGACCCAAGTTGTCAGGCCCACATGAAGTGAGCTATTCAACCGCCACCACTGTGAAAATAAGAAGACTTCAAGATTGGATGCACCTTTCTGACGTTCGCAGAGATACCACCACCAATTCCACTCCGGAACAAGAAGAAGATACTGAGGAAAGCACAAACATTCAAAGTTAAATAGATAATATGATCAAGGGTGTGGATGCAGTCTACCCTTTTGGCCAAACAGGAACAGAATTTCTTTTTTTCTTTCTTTCTTGCTTTCTTTCTTTCTTTCTTTCTTGCTTTCTATCTTTCTTTCTTTCTTTCTTTCTTTCTTTCTTAGATTATGAATGTGGAAGGTGGGATGACAGGGAGGAATGGAACTAATACAATTCATGTATCAACAACCAGTAGACATGACATAACCAGACACAAAAGATTTGTTCATATGCATGACAGTATATACACTTATATTGCAGGAGAGTACCACTCTGGGAATAACAATCTGTGGTACGACAGCATGAAAGAAATAGGCAAAGTGCAGCATAATGATTCTGGTTATGTCTGTGCACATAGTCTGCAGATGGTACCCCTAAGTTGTTCTTACCTGAGGAAGTGTCACCCTTAGAGGCACAGTGTTTAGCGCACCCGGTTACCTGTAAAGCACAAAGGCAATCGCAGGGACACACAGTTCAGGTAGCACTGGAAAGAGAGACAAGGCCAGCTGTGAAGGGAAGAAGGGAAAAGAGTTTACAATGCACAACAAAATCACAGATGCAAATAGAGGGAGCACATTTTTGGAACAACTAATGGGTGAATGGGGTGAGCTGTGTTCAAAGCAGAGTGACTGGTGGGATATACAGAAGATGTAATACAAAATGCAAACAATCATTGCAAAAGTATTGGTAACTCTCATGTAAAAAGATAAACAAGTTTGCAACGTCATGAACAATCTGTTAAGGCACGTGTTTCGGGAGATTAGCTCAGTGGCAACACACTCCCCTTGGAAGCAAGACGACGCAGAGCAGCACCGGTTTTATCCCCGGGTCCGCGCTTAGAAACCTCTGGGTATTAAGCGCGTTATAAATAACCTGTCATATCATATTAAACTCACTCGATCTTCATTCTGTGTCAGAGGCAAAGGAACAACACCATTGGCCTAGAACATTAATTTTAACTGAATAGTGCATGTGCCAGTCTTACAGGATGGAATTGAATCCCTCATCGACCTCTTTTGGCAATGTTGGGATAAGGCCTATTTCGACCTACCTGTATCCTACCTGTGGTCATGTTGCATTCACCACTGCTGCTAATTATGAAAACCACCTGGAAAACACCTCACTGTCCCGACAAAATGACCCAAGCCACCCCCATTGGCCCTTACTCCACTATTTAGCAACATGTCAGTGACTCTGTCTTGCAGAAAAAGAGGCAATTATGTCTCCCAAGAAGTAGAAGATGCCCTACAGGAAGTACCCGTTCAATACAGGCTGTTGTTGGGAAGGGGACAGCCCCGTCCCACCCCCTACACACTTTAGAGTGAGGTGAGATGCATTCAATAATGGGCTGGGGGGGACGGTAAAAGGGACAGCTACCAGTATAAAGGACCCCACCTCAATATAATTCATTATAATTAACAAACATAGTCTATCGCAGGGCGCGAGCAATATTGCTATTTTTGCATAGATGTTAGTCATTGTAGTTAAGAGACAAGGCCTGCATGGCAAATGCACAGTGCATGCATTAATCCCAAATTGCGAAACAAGGGACATCTCTAGATATGCCGTGCTTCTATGAGGACAGCTCACACCCACAACCGCCACTTTGTTCTAATAGTGTTGCAAAGATGTGTTTTTCAACCAAGAGGAATGTGCCCTACAAGGCCGTGATCAGAGACCAGTGCCTGGTGTGCATGTTATCTCAAACTGCCCAAAGCATGACCCGGCCCATCCCCAGGCAACCACGAGTTATAGCCCATAAAACTGACTGAGCACTGAGATCCCATAATTCCATAGCACTAGGTGCCCTCTGACCATCAACTCTAAGAGTAACAAGTCCTGGATATTCAAAGAGCATGGACATTGTATGTCTTTGAAATACAATCACATGATTTATATTGCGAGGTGCTGGCAGGGATAAATTATAGTTCAAAACGAGGGTGGAGACCTAGGAGCCAGGTGGTGCGGAAGGGAGTGAGTGAGATGTTGTGTGACGTCAGAGTGCCCTAGAACCTCCTTTCAGCCAGCCCTAAAAGCTGTCAGGTGCATAGTATAATGACAAAGTAGCATTGTGATAGGAGTGTAGTTACTTTGATCCTTGACATGAGAAGAATAGGATCACCACGGCACCCATGTGATGGAAGACATACGGACTGGGCTATAACCAATTTATTTATTTGCATTTGTTAAGCACACTTGCAGCCCATAAGGCATCGAGGCGCTGTTACAGATGATACATAGATTTAAGATTACATACTTAGTTACAATTTGGCATGCAAATAGGCAGCGGAGGATACAGATTAAATTCACACAAAGAGTCTGGTTTTGATAGCCTTTCAAAAGGCTAAGTGGGACTCAATGGCCCTCATTACGACCCTGGCGGAAATCGGAAAACGATGGCGGAAATGCAATACCGCCATCGAATAGCGCTCGGTGCGACTATGACCCGTCACCGCAAAGTACGATGCCATTAGCGACACCGTAGTGAACGCCAACGCTAACTGCACCAAGCACGCGCGCGCGCGCCATGCCAAACCGTAAACACCACCATGGCGCAACGGTACGCCAATTCCGACCCCAGCGGACATGTACCTAACGCCATCAAGCATGGCGGAATGCACCATTCCGCCATGGTGAGAAGTACGGCATCGCGAATCAACCGTAAACGGCCCCACTGACTGCCCGTACACCGCTCCCTGCCCACAAAGTACAACTCCCCGTAGGTGCAACGAAGCCACATGCAACCAGTGAAATGCACAAGTCACCCATGCATGCCAACGAACAAATGAACCTCAAGAGGGGCCAATGGGAGCTGCAGGGCACAGATGGCACGAATACAGAAGCCATCCCAATGGACATGACCACAGTCCCCCACCAAGAAACGCACGCAAACACAGGCACCTGTGACCAGCAACATTCAGAAAATCACAACATTCCACCAGTCCACCCAGCTGACCGGCATCTGTCACACAAAACCCAATCCCCCGCCCCTGAGCATGACAACATCCAAACTGTCATATTGGCAGCCCCCATCCCTGACCTCACGGGCTTCGTAGGCAAACGCGCCCAGTACAGGACCACGCAACAAAACTCCGAAGCTGGAACCCAATGCAGATCCCCTCACAATACATCGCTCCCCAAATAGGAATATGCCACATCACTTGCAAAGAAGAACGCTACACGGCCCATATCAGAATAGAATTTTAATGCACATCAATATCACCAAGCCCATACAGCCATCAGGCCATGAACTCCAAAACACATTTCACCATTGTGGGCTGCATCCGCAAGAAATGACCAGCCACCACTTGTGTGACGCCCTGTTCCCTCATGGTACACAGAGCCACATTCACGTACGAAAAGGCAACATGGAAGCGCACAGAACCGCAGGGCCGTCCCAATGGGGAGGCACTAGTCCAGCTGAAAGGCCGAAATGTTGCTCCGAGCCACCAGTACTGCGTAAGGGCATGTGGCCCATTGGCGATCGTCCCATAAGATCGTAATGCTGCTCCACTGATTAACACGAAGCAGCAGGTGTCGGGAGTAAAACCCATCTGCAGGAGTGGCATACAGATGGCAGTGGCAAAAGGGGAGGAGATACCTGTCAACCAAAAGAAAAGAAAAAGAATAGAATGGCCATCAGAACTACATTCGAACAACTCACTTCAATGATCACACTAAATCCACAGCCATATGCATGCTAGCCCACTCCAAAGGATCATCACCACCCCAAAACCACTTGCGAATCATAACTATCTATATCGAGGTGAAAACACCATCACAAACGAGTGTACCTGTGCATGCGTCTGTCAAAACAGAATCCTTCAGATGGGATTGGTAACGTGCATGGACACAAGTGTCTGAAGGCGCGTCGAGACAGGGAGGGCTCAACAAGGCCAGATAGACGATGGTCCCACTATGGCAGCCCTGCATCACATAGCGCAGGGGGGGCGGACAGATCCCAAGAAGCCCTGTACATGGCAAACTCTGTATCAAATCACCTGCACATGCATCCATTCATCATTCCCTCATCCCGTAATGAAAACGCCTGAATATTTACTCACATAACATTAGAAATATCCATTGAGTCTGTGCGTTATGCAGCCTGCAAAATCCACAGTGCCCCAGCCCGTAATTCCAGTCTAGTGAAGTAACATGTATTTGGGAACGTCCTGCCTTATCGTCCACTACGCAATTGCGCATCCCATACTATTCATATCAATCATAGCATTCTCGCCATGGCCCCTGTCCCAAGGACATTGAACAATAGAACGTTATATTTGCAGTCAGACCTGTGGGCATCTCCTCGCCGCTAGCTGAAAACCGAAAGCGCCGCCCTTCGAATTCCTCATTTGCAACATCACGTCGAAGAGGCATCTGTGGCTGTTTGAAAACACTAATTAATCCATCGAGTGCGGCTGTGTGTGAAAATGGCAACTGCCTTCACCCACGAATGGGACGCCCCGCCCGTCGTTGCAACTCGGTACAGTGATGAATGAGGGCCCACCGTTACTCGAGTACTACGTTCCACTGACCCTTCACAACTCTGTTCGCGACTGCACAGATAGTATGTGAAACAATGGGACCACAGCAGAATGAACATATCAACCAATGTTACACGGCCATCGGGTACAAATACAAGATTGCAATAGCAAGATGCCATTCCACGAATTGCAGCGTTGTGCGCGGGACGTGCTCGGCCAAAGGGGAGAGCAGTTTGCACAGGTGGAATGAATCACCACAGGTGGAGGCCATTCAGCCTGGAAACACATAAATTGCACAGCCAGTCTCCTCCCACAACCACACCGAAATGCTACCGGCAGGACTCGCGATGTTGGCCCTGGGGGACCTGATAGCACTGCAAGTACTCCAACTCCAAGAAGAAGACGAACACCAACTACAACCGGCCGCACGGAGGAGACGCAGGAGGAGGAGGAGGCCAAGGCAGGGCCAGCAAGGGCCGCCAGCACAGCCACTACCACCACGCAGGCAGCCCGCAATCCCACGCCTCCGAGCACATCCGTTCAACCTCACTGATGAGCAGATCCACACCCTCTACCGTCTGGACCGGGACACCATAACCGCCATTGTGGACATGACACAGGCTGACCTTGTCAGCATGATAGATAGCCCAACCGCCATCCCACCCCTACTGAAGGTGGTGTCTGTACTCCACTTCCTGGCCACAGGCACCTACCAGCACACAGTCGGACAGTTGCATGGCATTTCTCAGCCACTGTTCTCACGGACACTATTGCAAGTGCTCGATGCCCTCCTGCAGCACGCAGACGACTACATCTCCCTACCACGCTCGGAGCTGGAAATTACCAACACAAAAGTGGGATTCCATGCACTTGCCGGCATACCGGGTTGCATTGGTGCCATCGACTGCACCCATGTGGAATTGGTCGTCCCACATGCCATGGAGGCCCAGTACCGCAACCGAAAACAATTTCATTCTCTGAATGTACAAATGGTGTGTGACTCCAACAGGATCATTACACATTGTTGTGCCCGATTCCCTGGATCAACCCATGATTCTATGGTCTTGAGGAACTCTACAATACCACGCTACATGGAGCGACACGCAGGGAACAGATCCTGGCTACTCGGTGAGTCTCATTTCATGCATGATAATGTGGGGTATGTGATTCGGCAATGACCTGGCAGGAAGGGGGGGGGTGTGCGTACGTAGCAATGGCATTCCACATCATACGTTTCTCGTCCACATACAGGTGATGCTGGATATCCACTGAAGAGATGGCTCCTCACACCAGTCCGGAACCCACGGGACCAGCATGAGGAGGACTACAACCATGCCCACTCACGTACCCGTGTAGTCATTGAACAGGCATTCGGCCTACTGAAGGGTCGTTTCCGCTGCCTCAGCAGGTCTGGCGGGGCACTCCTGTACCGCCATGAGAAGGTTGCAAAGATGGTGATGGCGTGTGTCATGCTCCACAACATGTGCGTACGTAGAAATGTGCCCATGCCCCCTGACGCAGAACTGCAAGCACCTGATGATGGTCATGATGAGGGTGGGGATGTGGCAGCACCTCAAGGAGTCTGCGAGGCACCGGAGGCCCGTGACATTCGTCAGCATCTCATTGATGTATGCTTCTAGCACTCACGCCTGGTGGCTGATACATGGACACGGGACTCGTGGCACTGTGTGTGTCTGGGACATGCACAATATGGACTGTACGCCTATGATGGCCTAGTACACAAAGATCAATGTCCACACATCTCATTGGTTGATCGTGCACTTTTTATGGCATATGTGATATCATGTTGTACACCCTATCGACCCGCCACCCAAGTGAGCCCAACGCACCCCCTCCACCCTCCCACCTCCCCCCCCAACACCAGTGTCCAAAGATGCTCATCGTCAGTGGGCAGTCGCTATTGCAAGCCCCCTCTGCGGGTATCAGGGGCACCCCTGCCTGTGGAGCGCAGGTTCCTCCCAGATCTACGTTGGGGGCTGCCCTGGACGGAACTTGCAACGGATGATGTCTCTGCCTGCTCACGTCCATGCATGTCCCTAAGGGTTTGCGAGAGCTCAGTGAGCACACGGCGCACTGCGGCAAGTTCACCACATACGTCTTTGGACGTCGCATGCAGTTCCCCCCTCAGGCTCTCGGTGCTTCTCTCCATTTGGACTCTCAGGCTCTCGGTGCTACTCTCCATTTGTGCCCTTAGTGTCTCTGTACCTCTCTCCATTTCTGCCCTAAGTGTCTCAGTTGATGTTTCTATGTCTGCCTTAGTGCCCCCACATTCATCGGCATGGTCCTTGAGGAGCGTGGCCAGTTGCTGCTGTTGCACGATTAACTGGTCGAGGGACTGTTGCCTCTGCTGGGCCATGGCCATTTGCGGGGGTGTCACAGAGGGGCTGTTGTCCTCATGTTGCCCTGCCACAGGGCTTGTGGGGGATGGCCAGTCGTCGTCTTGTGGGTGCCCCTGCGTGGTATCCTCATGTAGTACGGGATGGGACAGACAGGGGGATTGGGACAGGTCATGGATGGATCTGACTTCGACATCCCCGTCTTCTGTGTCGGAGCATGCTGCCATCAATGGGGTGTCACCTATGGTGCTGCTGCCACCGGAGGCAGTGCCTTCTGTGGCATCCGTTGGGGGGACCTGTGGTGGTGGTGTTGTGGGCATGCTGGCTGCTGGGGTGCCTGTTGATGTTCCCTCCTCTGTGCTGCCACCTGATTTGTGCTGCTGCCGTGTCTTGATGCGTGCAGCTGAGGTGGAGGGTCTTTGGCCGTTGGTCTTGGCCCTCTTTGCAGGTGTGCTGGTAGGGGTGTCCTGCAGCTCGTCGTTTGGATCGGACCCTGTGGTGGAGTAAAGGAGGGCGAGGGTTATTGGTGGGTCTGTGGGAATTGGAATGGCATTGTATCACATGCATTGGGGTGGTACCTGAGGGTGATTTGGGTCGGGGCCTTGGAGGTGCTTCCATTTGTGTGTGGAGTGAGGGTGCAGTTGTTTGGCAGCCTGCAGTTAGGGTGTGCCTGCTGCACGTGTAGTGCGTGTTTTAGGGGTTTTTAATTATTTATGTATTTATTGTGGGTTTTAACGTGCGCTATCAGGACGATGTGTGTGGACGTTCTCCTGGACATGTGTTTCTGTTGCACTATGGGGACACATGGTGCTTCACATGGATGGACTTTGTGGTTTTGGCATTGTTTCATTAGGCCCACCTACCTGATTCTTCGGATGTCTGCACTCCTTTCTCCATCCCTCCGACTCCCTCTATGCTCTCCATTCCGATGGTGGAGGCACAGATTTCTTCCCAGGGGGTCAGCTTGATGGGTGATTCCGACCCTCCCCCGGTGGCTGTGGCAATGTTGCGGTTGGCAGAGAGTATGCTGCGGACGCGTATCCGCAGGTCGTCCCATCGCTTACGGCATTGCTGTGGGGTGCGGGGTGCGGTCCCCACCGCACTTACCCGCTGTGCCACCAGAGCCCATATGGCCTTCTTGTTTGCGAGTGCCGTCCTGGTCATTTGCGTGGAGAAGACGACGGCAGCATTCTCCTGGAGGGTCTCTGTTAGCACGGTGAGTTCCTCACGGGAGAAGTGGACCTGCCGCTTGCGGTCGCACGCTTTCTTCGCTACTTTTCCCATTTTTCTTGGTTTCGCTAGGGTGGATGACGGGTTGGGTTGTGTCTCAGGGTAGTGATTTTAGTGGTTGTGTGGTTTTAGTGGTTTTATAGGTGTACGGCGGGTTGTTTCCCGTTCCGGGCCCGTGTTTTAACTTCCGTTTCCGTATATTTCCGGTCACCGTACTTTACGGTAGGCGCACACTGCGGTGTCCGCTGTGATGGGTGGCGGTATTGCACCTAGGGCGCCGTACGGCGGCGGTGTGGGCCGTTTTGGGTTCATTTCCGCCATCGCGGACTTTGCACTTCCGCCATGCCGTGGTGCTCGTGCCCGATGGGTCGGAATGGGCCGCACTTTGCTCCTTCTTGCAATGGCGGAAACGCTATTTACGCTGTGGCGGTCCGGTCAGTCACTTTCCGCCAGGGTCGTAATGAGGGCCAATGAGTCTTAGGTGAGGAGGCAGGGCGTTCCAGTGCGTGGCTGCTAGGATAGGGAAACTGGAGCCACCAGCGCACACTTTCCGTGATGTAGGCCTAACAATGGTGTTGGCATAGATGGATCTGAGCGGTCTTGTGGCGGAGTGCCACAAGACCGCTCAGATCCATCTATGCCAACACCTGCCACAATGATCAGTCATGCAGGTTTCTACTGTATATGGTGCATCATAAGTGACAATGTTTTTCTTTATAAGATTCTGCTTGTGCTACTTTTTTGGCAGAGCGTTCTTGGCAACAGAGTCCTTTGCTGTTGTGCTCACCTGTGTATTAGATTAAAATGTATCTTTACAATATCGACGTGGGCCTTTCTTCCCTAGTGGGTTGTATTCTCTCTGGTGTGAGCTTTCAGGGACTTGCCTTCAATTGGTGACCCTGATGTGATCCCAGCACCCCCCATCCTTGCATAGGGTTCCAGGCCACTTCTCCAGAAGTAGCCGCACCCACCTACATCAACCAGTGTCAAAAAAACACATGTTCTGGGTGGTATAGCAGGTGACATTTTAAGAGAAGTCCTCTCTGCTCTTTGAAGTGAGGCGTGGTTCCGAGGAGAGTGCAGGCTAGTGTTGGTACCCCGTGACAGGTGATTGATTTTGGGTGAGCACACAAATGTGAGTAGACTCTTGTAAGCCATAACAAGTAGGGGACAGATGCATGGAGAAGTGAGAGGGTGTGTGCATGTGGAGAGCAAGGTTGTTGATGTGACATGGGTGTGGTTTATGTTATTTCTTGTGTGTGTTTGTACAGTAAATAGATTATTTCGGTGAGGCATTATAAGGTAAGGTAAAGGTAAGGCAAAGGTAAGGCAGGGAACCCCCCCTCGGAAGGAGAGGGAAGTTGGTACCACAATCAAATGTATTATTTAATGGAGGAATACAGAAATAAAGATAGTGGTCTCATATAAGTAATAGGCCTGGAATAAGTAGTGGATGTTGTTTTAGTTTGTTATTTCAGTTTATTGCATTCGTGTTTCATTGGATGTAGAACAGGCCCTAGGAGGGGCATTAATCGTGGGTGTTGTGGCATGGTATGTCATTTAATGATTGTGTGAAGTAGGGTGTGGGCTTGGGGAAGGGAACAGAAAATGGTGGAGGTTGATTTTCCTTTTTCTTGTTACAAGCAGTGGCAGTGTGTGTGGTGCGTTAGTGGGGCTTTGCAGGATTAGTAAGACAATAGACAGCGCTAACATGGGAGGAAGAACACCATTAAAGTGTATGTATAATGCCCTGCCACTGTATCATGACAAGGTATAGAAATACCATAAGCAGTGAATCGCTGAGACAGGATAAGGGGGATGCCCTGCCTGTGCTAGACCAGGCCTCCCACAATGACAGCATCCTGGAACATATGTCCATATTTCTAGTAGCTAAGTATAAGGGGAAACAGCTACAGAAGAGTAAATACATTTTTGACCCCTGGCGTATGTTTGAGGACACAGAGGATCAAAGTGATGGAACAGGGGCACAAACACATAGAGATACAATTTGCAGGAAGGGAGAAGGAAAGGGTGAGGCGCCAGCAGAGCGTGGGGGTTTTTATCCCTTGACAGCGTGTCCTGGAGATGGGCATACAAATCCAATCGATGTACCCGCCATTATAGTGACCCCTTCAGCTATGATAGGGACCCCTTCAACAACAGTAACACTGCAGGCTACCGCTCCCCCACCCTCACCCCGTATGCAAACACATCTGAAATGTCAGCATTCATGGGTGGTAGGTCAAGAAAGTTCGAAGACACGTTGTCAGAGTTGTTAGCAGAACTGAACTCAAGAGAGGACGGGTATGTAGAGGCTCTAGAAGTGGATCAAGAGATGGGCAGGGACCTGCTCAGCAAATTAAACATGACAATATAATTTACTGATTGCGGTATAGTTTGCTTCACACCTGGCATGTGTGTGATAAGGGCAATGCTGAAGATACACAAAATAACAACAAAGGTGTTGGTTCCCAGGATTTCGATGGACCCAGACCTGTTTGTTTATGGTGTTACTGTGCTTGTGGAGGCAGTGCCTTAGATTGCCGAGCATTGTTGATGAGTGCCCACAGATTTCATTGTTCGACCAGTTCTATCACCTGAGGTGGTGGCAGGAACAATATTGTCACTGGATTTGCAGGGATATTTGGCTAATGACAAGTGGGTTGTCCTTCTAGGAATTGACAGGGATGGGTGTGAGTGGTGCACAGTTCTCTGTATAGCTCTGACAGTACAATTAAAGGAAGTAATGGATGAAGATCTGTTGGAGAACAATAATAAAGATTGGGAAATAATATTAGAGATGTGTATTCCCTGTGACATAATGGTACAGGGGTGCAGTGCCGCTGATGGCAGTACTTACCCCACTTCTATTCCTTGATGAAGACTTACAACACGTGCCTTTGCATTAGTGGACTACAAATCCACATATGGGACTACTGAAAGATGTGACCCCTATGTGGATAACGTTGAAGCCAGGTGTGGTGTTACATAAGGTAAAACAATATCTGTTATCAAGGGAGGTGGAGGAAAGTATTAGAAATACTCTACAGGCTTGTCTGAACCAGGGAATTATCGTACCATCCATGTCTCCGTGTAACACGACGATATACCCTGTCAAGAAATTGACAGGGGGTAATTGGAAAATTATCCAGAACTTACGCTTCCTAAATGACGTGGTGCAAAAAGAATTTCCAGTCATTCCTAATCCTTCAAAACGTTATGCAGTATCCCTAAGGAAGCTACATAATTCACTGTATTAGCAGCAGCCAAGACTCAGATGGGTGATCCTGCTGTGCTTAAAGAAAGAAAAAAAGAAAAACACTGGGGGTCAGTATTTCTTGACTGCCCCACCCGAAGGTCAGTCTTAGGGCCACAGGGCCACAAGCCCGTCTCTTGTTTTTACACTTATTTAAAAAATAAAAAAGGTTTTTAACCTTCCTTTTAACCTTCCTGTTGCTTTATGCATCTGTGCTCCACCAACAAACTTGTCACTGAGCATACATATGTCCATTTTTCTCTTTAGGGAGACCTGCATACACTTGAACCCAGATGAAGGTTGTGATTTATTGAAACGGAAACATCAGTGATCCACGTGGCAGAGATCCCATAACCACGTTCAAGGACCACATCAAATTTTCTCTATCTTTTCATAGACGTCGACCAGTCTCTCTTGGTCATTCCACAAGTGCTAGGCGCTAACATACTTAACCTTAGAAGTCTTAGTGGTTCAGACTAGTTGACATACACACCAGATTCCTGAGATATGTATGCTGGTCAGCTAACAGACCCAACATCTTAGCGTTGGGATCCTAGTGCCCAGAAAGAGACATAACTGTTTATCACACCTGGAACGTGTAGATGCATTAAGTTGCACTTAATATGGGGTCCACTCACAATGGTCTATTGATCCATCTTTGTACTAATGAATGCAGGTACAAAGGTAATTTTGCATAAAACAGGAAATAATGTCTAGGATGAGACGTATATGAAGTAATATTTTACCTGATCCCTTTCTGTTTTTGCGATATGTATAGGCACATCAAACTGTTATGTTGTTTGTCTGCTCAATCCTTGTAGTTGACCGAATACCGATTGTTGTTTGAATATTGTCACTAACTTTATGTTTGTTTTGAAAAAAGTCAAGCTTGTTTTTACATTTCTAAAAAAATGAATGAAAGCTACATATTTAGCCAAAATAATAAAAAGGCTTATGTAGGCCAACCTCAGTAGTTGGATGGTTCTTCCCCCAGTGACACGTATGAGTTAACTGTTGATCTGGTTGATCAGGAAGGTTTAAGTAATTACTGCAGAAAGTTGTTGCAGGCATTAACATTTTGAGGACAAGGCTACCACCTGTTTACATGTACTACATTTCTAGCCCACTATGTCCTGTCCGATCCAGGACTGTCCCTCATGTTACTAACATAATTCACTGTAGCAGACTTGAAAAATGCATTCTTCTCTATTCCACTCCATCTGGAATCAAGGTGCCTCATAGCATTTACACAGGGCCAGATGAGGTTCTAACATACTGGGTTACCTCAGGGGTACTGTGAGAGCCCAAGCATCTTTAATAGGATACTGCACGCTGCTTTAGGGACCATTCAAGTCCCCAGTACCATTATCCAGTATGTGTACGATTTGTGTAGCGACAGAGAGCAACACTACTACTTTTTCCTACTAACAGCAGCCGACCCTACACCCATCACCTGTGGCATGCCGCAGGGATCTTGCGTCTCCCCGACCCTGTACAACATCTTCACGAAGCCCCTTTTTGATGATCTAGATGGTCTGGGTATCACCTAGACCAACTATGCCGATGATACCCAGATCCTCGTCCTGTTGACGGGGGATTATGACAAGGATTTGGCCTTCGTCAACAAAGTATACCTCATCATCCAGGCATGGATGGCCTCACACGGTCTATGCCTGAATGACGACAAAACAGAACTCCTCATTCTAGGGTCCTCACATAACCTTAATAAAGTAGACCAAAACTACTCCTCCTTCGTAATTGACAACAATAAGATCACGGTAGCCAAGGAGGTTAAAACTCTTGGTTTCTACCTCGACTCCATTCTCACCTTTAAAAAACAAGTTAATGCTATGGCATCCACCACATTTTATACATGCAAACTCATCAGAGCAGCCAAACCTTTTCTCTCCCCGTCTAACTGTATCACCCTAGCCAGGGCTCTGATCCTGTCCAAGCTGGACTATTGCAACGCACTTTATGTAGGATGCAACACATATATTACGAACAAAATTCAGATCCTCCAAAACAACGCCCTAAGAGCGGCCCTCAGTATCCCAAAGAAAGTCCACATCTCTGATTCTAGAAGGTCTGTCAACTGGCTTTCTACCAAAGACAAAATATTCCTCAAATCGGTTTCCCTGACCCACAAATGCCTCCACCAAACAGCCCTCAATACCTTATCACTAGATTCACCAGAACTACCTCCTCTCGCACCTCTAGAATGGCCAACTCCAATCTCCTCCTGGTGCCCAGGTTTAAACGTTCTATGTCGGGTGGGGACAGTTTTCCTGTTAAAGCAGCATAATACTGGAACTCCCTTCCACCACCTTGCAGGGAGGACCTCCCCTACCGCCTATTCAGAACTAAGACCATCCATTGGCTCAAGACTCACGACACATAACGACCTCTTGCTCTTTTGCTACCCTAATGCTCCACCATTGTGATTGTAAATATGTACATTTAGGTTGTCAACTGCTCAGTGTAGTCAAGACAACAGCTTTCATGAGACAACCGATTTATTGTATATAGTATTACTTATATTGTATATTTCTGTAACCCATGCCTCATCGGCGTGCATTGTTTCTTTTTACGCATCCAGCACTGTAACCACGGCTGGACTTCATTCCTTGTATGTAACCAAGCTTTGCATTCCTCTTTTTGCCTCTGCGCCTTGCTACCCCTCTAGGGGTTAGGTGCGCAATATAAATAAATAAATACTAAATATTAAACACTGCTGAAAGGATTCCATTATGTTCCTACAATTGCTAGCTCACAAGGGGTACAAGGTTGATAAGGCTATGTTACAATACTGCCAACAGTAGGTGCTCTATCTAGGGCAGTTCATATCAGTGAATTGTAAAAGGATACTACCAGACAGGGCAGTGTCAGTACGCGTCACCCCCAGACCCGCCTCAGTTAAAGAAATGCAGATGTTTTTGGGGCTCTGCAATTACTCTAGGGTATGGATCTTAGATTACGCGACATACACAAGACCACTTTTGCAAACCCTAGGGAAGCACAAAAAACAAAGGATCATAATTTACAGTGGACTGCAGATATGTTTGACGATTAAAAATAAGCCAATAGTTCAGCACCCGGACTGGCCACCCCAGACTACACGCAGGAATTTTACTTATTATCGCATTCAGATGGCTAGCTCATGACAGCGGTAGTGACACAGAAGAGCATTTTGAGCCATAAGCCATTGGCCTATTACAGTGGCTCTCTGGATTCAGTGATGCAAGGGCAGTTTGCATGCGAAAACGCTTTAGCAGCTGCTACTTTTGCAATAGAGAAATGTTCATTGTAATGAGCTGTTCATTTACATTGTATGTGGAGCACTCTTTGTTTGCGATTCTGGGGAGGTCAAATCTACTGTGACTACAGAAAGGTCTTCTGCATTTGAGAAAATAATGTTTAAAACCCATATTCATGTGGCTAGACCCAAAACAGTGAACCCTGCCACCTTCCTAACAGACATGCCTACCACAGGGGATTTAAAGGTGTACGACTGTGCCACATATGAGGGGGAGGAGGATGACATCCCAAAAGCAAGGGACTGCAAATTGTTAGAGGGTGAGATACCTTTTGTAAATGGGTCATCCACAATTGACCAGGAGAGTGGGCTAAGACATACATGGGCAGCAGTGGCATGACTTGAGGAGGGGAGTACAAGTCGGTGGTCATGAAAAGATTGCCCAAGTATTATTCTGCACATGCGGCAGAAATCATAGCGCTCATTGAAGCTTTGAGGGCATGCCAAGGTTGCCGCTGGAGGAGGAGGGGGTTTTGGAGGGCGGATGGATCACTGGTGCAGCATGCAGCACTGCTAGAAATACTGATAGAAGCATTATCCCAGCAATCTTTGTGGCGATCATCAAGTTCGTAACGTACACTCACAGGACAGCCAAAATATTGGTGGGGAATACAGCTGCTGATGTGGCAGCCAAAATGGTGGTGTGTCTGCCACATGAAATGCCAGCTGAAAACATTGTGACCACCCCACCAGTAAGCGAACATCCCATACCGTATACAGCATTGCCCATCTCCCAAATTATCTAGTTACAAGGAAGAGCACCAGGAATGGAGAAACAATTATGGCTAAGAAGGGGTTGCAAGCAATCCCCAACAGATCTGTTATTGAAACAAGAGAACTGTGGGAAGACAGTAATGGCCCAGGAGCTGCTAGCAGTGGCATTTGAACAGTTACACTACCCATTTCACAGTTCAAAGCAGCACATCGCAGCAGATATACAGGAGAACTGGTTTATAAAAAAATCCAGGAAAGCATTAAAGAAATCGTCCAACATTGCACATCATGTTAGAGTTTCATACAGGGATGAGACTACAGGCGTTACAGGGCACATTGTCCTGCCCTACGGGGCCATTCTGTGAATTACACATACAATATGCTGATATGGGTGAGCTTTGCAATGGCTCCCGTTGCCTCATAGTAGTGGTTTGTCCCTTCTCAAGGTGGGTGGAGGCGGGGCTGTGTGCACATCCATATGCAAAATGTGCTGCTACATTTTTGGTACGTGAGGTTTTCCCCCTGTGGGGTGTGTGAGGTTTTAAGGTCAGACATTGGCACACATTTTTTCAATGCACTGTTTCAGCATGTCACAACACTACTTGGCATTAAGTACTGAGTGGAAATTGTCCTAACTGTGTACCACGATGATGAAGAACTGGTGTGCACTGTTTGCCCTCTACACAGCCCAGCAAAGACCACCATTAGTCACCTTACAAAGTGGTCACTGGTTGGCGTATGGACATTCCCATATACCCTGTAAGAAGAGCTTCAGAAACATATAGGGCAGCAGCGGTATTAGGTGCTTTATTATTTGACCACACAAACTAGGGCAAATTACAGTGTCTCCTAAGATATTGCACTTCCCAGGGTTGGGATGACAAATATGCCGGATGTAGCAACCACGACGGCAACAGATCCCGAGGACATTATCACACAACCACTGCTGCCTGGTGATTTTGTGCACATTTGCAATTTTTTGCACAGGTGGACAACCCTCGGTTCTACTGGCCCTATAAAGTGGTGTTTTGCACTTCCCTCATGGCGGAAGTAAAGGGCTTGCACTATTGGGTCCACCTCACCAACGTCCGCAGGGCACTTCCAGATAGTACATGGCACATCCGTTATCTTAAAAGGAGGGGCATCAATGCCCGCACCCCATCTACCTCACTGGCCTGTCCAGGCATGATACATGTGCGGTGGCCCACTCCATTGGTGGGTCGAAGCACAGCTCCATATTATACTTTTTTCAGGAACTTTCTTTCTTTCTTTCTTTCTTTCTTTCTTTCTTTCTTTCTTTCTTTCTTTCTTTCTTTCTTTCTTTCTTTCTTTCTTTCTTTCTTTCTTTCTTTCTTTCTTTCTTTCTTTCTCTTTCTTTCTTTCCTTCTCTCTTTCTTTTTCTCACTCTCTCCCTCTCTCTCTCTTTCTCTTTCTCTGTGTAAAAAGTACATCTGGTTTGTCCCTCCTTTCTATTGATTTGTGTGGCTGTGCTTTCATTTCAACAGAGAAGAAGATGGACATGACTAATGTAAATAATGTGTTAAGTAGTGATCTGAGGTGCGGATGCAAAAATAAGAAAATATGGACCTATGTCTACTTTTGTTTGTTGACCATTATCACAGGTCTCTGTGTGACATTGATGGTACATTTGGGACTGTATTGGGGGAGACTGTCATAGGGGGAGGTCATAAAAAGGGTCCTAAAAGGGGGGGAATGCGATTATATTTTATCCAAATGGAACAGGACACATACATGTTAATAATCTTAGCAGAGTTGCATACATTAGTAACAGTGTGAATGTAACAGAAAAAATGGAAATTAATATAGGAGTAGCGATAGTGCTGATACACTTGTTAGTGATGGTTATAGCAAGGACAACATGACAAAGGGGGAAACAGTGAAAAGGTTGTTTTCTGCAAGTAGGAGATTGTCTAACAATTTGAAACAATATGATGTTATTTTCGATAGCACTGTTAAAGCACCCTTGAGAGCATGTATAGATTAAAGAAAATGGAAGTACTAAAAAAGTATGATATGTCTCAAGGGCTGGTTTTGGATGTGATTGTGGATATCGGTCATCCTGAGTTTACCAACGCATGGTATTGCGACAGGAGTTGTGGAGGAAGAAACGATGTGAATGGAAGCAGTTATTTGTGTTGACTCATTCCGCAAGTGAGCGGGGCTCATAAGGAGTTAGTGCCACAAGCAGTCCCAATTATAGAGGTGCAATGCCTTGTTCATCTTGCGCTATGTAGAATAAAAGGAATGTTCCAGGAGCACAGCGGGCAACTGCCAATGGTGGGCCCAGATCTTATACAGTGCAGCAGCGATTTAAAAAACATCAAGTATGTGGAGCCCCCCTATCTGATGGTGAAAGGGCGTAAACATGATAATAACAACTGGCAGGACACCACACTACATTGCTTGGCAGAAGGACTGGTAACAATTAGCAAGGAAAGGATAGCAGGGATGGATAATTTATGTGCACAAATCTGGACAGAGCATATCACAAAACTGAGGTGGATTGCAACAATGGAAAAGCTGGTGCAAATGCACAAGAAAGAAGAATATATAGACTCTTTGTCGGCTCTAACAAACTTTGCAATAATATTCTCCTGATCACAGACATGAAGAAGGGAACAACAGCGATGATGGATTACTAATGGGTCTTAGGCCAACAAGCTTACTTGCACCTCCCACCATCATGGAGGGGCAGTTGCTCGCTGGCCACATTCCACTCAGCACTACTAGTATTCCTGGAAGAACACCTGAAGGGGGAGCACTGCCTGTCGAGGAGCCAACTAGTCTCTCCACATTCATAAATTAAGAAAATAGCCAGTTGCCCACACAATAGCTCAACATCCTGCCACAAAAAGGACAGTTCCAACAACTAAAGAGGATGAGAAGATCAAATTACATATCCAAGGACTCTTCCGCATTGCTTGCTGAAATACCAGAAGAATACAGGCTCTTCAGTTCAGCAGAATCTTTTTTTGCATCTTTACTTTTGCCGGGAGTGCAGGCGGCAGCAAATGCCAAATGGTTGCAGATCATGCGATGGGAGCTGGCCCAGCTTGTGAACAATACAGAGAACGGGTTCAATATGATCAAGGTTGAGTTGCATGCATTAAGACTTATGATGATGCAAAACCGATATGTGTTAGACAAGTTAAAAGCAATGGAAGGAGAGGATTGAAAACAGTTTGGCAATTCCTGCTGCAAATTTGTGCTTCCAGAGGATGCAGAGAATGCATTGTTATCCCACATGATTGTAGCTGTCCATGGCCTGGGTGTTTGCATGAAGAAGGAGGGAGGAATACAGGACAGTGATTGGTTTACTTTGGCATTCAATTGGGCCCCTCTTGGCTCGGAGCAAACTTGAAGATGTTGATGCCCATTATCGTGTTCACCCTAGTCATCTTCTGCACCTGCCAATTAGGCATTCGATGTTGTGCTAGTGTGGTACCCCAAAGAGCAAGAATTATGGTATCAATTGGGGTTCTAAAAGCACCTTGCAAGACAAAAGATAGCGATGCACTGACTGATATCCCACAGAGTGGTCTGAAGTATGAAATGTTCCCCCTCCCGTATGGAGACAAAGTTGACCATTTGTACCATACTATCACTATCCAACCCCCTGATCTAGAAAATTACAAAGAGGCTGGGTGGACCTTGCAGGGGAGGTGGACTGCATCTATATGACTCGGTCAACTGAAGAGTATGTGCATAAGGGGGAGAGTTTGTGGTCAGTATGTAGGGTCTGGGTCCAAATAAAGGGATCTCAGCCACATGTGGAAACCGAGAGGAGGGAGCGGGAGCGCAGAGGTATTATAGAGTGTGTTACTGTAGATGGAACAAAAGGGGGGAATGTTAGGAAGGGGACAGCCCCGTCCCATCCCCCTAAGCACTTTAGAGTGAGGCCAGATGCATTTGAAGCACTATGATGGACTAAGGGTGAGTGAAATGGTGAAAGGACCACTCCCCAATATAAAGGACCCTACCTCAATATCATAAAACATAATAAAACTACGTAGGGTAGCTCAGGGCATGAGAAATATGTCTATCTTTGCATAGATTTTAGTAATTGTAGTTAAGAGATAAGTTCTGTGCGGCAAATGTGGCAGAGCATGCATTAGGCCCAGTTTGCAAGACAAGAGAAATCTCCAGCTATGCCCAGGCTCCCATGAGAACAGTTCCCACCTCCAAATGCCACAACACATAGTGATTGTTCCAACAGTGTTGCAAAGATGTATTTTTCACCCAAGAGGAATGTGCCCTACAGGGCTGTGATCAGGGGCTGGCGCCTAGCATGCATGTTATCTCACACTGGCCAAAGTATGACCAGTCCCATCCCCCGGTCGACCACGAGTTACAGCCCATATAACTGACTGAGCCCTGAGACACCAGAATTCCATGGTACCAGGTACCCTCTTACCATCAACCCTAAAAGTAACAAGTCCTGAATTTTCAAAGAGTACGGACATTGTATGTCTTTGAAATACAATCATGTGATTTGTATTGCAAGGTGCTGGGAGGGATCAATTATAGCTCAAAATGAGGGTGGAGACCTTGGAGCTGGTAGGCGTGGAAGGGTGTGAGTGAGATATGTGTGTGTCAGTCAGAGTGTCCCAGAACCTCCTTTGAGCCAGCCCTAAAATCTGCCAGGTCCACAGTATAATGACAAAGTATCATTGTGATAGGAGTGTAGTTAATTTGTTCTTTGACCTTCAACATGAGAAGAAGAGGGTCACTGCAGCACCCACATGATGGAAGATGGACGGACTGGGCTGGAACCAATGACCTGGCATCTCTTATGGAGTAGGCGGTTCATGTATAAGCACACACCGTCATAAGTGACTATGTTTTTCTTTAAAAGATTGTGCTTGTACTACTTTTCGGCAGAACATTCTTGGCAGCAGAGTCTTTTGCTGTTGCGCTCATCTGTGTGTAAGATTAAAACTTGTTTTCCTTACAAGATTGACTCAGACCTGTCTTCCCTAGCTGGTTTAATTATTTCTGATGTGAGTGTTCAGGGACTTGCCTTCACTGTTAACAAGAAGACAAACATTTTTTGCATCATATTCTTACCAGTTTACAAACAGCCACCAATGCCAAGTGGCTTTGGATAGTTTGCTGGAACGTAGTTCAGCTAGTTGCAAATGCAACTGAGCAAGGCCTCAATGCTGTGCGAGAAGAGCTTAGGGCAATCAGAATGATTACACTTTAAAATTGTTTGGTATGGGACCTCCTCTAAGCCATATAAGGATGGGTTTGTAAAAAGATCTGTGCCACATGTTGCATATATGTGCCACCTAAGAATATGCACAGTGGCTCATAAAGCGCTGCAATCACAAGACTGGTTAGCTGAGTTGTGATGGATGCCGACGTGGTTAACAGTGAAGTGTAAACTTCTCTTCCCTGTCCTCGTCTTTCAGATATTGATTTATTGCACATGTCAAATAATAGAGGCCTGCTCTCTGTGCGTTGACATTACAATAAGTGTGCTTAGAGTAAGAACGGGTAATGCCACTTCACATTGCATTGATGAAAGCACCCAGACAGATACATTGGGTGACGATAACGAGCCAAAAATGGCTACGACTGAGCACCCAATTGTCCCCTCAGGCACACTTAGGGCACCACCCCCAGATCCAAAAAACAACCTTGAATGTTATGTAGAACCCACAGAAAATGGAGATTGCAACTTCCTAGGATGTAGTCCATCGGATTACGCAAAGCGGGGAGAGAATTTGAGAAACTTCAGCAAAGTGTGTCATCCCCAAATATGTATTTGATTGGGCAAGGGAGCAAGAGCTGAGATATAAGGAATTGACAGGGAGGTTGTTACAGAAGTAACAAAAGGGGTGAATGGTGGGATGCAGTTCCAATGCCCCAAACGTGAGAGAAAGTACAAAATTAAGACAATCCCTAAAGCATAGACTATGGGCCTGTCAGAGTGCCAGTGACCTTAGTCATAACTGCACCCTCCCTACTCTGTATAAGCAGCACAGGAAATATATACGTTATTGAGAACATTTCATGAAGAAATGTAGGGCAGCAACATATAGTATAAGTCACAATTAGAGTATATATTATGTGACATAATGCAACAGTTAAATAGTGTGTAGTAGCGCATTAGGTTTGATACAGATTCATAAGCAGAGAAAGGTGCAAAGGGCATCACAGGCAGTTGGAAAACCTTTCTTTCATAATGAGACAGTTAGTAGCTATAAAGGACCATGCACATATGTTTAACTGCCCATTCACTTCATAGAATATAGATTGCACATTCATGAAATAGGCCCCTCTTAGAAGCAGCTTCTTGGGTCATTTGAGATTATTAGGCTACAGTGGCACATGGAGTTTTCCCTGCAGTAAAAAAAAAAACAAAAAAAAAACACTTTATTCATGTTAATTTGAGATGGTGCACAGACAAAGACTGTGCCCTTGTTGGAGGTAGGGTGAGTAGCCACGCATGGATTGGTTAGAAAGGAAGGGCATAGCGACTTCTATGACCTCAAGCGATGAACATCAATACAAGTAAGTGTTACAAATCAAAGCTGAAGTTTGAGCAGGCGAAGGACACAGGTTGGTGAGAAAACGGTAATGTTGAGTGGGGACCAGAAAGAGCCGACCAGGTTTTGAACAAACTCTGCCCCATGGCTGAAAATAGTTACTTAGGAAGGAACCGCAGGCAGGTAGTTGGGACTGTGGTTTACAAATGAACAGAGGAACTGGGGAACATGACAGCAAAGGGAAATATGTATCTGAGAAAGGAAGGGTACCAAATAATGGGCCATGAGGAGGTGGGGGAGAAATACTCCTGCCCCACCAATCAATGCTGTCCAGAAAATCCAGGTAAATGAAAGAGCACACACACACACACACGCACACACACACACACACAAACATGCGCACACACACAGACACAGACACAGACACACACACACACACATGTTGAGTAGTGTTCACTAGAAGGTCACTGATTCTCATGGGAGAAGAAAAGAGGCGCAACATGTGTTCAAAGAGAAGTCGCACAATTAACTGTTAGTTATACAGTTACAAGGCTGTGAACCATCAGGGGATGCCAACATATGGTTATCATGGGCAAAGGAGGAGGTATTCAATTCTTAAATGCCACACTGTCTGCACCTCACAGGGGATTGTTAAAAAATTAGGGGTGAAGCACACCATGAGGGACCCAGAGGTGGGACAACCAATGCAGTAGGTGCTTGCAAATAGCAAAATGCATCACCAGAGATATCCAATGACAATGAAGAAGGGATGGTACCGATCTGGTAATGAGGGAGAGGTTTGAGCCGATAGGGCTAATTAAAGTATAGGTTTCTTTCAGGAACTTAAATTGGCAACCAATGTGTAAAGATTTACATTTGCTGAAATAATGTCAAAACTATGGCATATCTCTGTTCCGACATACCATATGCATACATATTTTCCTTTGCAGGTAGGGAGCAGGTGCAAGTGGATCTAGGTCACCTGGTCTAAGCCCTGCCCACCTTCTTAGCCCTGACTCTTCCACCCTGCTCTTAACTCTTAGATCACATGAGTCTCTCGCCCAGGTGTCTGAAGCAAAGGGCAGACAAAGAAAAGGGCAATTTCTGTTTGGACATGTTTGGACCAGGAGGACCCAGGGCCCGACTTCCTGCTCAGACAGCAGTTAAGCATGCACCAACATGTGTTTACTCCCTCTGTCCCCACAGGCCATCCCCTCCCCCTCTGGTCCCACCGTGATGTTTGCTTGTGCCCCCATCCCTTCTCGCACACAGGTGTTACCTGTTTTGCTTGATTCTTCTACCCTGCTCCTCCTGCCCCCCCTCCAGCCTACCACTGCAGTAGTCTGTCCAGATACATTCTGGTTTCACCATCACCGTCTTGTGGCCAATGTTGGATTGACTTTTATGGACTTCATTGATTCACAGTGTGTCACCCTTTCTCAACTCTCATGTTGGACTTCCTTTGCATCTTGTACTCATAAGGGCCCTGAATCATGCTGTTTCCATCTTCATCTTGTATCCTGACTTGCAACATTATGTGTTACAACTTACTTCTGCAATTGTATTCGCTCTCCCCTCTTGCGTATAACACTCTTTATGACAGCTTACTCTCTGTTCTCTCCTCCTCTCCCTTTCTCCTTTTTCCTATCTCTTCCCCTTACTTTCTTCTATGCACTTACTCTATCAGATTTGTCCCTGGACCTAGTATGATAGAAACCTCGTCTATCTGTTCTCCCTCGACCCTTACTTGATCCCCCCCATACAGCACTATCTTAAATGTCATCAAGCCTAGTACGATAGTCGCTTGTTTCGTTCCTCCCCTCCCTTTCTGCACCCCTCTCCCTCACCCTTTGTTTTTCTCCGGATCTACCAGAAATGTCATCCGGCCTAGTACGGTAGTTGCCTGTCTGTTTTAATTTCCTTCCCACTCTCCCCCTCGCTTCCTTATCTATGTCTTAGCTCTTGCACTATCTGAAATGTCGTCAGGCCAAGCATGATAGTTAATTTCACATCCTTACTGTTCATGGCCTGTAAGAATGTCATTGTATTTTGGCTTGTTCCCTCCCTTGCCTTGAAGCGCTTTGAAACACATTGTGTATAGGCACTATATAAATAGACTATCATATCTTATCATATGATATCATATCATGTCATATCATATAATGAAGATGTGTTGAATAAAGTGTGTCTTTTATTCCCGGCTGAAACTGCATGTAATAAACCTTTGTTATTCTTGCAAAATCGGGCACTTATTGTCTTCCCTTGAATTGATTTTTACTAGCTGCTGGTTTTGGGCCTACCTTAGAACACCCCATATGCAGGTGAACAAGGGGGAGGGTGGGTCGTGCAGTTTCCAACCATACAACATAAACAGTCTGATGACTGCCTTTGCTTAATACAACATTTTATTAACATGCATTCCACTTTCTGAATAGCATTGAACATCTGGGGAACTAGAAACTGCAACATGTCTCATTAACCATATCATACATATCTCCTGTTCCTGCAGCTAATTCATAATCCTTTCCAGTTGAATTGACACTTGGCACAACACACTAGATCCTATACTTTGCTTATAATTGTTGGTACACTACAGAACATCTGGGCCAATGTGTGCAATGTATTGAACTATCATGGGGTGCACACTAGTGAATCACCAATCCAATCATCTAATTCTAAAGTCTAATTCTGAAAAATTAGGGTTTTCAGCCAACCTGCCTTCAGCTCTGATGTTGTCGAATCAGTGACTGTGGACATTGCCGAAGCAGCACCCAGCAAGAAGGCTGCACTTACGGTATCAGCCGCATGGAACCTTGCTGATCTTCTGCTGTGTACAATGCAAACAATAGGGAGTCCAGGGTAAAGACTACTGCTTATGTGTGCACTTCAGAAAATGCCTGTCAAAATATCATCCCATATTCATATTGACCAGGGGGGCAGTGTTTTATCCTCCCATGCTACAGACACAGGGCCTCATTACGACCCTGGCGGAAATCGTGGTGCAATATGCACCATGGAGCACGGCGGAAAGCTGCCGATAGCGCCATGGGGGTTGGCGGATTTACCGCCCCATTCCGACCTTGGCGGGGCGGTAAATCCCCATTCCCCATTTTACCCTTCCCCATTCCCATTTTTGCCCCATCGGGTATAATGGGAGTTGGGAAGGCGTTAATTACGCCACCGTAAAATACGGTGGCGTAATTAACAACAAGGTCCCGTAGCGCCATGGATTTCTCCGCCCGGAAAAACCAGGCGGAAAACGCTCCATGGCGCTACGGGAACTCGTAGTAGGGCGGACGGGTCCGCCGCGAATACCGCTGGCGTAAACCCACTCCGCCAGGGTCGTAATGAGGCCCACAGCCTGATGGATCACTGCATTTGGTACATATATATTGTATTCATAGTATAGTACCACTTTCTGCATATCATTGCACACAGTGTCCCAGGGACTAGAACCAGACAATGTATCATTAGCAATTGCATACATGTGTGTTGTTACTGTATGTATCACATCTCCTTTCTAGTTGAGTGGACACTGGGCACATCATACTATAATGCATTTGGAACACCCCGTCCCCAGAACTCACACTTAATTTTAACTGACTTCCTTTCACATGCTAACAATGTGTGATACAATATTGTACATCTGGTCCACGTGTACACATCATTAACTATCACGTGGATCGCTCTGGTGAATAGCCCAACCAAGTCTGAAGCATAAGGACTTTCAGCCAGCCTGGCTTCCCGCTGCCTGGTCATTGAATCAGTGACTGCGGCCAAGGCAAAAGCTACACACAGTGCTAAAATGCACCCATGTAATTTAGCAAGTGGAGCCTGGCTGCTCTTCAGCTGTGTACACCACAAACAGTGGGGAGTTCAGGGCAACAATACCAGATAACTGCTAACCCTTCTGCTACATATACAGGTTTGCTCCATCTCAGAATCAGATATTGTTTCCAAAGAACACAAAGGCCCTCATTACGACCCTGGCGGAAAGTGACTGACCTGACCGCCATAGCGTAAATAGCGTTTCCGCCATTGCACGACGGAGCAAAGTGCGGCTAATTCCGACCCATCGGGCACGAGCACTACGCCATGGCGGAAGTGCAAAGTCCGCGATGGCGGAAATGACCCCAAAACGCCCCTCACCGCCGTCGTACGGCGCCCTAGGTGCAATTCCGCCACCCATCTTAGCGGTCACCGTAATGAGCGGCAACCTGAAAGTACGGTGACCGTAAATATACGGAAACGGAAGTAAAAACAAGGGCCCGGAACGGGAAACAGCACGCCGTACACCTATAAAATCAGAATTCCCACACAACCATTAAAAATACTACCCTGAGACACATCCCAACCCGTCATCCACCCTAGTGAAAGCAATAGAAATGGGAAAAGTAGCGAAAAAAGCGTGTGACCGCAAGCGGCAGGTCCACTTCTCCCGTGAGGAACTCACCGTGCTTACAGAGACCCTCCAGGAGAATGCTGCGTCGTCTTCTCGACGCAAATGACCAGGACGGCACTTGCGAACAAGAAGGCCATATGGGCCCTGGTGGCACAGCGGGTAAGTGCGGTGGGGACCGCACCCCGCAACCCACAGCAATGCAGAAAGCGATGGGACGACCTGCGGATACGCGTACGGAGCATACTATCCGCCAACCGCAACATTGCCACAGCTACCGGGGGAGGATCGGAATCACCCATCAAGTTGACCCCCTGGGAAGAAATCTGTGCCTCCACCATTGGAATGGAGAGCATAGAGGGAGTCGGAGGGATGGAGAAAGGAGTGCAGACATCCGAAGAATCCGGTAGGTGGGCCAACTAAAACAATGCCAAATCCACAATGTCCAATCATGTGAAGTACCATGTGTCCACATAGTGCAACAGTAACACATGTCCAGGAGAACGTCCACATACATTGGCCTGATAGCGCACTTTAAAACTCACATTAAATACATAAATAATTAAAAATCCTAAAAACACCCTCTACACGTGCAGCAGGCACACCCTAACTGCAGGCTGCAAAACAACTGCATCCTCATTCCACACAAAAATGAAACCACCTCCAAGGCCCCGACCCAAATCACCCTCAGGTACCACCCCAATGCATGTGATACATTGCCATTCCAATTTCAACAGACCCATTAATAACGCTCGCCCTCCTTTACTCCACCACAGGGTCCGATTCAAACGACGAGCTCCAGGACACCCCTACCAGCACACCTGCAAAGAGGGCCAAGACCAACGGCCAAAGACCCTCCACCTCAGCTGCACGCATCAAGACACGGCAGCAGCACAAATCAAGTGGCAGCACACAGGAGGGAACATCAACAGGCACCCCAGCAGCCAGCATGCCCACAACAGCACCACCACAGGTCCCCCCAATGGATGCCACAGAAGGCACTGCCTCTGGTGGCAGCAGCACCATAGGTGACACTGCATTAATGGCAGCATGCTCCGACACAGAAGACGGGGATGTCGAAGTAAGATCCATCCATGACCTGTCTCAATCCCCCTGTTTGTTTCATCCCGTACACCATGAGGATACCACGCAGGGGCACCCACAAGACGACGACTGGCCATCCCCCACAAGCCCTGTGGCAAGGCAACATGAGGTGACCAGCCCCTCTGTGACACCACCGCAAATGGCCATGGCACAGCAGAGGCAACAGTCCCTCGACCAGGTGATCGTGCAACAGCAGCAACTGGCCACGCTCCTCAAGGACCATGCTGATGAATGTGGGGGTACCAAGGCAGCCATAGAAACATCAACTGAGACACTTAGGGCAGAAATGGAGAGAAGCACCGAGAGCCTGAGAGCACAAATGGAGAGAAGCACCGAGAGCCTGAGGGGGGAACTGCATGCGACGTCCAAAGACGTATGTGCTGAACTTGCCGCTGTGCGCCGTGTGCTCACTGAGCTCTCACCAACCCTTAGGGACATGCATGGACGTGAGCAGGCAGAGACATCATCCGTAGCAAGTTCCGTCCAGGGCAGCCCCCAACGTAGATCTGGGAGGAACCTGCGCTCCACAGGCAGGGGTGCCCCTGATACCCGGAGAGGGGGCTTGCAATAGCGTCTGCCCACTGACAATGAGCATCTTCGGACACTGGTGTTCGGGGGGGAGGTAGGAGGGTGGAGGGGGTGTGTTGGGCTCACTTGGGTGGCGGGTCGATGGGGAGTGTAACATAATTTCACATATGCTATAAACAATGCACGATCATCCAATGAGATGTGTGGACATTGATCTTTGTGTACGAGGCCTTCACAGGCGTACAGTCCATATTGTGCATGTTCCTGACACACACAGTGCCACAAGTCCCGTGTCCATGTATCAGCCACCAGGCGTGAGTGCTAGAAGCATGAATCAATGAGAATCTGACGAATGTCACGGCCCTCCTGTGCCTCGCAGACTCCTTGAGGTGCTGCCACATCCCCACCCTCATCATGACCATCTTCAGGTGCTTGCAGTTCTGCGTCAGGGGGCATGGGCACATTTCTACGTACGCACATGTTGTGTAGCATGACACATGCCATGACCATCTTTGCAACCTTCTCATGGCGGTACAGGAGTGCCCCGCCAGACCTGCTGAGGCAGCGGAAACGAGTCTTCAGTAGGCCGAATGCCTGTTCTATGACTACACGGGTACGTGAGTGGGCATGGTTGTAGTCCTCCTCATGCTGGTTCTGTGGGTTCCGGAGTGGTGTAAGGAGCCATCTCTTCAGTGGATACCCGGCATCACCTGTATGTGGAGAATAAAGGATGTTTGTGGAATGACATTGCTACGTACGCACCCCCCCCCCTTCCTGCCAGGTCATTGCCGCATCACATACCCCACATTATCATGCATGAAATGAGACTCACCGAGTAGCCAGGATCTGTTCCCTGCGTGTCGCTCCATGTAGCGTGGTATAGTAGAGTTCCTCAAGACCATAGAATCATGGATTGATCCAGGAAATCGGGCACAACAATGTGTAAAGATCCTGTTGGAGTCACACACCATTTGTACATTAAGGGAATGAAATTGTTTTCGGTTGCGGTACTGGGCCTCCATGGCATGTGGGACGACCAGTTCCACATGGGTGCAGTCGATGGCACCAATGCAACCCGGTATGCCGCCAAGTGCATGGAATCCCACTTTTGTGTTCGTAATTTCCTGCTCCGAGCGTGGTAGAGAGATGTAGTCGTCTGCGTGCTTCAGGAGGGCATCGAGCACTTGCAATAGTGTCCGTGAGAACACTGGCTGTGAAATGCCATGCAACTGTCCGACTGTGTGCTGGTAGGTGCCTGTGGCCAGGAAGTGGAGTACAGACACCACCTTCAGTAGGGGTGGGATGGCGGTTGGGCTATCTATCATGCAGACAAGGTCAGCCTGTGTCATGTCCACAATGGCGGTTATGGTGTCCCGGTCCAAACGGTAGAGGGTGTGGATCTGCTCATCCGTGAGGTTGAACGGATGTGGTCGGAGGCGTGGGATAGCGGGCTGCCTGCGTGGTGGTAGTGGCTGTGCTGGCGGGCCTTGCTGGCCCTGCCTTGCCCTCCTCCTCCTCCTGCGTCTCCTCTGTGCGGCCGGTTGTTGTAGTAGTTGGCGTTCGTCTTCTTCTTGAAGTTGTAGTACTTGCAGTGCTATCAGGTCCCCCAGGGCCAACATCGCTAGTCCTGCCGGTAGCATTTTGGAGTGGGTGTGGTTGTGGGAGGGGGTTGGGTGTGCAATTTATGTGTTTTCAAGCTGTATTGCCTCCACCTGTGGTGATTCATTCCACCTGTGCAAGCTGCAATCCCCTTTGGGCGAGCACGTCCCGCACACAACGCTGCAATTCGACGCATGGCATCTTGCCATTACAATCATGTATTTCATCCCGATGGCAGTGAGATATTGGTTCATATGTTCATTCTGCTATGGTCCCATTGCTTCACATACTATCTTTGCAGTCGCGAACAAACTTGTGAAGGGTCAGTGGAATGTAGTACTCGATTAACGGTGGACCCTCATGCAGCACTGTACCGAGGTTCACCGACGGGCGGGGCGTCCCATTTGTGAGTGAAGCCAGTTTGCATTTTCACACATTGCCGCACTACATAGATGTATTTGTGAATTCAAGCGGTCACAGATGCCTTTTCGACGTGATGTTGCAAATGAGGAATTCGAAGGACAGCGCTTTCGGTTTTCAGCTAGCGGCGAGGAGACACCCACAGGTCTGACTGCAGCTGTAAAGTTCTATTGTTTAATGTCCTTGGGACAGGGGCCATGGCGAGGATGCAATGATTGATATGAATAGTATGGGATGCGCAATAGCGTAGTGGACGATAAGGCAGGACGTTCCCAAATACATGTTACTTCACAACACTAGAATTCCGGCCTGGAGCACAGTGGATTTTGCAGACTGCATTACGCACAGACTCAATGGAAATTTCACATGTTATGTGAGTATATAATCAGGCGTTTTCATTCCGGGATGAGGGAATGATGTATGGATGCATGGACAGATGATTTGATGGAGAGTTTGACATGTACAGGGCTTTTTGGAATCTATCCCCTTCCCCTGCGCTATGTGATGCAGGGCTGCCATAGTGGGACCATCGTCTTCCTGCCCTTGTTGAACCCTCCCTGTCTCGACGCGCCTTCAGACACTTGTGTCTATGCACGTTACTAATCCCATCTTATGGATTCTGTCTTAACAGACGCATGCACACAAACACTCGTTTGTAATGGTGTTTTCACCTCGATTTTTATAGTTGTGATTCGCAAGTGATTTTTGGGTGGGAATAATCCTTTTGAGTGGGCTAGCATGCATATGGCTGTAGATTTAGTGTGATCATTGAAGTGAGTAATACAAATGAAGTTCTGATGGCCATACTATTCTTTTTCATTTCATTTGGGTGACAGGTATCTCCTCCCCTTTTGCCGCTGCCATCTGTATGCCACTCCTGCAGATGGCTTTTACTCCCGACACCTGCTGCTTCGTGTTAATCAGTGGAGCACCATTACGATCTTATGGGACGATCGCCAATGGGCCACATGCCCTTACGCAGTACTAGTGGCTAGGAGCAACATATCTACCTTTCAGCTGGACTAGTGCCTACCTAATGGGACGGCCCTGCGGTTCTAGGCGCTTCCATGTTGCCTTTTTGAACGTGAATGTAGCCCCTGTGTACCATGATGGAACAGGGCGTCACACAAGCAGAAGCTGCTCATTTATTGCGGATGCAGCCCACAATACTGGAATGTATTTTGGAGTTCATGACCTAATGGCTGTATGGGCTTGGTGATTTTGTGGTGCATTAAATTTCTATTCTGATATTAACCGTGTAGCATTATTCTTTGCAAGTAATGTAGCATATTCCTATTGGTGGAGCGGTGTATTGTGAGGAGATCTGCATTGGGTTCCGGCTTCTGAGTATAGTTGCGTGGTACTGTACTGGCCGCGTTTGCCTACGAAGCCCAGTGAGGTCAGGGATAGGGGCTGCCATTATGACTGTTTTAATGATGTCATGCTCAGGGGCGGGGGATTAGCTTTTGTGTAACAGATGCCGGTCAGCCAGGTGGATTGGTGGAATGATGTGATTATCAGACTATGGCTGGTCACAGGTGCCTGTGTTTGCGTGCGTTTCTTGGAGGGAGACTGAGGTCATGTCCATTGGAATAGCTTCTGTATTCGTGCCATCTGTGCCCTGCAGCTCCCATTGGCCCCTCTTGAGATGAGCCTGGCTGCTCTGTCACTCTGCCAACTTGTGTGGTACATGCTTATGCTGATGGTTGGTTTGTTTACTGGCAGGAGTACAGGGCTGGTGCAGTCTCACTCAGGATACTGCTTTGAATGTTGCCTTACACTGGTGTCAGTCGATGGGGGGGCCTGTTTTTGTTTGTCTCATTTTTCTGCTCATGTTGCTGTACTTGGACCTTCACATGCCTGTGCTGCATCAGTGCGGCAATGGTGCCATGGCAGATATGGATGCCCACTCACAAGGCACTTGGAGCCCCTGGATTCATTTGTTCGTTGGCATGCATGGGTGACTTGTACATTTCACTGGTTGCATTGTGTGACTTCATTGCACCTACGAGGAGTTGTGCAATGTGGCCAGGGAGTGGTGTACAGGCACTCAGTAGGGCCGTTTACGGTTGATTCGCGATGCCGTACTTCTCACCATGGCGGAATGGTACTTTCCGCCATGCTTGATGGCGTTAGGTACATGTCCGCTAGGGTCAGAATTCGCGTACCGTTGCGCCATGGTGGTAATTACGGTTTGGCATGGCGCGCGTGCGCGTACTTGGTGCAGTTAGCGTTGGCGTTCACCACGGTGTCGCTAATGGCATCGTACTTTACGGTGACGGGTCATAATCGCACCGAGCGCTATTCGATGGCGGTATTGCATTTCCGCCATCGTTTTTCGATTTCCGCCAGGGTCGTAATGAGGGCCAAAGTCATTTGAAGAATATATGTATTTATGGGAGCTCCGAAGATTACAAGGGCGAAGACATTTTAGCATGTTTACAAGAAATCCTTTTACAATTATGCTCCCTTCCCCTAATGCTAAAACTTGATATTCAAAGAGTGTCCTACCTGGGAGAGAACAATTCCCCATGGATTGTTACAGGCAAGAGACATCTCTTTTTTACATGGTTATATCTATGCACCACATGGGCATACTCCAAATCACAGTGAAGCTTGGTCGTCTGAAGTGGTGTGCATTTAATATGCATATGGATCAGGACACCTCAGAAGAAAGTGCATAAAAGATACGAGTACTCTCTCCATTCAGCCCACTCTTGGATACTTGGAATCAAGTACGGGATCATAGGTCCAGTCACAACGATCATTTCCTATAGGGATAATACGCATGCATACGAACAACTGAAAGAAAAATTGTTGTCAACACAAATACAAGATACGATGTGGAAACAATGCTCACCTGTAATGCTAGAGGAAAGAGGATTTCATTGATTAAATACAGCACATGCTGAGGGCTGAATTTGCGAACTTGTCCAGCTTTTCTATTGCCATTCTGTTATGGATTGAATATGATGAGTGTTATCCCTATCCATTCTTCGCTGTGTGTATTCTTGAGGAATTTCTATGTGCTGCTGTTTGCATATGATGTGGTCGGGATGGATCGAGCACTCTCAGTTACATACTTAAAAAGGAGAGAACCCGTTTATGCACCTCACATGGTGGAAATGAAACTTCCTTCCGAAGCTCCATACTTTTAAGGCGAATATACATCCTCCCTCTCCTCACCTTCAGAGACATACCATAGGATTTTGTTTATGTTACTCTTTAGCTAAAGACCATTTAAATGAAGCTGGCCAGCTTTCCCCTAGAACCATATATTAATATTAGAGGAACTGATCATTTTTCATTCTCTTCCTCAATTTTCTATTACTGGTGTTGTAAAAAAAAATTGCAATTGGATGCCTACGCCTAGTAAAAAAAAAAAATACTTTTAAAAATACATCATTTTGATCTAGATCTCTTACAAGAGTTGGAGAGAGTCAGTGGATTGCCTTTGTAATTAACTCTCGTGAATTTGGCAGATAAAGAGGAGTTTTGATTACTCGCCATAAAATATATATATAAATAGTTATTGTTAATTTGCTAATCCCATTGGAAGAGCAATATTTGGGCGGTTTATAACTTTGCTCCCCCTGGACGAATCCTCACCAAACGGTGTAAAATAATTATATGGCCCACTCTAAATTATTTTGCAAAGTTTGGTGAGGTTTGGTCCAGGGGGGGGCAAAGTTATAAGGGGGGTCCCAATTTTTTTTTTTCTCCCATAGACTGAATGGGGCTTGGTCCTGAAAGTGTGCTTTTGTAAATTTGGTGAAAATCCATCCAGTATTTTTTTTTTTAAAAGACCAAAAAGTAAGTCATAAGAACTGACACATTTCCCTGTTTGCTCCGTGGACAGGACACTGTTTGGCTAATCGGTTTGCGCCATGTCAACAGACATGCAACGTGTTTGCTGATTGGCTGGAATGAAGCGTGAGGTGCGTCGTATTGTTTCGATGCGCCCGCCACCGTGCATTGCTAAGACTAACATCCAGGACATCAAAGATGACATCACAAATGTCATTGATGACATCACATCAGTATAACATTTTGTAGTGTGGTGTATGGTTAGATGTTTGCTTCAATGGTTGTGTTATGGAGCAGTAATTATGAATTGTATTTATTATAATATACTTGCTGTTTGATTTTTTGTGATTGGATATATTTTTTTCATGGTAACTGGAGCAGATATTCTTTTTCAATTTCTGTGATAAAAGAAAAGACCATGTTATTGTAGGTAGTTTATAAAGACTTATTACATTGCATAATAGACTTTTCTGCTTTATTTTGTTACAAACCAGTGTACTATGCAATTTGCTCAGTTTCTGTGTTTGTTGCTTAAATCATTGGGTCTGTGGGAAAATAAATCCATGCTGGATTAAAAAAAAAACTTTTTGCTATGGTACAGTACATTTCTTTCTTTGTTTTCAGTGTTTCCTTGTTTCTGGCTAATGTTCTATCTGTTGGCTTGTTGCAGATTGTTAGATACCTGTTGTCGAATTGTAACTGGTTATCGTTTTTTATTTATATTCTCAAATTGCTAATCTATCTGTTGGGTTGTTGCAGATTCTTGGGGCAGTTAGATAAATGTTGGCATATTCTAACTGTTTATTTCTTGTTATATTTTAGTGGTATTGATTTATCTGTTTGGTTGTTGCAGAATTTTGGGGCAGTTAGATACTAACTGTTCATAGTTTTCTAATTGAAGTTTTATTAATGTTTCTGCACAGATTAGTTATTAGTGGTATTTATTTATTTGTTTGGTTGTTGCAAAATCTTGGGGCAGTTAGATACCGGTTGGCGTATTGTAACTGTTTATTTCTTCTTATAATTTAGTGGTATTGATTTATTTGTTTGGTTGTTGCAGAATCTTGGGCAGTTAGATACCTGTTGGCATATTCTAACTGTTTATAATTTTCTAATTAAAGTTTTGTTAATGTTTATGTACAGATTAGTTATTACATTTTGGTTTTAAGAAGATTGAATAAGCGTTTATAAGATGTACTGGTGATCTCTGCTTTAGAGTAATGGTACTATTATTACATTCGAACCAGTCACAATTCTTTTTTTATATATGCAGTGTAGTGACCTGCATTAGTTTTGGCTCCTTCGTGGTAGATTATACCTATTGTTGTGAAGGTTTTCTTACCAAGTGATACTTGACCATGTGTGAGTCCAGTCAGTTTGCAGTTGTTGTTGGTACAATCTGCATTGTAATGTAGAAGTATTAATATTATGTATTAACTATGTGTTTGTATTTGTAAGGTGGAGCGATTATCTGAATTGCAGGTATTTCATAATGGTTTGCATTTTGTACAAGTTGTTGAAATGGAACAGATTCACAGTTAGGTATGGATACATACACAAAGCGTTCTGTCGGGGGGGAAATTCTGCCGAGGTCGGCCGGGCCGTCCACAGACCTCCGGGCAGGGAGGCCCCAACTCCTCCCGTATATCCCAAAAGAGATAGAGTATGAGACACACGCAAGAAGCAAGGTGACTCTGCTGTTTATTAGACAAAACGGCAGGGATGGGTCAAGGAGCGTACGCGTCCGTCCTGACACACACACAATCATGGGGCTCGCAGGCCCTTTTTACCTTAGTATGACGCGCTACTTGCGTCACTTGGAAAGTTTAGCAAAAAAAACCTATCTCCACTCTGGATTGGTTACTCGAGTGGTAGGGTTAGTATAGCATACATATAGAGAACGGTATTAGTGGTTGAGGGTTAGTCAGGTGGTATACCTGGGCTGTCCCTTCAATTTGATACATGAAAATTGTTACATGAAGACCTCTGAGGATTGGTCAATGTTAATGGCGTCAGTGATAGGAGCCCCAAGTTCTGATTGGTCCGCTCGCGAGCCTCCCAGTCTGGGACTATTGCTGTTCCCAGCTCGCGGTGCACCTGTAATTTGCAACAATGTTTTAATATGGGTAGGTGTAAACAATGTGAGGATTTATTCATATGTTGGGAGGTCGACTACTCCCACTGCTGCAGATGTCCAATGAGTCTTTTAATTGTATCTGCCTGTGTCTTGAAACGTGGGATTCAGGCGTCTCCTTCCTCCTGGGCTTGGCATCTTGTCAGGTTTGGCTTTGTCACGTGAGGTGGGACCGTGTTTGAGGCAAAATTCAACACAATTAATATTGTTTTTCCTACTGTGTGCCTGGTTTATCTTGCAGGTGCGACCTTGGCGTTGGCTTGCAGCGTGCGAGATTGCAACATCGTGCCCTTGGTGGTGTGCTTTCGCCGGGCTCATTCTGCAGGGTCAGCAACCCAGTTCTTGCTCATTCAATGTTCATGGAAACTTTTGCTTGCGGCCTACTTGGGCCTGGTGCATAGGTGGAATCGTTTGATGCAGAGCGCTTTAGGTTACAGTATCATATTGCTCTATCCTCAGTATCGTGTCTCCGTTATATTCTTCATTATGGTACATGGTTCTTAGAAGAAGCGTGAGCAAGCCTTTTTAGATAAGTTCATGATGCGTCTTGCGTTTCTGCATTTTGAGAGCCTATGTGGAAAATAATAAAGATGCACGTCTGTGAGTATGTCTGTCGCCTACGTCATAGCACTGAATATATTCTTCGTGTGGATTGGTGTGGGAGTGTCCGGTGTGCATGTTTGCACAGGTGTGCTGACCGTTGGCTAGGTCGTCATGGCATCTCTAACGACGTGTAGGTTTAGTCGAGTTGATCCGTGCCGCAGGTGTCGGCATGGACAGGGCGGGCTGCTGGGCAGGTAGATGGGCACATCCGTATGTTCCTGTACCAGGGTATTTGGTCGTCTGGTAGATAGGCAAACTCCTCTCGTGGCGGGTGTCTAGGCCGTGATCCTCTAGGCCAAGCGCGAGAGGGGAAGGGCGGGAGCCTGTTCTTCCATTCTCCCACTTCAGTCCCCCCTCTGGTCGACTTGTCGACCACAAACATATCCTTTTCTTTATCTCCTCTTACTCTCCATATTTTAGTTATTCCTCCCAAATGTCCATAGTGATTAACATGGTCTTCAAATGACCAATACATATATTCACAGGTTCCTCCAGGAGTGCAGTATACCCATTTCCCTATGTAGCTCCTTGGGTTTCTTGGGTTTTCGAGCTTCACAGATGGTGGGTCCAGGTGGTTGGTAATGATCTGGTTGCGCAACTTCTCTCTCTCTTTTATGATTGTGCCTGTGTGTTGCCCGTCATCTGTTGGCATCAAGAGGTGTATACCAACCATTTCGATCATCTCGTCTGTGGTGCGTGCCTTCCGGGCCTTCCAAAATCTTATTATGATCAGTGCAGCTCCAGCCAAAATAGTACATCCAACTATAATCTTCAGTCCATCTGACAGCCAAGATGGCATCCATGACCATAATATTGAAAACCAGCTCTCATCCTTTTTCACACCTTTACTTTCATCCATCATTTTTGAGTGCATCTGGGCCAATTGTGATACAGCTTCCGTGAGTGTACCATTGTCAGCATCGTTAGCAGGAATGAATGTGCAGCATGATTGTCCTATCTTTGCGCAAACTCCTCCTTCCATTGCTGTGAGGAGGTCCAGTACATATCTGTTCTGTAGTGCAACCATTCTTACTTCTCGCAATTCCTCTTTTATTGCGTTGAATCCATTTACTGTAGAGTTAATTGTCATCATTAGTTCCCACCTAGTTTCTGGAGCCATTTCGCGTTTGCGTAGGCCTGCAGTCCAGGATGTATTATTGAGGAGAAGAACATAGCTGCTCTTCTGAATAGTCTGTGTTCCGGCGGAATTGAGGTGAGTGCTGTTTCCGACCTTCCCCACAGGTAATTTCCTGTCAGAGGATCTCCTTGTCTTTTCCTTCTGTTGAGGAAAGTGTTGTTGCCGTTGCGTCGGTTCTCTGGCCCTTTCCGAGGCTGTGCAGATCTCCTCTTCCTTTTGTTCACTTCATCCATCTTGGGGAAATTCGCCATATTCACATGCTTTTGGGGTACCACTAGTGATGGTACATTAACGTGTACTATAGTGCATACACCATTCCACAAAGGGGGCAGTGTGTGGTACGCCTTGTCTCCATAGGCCCAGTAATGGTCCATTACTACTGCTGTTCCTGCTCCCCCCTCAGGTAACTCCATCACGCTTTCACAGTTGGTGTTGTATCCTACATCCACCTCTCCTTTATGTTGGTAGCATACCTTAGGCGCAGTTAGCGGCAGTATTGTTATTGGGTCTTCATCCTTCTCCATCCACGTGAGCATGGGTACGTACTTGATCCAAGTCATCCAACATCTATGGTTATGTCCATCAATAGTTGAAATATTTTCTCTTGTTACCATGTTGCTGCCAACCACTCCTATGTCCCATTTGTTGTCCATGTACACCTTCCCTGTTATTATCATCAGTGGTCTTTCCCAACATCCGTTTTTACCAGGGACTTCAGTAGCGTACCAATCACATGGTAGGTACTGCAGTGTTACTTTATTTGTTTCTCCTTTTTCAGGACCACTTGTTATGTATTTGAATCCTTCAGCATGTAAACTGCTCTTGTGGTAACTCAAATAAGTCTTAAGGAAGTTGTTTTCATATGGATATGTATCTCGTGTTTTCCACACCAGATGCACCACTGTCCCTTGAAATCTTCCTTTCGTCTGGAACAGTGCCAGGTATATTATACATCGTGCTATTTTTCCATCTATCTCCGTGGCAACAAATGTTCGAGAAGCGCTCATAGCGTATGGGATCAATGAGCAAACGTAGCAGCTGTCTTCTGTTGTCTGCTTACCTATGTGGGTCATGTGTTGATACCATATGTTGTTTGAGATGTGTGCTGAATCTTGTACATAGTTGTCAATGCCTTTATTATCTGAGTATGTGCTGCGTTTAACTCTATTTTCCTTGTGTGGGATTTTACTAGTACCACCTGACATAACACCTGTTGCAGCTGGGGGTGGGGGTATATTAGGTTTGGGTACAGCAATAATATCAATAGCATAGCTGTACTGCCATACAGAGGCAGTCAAGAACCCGGTGATCATTAAAATCCCTATCAATTTTATGACAAATGCTAATTTCACCGGCATTTTGCTCTTACCTTGCTGCAGTCCGGCAGCTTATTCTTGCGACGTTACAGTTGCCCGCCTGAAAATTCTTAATATGCTCGTTATTAAGGTTAGTTATTGTTATTAAGCTCTCCCTATCAAGTAGTCATTCAGTGCCCAGGCGAAGAGCTGTTCCCACGCCAATCTAAGCAATCTATCTCTTAGGGCAGGCAAGTATGGTTGGAGGTGGGGCATTGAATCTTCTATGGCCAAGAGGAATGCTGTGTAGTAGACACGTACCCTCCTTCTTTTCAGGTACGTTGGCCTTTTTATTTCATATACAAATTGGTGTGACAATTCTTCCAGGTAATTATCGTCTGAGGGTACCATCTACTCCTGGGCAGTGAATTGGTTAGTTATCTACTTTCTTAACAGTACAATAATACGCTGTACCTGCATGTGCGAGAGAAAAGAAAGAGAACATTCAGGTGTTTACATGTGTATATGTGCAAAACAATGTCCTTCAGTTCCGTTATTACTACAGTGGGTAGGGGGTCAATGAGCAGAGGGTTTGGGGCTCAACTGGCGGAAGTCTCTTTACCCTTTGATCGTGTAACCAAGGGGTGGGCAGTATGGGGATCACCCCTTTCTTTTCTAATAGTTGTCTCTGGGGAATCTGGGGGGTGGCAGGGTATGGGGACACTTAGGCCGTTAGTTGCGGTAGAAGTCTCTTCCTCCGTTGGTGACGCTGCTGTTGTTCTTTCAGTGGCCCTGTCGGTGGCGCTGGGGCGGGTCTGGAGTTCGTAGATCTTTACGTCATGTAGGTGGTTCCAGGCACGTTTGTCCTGTAGCTTTACTGCTCTCGTTGATACCTCCTCTACCAGATGGGGGCCAGTGAATCGTGGACTGTTCCACTTTCTGTTGAAATTGCGAAGTAGTACGTGGTCACCTTTAGCAACTTTGCACAGTCTTTCCTTTTCCAATTCTTTATCCACGTCTTCTTGTTGATCGCTGTTAGACCCGCCCCGCGTGCGCTCGAGCTGTTGAGACACAAACGCTACACTAGTAATCAAAGAAGACACATATTGGTACATTTCATCACCAAGGACACTTGCAGTACTCTCGTGGTCGGTAAATGCTCTTGATGTTGGCGTTAGGGGAAGGCGCATTTGACGTCCGGTAGCCACCTCGTGAGGGGTGAGGTGGTGGTCGGAACCTGGTCTATTCCTTAGCTCAAATAGGGCTAGTGGAAGGCAATACAACCAACTCTTCTTTGTTGTTTGCTGTATTTTTGCAATTGCCTCCTTTAATAGGCCATTCAGGCGTTCACATATACCGTTGGCCTGTGGGTGGTATGCACATGCAAATTTATGCTTGATGTTCAGTAAGGATGTGATGTGCTGGAACATTTCGTTTGCGAAATGTGGGCCATTGTCTGACCTCAGTACCTCGCACACTCCCCACCTGGGGAAGACCTCCCTCACTAGGAATTTAGCTGCTCTAAATGCATCTGGGTGTGAACAGGGCCATGCTTCAATCCACCTCGAGAATGGGCATACTACTACAATCATATACCTATTTCCTTGACATACGTTGATCATATCAACATAGTCAATATGGAGATGTCGGAAAGGTCCCTCTGGCCGGGGTATAGTACCTCTTATCACCTTCAGAGTGTGACCGGCCGTAAACTGTTGACATGTGAGACAATTGCTGATAAAATTTGACACATGAGAATTTAACTCGGGGCAGAACCAGTCTTCCCTAATTCGTGCTGCAATTACTTCCTTTCCTGTGTGGGCTGGGTGATGTAGTTGGCTCAGGGCGGTGTTCAATAGTGCCAGTGGTATTACAATCTTTCCCGTGTCACCCTGGCGCCATAGTGCATCGGTTGGTGACATTGTGCATCCTCTTTTTACCCATATTTCTTTTTCGGCCATTGGTGCAGCCGCTTGTAGCTCCATAACCTGTGTGGCTGGGAGATGGGTATACCCTTCTCTTATCAACATCTCCTTAGCCATTCCCCTCCCTCTCCCTCTCTGTGACTCTGGGGGGTTCCATATCTCACCAAAGTATGCAGCATACTTCGCATGTGCGTCTGCTGCTGCATTCCCTTTTGAGATGTGGTCTTCACCATTGGTGTGTGCGGTGCATTTGACCAAAGCTAATTCTTGGGGGTCATTTATTGCTTCAATTAGTTCAGCCAATAGGAGGGCGTGTTGCACTGGAGTGCCATCAGCTCTCCTAAACCCTCTTCTTCTCCATTTCGACAGCCCTGAGTGGACAGTGGACGTAACATATGCGCTGTCGGAGTATATGGTCACTCGTTTGTCAAAGATTTCCCTCAACGCCAAAATCAGTGCAATTAATTCTGCTGCTTGAGCGGAGTAATGCTGTGGTAATTGTACACATTTCATTGCCACACACACCGGTACTTCCATCATTTTTACCACTGCTGCCCCAGTCCTCCTTATACCATCCCTTTGGTCGATAGTTGATGACCCATCAATGAACAGGAGCTCACCTCCCTCTAGTGCGTTTTCTTTAACCTTTCTAGTACATGAGTACATTTCAGTTATTTGCGTACAGTCTTGGGCATAATCTCCCTCCTCAATTACTTCTGCTAGGAACCTTGCAGGGTTGACCGTGCTACATCTAACAATTGATAGTTCAGCTCTGGATAAGATGATCTCATAACCTGATGCCCTTTGCGTGGTTAGGGTGGACTTAGGTTTATTCAATATCGCAAATAGTGCATGTTCCACAAACAGTGTAGTTGGGCACCCCATGGTTATTGCTGATGCTTTTTCTACCGCAAAAGCAGCTGCGGCGAGACCTTGTTCGCAAGGGAAATGACCTAACATCACAGGATCTAAGTGGCCACTGTAAAATGCTACTGGTTTGTAGCCCATGCTTGTTTTTTGAGCCAACACTGCTTTCATTACTGCTGAGTCGCAATGTGAAAATATAAAGAATTGTCGCTCATAATCTGGGGTTGCCAGTACCGGAGCAGTTGATATCGCATCTTTCAGTTCATCAAAAGCCTCTCTCATTTCCATTGTCCACCCCAACTTTTTCTCCCCTTTATTAGCTTCCTTGACCCCTCAAGCAGGGGTCCTATGTATGAGCTGTAATCAAATACCCATGCTCTACAGTAGTTGCACAGACCCAGGAACTGCTGCAGTTCCCTCACTGTTTGTGGGATTGGCGTTTTTGAGATGGCCTGTGCCCTTTGTGGTGCAATCTTTCTTCCATGTTGGGATATGAGCTGACCAATGTAAAGTACCTGTTCTTGACAGTACTGTAACTTTTCCATATCTACCTTGTAACCTTTTTCAGCCAATATTGTCAGCATCTTTAATGAGTCCTCTCTGCATGTTCTTTCGTTTGTACTGCAAATTATTATGTCGTCGACATACTGCAACACTGTGCTTTCCACTTCAATGTTACCCAAATCCATCTGTATTACTCTGTTGAATATTGAGGGTGATTCGCAGTACCCTTGTGGTAATCTGGTGTGTTTCCACTTTGTGTTTCTGTAAGTGAAGCTTGTCAGATCTTGTGAGTCTGGGTGCAATGATATTGAGAAAAAAGCATTTTTAAGGTCGATCACCGTAAATCGTGATGCTTCCGCTGGAATGCCACACAATATTGTGGCCGGGTTTGCGGCTATGGGGTATTCTGCTTCTACTATGTTGTTCAAGGGCCTGAGATCCTGTATGAAGCGCCAAGACCCCCCTTTAGCCTTGCGCACTGGGTATACAGCCGTGTTACATGGTGATTCTGAGGGGACCAATATGCCATTATCTATAAGGGCCGTTATGGTTTCATATATGCCCTCATCTGCCTCTTTTGATAGTGGGTACTGTTTCACTCTGGGGAGTATTGCACCTTTTTTCAATTTTATCCTTACTCCCCCTATACTTTTTATGCACCCCACGTCATAGGGGCTAGTAGTCCACAATGATGTGGGTACCTTTGTCATATCCTCCTTAAAGAAGGGAACTGGGGTGGATATGGGTGCCTCAAGTGCCATTGCAATTTTCTGTGCTACTTGTTTGTACGCCACTCTTAGCCATATTTCCACACTCATCATAAACACCATTTCACCTTCCTCCTTTTCTTCTGAGAACAGCTCCTCATCTGACACCTGGGTGAGCCTACATCCTTCTGCTTGTGCTATCACTGCCCTCCATGCTCTTCCTTCTCTGTCTTGGGCATGTACAGCAATGTAATCAGCTGTTGCTATAATGCTCCCAATGTCCACTGGAACCACCTTTCCTTCTGGTTCATTGACTGGTGTTTCTGGTCTGAACAAATAGGTTGCTGGCCTCCTCCAGATCTTTCCCTCTATCCCTGGCATCCATGCAAATGCCATGTCTGTCCCCTACTGGAAGAGTTCGCCATCTACTGGCTCCGCCCTAATCGCTGTCTGTCCGCAGTATGCTTGCATAATCTGTCGTGCTGTGAGCATGTTAATCCCTGGAGTAGAGCAAATTATGCCGTCCTCAGTAAAGGAGATCGTCATATTCAACCTGTTCATTATGTCTCTCCCCAGTATATTTACTGGTGAGGCACTATAATATAAAAGTGGAACTGACATGTCATAATCTCCTATAGATAAGGCAATGTTATCAGTAAAAGGAACCAACCCTCTAGCCCCAGAGAATCCTTGGGTGTTCATGGCTTCGCCTGACATCTTAAATTTACCTTCCCTTATGCAAGACCGGGTCGCCCCGGTGTCAACAAGGAATGATAATTTTTTGTCACCTATCGTTACCTCTATGCGTGGTTCCTCCGCACTATTAGGTGTTACTGACAGGATGGGACACACCAAGGCCGTCTGTGGGCTGTCCTATTGAGGGTACAACGATTGACCATTTCCTGTGTAAGGGTTGTGTCCCAGGACTGTCACCCTACCCAGTTGTGTTTGTTGTGCTTGGGGTTGTTGTATTATCGCTACCTGTTGTTGTGGCAGTGAATATGTCTGTGGCTGTTGTTGTGTTATTATTTGTTGCTGTTCATTTCCCTGTTGCAACGTCTGCTGTTGCTGCATGCCCTGCTGTTCCTGTGTGGGCCTTGGTTGTCCCTGTTCACTCCATGATGGTGTTCCTGGTCTTACTCTACACGTGCGTGACATGTGCCCTAATAATCCACAACTCCAACACACCGGTGGTTTCCTACTCTGCCATGGAAAGCTTCCTGTGTTGTCCTGGTATATTGGTTGCCCTGTGGGGTAGGAATTTCTAAGTCCTCCCACCTGCTGTTGTGTGTTATGTCCGTATCCTCTCCCTCTCATAATTCCTCCTCTTCCCCTGTTGTAATTATAATACCCAGCTCCTGGCATTGAGTATCCTCCTCCCATGTTGGTCGTGTATGGTTGGAGTGGCGGCACCTGTTGTGTTATAGTCTGTGAGGGTGGTATTTGGGAGGGATCTTGTGCGGCCACTACTTGTGTGGGGCTTTGGGTCATTGTTGTAGGCGTAGTTATTAGTGCCCCTTCCATTGTGTATTTAGTAAGTTTTTTCTGTACTAGTTTAGCCTCTTCCGTTTTCCTGTCCTCTTCCTTTTGTTTCATTTTTCCTTGCCATGTCCTGCAATGGTGCACTATTGTCAGTTGTATTTCTGGCCATGCTTTTGCTTCCATTCCCACTACTTTCTTCAGTTGTTTCTGAACTCCTTCGGGGAGCCCTTGTACTAGTATATGATAAAATATTGCTGGTGATTTGTCCCATTGTTCTCTAGTTTCCATGCGCCACTTCTCTTGGATTTCCTGGATAATCAACAGGATCTTCGTTCTCACGCATCTTGCGTGAGGTAATTGCTCCTATGTCTGATGTGTCTGGGTACTGTACCCTCAGTGCCTGCCATAGTGCAAGTCTGCAGTTTGCGAATGGTGCCCCATCGTGCGATGTATTTACTATTGTTACCCCAGGGAATCCCGCTCTCTTCCAAATGTCATCCGCTGCATCCCCTAATATCGATATTAGAAGGCCCTTTACATCTCCCACTGCCAGTTTCTGTCCTGCGGTGTGTTTTTCCATTTCATATATCCATTTACCCGCACCTCCACTTAGTGATGGGAGCCTGCACTTTATATTCTCTTTGTCTGTATGCTTCCAAGGGACGTACTGTGGTCTAACTCCTCCCCTCTCCAGAAGTGGCATTAAGTTATGTCTCGTTTTACCCTTTGTGTTCCATAAAATCGAGTCCTCACACCCTTCCTCTTCTTCCCTCTCTTCTACATCGTCAATTTCGTCCGTATTTCCCCTGCTCGTAACTCTTTCTTCTCCATCCTGTCCCCTTCTTCCATCATTTCCTGTATTTAATGTGGGCGTGTGTATTCGTCCTTCCTGCCTGCGTCTAGGGAGGTCTCTAAGCCGATATGCATAGGGTGTCAGTTCGTCTGTGAAGGGCGCAAGTTTTATTGTACGTAATGAGCGTGAGGTGGTTGAGCATGTAGGGTGGGGTGGGAGAGGGCGTGATGTGGACGGTGCGGCCTCATGTGTCTGTCTTTCCGCTATTCCTTGCTCTTCCTCCTCACTTCTCTCCAGTTCATCCTTTCTCCTACGGATCCATGGTGAGTCTGTGTTGGTCCGGGTGATGTATAGTTTATCTAGGCTTTCCCTTTCACTGTTTCTTCCTTCCTTCTCCACTCCTTCTTCTTCCTCACTACAAAAGTCATTCATAAACGGCAGCCCCCAATCTGTCTTTTTTCCCTTGATTGTTACTGTTTTTAAGTCTATCAGGTCCGGTTTTCCCTTTTCTCCTTTACCAACCACTCCCCTTTGCGCTGATGTTGTTGCTACTTCTGTGTCTCTATATACATCCCCCCTTACTTCACTCTCCCTTCTCCTATCTTCTCTTTCTCCTTCATTTCTCTCCTCCATCTCCCTACCATTTTCCTCCCTTTTCCTTTTTAATTCCTCCATTACTTCACTACTCACCTTTTCCAATATCCTTTCATCCTCTTTCTTCCTTTCCCATCTCACCCTCTCCCTTTCTAATATACTCTCTATCACCCTCCCTTCTTCGTATTTCTTAGTCGTTTCTGATAGTAATCTCTTCTTCCACATTGCCATTTCTCTTTCTTTCTCTTCTTCTTCCCTTTTCCTCTCTCGCAGCACTGCTCTTGATACCCTTTCTGCTGCTGCTTTTACCCTTTCAGCTTCTCTCCTTTGCTCCTCAGTTCGTTCCCTTATTTTTTCCAATTCGTTCTTACCTTCTTTCCTTTCCCTCGCTCTCCCTCTTTCCTCCCTCTCGAGCTGTTTGATCAGTTCATTCTGCTCATCCCTTAACTCTGCTAGTCGTTCCTCCAAAATCTCTTCCTTTTGTCGTAACAGCTCTTCCCCTCTCATTCCACTCTCCCTGGTATTATCCTCGTCTGTTTTCCTTACTACCTCCTTCTCTTCTCCTGTTAATGAACCTCGTAATTTTAATAGTATCTGTGCAGCTACCCACTCATCATGTCCTATTTCCACAGTTTGTTCTTCTCCAGTCCTCCCCTCCCCTGCTGGCATCTTCCTATGAGCCACATATGGTGGAGGGCTGTATGCCGGGTTCGAGTACCCCTCAGCCGCCCAAAACTGTCCTCTTCCTATTTCTCCTAATTCTCTTAAAGGGTACAACCCCTCTCCCTCTGTTTTCACTACCTTTACGAGGGGTATATCGTTGCTCGGTTCCTTTTTTATTTCATTTGATTTATTATTCTTTTCTCCTCCCTCTTGTCCGTTCCCCGTGTTCTTTGGGTCTTCACTCCCCTTTTTCCCATCCTCTCCTTCCTCCTTGATCTCTTTTTCTTCCGGTATTTCCCCCACAGTGAACATTCCATTTGGTCCTGGTCGGGACCCCTGGAACATCCTCCATAAGTTAAACACCTCCACGTGGTTTGTCAACTTCTTCCCTTTGTATGTATTATGCAAATGGTTTAATAGTGAATGTTGGGTATATGGATTGAAGCTACCATTAGGCGGCCATGGTGTTATCATTTTGTTGTCAGTCCCCTGTGTCCATTCTATGCTATACTTGATCAGTTTCTCCCAATGGGGTGACAGTGTTGTACATATGTGTTGTAGTGGGGTAGTGAGGGTGTTCCCCCACCCTCCCGATCCTGTCCCGTGTGACATAGTAGCGCTCCACTTGTTACCCTTCCCCTATATGGTAGCGGTTATCTCACTAGCAGTTTACAATATACAGCCTTATATTGTTACCTGGCCCCGTAAGTTTGGGGACTTGCGATAGTCCGCTAAGGAAAATTATAAAAATATAGTATTTACATTTGTATATTTTATTCTGTCTTTCTTCCTTTACACGACACCCTTACGGCCCCCTGCGGCCGAGGCGCACGTAGCCCCCTGCGGCTGCGTACCCCTTGTGACGTTCTTATACAGTCGTCCTATTTTCACTTGCTCCTCCTCGTTCTTCTACACTTGCCGTGGCTGGCGTTCTCCGTGCGCAGCCACGTCCCCCGTTTCGCCTTTCCTCGATCAATTCATTACCGTTTATCTCCGTTTCCACTCCCTTACCACAGTTCTCTTCCCCACCACTCTCAGAAAGAAAGATGCCTTGTGCTCGGGATATCCTATGAAAGCCCTACTGGTGACGTCACCGATCTCTTCGAGCTACTGGTAAGTTCTTCATATATTCTTTAAGTTCAAAATACACTTGCAATCTACCCCCGTTAACCTCACAGCTGTCTTCCTGTCACTCCTGGAACAAGGTAATCAATAATATAATCGGACTGCGCACACTGCGTCGCCTCGCGTGTGATACGCCCCTCGACAGGAGGGCTTAACCAGCCAATTATCTTCCGTATTGGGCAACTAACTACCTACCGCCTACAGGGAAACGTCATCTACCTATCGAGTTTCTTGCTCGAACAATAGGGATCCTCATCTACTCATTGATCAATAAATGCCAAATTGTAGGAAACCACACACACACACCCTCACACGTAGTCGCGACCTAGGCCAATCAGTGTCTACGAGCGGCCGCACGTGATGTTTTCGTACTCCGCCCCCCTCTCTCGCGCAACTTAGCCAACTGCTCTCGCACTCGTTCGGCTACCATTCATTTCATTGCCAACACTAAATTGTCAAACCTTCGCCGCGCACCTGTGCAACACCTCCCACCTCCCGTATTTAATTCCTCCCCCCTCCCTCACAATTTCACATTGCTTGTTGTGCGTGGCATGCTCACCAAGTTCTCTTGATGCGGGGCCGCTCGACTGCGTGCACCCCTCCAAGCGGCTCGCCACCTCCCCTCGTCTGGACCACGTCTGGACACTCGCCAACCGCGGGCGGGATACTTCTCAACCGGCTCCCGAAGGCCAATATCCGGATTGCGCTGTCCGGTCTTCTCGCAGTTCCGCGATGGTCCTGTAGTCCTCAGAAGGGGGCAACGGCAGAGGGGGCCGCGCCGCCGGGCCTCCTCGCAACGGGAGTACCTGGAAAAAATTAAAAATAAAAAAGCAGATCTTAAACAGATCTCAGCAGTGCCTCCAACTTGTCGGGGGGGAAATTCTGCCGGGGTCGGCCGGGCCGTCCGCAGACCTCCGGGCACGGAGGCCCCAACTCCTCCCGTATATCCCAAAAGAGATAGAGTATGAGACACACGCAAGAAGCAAGGTGACTCTGCTGTTTATTAGACAAAACGGCAGGGATGGGTCAAGGAGCGTACGCGTCCGTCCTGACACACACACAATCGTGGGGCTCGCAGTCCCTTTTTACCTTAGTATGACGCGCTACTTGCGTCACTTGGAAAGTTTAGCAAAAAAAACCTATCTCCACTCTGGATTGGTTACTCGAGTGGTAGGGTTAGTATGGCATACATATAGAGAACGGTATTAGTGGTTGAGGGTTAGTCAGGTGGTATACCTGGGCTGTCCCTTCAATTTGATACATGAAAATTGTTACATGAAGACCTCTGAGGATTGGTCAATGTTAATGGCGTCAGTGATAGGAGCCCCAAATTCTGATTGGTCCGCTCGCGAGCCTCCCAGTCTGGGACTATCGCTGTTCCCAGCTCGCGGTGCACCTGTAATTTGCAACAATGTTTTAATATGGGTAGGTGTAAACAATGTGAGGATTTAATCATATGTTGGGAGGTCGACTACTCCCACTGCTGCAGATGTCCAATGAGTCTTTTAATTGTATCTGCCTGTGTCTTGAAACGTGGGATTCAGGCGTCTCCTTCCTCCTGGGCTTGGCATCTTGTCAGGTTTGGCTTTGTCACGTGAGGTGGGACCGTGTTTGAGGCAAAATTCAACACAATTAATATTGTTTTTCCTACTGTGTGCCTGGTTTATCTTGCAGGTGCGACCTTGGCGTTGGCTTGCAGCGTGCGAGATTGCAACATCGTGCCCTTGGTGGTGTGCTTTCGCCGGGCTCATTCTGCAGGGTCAGCAACCCAGTTCCTGCTCATTCAATGTTCATGGAAGCTTTTGCTTGCGGCCTACTAGGGCCTGGTGCATAGGTGGAATCGTTTGATGCAGAGCGCTTTAGGTTACGGTATCATATTGCTCTATCCTCAGTATCGTGTCTCCGTTATATTCTTCATTATGGTACATGGTTCTTAGAAGAAGCGTGAGCAAGCCTTTTTAGATAAGTTCATGATGCGTCTTGCGTTTCTGCATTTTGAGAGCCTATGTGGAAAATAATAAAGATGCACGTCCGTGAGTATGTCTGTCGCCTACGTCATAGCACTGAATATATTCTTCGTGTGGATTGATGTGGGAGTGTCCGGTGTGCATGTTTGCACAGGTGTGCTGACCGTTGGCTATGTCGTCATGGCATCTCTAACGACGTGTAGGTTTAGTCGAGTTGATCCGTGCCGCAGGTGTCGGCATGGACAGGGCGGGCTGCTGGGCAGGTAGATGGGCACATCCGTATGTTCCTGTACCAGGGTATTTGGTCGTCTGGTAGATAGGCAAACTCCTCTTGTGGCGGGAGTCTAGGCCGTGATCCTCTAGGCCAAGCGCGAGAGGGGAAGGGCGGGAGCCTGTTCTTCCATTCTCCCACTTCACTTCATTAGGGATTTGTTCCTGTGCCATATTGGTGCACAGAGTGCATGTATGTTTCAACATGTATGAGATCTGGAAGATTTCATTTATAGGTATGTTTTTGTTTTTCAGTTCTTGTAGTAAGTACATTAGAAATTCTTGTGGATCTTCTTGTGAGTTTATAGTGAATTTGACCATTCCAGCACAGTAGTCCAATTCTTGTCTTATTCCATGAACACTATGGGGCTGATTCATGGAACAAACGTGCGCCGAAAATCCAGGCGCAAGCAGGCGCAAGGTAGCGCAAGTGCGAGAAACGCAGCACACGCGCACGTGTGCGATTGAAGGAAGACGCTGCGCGTGTTTCCCGCTGTCTGTGTGCCCAATCCAGCCATGGCGCATGCAGGCATACACGACGTGCGCTACGCGCACAGCAAATGCGCACATAGCGTGGCGCACACAACCAAAGTGGGCGGAACAGTGGGCGTAACATGCGGAATGGAGAATAACGCGTGAAAAAGAAGGCGTAACTGGGGAATTACTGCAGGGAACTACACGGAACGCCCACACGCACGCGAACAACCCGTATTCATGGATCCGAATACGGGAAACCCGCGCACGGCAAAAGACGCACACAGGAGTCAACGCGTCCGCCACACGAAGGCAGGCGGAAGCGTCCCCGCGCACAGTATAAAAGTGCGCGCAAACAACAAACACGTACATACAGCTACCATGAATGCCCCATTTGTCGCAGCACTGATCGTGGGACACCGCAGGAGGAGGAGAATAGCCAGGGCACGCATTTTCGCACCACGGACAAGCTTTTTTGGGATGCCTGACGACCAGGTCTATGGCAGGTATAGGTTTCCACCCCACATCATCCTAGACCTGGTCAGGGAGTGGGAAGATGACCTTACATCCCCCACCCTTTGCTCCCAAGCATTGAGCCCCTTGGAGAAGCTGCTCAATGTCCTGCATTTTTTGGCCACTGGGTCATTTCAGCAGACTACTGCCATAGTGGGGGGGTCTCACAGGCCACGCAGTCACGCTGCCTACACCAGGTACTGGCAATCATGACAGCGCCCCCCTCAGTCCGCAGGCACATATACATGCCCAGAACACCCGCAGAAAGGCAGGCCGTTGTCCTGGATTTTTCCAGGGTGGCACACTTCCCCAAAGTGCTCGGTGCCATAGATTGCACCGATGTGGCCCTATGTCCACGTAGGGCCACTGAGCACATCTACCGAAACCGCAAGCACTGGCATTCCATCAATGTACAGGTGGTATGCGATGCAAAGGGAATCATCACCTCTGTCTATGCAAACTACCCTGGCTCTACCCATGACAGTTTCATATACAGAATGTCCGCCCTGAGCCGGGCCCTGGAAGCTGGGCAGCATGGCGACACATGGCTCCTAGGTGAGTACAAATGCCCTTGCACATGCAGGCATGTCACACACACACACACAAATAAACAAACCACAATAATCACAACCATTTACACCTCCCCAGGGGACAGTGCCTACCCTCTGAGCAACCACATGATGACGCCAATCCGGAACCCCACCACACCACCCCAGGTAAGATACAACGCCGCCCATATTGCAACCAGGGCCATAGTGGAGCGCACATTCGGAGTGCTCAAGTCACGTTTCCGCTCCCTTGACCGGTCTGGCGGGCAGCTACTCTATGCACCACCAGTAGTGTGCAGGATCATTGTGGCAGCATGTGTCCTGCACAATGTTGCAGCATGGCAGGGAGTCCCGGTGGACATGGTGGTGCCCCCACATCCCCAACCACAGTCACAGGAGCTGCCCATGGGAGGGGACAGGGCACGTGGTGAGGAAGCCCGGACCCAGCTTGTGGCCACATTTTTCACCTAAACTCCGACCCCTGCGGAGTGCACACAGGCCTGGCACATACCAGGTGACAATCGATGATGACAAAGAGACAGTCAACTGTCACAACCCTACCACCCTGAGATAGTTGCCATGGAAGTGCCACATCGTCTGCATCCCTAGCTACTTAAACACAAGCTCTCCTGTGTGACCAAAAGGCACACATATGACATGACATGATATGGTCTATACACAAGTATTTCAAGGTGCGATGAGGCAGGGAGGGGTTGAACAAGGGAAGACAGACAACGGTACTACTAGGCCAGGTGTCATTGAGATTGTGCAAGTGCAGGGGTAGGGGGAAGGGAAAAGTGCAAGGGGAAGGGGAGGGGGGGAGTGCAGTACAGGGGAAGTAGACCAAAAAACAAATACATAGGCCAGCTGGTGGCAACTGCAAAGGTAAGTGCAGACAAGTGCTGGGAAGGGGGGGCTGTAGGGATAGAGAGACAGTACCGCAGTGCAGGGGTTGCCAGGGAGGCAGTGCAAGTGGAGAGTGGCTGGGCCAGGGACCGAGGTCGGTGAGAGTGGCCCAGTTGCAGATCCAGTGCAGTTCCAGTGAAGAATTTTGCAAGGGAGAGGCAGAGCGAAAGCAGAAGCAAAGAGGAAGGTCTTGAGGTGCTTCCCGAACGGGAGATGGTTCCCCTCAAGTTCCAGTGAGGCAGGAAGGCTGTTCCAGAGGCAGGGCCCTGCCGCAGAGAGAGATCTAACCCCAGCTAGTTGCTCTGAGAAGCGGATGACCCTGACATGCAAGGTGTGCATCACACACACCTGCAAAACAGGCCATGGCGATCACTGTTATGTCACTCAAACCCTCCCAAACCACAACATGACATGGCAAGCAATACCCATACACCAATACAGTAACAATAAGGTACACATTGCCATGTCCAAAATGTACAGTGGCATCAGACAATGATGCCTGACCTGGAATCAGATGAAATGACAGACCAACAACCTACCAACCAAAATAAGTCATTTCCAAATGCATCACAAGAGTTGTAGACGTAACATAACAATGAATGCCTGTCTGCATGCACATTGTGCATTGCAAAATCAACACTGCAGCTTCTGTGTGCTGTGTCCTACTCCTGCAACACACTGCTCAGCGCACAGCACAGTGAACAGCCATTGAGTGTGATGCACACCCTGAGCATCACATCTAAGCGACAGACCACATCAAAAAGCAAATTAGGCATGTACAGGATCCATAATTGGTCACAGAACATGTGCTGGGACACAGTGGGCACCAGAAGGCAAACAGTGTACACGTGGATATGCAAGGGTGGGAGTACATGTAGTGCATCAGAGGGCAAGTGTGCAAGTCAGCAAGGACATGCACTCAACATATGCATGTGCAATCAAGTGACCATCAGTGTTCTCTACACATCACATGTGAACATTCACCATGTGTACACCCCAGCATGTCAAACCATAACTATCCCCTCGCACCTGAAAGGTAAACACAACATATGAACAGGCATTGATCAGCAGAACACAACATGTACATAGGATACCACCATTACAATGTCAGGGTTCCCATCACACTGCAGGGCAAGGCAACTATCAACAACAACCCCCCCTCCCTCACAAATGACCATGACCCACTGAACAACTGCACCTGGGTCATGGAGCCTTCATCCCTCAATTCCACCTGGCCACAGGATCACCTTTACCCTTCGTCACCATCTCCCACCTTGTGTGTAAAAAGGTGCCTGCACCCTCAGAATCCACCCTCATTTCCAAAATCACAAAATCCAAGCCATAAAAACGAAACAGAACACCCTCCAGTAGAAGACTTGACGTAGCAGTACCTCACAAAGGCCAAGTACTAACACAATGATGCAACAACCAAGGTAGCACAGTAAAACAATGTCACAACAGGATGTGAACCATGTGTGGTACATAACATAGGATGATGCACCATGAACGGATGTCTACTGTCACAGGTCCCGTGTGCAGGCGCGGGAGTGTCACGAAACAACCACCCCCACCATGTCCCGGGTGCCTGCAAGGTCAAACTCACACAGGCCCCTGAGTCCCTGGTGGGGAAGGAGGTTCAGGGATATGCAGTCGGGACAGGTGTTGGCACACTGGATAACTGGAATGAGTGGCAGGAGAGGGGAGGAGGAATGACACATGAAAGTAGGGAATGCACGAAAATGTACTACCTGCATGAACACATACACAATCCAAACAAACTTGGACATCATTGTCATGGCCTTCTGTAGTCCAGGCATAGGAGTGGTACGAACCAACCACCCCCTCTAGGGTTTTGGCGCCTGCAAGTTCGGGGCTTACACAGGCATCCGCAACCCCAGCGGGGAAAGAGGGTTAGGGAACGTTGCTTGGATAGGGACGGGAAGCAGGAACACCGGGTAGAGGGTACAGGGTTCAAAATTGCATAGGATTCCAGGTGATTAGGGGGAAGAAAACATACCAAATTGAATCACACATACATCAATGCATTAGTGCACCCCCCAGCCTATGCAGAGCAGTTTGAAAGAAAAACAACAAGACGCTTAGCTCTGGTTTTGAGTGCTGTCCTCCTGCCTGCGCACTCTCAGGTCCGGTTACAGGAGCACTGCAATGCTGCAAAGAGAGCCACAGTCAACAACCTGTACGTGCCAATTACACAAAGAACACACCAACAAACATGCCCCATAGCAACAAACTACTCTACAAACAGACAATCTGGTGTAGATGCTCCGTACCCATATATAACATTACCCCTGTGACGGGTCATACACAGTCAATGCAGTAAGTCAGCCGCCGGTGGGTGCGTGGCAAATGGAACACCAATGTGTCACAATTCACACAGCATGCAATGTTCCCTGGGTAAGCATACAGACCCATATAGCAAGCCATGACTTCAGAGCAAGTTGAGTACCAACATGACCGAAACAAAGTTGGCAGTGCATTCATCATAAAGTACATGGAAATGAAATGCACTGCACCCGAGTATGTCCCTTGCTGTATGTCCCTGTGAGCTGCCCCTTTCCATGTCTCTGAAGGCTACATGGTTGATACAAGTGCCTCGATGGACCTTGGTGTACCGGAGGGTATGTGCCACTGCCACTGCAGGTATCCCAGACAACCTGATGCTGAGCCAAAAAAAAAAACCTCCATGGGCTCAACGCCTGCACAGCCCGACCTATGTGGGAGATAGATGGTCGTCCGAGTCTGGCTCATCCTGGAAAGGAGGACGTGGCACAGTAGCCTGGCCACACCTAGCCGCAGCTTGCTCCTCGTCGGCAGCAAGTCTGCCGGACGGGTGAGCCTGCTTCTGTGTGGCGATGTGACATAGGTCTGCATGCAGAACCTCACATGATACACGTGCTTCCTCTTGCAAGGTAGCACGTGTAACACGGAGTTCCTCCTGCAAGGCCTGGCTGGACAACCGCTGCACCTCCCGGCAAGCCTGTAGCTCAGCTGAGATGGTACGCTCAAGCTGTGCAAACCTCTCCTCTGCCTGCTGCCTCTGGGACATCATAAGGACACCCAGAGTGGATCTGAGGGAAGCATACTCCTCCCTCAGGGCATCCATGTGCGCCTCTGCATAAGAAGCAATTGCTTGACTCAGAGACGACATTTCAGCCTGGCGTGCCCTGTCTGAGGCCGCCATGCCCAGCCTGAGCGAGTGGGCCGTGGACCGTGCCGCCTGCTGCTGGAGAAGCACCTGCCTAGCAGGGGGGAGCACAGATCGGGCCACACGCTCCATGCTCTCCGCGATGTTCTCCATTGCTGCCCCCTGCCGGTCTGAATTGGCAGTCATGTCTTGCTCCCACTCAGTATACTGCGGTTGTGCGCGGCGACCGCGTTGCCGGGCTTGACCCCTGCGGGACCCAAGGACCGGTGGTCCTCGCTGTGTTGGCACTGCCCGCGGCTGCACGAGTACATGCCCCGTCGACGTGATGTCCCAGGCACATCAGTGACTGGTGTGGAGGGTGACCCTGCGTCCCGATCCACCACGGGCGGAGGAACCAAGACTGTCTGATCCCTCAGTGCAGGGGTCGCAGACAGAGGAGTGTCCACATCAGAATCACTCACCCCTGACACATGAACTTGATGCTCATCCAACTCAACATGGACGTCAGAGTCGTCATCAAGGCTGGACTCATAGGCAGCCAGAGACAAGATGGACTGTAGCACTTGGGGGTTTTCGTGGCCTACCACCCCACGACCCCCACTAGTGCCGGGTTGATGTAGTGATAACAACCCTGTGTCTGGCATGACAACACCATCCTCCGCCTCCATTGCATCATCACCTGAAAAATAGAGAGAAAAAAGGTCACTACACATGTCAGAAGCACACAACACACACACACACCAACAGCAAACGCATCAGGCAGACATGTGACACACAACATATAACCTGGCATGCATGCTGGGTCAACTTTGAATTGCTTCTGTGATCGGACCTGTTGAAAGGTGGCAGTTTACATGGAAGTGGGTCTATGCAGTGCAGACAATGTGTATGCCATTCACTACCTACATGTACAAGGACTCCATGGTGTGTGCCAGGAAATGTGAAGGCAGTGCAATGTCAAATTCAGACATCACGTGCATTGTGCATTCAATGTGTACCATATCTAGAAGCCAAGCACCCCTCCACCCCAGTACCAAAGCAGGGATGCCTAGCATGGTATCAAAAGGCTGACCATACACCTGTGTATTGACAGGCAGTGTTGACTGGCATCAACAGCTTAATGTGATTCAACTGACAACACTGCAAATGATGCTGGGACAGTAAGCAGGACACATGATGAAAACTCTGGATTCCGCCCATGTGTGAAGAAGACACAACAACAGTCGGACAGAGTCATTGGCCATTGAACAGGCTGAGGCTTGTGAGCCACACAGATTGTCAGACCCTAAACATGTGTGCAACACAGAACTGAGCCACAGTTGACATCGGAAGGCTGATGAGATGGCAGGCAATGTATGTAACCAAGGACTTGTATTACAGTGATCATCCAGTCAAGGACACATAGGGGCATGCATGCAATGCACATTGAGCATGAATGGGCACTCATGTCCCTGCGTGACATCTGACCTATGCACAGTACAAGTGAGATACCCTGCATCAAGTACTAAGGCTGTACCACACGGCATATGTTTGGCAGATTCTACGCTGGAAGTTAGCATCTACACAGGACGCATGAACAAGAAAGTACACATTGGCAAGATTGAAGAACACCAGTGCAAAGGTGGAACTGGGGTGCAGAGTGGCGGAGGAGGGGCAAGGGAGCATGCCTACATGGAGTCCCCGCATGCAGGCAGAGGAGACATGCATGACGGAAGCATTGGATTACTTACACATCAGGACCATGTACACGTCACATGTAGCGACAATCATGCACAACACATCCCACAAGTGAAACACACACGTCCTCAACAAACACGCATCAACACTCACTGGACTGGGCATCAAAGTCCAGCATCTCTCCCACTCCTTCGACCAATTCAGGTGGTATGAACTCCGCAATGAGTGCCTCATGCGGAGTGAGCTCTTCCTCCTCTGGTGCAGGCCCACCGCCAGTCACCAGAGTCAAGTTGTAATTAGAGGCACGCTTAGCCTTAGTGCTGCGTTTGATGTAATTCCAACGCTTTTTGCACTCTTGCGCCGTGCGCACCTCATGGCCGAATGAACTGACATGTTCCGCAACATGCTTCCAGTGGGTGTCACGTTGGGCAGCCGTAGTCTGACTATTGGCACCCACTAGCATGTCACGGCTGTGGCCCCGCACGTAGTCCACGAGGAAGTCCAGTTCCTGCTTACAGAAAGGCTTCTTCCTCGACATGCAGGAGGTCGTGGCTGTGTGTGGGGTCCCAGCCTGTGCTGCAGGTGCAACCTTCCTCCTCTTGCACTGTGGCGCAGACCCTGGCTGGCTAATGCTGCCCTGACCAGTATGGCCAGTGGGTTCGGTGGATTGGGCCAAGGGAGTGGCAGGTGGAGGGATGACCAAAGGCCTGACTTGTGTCAGTGGCAGCTGGGTGCCCACTAATGGACCCTGCGCAGCAACATCAGCTGTGGCAGGGTCATTGACCGCAACGGTCCTGGTTGGCAGACTCACAACCGGGGTGCTGTTGCGTACATCTGCCCCTGCACTTGCCAACACCCGGCTGTTCGGGGCAGCAGATGACATGACTGCCCCAGGAACACGTGTCTTGGCCTGAGCAGCCCGGCCTGCCCCTATGGTTTCCCTCCTGGCCTGTTGGAGATCTACCAAGGGCTCCTCAAGTGCCAACGCAGCCTGCGCTGGCAGACCCCGAGCCTGGGTGGCAGTGTCCACAGCTGCACCTGCAGCTACCACTACCCTTGGGCCCGTGGCAGTCGATGGAACGGACTGCCAGGTCACACGGGCGCCAGTGCCAGATGCAGAAGCTGCATCCCCCGGAACCACAGGGGGTGGTGGCATGACTGCACCGACACATGGCACAACATTGTGCTCAAGTGGCGTACCCCTGCCTCTTCCTCCTCTGTGGCCGCCCAGGACACCCTGGAGTCCCCCTACTCCCTGGTCACCACGGCCACGTCCCCGACCATGCCCGCCACGAGGAGGACGCCCAGCTGAGGCGCCCCTCACCTTTGGTGGCCTCCCAACCATGGCACAGATGTAGTAGTGCCGGCACAGATGGAGTGGTGCCAATGGGAGGTGTACACCACAATTGACCTTGGCAATTGGGGTGAAGGGGGTGGGAAGCAAGATGTTAACAGCCCCCCTGCACCTGCAAGGCTGTATGTGACCCCGGTGATGTAGTGACAGGTCACGCAACGCTCAGGCACCCCAAAACTGCAGTAAAACCGTGCACGCAACCCTGCAGCCTACGTGCGTGGATTCAACCTCCCGCAGTACGCGGTGGCACCCAGTAACACGAATAACACGTACACGTGGGACACGCAGGCTACTATGACATCGAAAATGGGTGCAATACACAGGGGCACCCTCAGTGGGAAAAAGAGTGTGTGCGACTCACCGTCTGACTAGCGCGATGCAGAAAAACACGCGTAGCCAATACCCCCACCAAAAGAAGAGATACGTCCTTGATAGCTGTGAAGTTGTGATGGCGCGCGAAACAACAGGAAGCAGCAACACACGTTGGTCTCCACGAAAGGCACATACAGCGAACTGCTGGGCCCGCTCACCTTTAACCCGTGCTGAATTACACGCTGACGTGCAGAATTTTCACGTGCCAAATCACTCCGTATCAAGCTGGCCACGCATAAGCACACGGAAGACCACGCTCCTGCCCAGGAGGCCGAATTACTGCCCCCCAGAGCCCAGAGCACGCTCCCACCTGCCATCTGCTGCTGCCTGACTGCCTGCTGCCCACGTGCCCTAACATTTGCTGCCTGCACATCAGCCAGGGGTGCTGTTGCTGTGACCACCCCTGCTGGAACCGAAGACTCCCGACTGGGATTCCATCGCTCCACAGCCCAGCCCCAGGACCCAGTTGTCCACCCACTCCTGCCTCTGGGGTTGTCATGTCGGCCACTGCAACATCTGGCACCACTGACAACCCCCGGCCAGAAAGGCAGAGGAGCACCAGCTTCAGTGCCAGGGAAGTTGGTGTCATGGTGGAGCAAGTCCTGGGGCAGTATGATGCCCTCTTTGGAAGTTCCCGCGCCGACAAGGAAGGACGGACTCGGATCTGGACTGACATCGTGACTGCCATCAACGCGGAGGGGGTGGCAGTCCGCGACTTCCAACATGTCAAGAAGTGCTTGGAGGACTTCAGGTCCAGGACCATGAACAAGGCCCGGCGCCTCTTGAAGGCAGCGGATGCTAAGGGGCGTCGGGGCTACTTGTCGGAAGATCAGATGAGGGTCCTGGAACGCATATCCCCAGTGCTCCACGTCCAGGTCCTTGAGAGGCAGACCCGTCTGGAGTCGAGCGGTAAGTGTACATACATCATGATTGTGAGCTGTGCGTGTGGTGATGTTTCAGTAGTGTGCAGGTTGCACATCTGTTTGTATGGGGTCGAGTATGGGTGGGGGTGTACAGGGCTGTGAGGCTAACACATGCGAGGGCTGTAATGTGTGAGACATGGATGGTGCTTGTGTGTGTAGGCTTGCATGCCAAATGCAGTTGTGTGGGCACACATGTTTGGATGAATGTGTATGTAAGTAGACATGTTCGTGATGTCACACATGTATGTTGTTTTCGGCTGCATGTATCAGCACTGTGTACATGTGCATTTGTGTGTATTTGGCAAGGGTGCAACAGTGATGCAACATGGATGCATGTGACAGCGGGATGTGGAAGCCTGATTGGCAGATGTGACTTGGATGCCCATCTCAACACTTCGACACTTGGCAGAGGTGTACACATGCATGCAAGTGTGGTGGTGTGTGTACATGTGTAGTGCACTTCCTGTGTTGCATGTGATGTCTGGCTCAGCTTTGCCTGCTCATGCTGTTGTATGTGTATGGATGGTGCTGGCAGTTGCGATATGGCTGTGGTATGGCTCATGTGTGCGAGTTGAAATGACATGTGTGTTGGGGATTGTGATGGCATGTCTGAGATTTGCCAATGCCACTCATGTACAACTGTCATGTGTGTATGTGTCCATTGTACAGTGCCCTGATGCATGTGTTTTATTTCTCCCTGTCTGCAGCATCAACTGATGAAGAGGGCGGAGAAGGTGCTGTGGAGCACAGCGGCGGGGATCCCACCGCCAGCCAGAGACGCAAGGCCCGGCTCCCCTCCCATGTTGTCATCTCGTCGGGGAGTGAGGAGTCCGGTGCCGCGTCCCAGGCCGCAGCTGCCGGGGGGAGGTCCAAGAGGCGGAGGTTGGAGTTGGAATCCTCAGCAGCAGAGGGGGCAGCTGGGACCCCACAGGGCCCAACTGGGGAGGATGGCACGGAGTCATCCAGGTTGGTGGGGGGTTTGGTGGAGGAGAAGGCCGTGCAAGCAACAGAGACTGGGTCTGGAGGTGGGGATCCCACTGGTGCTAGTGGTGCAGTGCAGGACCAGGGACATGAGGCAGCACAGGCCGCCGCTGAGGTGCCTGTGTGCAATCCTGTCCCTGATCCTGTCCCTGCATCATCTTGCACCAGCAGGGATACCTATGTCCAGACCCGTTTTCAGGCAGGGGATGAGCTAACGACAACTGGCCTTCCTCTGCCTGCGGACGTGGCTATCCGGGTCCGGGTTGAGCCTGTCCTGACTGGTGTGGCGTTGCATCAACGGGCCATGCGAGGTGACCTGCAGTCTTTTCATGAGGAGACTGCACGTCATCTTGAATGGCTCGTTGACCGCGTCGGCCTACTGGGACAGGTCACTCAGGCCGAATTCCTCCGTTTGATGGGGCTTGCTATGACCCCCTCCTCAACTGAACCCCCTATGCGCCAGTCGTCCTCCATGCCATCTTCCCACCCATCAGTCACCTGGGTGCCCTGTGGAGCTGCCTCTGACGGTGCGGCCAGGCTGGTGGAGGAGGCATCCCTGCCACAGTCGGGAGTCGGACGTCCAGCAGAGGTGGCCACATCAACAACTGCACCCCAGCCGGCGGAGGATGTGCAGGCAGCAGGAGGCAGTGCACGGGCAGAGGCACAGCAGCAGCAGCAACGTGGTGGGAGCCATGAAGGCTCAGGGCCTTCAACATCGGAGGGGCAGGCATCGGCCGGAGGGCAGGAGGACCCAGGACAGAGAGTGTCTTCCGTGTGGCAGCGGTTGGGCCACGCCATAGATGCGGAGCGGCAGCGGGCGGAAGAGGCACGGTTCACAATGGTCAGGGTGGAGAACTCCATGCGGAGGGCCCTGAGGCGGGCCGAGTGCCTCGAGGCAATCCGCAGGGGGTTGGAGGTGGACACATCGACGGCCCTGCGGACCCTCGGGGCTATGGAGGAGACCCGCCTCCGGGACATTGAGCAGGAGTTTGATGATGCCCTGGCCCGGGACATCCAAAAGTGAGCCGTCAGACTAGCCCGCTGCCCTTGTACATAGTTATGTAGTTAGTGTTAGGTTTCCTTTGTTTTTGAATTTATTTTGGACCTTTTGGACAATGGGCCACATTTTTGTATATAGTTTTTTTCTATTAGTTAGTGTTGTTAGATAGGTTTCATTTCTTTAATTGGGATAATGGACCCTGGCTTGTTCGTCTGTACATAGTTCACTGTTGGATTTTCTTTTTCTTTCTCAATTTACCAAAGGAGCAATGGCTTTCAATTATAATTTTCCATTGGATTTTCTTTTGTGGACTGTGACTTTCGACACCATTCTTTGGATTATGATTTTTGGTTTTGCTTTTTTTCACGGACATGCTTCTTTTCATTTTTGTACATTCCCATTTCTGTTTCTTTATTTTTGATTCAATTTATGTTTCCTTTAATACATATTTTTTAATAAAACTTCAATGTGTAGTATCATCTCATTGGTTTAATGCATATCATGATATGGGTTTTGAGATTCACTGACAACCATTGGGTGTATGTGAGGGACATGTGTTTGTTTCCAAACTTGCAATTGGTGTTCTGTCATGGTATTGCCATTTCTGAGTGGGTGGATGCAATACTCGGGTGGGTGTTTTGCATTTGGAGGCTGACCATAGGGACCAGGGATCTAGATTGTGATGACATGTTGGCTGGGGAACATGATTTGGACATGGGCGGGGGCCTGCTGGCAGGTGCCCCACAGTGCGGGGGGTGGGGGTGATAGGGGAACATGAGTTGGACATGGGTGGGGGCCTGCTGACAGGTGCCCCACAGTGCTGGGGGGTGGGGGTACAGGGGAACATGAGTTGGACAGGGGTGGGGGCCTGCTGGCAGGTGCCCCACAGTGCTGGGGGGTGGGGGTGCAGGGGAACATGAGTTGGACATGGGTGGGGGCCTGCTGGCAGGTGCCCCACAGTGCTGGGGGGTGGGGGTGCAGGGGAACATGAGTTGGACATGGGTGGGGGCCTGGTGGAGGCTGCCCCTGGTGGCTGGGGGAGCAGGGGGACATGCGTTGGTGGGCAGTAGTGCAAGTTGACATGTGGGTTGGCTGGGGGGCATGGCCATGGTGGATGGGGTGCCTGCAGGACATGTGCAGGGTAGGCCCCTGTGGTGTGGGCCACCTGCAGGGGCCGTGGAGGGTGTAGAGGGAACCCCTGGGAGGACCCACACGTGCAATTCACGTGTGGTGCTCCCCGCGCACTCCTGTAATGCATGTACCCTGCTGATATCGCGTGTGGAACTTCCAGCGCACCCCGAAATACACATAGCCAGGACATTCACGTGTGGAACTTCCCGCGCACCCCTGATATACATGTACCCTGCTGATATCGCGTGTGAAACTTCCCGCGCACCCCAAGATACACGTAGCCAGGACATTCGCGTGTGGAACTTCCCGTGCACCCCTGATATACGCGTACCCTGCTGAATTCACGTGTGGAAATTCCTGCGCACCCCTGATGTACACGTACCCTGATGGAATCACGTGTGGAAGTTCCTGCGCACCCCTGATATACATGTACCCTGCTGATTTTGCGTGTGAAACTTCCCGCGCACCCCAAGATACACGTACCTGTTAGGTGGAAACCTGTGCAGTTCCCTCTGGGACCACTGCAAAAGATTTAGGACTACAGGTGTTTGGCAGTAAACCCACTTGGTAGCAGTCTGTACCACACAGATTCACTTGGTAGCTGTGGCTGAGCAGTCAGACTTCTCTCAAGAAGAGTTAAGCAGTATGTGGAGTATACAATATAGGACAATTCCTCACAGTGAGACAAGCCAACACGCAACAAGGCTGCAGTGTAAAGATATAAAGGTATTTATTTATAACGGAACATCTATGGAAAACACTATGGCACTATCACGGCAAACACTTCAATCACAATTACTCTACGAAGAAGAAACGATCAAACCCCCTAACAATATTTCGACAAGTCTAGGTTCTACCGGCATCACTTATTTGCAGACAGAGGTGTATGCCTCAACCTAGATGGCACTCTAATATCAGTTAGGACGAGAGAGAAAAATAGTAGGTTCCGAAATCAACACAGTTCAATACTTCACGGGAAAAATGCAAGGCAAGAAGACAAGCACCACAATTGATCATTAAGTTCAGAGGCCAGGCCCACTCGGATAGAGGCAAGGCGATTTGTCCCAAAAAGTCTCTTTGTGGAAATGCATTCGAGTCTGTGTAGCAAAGTGTTATTGAAAGGTTGAACCAGTTCAGAACAACACGCTAGAGAAAGCTTGGAGGCGACCCAACGGAAAGGAGAGGATTATGACACCTCACTTGATCCGATCGAAAGGGAAGCCAGGCGGACACGGTACCTTGTTTGTGGAGGGCAGCTCCGGCAGGGGCAGTTGTTCCTGGTGGTGGATGCACGTCGGGTCTTTGCCAAGAGTAGAGATGATCTCATCGTCGAAGAAAAGTGAAGTGCGGTGAACCACCAGGGAAGAGACCAGCTGCGGAGTGCTCCGTCACAAGGCACCACCTTTTGGTCGCGGTACAGGGGTAGTGGCTATCCGGTTGCCGAGGTGCTCTGCACGGACAATTCGAACACTGCGTCCTGAAGCGAAGAAAAAGCAAAGGGGACTGGTTGTTCCCACCAGTCAGGGGAAGAGACTCTCCGGCAGGGAGATCTCCTCTGTCGTCGGGAAGTGGTGAGTCGCTTCCGCAGGGCTCCACCGGAGGTGTCGTCGTGCAGGTCGGCTCAGCGTTACCCTCGTCGGATTCTTAGGTCCTGTGGCGACTTATGAAGATCCAGTCCCAAAAGCCCTGCTTTTATGCAGAAAACCCCCATTCATTCAGCCTAGCTGTCAATCAGCACACGCTAAGTGGTGAGCGGGGAGGCTCACCACTTGGGCCAATCACACCAGAGTGCGACCGGAGTTGGCAAGGCAACTCGGTCCAGGGTGCCTAAACCCCCTCCCACACCCCTGTGGTAACCCACACAGAATTGCACCACTTTGGAGGGTCTCTGTACAGAGGCCCGCCAAAAGTGGAACAAAGGGCTCGACCTTTGATTTAGGAGTCACAGAGACAAACACAGACGCCATTTTAAACACCGACACTGGCAGAAAATACCATCCGATAAACCTATTTAAGATAGGTAGATCGGTGGTACGTTAGAGATTAACGAGGAAAAGTATCAATCTCTAACAATGGGACGAATCCCATAGGGTTATGTTCGGGGTCTAACATAACAAGTAGTTTCCACTGCCACCAGCCAAAACTCGATGAGGAGGGACGGGACAGTGCCCCCTCGAATAACAGATCCAGGAGTAATCGAATTCCCCCTACTAGTACGTCCACAATAAGATGGTTTGTACTAGTTCTGTTAGTAAATTTAGGTCTAGTAAAGCCAATGGTGACTTTACATGCCCGGGGAGACAGTAGTCAGTCCCCGGGTATGGAGTCTATGGTGGAGGCCCGCTAGGACGCCCAAGTGTTACGGCACGTAGGGTGCGGTGTACCACTCATAGAAAAACATATGAGACCCTATGGAGTAAAAGACCCCATAGCCCATAGAACACATTGACATTCAAAGGAATTACACACATTCATGTCCAAGAGTGCGAGGAAAAGAGTCTCAATCTTGGCAGGATGGAAAAAAACAAACTCCAGAAATCCAGCAAAGCTGCTGGGGGACTCACTAGGTTAGGAAATTCAGCCTAAACAGAGAAATCTCCCTAACAGTACCCAGGACATTCTCGTGTGAAACTTCCCACGCACCCCAAAATACACGTAGCCAGGACATTCGCATGTGGAACTTCCCACGCACCCCTGATATACGCGTACCCTGCTGAATTCACATATGGAAATTCCCGTGCACCCCTGATGTACACGTACCCTGATGGAATCGTGTGTGGAACTTCCCGCGCACCCCTGATATACATGTACCCTGCTGATTTTGCGTGTGAAACTTCCCGCTCACCCCAAGATACACGTACCCAGGACATTCGCGTGTGAAACTTCCCACGCACCCCGGAAATACACGTAGCCAGGACATTCGCGTGTGGACCTTCCCGCGCACCCCTGATATACATGTACCCTACTGATATCGCGTGTGGAACTTCCAGCGCACCCCGAAATACACGTAGCCAGGACATTCGTGTGTGGAACTTCCCGCGCACCCCTGATATACATGTACCCTGCTGATATCGCGTGTGAAACTTCCCGCGCACCCCAAGATACATGTAGCCAGGACATTCGTGTGTGGAACTTGCAGTGCACCCCTGGAATACACGTACACTGCTGATATCGCGTGTGAAACTTCCCGCGCACCCCAAGATACACGTACCCAGGACATTCGTGTGTAAAACTTCCCACGCACCCCGAAATACACGTAGCCAGGACATTCGCGTGTGGAACTTCCCGCGCACCGCTGATATACATGTACCCTGCTGATATCGCAGGTGAAACTTCCCGCGCACCCCAAGATACACGTAGCAAGGACATTCGCGTGTGTAACTTCACGCGCACCCCTGATATACACATACCCAGCTGAAATGACGTGAGATACTTCCCGCGCACCACAGTGATACACGTAGCCCGCTTGACGTGCTGGTACAGGATTAGCGCAGCCCTTTGCGCTGGATTGGAAATTTTGATGGCTTTTCCCTGCGCGAGAGGCGTTCATGGGGGCGTAACTGGCGCTGCTGCAGGGTCGCTGCGCCACTGTGCGCCACGGCTGGTTTTGGTAGCTGGAATCCATGAATATGCTGTGCGTGGAAATGGGTTTTGGTGCACGCGGCTGGAGCAGGGATTCGCACGCGCACACTGTGCGCCAGCCGCGTGCGCCACTTGTGCGCTAAATTCTATGAATTACCCCATATATGTGTTGTCAGGATTCTTGCTTGCATTTCTATGAAGGACTAACATTTGCAAACACAATTGGTCTGTATTGGTGTGTAAGTAAATGTTGTCAACAATTGGTGGCAATTGAAATAGAATATTTATTGCTACATGTGTGTAGCAATTTACACCAGTTATATTTGAACATTTGAATGGACCAGATAGTTCTGTGTCCAAGTCATTTCTTTGGAGTGTGTGTTGCTTCTTTGAAGAAGTACCTGAGTTACTTTGAGTAGTAGATTCTTCTTTGGTTGTAGTAATTGATGAAGTATTAGCTTCTTTTACTCTCTTTGGAGGATTTGCAGTGAGATCCTTTTGCAATTCTGTTTGAAGTAGTTTTCTATTACAATGTTTTGCTTCTTGTGGAACAGGATAGGTTTTTAGATGGGGGTGTATAGTGAACGTAGTCTATTGTATTCTAAAATACAAGGAATATCCGCGTTTACTTTACTTGCATTAAAGTTGATTAGAAATAGACCGTCAAGTGTACATAAGCGTGATAGGGCTACGTAGCTCATGCCTTCTTTAAAGACTGTGTTCCCAATATCTATCAATGCTTTATCTAGGGTAAGACCTTGTGAATTGTGAATGGTGACTGCGTATGCTAGAGTTAGAGAAAACTGTTCTCTGCGTACATACATGTCTTTGAAAAGAAGGGATCGAGCTGTTGAGCGTCCTATCTTCTTCTTGACAAACTGAATGTTGTTGTCACATGGATATGTTTGAAAGCCAACAACTGTACCAAGTGCTCAATTAACCAGTCCTTGCTCCACGTCAAGGTTACATTTAAGCATTACTCTACAGTTTAAAGATAATTTTAATATTTTCTCCAAGCTTGTTGTGTTGGAGATAGAGTTTTCTAAGGTATTTAGTCTTGTGGCTTGTTGACACATGGGTAGTGTCATACCATGTGCATTCATTTCGTCTGTGGAGCAAATTTCAATTATTGGTTGCATTTCTTTTTTCAACATTGTTTCATTGCATTTGGAACAGCTTGCAAGAATTGGCATCGAGGACATACAATTGACATGTTTGTGTGGTAATTGTTCCATGACATCAGTAGCACATGAGTTATGGCCATAAAGTGCATGGATGTGCCAGGTTTTAATATTGCTTGTGCTTCTTGAGATAGTAAACCAACTCTAATACTTTTTAAAATGTTGGCGTAGGTGAGGTCTGCAGACTGGCGCAAGATTTCTGTTAATTCTCCTCTGTATTGGAAATGTTGCCAAAGGATAACATTTCCTATGCTGCCAACAGTTTTACGGCAGAGTTTGTATCCTATGTTTTTAAAAATAGGTTCACCTTTCACTGGTGTCAATTGAAGAAGATCTCTGAAAACAATAATGTGTTTTCCTCCAAAGATCTCTTTGTAGTTTGTTTTGAGTACTTCTTGTAATCTGAGGTGAATCAAAGACAACATTAGGTTGCAGACCATGCTCACTTCATCTATTAGTAGCATTTTCATTTGTTTTAACACTGAATAGTTCCATTGCAGCTTCTGTAGAAAGTTTGTAATATTCTAATTTGTTTTGGTGTTCTACTGGAAAGCGTAGTAATCGGTGTAAAGTGATACAGCCTATGTTGTAGGCAGCTAAACCTGTGGGGGCAGTTACAACAGCTGACAGTTTGTTGTTTGTCAATTGTTGAAGGAACATGCTGATGATTTTGATTAAGAATGTTTTGCCTGAACCAGCTTGGCCACTGACGTATAGTAGAATAGGTTTGTAATTTTGGCAGGTACATTCTTTATTTTCATATTGTACACCATATGCAATTTCTTTTGTTACCTCTTGAAAAATGCTATGCTGCTCATTGTTCAGTTTTGATTGCAGTACAGTTAAGTCTTCTGTTTCTTCTTCATAGTGAGACATGGGGTTTTCTACTTCTGTCATAGCTAATTCTGCCTCATTTACTATTAGTGGCTGTCCCAGTGGTTCTTGGCTTCCTGTTACAGAAGGTTGAATACTGTTGGGAGTGTCCTTATCTAGTTGGCCTTGAGTTCTTCTTCGTGTTGCTGTTCATTGTGCAACAATCTTTTGTACTGTGTAAAGTTTACATTGGTTATAGTGCTTTCATTTGCTTTGAAAGCGTCTTCATAGGAGTCACAAATATCTAGTAACTCTTCTTCTTTTCTCCATGGCTTCAAAAGTTCTAGCAGGGACATGTAATATAGTTATTTATGTTGAGGAGATTTTAATGACAATTTGATATGATTAATTGAGCTTCGTTTGGTAAATTTCACTAAGCTGCCTTCACAATTTGTCACTCTGTATCTACCTTTATTTTCATTGGGTTTTATATTATTTTTGTATGTGAAGTTTTGGCTATGTGGTATAGACGCATGGTTTCCAAAGTAGTACTTCTGTTTGGATAGTATATGTCTAGTAAATCATTTTTCAAAATGTCTTGGCTGTTAGGATCATTTGTGGATATAGTTTCTATGTCGTTGTATGATTTGAGAACTCTTGTTCTAGATTTAGCAGGACCAAGACTTAGCTCGACTATATTTTTCAGATTTTCTTTACAAAGCAGTACCGATTAAACGATCTGCGACTTCATAGCAGCCACATTCTCTATGAGAGAGCATTTTTATGCTTAAGCTGTACAATTTCTGAGACAGTGTTTTGTCCGATGATAGGTCATCCGAGAGGTCTTGAAGCGCTGTTTTTCTGCTTTTGTTAAGTAGGCTGTAACATATCGTGCAACTGCAGTGGAATTGTCTGCAATGTACTGCACATCTACATTTGCGTTCCATAAGAGGGCAATGATTGCATTGTAATCATTGATATATTTTGCTTCTTCTGTTCTTTTTATGTAATATGTGTTCTTAGGTGATTTACCTTTAACACTATGTCTAACTGAAGACAGGAAGTTGTTCACTTCACCTGTTTCTGTAACTGATCTAGGGAAACCAAAGCGGCATTTGGTGTAGTATTTCCCTTTATTTTTGCATTTGCAACAACAAAATTTCCCACATTTGTGTCTTTGCAAATTGTACAATTTGTGCATGAAGATCACTATTTGTTGCTTCTGATGGAATTTAAAAAATTACATATTTTTCTATAAAATGTTAAACAGTGGCATCACTGTCTTGACCAAATTTAGGAGCATCTTTAATCCATAAAAGCATGTGGATATGTGGAGCTCCTCTGGCTTGGTATTCTTTTCTCCAAAAGAATTGTTGCACTTCTCCGAGCGGGGAACAGTTTTATTACAAATAAAGTGTAGCATAGCAATGAAGTGATGATGGAAATATCTTGAAACATTAACATAATCTAGAGAGCACAGTTCTCCAGGTGTTAGTATATCTATGTTTGTTTTGTTTTTGTTTGATATGTATCGGAAATCATGTAAATCTTCCCATGCATGTTCTGTACAACTTAATGTAAACCAAGTGGGTGGGCCAAGGTTGCTTATCATACAATGTACATCTCTGTATCATCGAAACCAGTACTCTTTAGTACCACGCATGTTTGCTAACAGATTTGTAATGCTTGATTGTAAAACCTCATCTTACTCTTGCAATTTTTATAGTAATTGAATAGCTGACATATTTTGAAAGTGGCTTGTCTAACTTTATGTAAAGCTACGAGTTGTTGCCATTTGTTTTTTCTTTTATACGTACACCATATACTAAGACAATTAAATATTGCTCTATTGGACGTTGCACTCCCTGAGTGAGCACATTTTCTTTCAGATCTAATGGTAAATAAACGACTTTGCCATAAATGCCTTTCACTAATTCAGAGAAAGGTAATTTTGCTGTTTTTGGTTGAAGGCTTATTACTGTTTGAATTATGAAGCTCTCATACAAATTGAGTTGTTGCAGGGGTTTTGGTAGTGGGAATAATAAGCTATTTTTGATAGCACGTGAAGGAATTTGGTTGTTGTCAAGTTTTGTAGTGCAGTAAGTGCAAAGTATTAAGGGGTCAGTTATTTCATATTTATTTTCTGCTATAAGGTAGAGAGCTAATTCAAACCATTTGGAATCTTCATTTACTTCTATTTTGTATTTTACGTCTACAGTTTTTGTGTAACTTTTATAAAAAGTTCTGCGGCAACACACACAAACATGGTTTGGTACTTCAGCGGATATACTTTAAATTTTTGTATTTCTTTTCTGTATGTGTGTAGTAGGAGGTTGCCATCTCAACACTTTTTGCTAGTCTTTTATAAAGTTATTGCAATGTGTAAGTGGCTTTCACTTTCAAAATATTTTCTCTGGATATGCTCTATTTCTTCAAGTAGGTATTTGGCTGTACCATGTAGAAGATTGTAATTTAAATTGGCTAGTGCTAAAGCAGGAGTTTTAGCATAGACAGTTTATAGACAAGATTTCTTATAGCTGAAGGATGTGTTGATATCATTTTGATATGATGGAAGGTGCTTTTGCAAATAGGTCCTGAAATGCAGGCTAATGAATGTCCTAGTAGTCCTGTGTATTTGCTCACTGGACAGGTATCTATATTTTGTAGTGGTTTCATTCTGATTTTGTCTTTGCCTTTCACATACTGATTGAGGAACTGGCGTAAAGATTTGAAAGATTAGTTGGCAATGTTACACATTGACGTGCACGGCTATTTGTATACTGGACATTCTGGTTCAGTCGAATGGAGAGGTGATACTGAATTTTCTGGGGATATTTTTGTAACCAGTATTTCTTTTTGCATTATGGTATTATTACGTTTTTCATATCATCGTCCACTGCTATGTATGGCAATTGTGTTTGTTTGCTTTTGTTTGTATGCTTCTTCATTGAAATATGGTTCTGGGCTCGTGGTGTGAATCCATTCACCTCCACAGATATTTAAGAAGTTATTTTTGTTGACATTCCATTTATTGGGAAGTCTTTTTTGTAAGTTAGTAGTTTGTTTTGTTAGCGGTTTCATACTGTTCAATACTAAAATAAATAACTTCTTTTTGAGAAGGATTGCACTGTCTACGAGAGTATATAAAATACATTTTCTTTGGTAGGTTTTAAGGGTTGAGCATGATTTCTCTCCTGTTTTTATAAGATTTTGAAGGACTCTGTGCCAGAACATTTTTTTTTCTTATGGTTACTTGCCACTACATCAAGATTTATAGGAGCAGTGTTAGCAGTAGTCATAGCTGAATTCTTGTTAATCATTTTCTGTTTTGTTTTACATTTTGAAAGAGGAGGGAAAGTTTTTGTACTGGAAGCTTGTTTTGTTTTGCTTAATGACTCTATTAGATCTTTTGTTTGAACTTTTTCTACAAATTCAGCTAGAGATGGATGCTTATTTTGGACACTTTTATTGTCATTTGCTCTACTTCTTTGTTGCTTTCTACAGACTTGCTTTTTGGTAGGCGTTCTTTGGGGACTTATGTGTGCTGTGTGCATGTGTGTCTCAGTATGATGTTAAAGATGTATATGGTGGTGTGTCATTGTGCATTGGACAGCTACAACTAGTTGGAAAGGCTATTCTTGTATTTGTGTGTTAGTTCCCTGGGGTTTAGGGTGACAGTAGAAAGTGGAATTAAAACAGTTCTTTGTTCTGCAATACTAACATTCTAGGGGCTGAGTTATATCATTTGTGCACCGAAAAACGGGGATTAATGGTCCATTGTGAATGCAAATTCCTGTTTAACAAATGGGGATTTGTGGGCAGAATGGTGCACAAATCTCTGTTTTTTGGTGCACAAATTCCATGAATCAACCCCACAGTTTGTTTCAGTAAAAGTGAGAATATTACGAATATTGGGATGAGCAGGTTTCTTCTGAGTTGTTGTTTGTACTTCAGATGCTGCTGCTTTTCAGGAGAGTGGTCTTCACTGCAATTGTATAAGAAAGAAGTTAGTAATGTTGTGTGTATATAGCACTAATGTTAATTTAGATGTTGCTTTTTATGTTTTTGTAGTAGTATTCTTGTTTGATAACTGAACATAGTGTGTGCATGCAGTTTCCTTTGACTATGTGCAGCCTTTATTTTTTACTTACAATGTGTTAGTTCAACATGCTTTGCAAATTATTAGAATACTAAGGGCCTCATTACGAATCAGGAGTTAAGGAGTAATTTACGGTGGCGTAATTAACGCCTTCCCCACTCCCATTATGCCCTATGGTGCAAAAATGGGAATGGGGAAGGGTAAAATGGGAAATTGGGATTTACCGCCCCACTCACCTTGGAATGGGGCGGTAAATCCGCCATCCACCATGGTGTAAACATAGTTTACACCATGGTGGTAAGGGTACGACCCAGGCGGTAACTTACCGCCTGGGTCGTAATGAGGCCCTAAGTATATGAAACTCACTTGGTTTCTTAGGGCTGTGTTGTTGCATGTTAGGAGATAGAAGAAATAATTATGTAATTGTTTTGCAATTTTTGTAAGGTAAATGGCAGAAACTGTATAGAAAAGAATATAATGTATGCATTTGTGATGGTGTGGGTAATAAAGCAGGAGGATGTGATGTACAGGGAGCATTGTTATTTCAGCTGTGAGATTTTCAATGATAGTATCTATCTGTGTGAGTGTATAAAGATGCATGAACTTATCCTGGCTGTGTGTAATTTTATAATACACAACTACATGTTTTTTTCTACAATTATACTGTTATTTCTCCCATCTTTTAATATTATAATTTTTTTTAGATAGTTGTGTGTGTAAAAAAAGAATTTAGATAGCAGACAGGTTTGGAAGTGACAGTTGATTATAGCAGATGGGAAAAATAATAGTAAGTACATTTTATAGGTTATACAGGTAAAGTGGCAGTTACTTTGTTTATATGCATTTATAAGAGTTGTATATGTACTCTGCATAAAATATGCATACCTGTGGTTTTATTCATGCATGTGGATATGCATGGAGCTGCAAGTAGAAATATTGGAGACTTGTACAGTAGTTTTTGTAGTAGGTGCTTTCCAATGATATGAGACTTGTACTCAGAGTGATCAACAGTACATTTGAAGTGCTGAACTATGATGATGGAGTTAGATGTAGAGGTCTTGAATGTGATTGGTAGATGGTTGTGTGACTGCTTAGCTGTATCTAATGAGGCAATGGCACAGAGAGTGAAGTGGAAAGGGTGGAAGGGCTGTCCAAGAGATGTGCGGCCCGTGGACAGCGCGGCTGTCTGCGGACAGGGAGTGCCACATCCGGTGTTTTCCAGCAAATCCAGCATGGAAAGGGGACTGTAGGGAATAGCCAATCAGGTGTTGAGGTTGTGGATTTGTGTTGATAGAGGCTGTGTGTAGTGAAGATGGCAGAGGTGGAGAAAGTAAGGGTGTTGGTGTTTGGAGATATGTTTGTGCATGGTTTACAGCAGTATGCTCAATGCAGGCATGCAGCAAACAATTTTGATGTTAAAGGAGTGCAGGTGGTGTGGAACACTGTGCCAGATTGCAATGTACAGGGAATTGTACACGTTTATGAAGATATGGGCAGGATGAACAGTCCCCATGTAGTAGTTTTGCACTGTGGTGCTTTCCATTTGGGCTATGTCAGTGCCCCTACTTTGTTGGCAGATTTGGAACACTTGGTTCAAGCAGAAATGATTATCCTTCCAAATGCCAAACTTATTTTTTTCTGAATTAGTACCTAGAGCAATATGGGCAATATGGGACAATACTTCTGTTTTTTGTCCTCAGCAAAACATTGCTAGGTGTGCAATCAACAGAGGCATGTGCACTTTCATGCTTAGAGCTGGTATGTTCTTCTGTAATAATGAGAATATTGATTTCAGTAATGCTGTTTGTTTTAAAGAAGAATGCATTTCTTTATCTTTTATGGGAAATGCCATGCTGTTCCGGAATGTAAGCGTTGCTTTGGAGAAGGTTATGTGAAGATTAAAGGAGTAAACTAAGAAAAAAAAAAGAAATACTAAATAACAGGTGTCTGTCAAGCATCTGCAAAAAAAACCAAAAAACAGCTCTTTTTAGAGCCAACCTCAAAGGGGATTTATATATATTATATATGGGGATTTTGCGGTGGAGAGACATGCAAATGAGAATGAGTAGAGCAAGGGATTGGTCAAGTTTACTGGATGTGTTGTGTAAGGAGAAGGAGTTCATCTTACTTATGCTGGCAATCCGATTTTTTCTGAGAAATTTACAAAATGCATTGCGACCTTTTCTGGAATTACAGCCATCCATTTTGCAGTAGGTGTTGACCATTTGAAGTTGTTCAATCACAAAAAAACACCACCAAAAGCCTCTTTTCAGAGTCACCACTTCATCCCAGAGAAAAGTGAAATGGTTTCGATAGGGCAACAGCTCAAAAATGTAGGTGTCCGCGAACTGTCTGCGGACTTCTAAAAAAAAATGCACAGAGCCTTGCTCCATTTATTTGCCACTATTTAAACTCTGAAAGGCAGCTCTGAAAAGAGCCTTTTTTTTGGTTTTTTTGCTTTATATTTTTTTCGTTTTTTACACACGACACACAAGGAAGGAGGTAGTGGGCAGACCTTCTCATGCTCTGTCACCACCACCTCTAAAGCACTCTGAAGACTGTCCCCCCTGCAGAGTACTGCGTTGCAGTATATACACAATATCGTGACCCTTGAAAGGTAAGGGTCAACAGCATCATGGATGGCCTGTGAGGCAGCTGGAGGGATGCGCTGTCCCACAGGAGTGTCTCTTGTGGTGACAGGAGCGGAAACAGAGGATGTTATAGAGGAACTCAACCTACTACGTTTATCACAAGGTACAATCTTGCGAATGGCCCTTCCATGGAACAACCTTAGGTGTCGCTTCATGTTTGTTGTACCAAAGCTCTACGAACCAGGCCTCCCATGACTCAGCACCATTTTGCACTGGTTGCAGTTAACCTTGTTCGCACATGCTTTTGGTACGTCACCATGAATGGTAAACAACCGCCACACCCAAGACTCATGGCGAGTGCTGGTGGTAGGGACTTCCACTACCTCATCCTATTCATTCTCTTCATCCTCCTCCTCTACATCCTCACGCCTGTTCCCCTCTGCAGGCACTTGGGGAGGTATTGGTGGTGGAGGGGTTGGGGGTGGTGCTGAGGCAAAAGCAGCAACTGCTGGAAGAACAGCAGCCATGGAAGCCATCAGGTTTGATGATGCAACAGCAACAGCAAAGGCAGCAAACACAGGTCAATCTTCAATAGTAGAAAGACAGAATGAAGATGATCTCTGGGGTGTGGCCTTTTATAGGGGTGCAGGTGCGCGCTCCGTGTACAGCCGCGCTGTCCGCGGACAGATCGAAAAGCCAAAGAAGGCTCGAAAAGTTCCCAAAAGTATTTAGAAAGGCAGAATCATTGTCTGGGACATGTGCAATGGTAAATTTTTAATGTAAAATACTTTGAATTGCCTAAATAAGTACTTTTTAAAAGTCGGGGACCCAGAGAGTGTCCGCAAATGAGGACACATGCTCAGTGTGGGTGCGGTCACATGATGACGTTGCGATCGCGTCCGCGGACCGGTCCTGGGCATGCGCGCGGGTGTTCTACAGACAGTGTTCAGGTCCTCAAACTAATTAAAAGTGTGACTCAAATGAGATGGACAGTTACGGACAGGCGAGATGTTCATAGGACTTATGGGTGTGGTGCGCATGTGCGTAGATGTTCTATGGAGAGTACAGAAAGGTATGGTGTCCTTAGAACACCTCTATTATGGTTAATTGCGGATATTCCGGACACCGAGTATGTTCTAAGAACAGTTCCATCTTGCTTGCGAACAGTACGGACAGGTATAGTGTCCTTAGGACACCGCCATTTTGCTTAATTACAGACATTCTGGACACTGAGTATGTTCTAAGAACAGTTCCATCTTGCTTGCGAACAGTACGGACAGGTATAGTGTACTTAGGACACCTCCATTTCGGTTAATTACGGGCATCCCAGACACCAAGTATGTTCTAAGAACAGTTTCATCTTGCTTGAGGATAGCACGGACAGATATAGTGTCCTTAGAACACTTCCATTTTGGTTAATTACGGACATTCCGGATATCGAGTGTGTTCTAAGGACAGTTTCATCTTGCTTGCAGACAGTACGGACAGGTATAGTGTCCACAAGACACTCCCATTTTCGTTAATTGTGGACATGCCGGACACCTGCGCTGTCCGCGGACATCACAAATGCCTTTAAAAAAAAATAAGACACAAAGGAATGAAGTAACAACACATATAACATTTTATTATCATATATAAATATAAAATTTATGAAAGAGAGGGGGAAGCAGAAACTGACACAAATACAGGGGAATTAGGGGTTTGGAGAGGATCGATGTGAGGGGATGAAGGGATGGAAGTTTCATCATAATGTTTTTCCTGGTGGTGAGGGTTTGGGGATACTTGACTGGGACATGGAGAGGGGGAACAGGTGCATTTGGGACAATGACATACATTTTTTTCTTTTATGTGGTGCTCTACAAAATGTTTCAAAAGATTGAAATTTTCCATAAGCATATTCATTTTTTGTTCAATGTGCTGTAGAGTATTTTCTAATGTCTCTTTTGCTGTATTATTTTCTATGTTTGTATGGTCTGTTAAAAAAAATATATATGTTAAGTACACATAAAGTAATTATTATTAATTTTCTTATATAGAGAAGTGTCTACCATTAGTATCACTGTCTTTAGACATTTCCTCACTTGGAACATTTTCTTCAAGCCATTCCAAAGTACTGGACATTTCTGTGTAAAACAATATATATTACTTTTAGTGTACCAAATATAGCAAGTTTAGAAATATATAAGAAAAATGAAGTTTACTTACTAGTTTCTGGGAAATTGTGTTCTTACTGTTGTGTAGGTCTGCTGTTGCTCCTAGATGTGGAGTTTCTGTGAGGTAAATATGCTGGAAGAACATCTTTTTTTGTTTTGGCATATTCCATTTTAGTAAACATGGTATTTAAATGGACGGTTGATGTGTTACATATATAGGTTGTACTTCTTATTTATTGTTACATATAATGTGCTTATGTGCTACTTGTTTAACTTGTCCAGTGTTTATATGGCATGATAGAACAATTTAAGATACCCCCTGAGTTTTTGGGTACTGTTGATGTGGTCTGTGTCTGTCCGCGGAAACACGCACAGTCCGCGGACATCAAAATCACTAGCAGGGGGTGCAGCATTTTATATGTATATAAAGTAAAGGAATCCTAGTAAACATCAATCAAATTCATAGTATTTATATGTATATTCAGTAAAAAATAAATTGATAAAGGGATGTTATGGTTAAGTTGCATTACTAAAAACCTATTAAATTCACGAAAAAAAACTTTGTAGAAGGGACGTTATGGTTAAGTTGCGCTACTAAAAATCTATGAAATTCAGTTAAAAAAAACGTTGTTAAAGGGACGTTATGGTTCCAAGTAAAACCGAAAAGCCACAGAAATTTGCCAGTTATGGTAAGCTAAACAACCATAATTTGCGCCACCACTGTGCATTGCTAAGAATAATACCCAGGACATCAACGATGACATCACAAATATCATTAATGACATCACTGATGATATCACATGTGCATTTACTTTTCATAGAAACTCTGTACAAGGGATTCTGATTATAATGTTGACAAAAAAGTGTCAAGGATCATTGGAATAGATATCTTGAGCTATGTAGTGCATTAGTCAATGCATTGATATAAATAGCATTCTATTATGAAGTTCTTTACAGTGTACTAAGCTACTCATGTATAAATATAAGCTTTGTGTGCATCATACATGATGGAGATGCAATATTCATAATATTCCCCTGTTGAATCGTGAAATGATAAATACTTCCTTGTTAGAGTTTTGTGTACTGTGCAACATGTAATAAGTAGCTAATGAAACCCACTTCCTATATAATGTCATTATTAGATACAAAACAAAAAAACACAACAACACATACAAATATGAGTCTATACAGGGAAAGTGAAGTATGCAAAAAAGCAGCAGTAAAACCAGAAATTGTTCATAACCTACCTGATTATCTTTATGCACAGAAATCATTGTTCTGCTTCAAGCCTTCTACTTCCCTATGAATAACTATCACATGATGTGACTGCACCCTAAAGAAAGTAATGTGAATACAAATATGAGCATATCCAGAGAAAGTATAGTAATAAAAAAAATCAGAACAATAAGAACGTGTTGATAACTTCACTGATTGTCTTCATATACAGAAAGCATTGGTATCTTTCAAGTGTGTATTCTCCCTATGTATATGTTTCATATGCTATGAGTGAACCCCAAATGACTTACTGTAACAATATATTTGAAGTATAAGTCTACAAATATAGTACTTTTTGATTTCTGTGTTCCTAAGTATTACTGGCTAAGATATATCACTAAAGGAAAAAACAGGGAGCCAGACATGTGATGTCATCAATGATATTTGTGATGTCATCTTTGATGTTCTGGGTGTTAGTCTTAGCAATGCACGGTGGTGGTGCGAGTTATGGTTGCTTAGCTTACCATAACTGGCGAATTTCATGGTTTTTTCGATTTTACTCTTGGAACCATAATGTCCCTTTAACAAAGATTTTTTACTGAATATATATGGCCCACTCTGAATTGTTTTGCAAAGTTTGGTGAGGATTCGTCCAGGGGGGGAAAGTTATAGGGGGGTCCCAAAACTTTTGTTTTTTCCCATAGACATAATGCCCGCACGCCTACAGCCCAAACCGTTGAACGGATTTACACCAAATTTGCGGCAGGAGCGGGGGCTTGGTCCCGAAAGCGTGCTTTTGCAAATTTGGTGTAAATCTGTCCAGTAGTTTTTTTTTTAAAATGACCAATACGTAAGGCAAAAAAATGTGTGAAATCTCTGTTCGCTCCGCGGACGGACTTCCCTGTTCGCTCCGCAGGCAGCGCCCCGATTGGCCAAGCTGCTTGCGTTATGTCCGCGGACATGCGACGTGTTCGCTGATTGGACGGCGTGGTGCGTGAAGCGCGTCAGATTTTTTGTGGCGCCCGCCATCTTGCATTCGCCAACGACCGCGGACAGCGCAGTGGTACTTGGATTAAAAATTGTATTTAGTGGAGTGTGTTGGTGTGTAAGAGTGTTTGGGGAGGGTGGGGGAGTATGAGATAGGTTCAATGTTCTGTTTTTTTATGTGCTAGATGCTTTTGTTGTGTTCGATTTGTCTGCGGACAACACAGCTGTTCTGAAATTTTCTATATAAACTAAATGGTGGAGTGTTCCGAGGACGGTATGTGTCCGTTTTATTTCGTAAGTAAGCTAAAATTGAGCTAAGAACACTTGCGGTGTCCTTAAATGTTGGTAATAAACAAAATGGGGTGTCCTCAGGATGCTGTCCGTATTGTACTCTGGCAAGTTGAATGTGTTCTAAGAACACTCGCGGTGCTGAAATGTTTGCAGTTAAACAAAATGGGGGTGTTCTGAGAACGCTGTTCGTATTGTTCGTTGTCAGGTTGAAAGTGTTCTAAGAAGCCTCCTTATGTCCGCTGACATTACAATTTCCTATGGGCCTTACTCGACTTTTTGTCCACTAAACAAACGATAAATCAGGCTGCTGTGCGCCGACATTATGTGATAATCCTATCACTTGCCCCATCGACCTGGCTGACCTGTTTTTGCAACACTAAATCATATCTCCCGCCCCTAAGCCTGACATTATCAAAGCATTCATATTCCCCGTCTCTCTCCGTGACGTTACAGGGTGCGTAGCCAAACGTGCCCAGTCGTCTCCAGTCCTACGCGACTTTATATAGAACCCGGAAAACAACACACATCATCTCACAACACAGCGCGCCACAATTCGGAATATGAAACTGTGATTTGAAAGCAAACAGAAAGATTGTACATTTCGTAAAGTACATTTATTTGACATCAAATGTTTAGAGAATATTCAGCGATTTGCATTTGTCTTTGCTGTCAATCCGCAAAAGTTCATCTTGACTCACGCGCTGTTCCTTTGCGATACACAGGGTGTTGGTTTATGATAAAAGAAGCACTATGGTCGCACTGACAATTGGAAGGCTGTTCCAACAACGAGGCATTATGGATTATAAAATACTAGCATATTAAAAATGGCAGTACACGTTTAAGAAGCGACAACAGAACACCCTAATCATTGTGGGGTTTATTTAAATACTAGTGCATTTGCATGTGAGTGTATGCATATGGATGTAATGAGTTTGCATCTGTGCATTCGCGACTTTCATTACAAAAAAGGGGTGAGCTCAATGAGAGGCTATAAGAACCATGTCCTCGGCAATCACCCATCATGCACCTGATGAATTATGCAAATTAGGTTATGATGTCATTTAGCTACTTTTAGCTACTTTTATGATGGCCAATAGCTACTTTTCTTACTAAGGAGTTGCCAACACTGCTCCTATGCGACTTCATACAGAATCCGGAAAACAACACAGATCATCTCACAACACAGCGCGCCACAATTCGGAATATGAAACTGTGATTTAAAAGCAAACAGCAAGATTGCACATTTCGTAAAGTACATTTATTTGACATCAAATGTTTAGAGAATATTCAGCGATTTGCATTTGTCTTTGCTGTCGATCTGCAAAAGTTCATCTTGAGTCACGCGCTGTTCCTTTGCGTTACACAGGGTGTTGGTTTATGATAAAAGAAGGATGGTGGTCGCACTGATAATCGGAAGGCTGTTCCAACAACAAGGCATTAGACCACCATAACGGTTGGTATGTTGCTTCAAGCCGCTGGTAGCGCGTAAGGGCATATTGGTCCTTGGCGATTGTCCCATAAAATGGTGAGGGTCATGAAGTTGTTTACTAGGAGCTGCACCTGGCAGTTAAAAAATGCGTCGGCCGGGATCTGAAAATTGTGGCATTGACAGTAGGGAAGGATGTACCTGTTTTAAAAACATAAATTAATCTCACGAGCCGATCTTCATTAAAAATATTCATTTTATTTATTAGGGCGTGAAACTATTTGCTAGCGAGGATAGTGCAATGGAGTATGTTAACTTATTCCCACTAACCCACCCTCTCTCCTCTGCCTTTTTCAGAGCAGTCTGAGCGCCAGCGGACCACTTCGGCGGTGATAGTGCGCGGTACAAAACAATATGCCACATTGAACGAACAAGTACAACTCAACCGGGCTTTAACGCCATGCTATTGTTATTATATTCCAGTGTAAAATAATTTAAAGGGTTACTTACATTATATTGGCATTTTCCATTGTCTACGCGTAATGCAGTCCAAAGAATTTTTACTGAATATATATATATATATATTTATATTTATTTATATATATTCAGTGAAAAAACTTTGTTAAAGGGACGTTATGGTTAAGTTGCGCTACTAAAAACCTATGAAATTCAGTGAAAAAACTTTGTCACAGGGACGGTATGGTTCCAAGTAAAACCGAAAAATCCTTGAAATTCGCCAGTTATGGTAAGCTAAGCAACCATAACTCGCGCCACCACCGTGCACTGCTAAGACTAACACCCAGGCCATCAAAGATGACATCACAAATGTCATTGATGACATCACTGATGACATCACATGTCTGGCTCGCTCTTTTTTCTTTTGCTGACATGTCTAGGCCACATGGTTTTCTTCAGTAACAGTCAGAAACTAAAAATGTTATTTTATTTGTAGATGTATCCTTCAAGTAGGTTCTTACAGTAATTCCCTTAGAGTCCAGTCACATCATATGAAACATATACATATGGGAAGACACAAGCTTGAAAGACAGCAATCCTTTTTGTGCATAAAGATAATCAATGGCTATTCTTTAGAGCACAGCTATTTCTCCAGCAACTTGCTGATTACACCATCGAGATGGCATCCCTGGCTGCAGATCTGCCAACTGGTGCTGCACCTGCTTCAGCACCACCCCCATCCCCTCCACCACCACCACCTCCCCAAGGGCCTGAAGAGGGGAACAGGAGTGAGGATGCGGAGGAGGAAGAAGAGGATGATGAGAATGAGGTAGAGGAAAACCCTACTACCCGCACTAGGCGTGAGTCTTGGGTGTGGCGGTTATTTACCATTCATGGTAATGTTCCTAAGGCTTGTGCGAACTGTGTTACCTGCAATGAGTGCAAAATGATACTCAGTCATGGGAAGCACAGTAAGTACAGCTTTGGGACCACTACTATGAAGCGACACCTGAGGTCATTTCACTCTGGGGCTATTCGCAGGGTTGTACCTTGCGAAGAACGTAGCAGGTTGATTTCCTCTACATCATCCTCTGTTTCTGATCCTGTCACCACAAGGACCACCTCTGTGGGACAGCGTCTTCCTCAAGCTGCCTCACAGGCCATACAGAATGCTGATGACCCTTACCTTTCGAGGGTCACAGTTGTATGTATGTACAGTGACACAGTACTCTGCAGGGGGGGGTGACTTCGTAGTGCTTTTGAGACTATCGTCTCAGAGCACGAGAAGATCTGCACACTACCCAAATAAAACCCACTCTACATCTTCCTCTCTCAGCTCGCCCTTTCTTATCCCTGTGGTTGGTGCCCTCCCCTTTACCTTCCTTTCCCCTCCTCTCCTAGTGTGTTGTGTATAAAAAAACCAAAAAAAATACAAAATATCAAAAATCAAAAATAAAATAAGGCTCTTTACAGAGCCGCCTTTCACAGTTAAAAAATAGAAGTGAAAATAAATGAAGCAGGGCCCTTTGTATTTTTTAGAAGGCCGCAGACAGTTCGCAAACATTTAAAAAATTGGGTTGCTACCCCATCACAAACATTGCAATTTTCTCTGAAAAGAAGTGGTGGCTCTGAAAAGAGCCTTTGGGTGGTGTTTGTAAGTCAAAAATTATAAATGCTTAACACCTACTTCAAAATGGTTGTTGTAATTCCAAAAAACGTCGCAATGCATTTTGTACATTTCTCAGAAAAATCTGATTGCCAGCATAAGTAAGATGGACTCCATGTATGTACTACAAAACATAATATTTTCATTGTGAAAAGAGGACATGCCAAAATCTCTTAGAAAGGCACAAACAGCCTTATTAACATTGCGCCTTGCTTTTTCCATTTGTGGACTAAATGAAGAAGAACAAAGTCACATTTGTCTCTGCGCAATCCATGAAAATATCACTTGAGAATTAGGAAACATGTCCATAACCTTCCCAAGTCCTTCTTTCATAGCAAATTGCAATAAAATTCCAGTCACATGTCCTAAACTGTTCCCTCCACAATGAATTACAATTATGTCTGGATGTTGCTCTGTCTCCAAAGTAGCACAGAGAGGTAGCAAGTCCAACCACTTCATTCCACGTACTCCATGCCAGTGTACTTCCACATGTGGGAATCCAAGATCTACAGCTACTCCACAGCTTTCTGCATGCACCTTCAACCAATGTATCCACGAATCTCCCAAAATCCAAACAATCTGTTTTCTGAAACACAAAGCCATAGCTATCTTTTGTTTTCTCAGCAAAAAGAGTATCTGAGAAACTCTCTCCTGGCACAACACACCCACTATATTTTCCTGACCAATCCGTTTCAGTGCTTATTCTCATTTGCATGACTTCTGAACCCAAAAATCCCCAGATGTAACTCCCGATGTCCGCGAACTACCGCCATGTCCGCGGACATATCGTAACATGAACAGCCCTTCTACCATTTCCACTTCACTCTCTCTGCCATTCCCTCATTGGATGTAGCTAAAAAATCACATGACCATGCACCAATCACATTCAAGACCTCTACATCTAACTGCATCATCATAGATCAGCACTGCAAATGTACTGTGAATCTCTCTGAGTACAAGTGTCATATCATTGGCAAGCACCATCTACCAGAAATACTGTACAAGTCTCCAAGATTTCTACTTGCAGCTCCATGCATATCCATATGCATGAACACAAACTTCAGGTATGCATATTTTCTGTACAGTAGATTAACACATTTTCAAACAGACTTTTAGCTTGTGTAATCTGTAAAATGAATTTACTGTATTTTTTTCAATATCCTAAAATCAACTATCACTTATAAACCTTTATACTATTTACTTTCTTTATACACACACACTCAATGAAATATATAGACTACATATATTCAAACAAAATTGCATGCAAGCACAATCTATGTTTAAATCTTTAAAAAAATACTTATACAATTTCATATGTTTTTGTTTTTATTTATTTACTTAATTACTTTAATTTAGACATGACATTGAGGCGCTATTACCTAGAACAGCTTACTTACAGAAATAGTGGTATTCACTGGTATATTATGAATTTCACAAGACATAGTAAAGATATTTTTGTTTGCTACAGTTAGTTATTCAATACAATTTGTTCATTAAGAACATATCATATGTACTGAACAGATGCAATGTATCTTAAGTAAATACATTTGTTTAATGGTTTTAAAGAAGGCACTGAGGATTTCAATTGAAAAAATCAATATCTAAATTAAAAACAGCACTATATACAAACAAAGTTACTAATTTGAAGCTTTTACAATTGCAGTGAAGACCAGTCTACTGAAAAGAAGCAGCCGAATTCAAAGAACAAAGAAGAACTAAGAAGTTACCTGTTAGTTTAAGAAAAAAAGTAAGTAGAATATCACCATAATATTTGTATTATTAATCAAACATACTATAACATTAATACAAGCTATTTTGATGCCTAAAAATAGAGATTGTGTACCATTTTGTCCAAAAATCACCATGTCTTACTTTTTTTTTGTCATCTGAACCCCAGTTTAGTAGCACATAAATTCAAGAATACCTATCCCTACTAGTTGTAGTTGCCAATGCACAATCACACACCATTACATACATCTTTATCATCTTACTCAAACACTCATGCACACAGCACACATACATTCCAGAACACCCCAACCCATATCTTCTTTATTTTTTTCAACAGACCCTAACGAATGCCTACCAAAAGTCAAGTCTGTAGAAAGCAACGCAAAAGTAGAGCAAATGAAAATAAAAGTGTACAACATAAGCATCCATCTCTAGCAGAATTTGTAAAAAAAAGTTGAAACAAAACAGCTAATACAGTCATTTAGTGAAACACAAGAAGTTTCAAGTACAAAAACTTTGCCCCCTCTATCAAAATGTAAAACAAACCAAAAAACAATTAACAGAAAATCAGCTATCACTACAGATTAAACTACTTCTTCAAATTTGAATATAGTGCAAAGTAAGCATACCAAGAAAAGTATTTTAGCCAAAATGTACCGTCCCAAAGTCCTTCAAAATCTTATAAAAACAGGAGAGAAATCAGGTTCAATGCTTAAAACCTATCGTAGGAAATTAATCATAGAAGCGTTGATGGACAGTGCACTTCTTCTGAAAAGAAAGTTATTTATTTTACTGTTAAACAAAATGAAACCACTCACAAAACTAATAACTAAATTACAAAAATGACCTCTCAATAAGCGAAATGTCAACAGAAAGAACTTCTTAAGTATCTGCGGAGGTGAATGGAATCACACTACGATCACAGAACCATACTTTAATGAAGAAGCGTACAAACAAAAGCAAACAAATACAATTGCCATACATAGCAGTGGTCGAGGTTATGAAAAAGTGAATAATACCATAATGGAACAAGAAGTACTCCTTACAAAAATATGCCCTGAAAACTTAGAGTTACCCCTCCATTCAACTGAATCAGAACGTCTAGTGTACAAATGGCCATGCACGTCAATGTGTAACATTCCCAAACAATGTTCAAATCTTTATGCCAATTCCTCAATATATATGTAAAAAGCAAAGACAAAATCAAAATTAAATTACTGCAAAATTTGGATACCTGTCCAGTGCGCAAGTACACAGGACTGCAAGGACATTCATTGGCCTGCATTACAGGACCTACCTGTAAAACCACTTTCCATGATATCAAAAGGATATCAACACTTCATTCAACTATAAGAAATCTAGTCTATAAACTGTACTATGCTAAAAGTCCTGCTTTAGCACTAGCAAAGTTAAATAACATCCTTCTACATGCTACAGCAAAAGACCTACTTGAAGAAATTCACTATATCCAGAAAAAATATTTTGGAAGTGAAAGGCATTTACAGAATGAAATAGCTTAAGACCAATTAAGCAACAATTCTACACATGGCAACTTTTTGCTAAACACATACAATGTGTATGTTGCCGTAGAACTTTTTATAAAAGTAACACAAAAACTGTAGACCTACCATACAAAATAGAAGACAATGAAGATTCTAAATGGTTTAAATTAGCTCTCTACCTTGTAGCAGAAAACAAATATGAAATAACTGAGCCCTTAATACTTTGCAGTTACTGCACTACAAAACTTGACAACAACCAAACTCCTTCACGTGCTATCACAAATAATTTGGAATTATACCCAGTACCAAAACCCCTACAACAACTTAAATTATATGAGAGCATCATAACTCAAACAGTACACCCATTTCAAGCAATAATACGCCTTCAACCAAAAACAGCAAAATTACCTCCTTCTGAATTGGTAAAAGGCATTCGTGGAAAAGTAGTTTATTTACCATTAGATCTAAAAGAAAATGTGCATACTCTAGGAGTGCAACGTCCACTGCAGCAATCTTTAATTATATTAGTAAATGGAGTACCTACAAAAGACAAAAAAATATGGCAACAGCTGGTAGATTTATATAAAGTTAGACAAGCCTTCCAATATCTTAAAGAGAATGATGAATATTACAAAGAAATTAATATTGAAGAAAACTTGAAAGATACAACTGAAATAATTCAAGAAACACAAGAAGCTGGTCAATTTGAGCTACTAGATCCTGCTACAATATCAAATACTTTATACCATTATACAATTAATCCTTTGCACTGTAATGACACCATAGAAGATGTACTGGAAACTTACAAATGCGTCAAACAAAAGGATCGCCAATCAGCATATGGGAAAAAAGTATAGAAGCACGTTCTTTTCCTCTAATCTTTCCTACTGGCAAAGGAGGAAGGTATGATGATAGACCTATTGAAATATCAGCTTCAGAATACCCCTCATTACGGATGTATTCTGAAGATCCCAGATTTAGACAAAATGTGGAATACATATTCCACCTACTCTTTGAAAGTGAACTAGCAACTTTATGTTACGGAGTTGCACACATATTAAAATCAGGATCACACTTTCAAAATATGACAGCTACACAATTATTAGAAAAAGTGCAACAAAAGGATGAGGTTTTACAATCAAATATTACAAATCTATTAGCAAATATGCATGGTACTAAAGATTACTGGTTTCAACGTCATGGAGATGTACGTTGTATGATCAGAAACCTTGGCCCACCCACTTGGTTTGTTACATTAAGTTGTGCAGAATATGCATGGGAAGATTTACATGATTTCCTACGCATATCAAATAAAAACAAAACAAACATAGATATACTAACACCTGGAGAACTTTGTTCTTTGAATCCTGTTAATGTTTCAAGATATTTTCCCCATCGCTTCATTGCTATGCTACATTTTTTTTGTAATAAAACTGTTCCTCCCCTTGGAGAAGTGCAACACTTCTTTTGGAGAAAAGAATACCAAGCCAGAGGAGCACCACATATCCACATGCTTTTATGGATTAAAGATGCTCCTAAATTTGGTCAAGACAGTGATGGCACTGTTTTACCGTTGATTGAAAAATATGTCACTTGTGAAATTCCATCAGAAGCCACAAATAGTGATCTTCATGCACACATTTTACAATTTCAAAGACACAAATGTGTAAAATATTGTTGTCGCAAATACAAAAACAAAGGGAAATACTACACCAAATGCCGATTTGATTTCCCTAGACCAGTTAATGCAGGTCAAGTGAACAACCTCATGTCTTCAGTTAGACATAGGGCCTCATTACGACCCAGGCGGATTTCGCGGTGCTAAATGCACCGCGAAGCATGGCGGAAAGCCGCCGATAGCGCCATGGGGGTTGGCGGATTTACCGCCCCATTCCGACCTTGGCGGGGCGGTAAATCCCCAATCCCCATTCTGCCCTTCCCCATTCCCATTTTTGCCCCATAGGGTATAATGGGAGTGGGGAAGGAGTTAATTACGCCACCGTAAAATACGGTGGCGTAATTAACAACGAGGTCCCGTAGCGCCATGGTTTTCTCCGCCTGGTAAAACCAGGCGGAAAAGGCCGCCATGGCGCTACGGGAACTCGTAGTATGGCGGAGAGGTACGCCATGCACTACGCTGGCGTAAAACCCTCTCCGCCAGGGTCCTAATGAGGCCCAGAGTGTTAAAGGTAAGTCACCTAAAAATACATATTACATAAAAAGAAAAGAAGAAGAAAAATATATCAATGATTATAATGCAATCATTGCCCACTTATGGAATGCAAACATAGATGTGCAGTACATTGCAGACAATTCTACTGCAGTTGCACGATATGTCACAGCATTATTAAATAAAGCAGAAAAGACAGAGCTCCAAGACCTCTGGAATGACCTGTCATCAGATAAAACAGTATCTCACAAATTATACAGCTTGGTCATAAAAATGCTCACCCATAGAGAATGTGGATCATATGAAGCAGCTGATCGTTTAACTGGTACTGCATTGTATGGTAAATCTGAAAATATAGTATGGTTAAGTCTTGGTCTAGCTAAATCTAGAAAAAGAGTTCTAAAATCATATGAAGATATAGAAACAATTGCCAAACATGATCCCAACAGCCAAGACATTTTAAAAAAACAATTTATTGGACACATACTACCCAAACAGAAGTAATACTTTGGAAAACATGTGTCTATACCACATAGCCCAAAACTACACATACAAAAATAATATGAAACCTGATGAAAAAAAAAGGTAAATATAGGGCCTCATTACGACCCTGGCGGTAAGTTACCGCCAGGGCCGTGACTTTTCCGCCATGGTGCTAACTACGTTAACGCCATGGCGGTAAGGGGATTTACCGCCCCATTCCGACCTTGGCGGGGCGGTAAATCCCCAATCCCCATTTACCCTTCCCCATTCCCATTTTTGCCCCATAGGGCATAATGGGAGTGGGGAAGGCGTTAATTACGCCACCGTAAATTACGGTGGCGTAATTAACACCAAGTTCCCTTACCGCCATGGTTTTTTACACCCGCTAAAAGCAGGTGTAAAAACCGCCATGGCGGAAAGGGAACTCGTAATTGGCGGTAAGGGGTTGGCGCAGCTAACGCTGGCGCTAACCCCTTACCGCCAGGGTCGTAATGAGGCCCATAGAGTACCAAACTGTGAAGGCAGCTTAGTTAAACTCACTAAACCAAATTTAATTAATCATATCAAATTGTCATTAAAGACTCCTTAACATAAAGACGTATATTACATGTCCCTGCTACAACTCTTCAAACCATGGAGAAAAGAAGAACAATTACTAGATAACTATGACTCATATGAGGAAGCTTTCAAAGCAAATGAAAGCACTATAACTGATTTAAACTTTACACAGTACAAAACAATGTTGCACAATGAACAGCAACACGAAGAAAAACTCCAAGCCCAACTAGATAAGGACACTCCTGACAGTACGTAACAGGAAGCCAAGAACCACTGGGAGAACCACTAATAATAAATGAGGCAGAATTAGCTATGATAGAAGTAGAAAACACCATGTGTCAGTATTTATTTATTTATTTATTTATTTATTAAATTTATATAGCGCGCAGGCAGCCCAGGGGCATTGTGGCACTGTTACTTGCAGGAAGACTTAGTTACAATGTGAGCAGGTTGTGCCTTGGGTTACATTAAGGCAGTGACCTGTGATCAGATATATCACATAATACATCATACAATACAATTATGAGGGCTAGGCCATGTAATTGTTAGATGAACAGGGTCGTTTTCAGGGTTTTCCGAAAGGCGGTCAGTATGAAGATAAGGAAGACTTAGCTATACTACAATCAAAACTAAACAATGAGCAAAGTAGCATTTTTCAAGAAGTAACAAAACAAATTGCACATGGTGTAAAACATGAAAATAAAGAATGTTCCTGCCATAATAATAAACCTATACTACTATGCGTCAGTGGTGAACCTGGTTCTGGCAAAACATTCCTAATCAAAATCATTAGTAAGTTCCTTCAACAATTGACAAACAACAAACTGTCAGCTGTTGTCACTGCCTCCACAGGTTTAGCTGCCTACAACATAGGTGGTGTTACATTACACCGATTACTACAATTACCAGTAGAACACCAGAACAAATTAGACTATTACAAACTTTCTGCTGAAGCTGCAATGGAATTACGCAGAATATTGAAACAAATGAAAATGCTATTAATAGATGAAGTGAGTATGGTCTCCAACCTGATGTTAGCTTTGATTCACCTCAGATTACAAGAAGTACTCAAAACAGACTATGAAGAGCTCTTTGTCATGATCTCTGCTTCCAAAAGGTCAGGGTTTTCCCAACTCCCTTGGAAGCAGATCCATAACCCATGTTCCGAGTGCCAACCAGTCCCAATTGGGACCTTTTGGACCCAGTCCTGGCGCCAGTGGCACCAGGCTCATAAATATGCCCAGTCCCAGCGCTGGAAGCGCCGGGCTCATAATGCTTGGGTGGACTTACCTGCAGCAGACCATGCTGCTTACTTGCCTGCCAGTTGAGCCTCTGATCCTCTTCTGTTTGGAACTACTTTTCCTGTTGGGTGGGGCAGGAGCCACTCCCTAGGTTCAGAACACTGGAACTCTTCTGGAAAGCAGGAACTCTTTTCTTACCTAGGCGTGGCTGTGGAAGGAGACACCTAAGCACTACAGGAGGCTATTTAAACCACACCCGATGGATGAATCTTGCTTTGCGTTATTCTGCGTCCTCTGCAGCAGAACGCTCATCGTGTCTTCTGCATCTGATCCTGGGCCTAAGGAAAAAGGCTTACCATCCTGAATCCAGTCTTCAGCAACACCTATAAAGACAAGAAAGAACAGGTTAGCATTACGGTCTTCAGTGACAGCGCTTCACTTACCTGGTCCATCGGCTGTCACCAACGCCTCGCGCTGCATTCCGGCATCTGAAAGACAAAGGCTTACCTACTCTTCGTGCGCTCCGGAGGTCTTCGCACTGCATTCCGGCATCTGAAAGACAAAGACTTACCTACTCTTCGTGCGCTCCGGAGGTCTTCGCACTGCATTCCGGCATCTGAAAGACAAAAGCTTACCAACTCTTCGCACGCTCCGGAGGCCTTCGGAGCTGCATCCCGCATCTGAAAGACAAAACAAGGTGCGTTTAAAGACATTGGGGAACTTTAATACTCACGTGCCATTACTCCTTTCCACATCTAACCCAGTGGGTATTCCGGCACCCTGCATCCGCTCCGAACTTGTACCTGCAAAATAAAAAGACAGTTAGAGCGCATCGTGAAGCAGGCAACAAGCGCTTACTTACGTGCTTCCAGGCGCTTCTATTCATCACACGGGCTCCATCTTCAACTCACTTCAGCCCGTCATCCGCCATCGCCGGAACCCTGCAAAACAAGAGACATCATTACTAAAGACTTTAAAGACATTAGAATTACTCGAAACTTACCGTTTGTGCAGTAAACGACAGACAGCAGTCCTCTGAAGTCAAGAGGCCTGCTCCCCTTATCCAGTGAAGAAACTGGTTACAGCACCCTGCCCCGAGGCAGATGGAGAGCACAGCGTTCACTTACCTAAGGTGAGAGCGTTAACCTTTGGGGTTCTACAGGAGAAGAGAAAGGGAAGAAGAGAGAGACATTCAATAACCCAGTTCCTTAATCCCATATTTTCTATCTGCAGACATCTTACCCTTCGAGTCAGACATACAGTGCACAGAGGTCCAGCCCAAAGAGCCAGCCGTGTGTTACACATCACCTTTGAAGATACGGTATACGCCCAGTCAAGACCGGCGCCTCTACGGGAATCAGCTGAGCATTACACTCTTTGCAGGAAAACACATTATTGTTTTTGGAGATCTGCTTCAATTAACACCAGTAAAAGGTGAGCCTATTTTTAAAACATTAGGACACAAACTCTTGGCAGCATTGGAAATGTCAACCTTTGGCAACATTTCCAATACAGAGAATTAACAGAAAACATGTGGCAATCTGCAGATCTCACTTATGCCAACATTTTAAAAAGTATCAGAGTTGGTATACTTTCTAAAGAAGCAGAAGCAATATTGAAAACCCAGCACATGAATGCACTTTATGGCGATAATGCATGTGCTACAGATGTTATGGAACAATTAGCCCATAAAAATGTCAATTGTATGGCCTTAATGCCAACTCTTGCAAGCTGTTTCAAATTCAATGAAATCATGCTAAGTAAAGAAATGCAACCAATCATGGAAATTAGCGCCACAGACAAACTAGATGTACATGGTATGACGCTACCCATTTGTGACCAAGCCACAACAAGACTAAATAGTTTAGAAAAATCAATCTCAAACACAGCAGGCTTAGAAAAGATATAAAAATTATCCTTAAATTGCAGAATAATGCTTAAACGTAACCTTGACGTGGACCAAGGACTAGTTAATGGAGCACTGGGTACAGTTGTTGGCTTTCAAACATACCCACGCGACAACAAAATTCAGTTTGTCAATATACTCTTTGACAAACTTTCAGAAGTAAAAAGGATAGGACGCTCAACAGCTAGATTCCTTCTCTTCAAAGATATGTATGTACGCAGAGAACAATTTTCTCTAACTCTTGCATACGCAGTCACAATTCATAAATCACAAGGTCTTACCCTAGTCAAAGCAATGATAGATATTGGTAACACAGTCGTTAAAGAAGGCATGAGCTATGTAGCACTATCACACTTACGTACACTTGACGGTCTATTTCTAATCAACTTTGATGCAAGTAAAATAAATACTGATATTCCTTGCATTTTAGAATACAATAGACTTTGCTCACTATACACCCCCCACCTAAACACATATTCTGTTCCACAAAAAGTAAAACGTTATAAAAGAAAAATAAATCAAACAGAAATGCAACAGGATGTCACTGCAAATCCTCCAAAGAGAGTAAAAGAAACTAATACTTTATCAAGTACCACAAGCAAAAAAGAATCAATTAGTGAAAGTAAACCAAGTACTTCTTTAAAGAAGGAAGACAAACTCCAAAAAAAGCAGTTAGATACAGAACTACCTGGACCATTTAAATTCTCAAATATAGTTGGTGTAAGTTGCTACACAAATGTAGCAATGAATATTCTATTTCAATTACCACCAATTGTTGACAACATTTACTTACACAGTACAGACCCATTGTGTTTGCAAATGTTAGTACTTCACAGAAATGCAGCAAACAATCCTGACAACACGTATAGTGTTTTAGGAATAAGACAACAATTGGACTACTGTGCTGCAATGGTGAAATTCACTATAAATTCACAGGAAGATCCACAAGAATTTCTAATGTACATACTACAAGTACTGGAAAGCAAAAACATACCTATAAATGAAATCTTTCAGATTTCATACATGTGGAAACAGACATGCACTCTCTGCAACAATGTGACACAAGAAGAAATCCCCAATGAAGGCTTCATATATATATCAATACCAAATTGTGAATCCATTCCATTTCAGCGACTTGTACAAAATACAAACCATGGTAGATTATGCTCTACCTGCAATTCAGATAATCGCTCCACGTTAGTAATACAAACACATAGTAAATACATAATACTAATGCTTCTACGTTACAATGCAGATGGTACCAAAAACAACTGCAAGCTGACTGGATTCACACATGGTCAAATATCACTTTGTAAGAAAACCTTCACAACAATAGGTATAATCTACACTGCATATATAAAAAAAATGTGGATGGTTTGAATGTAATGATAGTACCATTACTCTAGTTTTTTTTTAAATGACCAAAAAGTAGGTCAAAACAAATTAGTGATATCTGTGTTTGGTCCGCGGATGGATTTCCCTGTTCGCTCCGCGGACAGTGTCCTGATTTGCCAATTGGCTTACGTGATGTTCGCGGACATGCAACGTATTCGCTGATTGGACGGCGTTGAGCGTGAAGCGCGTCAGATTTTCGGTAGCGCAGGCCATCTTAGATTCGCGGTCGTCCGCGGACAGCGCAGTGAAACTTTATGCCCAAGCTGTATAATTTCTGAGACACTGTTTTATCTGATGACAGGTCTTTACAGAGGTCTTGGAGCTCTGTCTTTTCTGCTTTGGTTAAGTATGCTGTGACATATCATGCAACTGCAGTAGACTTGTCTGCAATGTACTGCACCTCTATGTTTGCATTCCATAAGTGGGCAATGATTGCATTATTATCATTGATATATTTTTCTTCTACTTTTCTTTTTATGTAATATGTATTTTTAGGTGACTTACCTTTAACACTATGTCTAACTGAAGACATGAGGTTGTTCACTTGACCTGTATTTGTAACTGGTCCAGGGAAACCAAATTGGCATTTGGTGTAGTATTTCCCTTTGTTTTTGTATTTGCGACGACAATATTTTCCACATTTGTGTCTTTGAAATTGTAAAATGTGTGCATGAAGATAACTATTTGTTGCTTCCAATGGAATTTCCCAAGTGACATATTTTTCAATAAACTGTAAAACAGTGGCATCACTGTCTGGACCAAATTTAGGAGCATCTTTAATCGATAAAAGCATGTGGATATGTGGTGCTCCTCTGGCTTGGTATTCTTTTCTCCAAAAGAAGTGTTGCACTTCTCCAAGGGGAGGAACAGTTTTATTACAAATAAAATGTAGAATAGCAATGAAGCGATGGTTAAAATATCTTGAAACATTAACAGGATCCAAAGAACAAAGTTCTCCAGGTGTTAGTATATCTATGTTTGTTTTGCTTTTGTTTGATATGCGTAGGAAATCATGTAAATCTTCCCATGCATATTCTGCACAACTTAATGTAACAAACCAACTGGGTGGGCCAAGGTTTCTGATCATACAACGTACATCTCTATGACGTCGAAACCAGTACTCTTTAGTACCACGCATATTCGCTAGTGGATTTTTAATATTTGATTGTAAAACCTCATCTTTTTGTTGCACTTTTTGTAATAATTGTGTAGATGTCATATTTTGAAAGTGTGATCCTGATTTTAATATGTGTGCAGCTCCGTAACATAAAGTTGCTAGTTCACTTTCAAAGAGTAGGTGGAATATGTATTCCACATTTTGTCTAAATCTGGGATCTTCAGAATACATCCGTAATGAGCGGTATTCTGATGCTGATATTTGAATAGGTCTATCATCGTACCTTCCTTCTTTGCCAGTAGGAAAGAGTAGAGGAAAAGCACATGCTTCTCTACTTTTTTCCCATATGCTGATTGGTGATCCTTTTGTTTGATGCATTTGGTATGTTTCCAATGCATCTTCATTGGATCATTAGAGTGCAAACGATGAATTGTATAATGGTCTAAAGTATTTGATATTGTAGCAGGATCTAGGAGCTCAAATTCACCAGTTTCTTGTGTTTCTTGAATTATTTCAGTTGTATCCTTCAAGTTTTCTTCAATATTAATTTCTTTGTAATATTCATTATTCTCTTTAAGATATTGCAAGTCTTGTCTAACTTTATGTAAATCTACCACCTGTTGCCATATTTTTTTGTCTTTTGTAGGTACCCCATTTACTAAGATAATTAAAGATTGCTGCATTGGACGTTGCACTCCTAGAGTGTGCACATTTTCTTTTAGATCTAATGGCAAATAAACTACTTTTCCATGAGTCCTTTCACCAATTCAGAGGGAGGTAATTTTGATGTTTTTGGTTGAAGGCGTATTATTGCTTGAAATGGGTGCACTGTTTGAATTATGATGCTCTCATATAAATTAAGTTGTTGTAGGGGTTTTGGTAGTGGGTATAATTCCAAATTATTTGTGATAGCACATGTAGGAGTTTGGTTGTTGTCACGTTTTGTAGTGCAGTAACTGCAAAGTATTAAGGGGTCAGTTATTTCATATTTGCTTTCTGCTACAACGTAGAGAGCTAATTCAAACCATTTAGAATCTTCATTGTCTTATATTTTGTATGATAGGTCTACAGTTTTTGTGATACTTTTATAAAAAGTTCTGCGGCAACATACACACACATGGTTTGGTACTTCAGCTGATGTACTTTTAAATTTTATTATTTCTTTTTGTATGTGTTTAGTAAAAGGTTGCCATGTGTAGAATTGTTGCTAATTCGGTTTAATGCTATTTCATTCTCTAAGTGACTTTCACTTCCAAAATATTTTTCTGGATATAGTCAAATTCTTCAAGTAGGTCTTTTGCTGTACCATGTAGAAGAATGTTGTTTAAATTTGCTAGTGCTAAAGCAGGAATCATAGTACAATTTATAAACTAGATTTCTTATAATTGAGTGATGTGTTGATATCCTATTGATATCATGGAAGGTGGTTTTACAAGTAGGTCCTGTAATGCAGGCCAATGAATGTCCTTGTAGTCCTGTGTACTTGCGCACTGGACAGGTATCCATATTTTGCAGCAGTTTCATTTTGATTTTGTCCTTGCTTTTTACATATTAATTGAGGAATTGGCGTAAAGACTTGAAAAATTGTTTGGGAATGTTATACATTGACGTGCATGGCCATTTGTACTCTAGATGTTCTGATTCAGTTGAATGGAGGGGTAATTCTAAGTTTTCAGGGCATATTTTTGTAAGGAGTACTTCTAGTTCCATTATGGTATTATTCACTTTTTCATAACCTCGACCACTGCTATGTATGGCAATTGTATTTGTTTGCTTTTGTTTGTACGCTTCTTCATTAAAGTATGGTTCTGTGCTCGTAGTGTGATTCCATTCACCTCCTCAGATACTTAAGAAGTTCTTTCTGTTGACATTTTGTTTATTGAGAAGTCTTGTTTGTAATTTAGTTATTAGTTTTGTTAGTGGTTTCATTTTTTTAACACTAAAATAAATAACTTTCTTTTGAGAAGAATTGCACTGTCTATCAACGCTTCTAAGATTAATTTCCTACGATAGGTTTTAATTTAAGCATTGAACCTGATTTCTCTCCTGTCTTTATAAGATTTTGAAGGACTTTGTGACGGTACATTTTGGCTAAAATACTTTTCTTTGTATGCTTACTTTGTACTATATCAAAATTTAAAGAAGCAGTTTTATCTGTAGTGATAGCTGTTTTTCTGTTAATTGTTTTTTGGTTTGTTTTACATTTTGATAGAGGAGGCAAAGTGTTTGTACTTGAAAGTTCTTGTGTTTCAATAAATGACTGTATTAGCTGTTTTGTTTCAACTTTTTTTTACAAATTCTGCTAGAGGTGGATGCTTATGTTGGACACTTTTATTTTCATTTGCTCTACTTCTGCGTTGCTTTCTACGGATTTACCATTTGGTAGGCATTCTTTAGGGTCTGTTGAATAAAATAAAGAAGGTATGGGTTGGGGTGTTCTGCAATGTATGTGTGCTGTGTGCATGAGTGTGTGAGTAAGATGATAAAGATGTATGTAATGCTGTGTGATTGGGCATTGGGAACTACAACTAGTAGGGATGTGTATTCTTGAATTTATGTGCTACTAAACTGGGGTTCAGATGACAGAAAAAAGTAAGCTGGTGGTGTGGAGAAGTACAAATAGTAAATTTAATGTATACAATTAAAACAGTTGTTTGTTCTATAATATCAAAATTCTAGCGGTTGAGTTGGGTAATTTGTGTGTCCAAAAATAGGAATTTGTGGCCCATTCTGGCTGTAAATCGCTGTTTACGACATGGGAATTTTTGGACAGAATGGTGAACAATCTCTATTTTTAGGAACAGAAATAGCATGAATTAACTTTACAGTGTGTTTGAGTAATACTACAAATATTATGGTGATATTCTACTTTCTTTTTTTCTAAAATGAACAGGTTACTTCTTAGTTCTTCTTTGTTCTTCAAATTCGGCTGCTTCTTTTCAGGAGAATGGTCTTCACTGCAATTGTAAAAGAAACAAATTAGTAATTTTGTTTGTATATAGCACTGTTTTTAATTTAGACATTGATTTTTTTAATTGAAATCCTCAGCACTTTCCTCAAAACCATTAAAACTATCCTATTTACATAAGATACTTTGCACCAGTTCCATACAAATGATATTTTCTTAATGAACAAATTGTATTGCATTGACTAACTGTAGCAAACAAAATATCTTTACTATGTCTTGTGAAATTCATAATGTACCACTGAATACCACTATTTCTGTTACTAAGCTCTTCCAGGTAATAGTGCCTCATGTCATGCTTAAATTAAAGTAATTAAATAAAGAAATAAAAATTGTATAAGTATTATTTTTTGAGATTTGAACATAGAGTGTGCATGCATGCAATTTTGTTTGAATATATGTAGTCTATATATTTCATTTCAAAAATGTTAGTTTAACATGATTTGAGTGTGTGTGTATAAAGAAAGTAAATAGTATAAAGGTTTATAAGTGACAGTTGATTTTAGGATATTGAAAAAAAGACAGTAGATTCATTTTACAGATTACACAAGCTAAAAGTCAGTTTGAAAATGTGTTCATTTACTGGACAGAAAATATGCATACCTGTAGTTTGTGTTCATGCATATGGATATGCATGGAGCTGCAAGTACATGACTTGTACAGTATGTCTTGTAGATGGTGCTTGCCAATGATATGACACTTGTACTCAGAGAGATTCACAGTACATTTGCAGTGCTGATCTATGATGATGCAGTTAGATGTAGAGGTCTTGAATGTGATTGGTGGATGGTCATGTGACTTCTTAGCTACATCCAATGAGGGAATGGCAGAGAGAGTGAAGTGGAAATGGTAGAAGGGCTGTTCATGTTACGATATGTCGGCGGACATGGCGGTAGTTTGCGGACATCGGGTGTTTCATCCGGGGATTTTTGGGTTCAGAAGTCATGCAAATGAGAATGAGCACTGAAAGGGATTGGTCAGGAAAGTTTAGTGGGTGTATTGTGCCAGGAGAGAGTTTCTCAGATACTCTTTTTGCTGAGAGAACAACAGATAGCTATGGCTGTGTGTTTCAGAAAACAGATTGTTTGGATTTTTGGAGATTTGTGGATACATTGGTTGATGGTGCATGTAGAAAGCTGTGGAGTAGCTGTAGATCTTGGATTTCCACATGTGGAAGTACACTGGCATGGAGAACATGGAATGAAGTGGTTGGACCTGTTACCTCTCTGTGCTACTTTGGAGACAGAGCAACATCCAGACATAATTGTAATTCATTGTGGAGGGAACAGTTTAGGACATGTGTCTGGAATTTCTTTGCAATTTGCTATGAAAGAAGGACTTGGGAAGGTCATGGACATGTCTCCTAATTCTCAAGTAATATTTTCACGTATTGCGCAGAGACAAATGTGGCTTTGTTCTTCTTCATTTGGTCCACAAATGGAAAAAGCAAGGCGCAATGTTAATAAGGCTGTTTGTGCCTTTCTAAGAGATTTTGGCATGTCCTCTTTTCACAATGAAAATATTATGTTTCGTAGTACATACATTTTTCGCAGAGATGGAGTCCATCTTACATATGCTGACATTTGTGATGTCATATTTGATGTCCTGGGTGTTAGGCTTAGCAGTGCACGGTGGTGGCACGAGTTATGGTTGCTTAGCTTACCGTAACTGGCGAAATTCAAGAGTTTTTCGGTTTAACTTGGAACCATAACGTCCCTTTAACAAAGTTTTTTCACTGAATATATATATATGTCTATGTTATTTACAGCAGAATGAAACATATGACACCACCTTTGAATAGGAAATGGGTGAAGAATGGAGAAACCTTACAGTTAACATCTAGTAGGGAATATTTCATGTTATTGGAGTCTGGTTTATTGAACCAAAAATGGAGCGCTTAGCTTGTTCATCTCTATCATCTGAAAACCTCCCACAAGTTACAGGGATGCACATGTTCAAATTAGAGGCATTTATTATTATATAACACTATGTTACAAAATCATGAAACATGTTCATAATTTCACAGGAACTCTAACCCTGCATTTTAACATGGATTTACTTGTCAAGTCGTTTGCCTCATTGAAACATTATTTTCTATGCATGACAACTGTCTCATCTATAACACAACTTAAAACATCATCCCTTACCAAAACTTTGAGCAAGGGAAGTCTCTTTTTCTATAACTACTATAGATCCTCACGCTTCCCCTCTTCTGTCCACCCTCCCCAGAATGCAAACTACCGCCAGTCACCTTCTCCCCATCACTCACAAAACTACGCCTTGTTTTACTCATTAGATGCTTACAAGATGCAAACTTACAATCCCCAATATTGATTGTTTTTTTGTAACATACTTTTGAGATGTCCTGGTATACACATTCCTAATGTTCTTAATTCATTAATCTTGTATAATGCACTTAACTCTGAGGCCCATTCTCTAAGTACTGACCAGAATTCTGTGTTACTCTGCATTGTTTTGCTTACAAGACAAACACGATGCCCCCAATCTATCCTCCCGTTCCATATTATTTGATAGTCATTATGCTTAAGAATGCTGTGCAGAATGAGGTTATCTTATACTTGCCCCCCCTTCTCTGTACCATGGTTGCAAACCAACCTTTACAGATGTGTACATTGTATGCCATATGAGATAGGAATGGCATTGTAAGAATATACCTAAGTCTGAGGCTGTGACAGGGCTACATGTCCTTGAGCATCCTTTAGTATCACAGATGTCCAAAAGCATCCCTGTATACTACTTGCTGGTGCCTATAGCAGCTTTTTAGTAAGTGTGGGGTATAAAAGAGAGTTTGTTTTCAGGAGGATTGGCTCTTTAATGCGATGAAAATTCAACTAATGGTTTGGCAGCATTACACATTAAGTCTGATGAGCAATACACATTCATTCATAGATTGTTCCACTAAATTGAAATGGATTCCATTTCTGACCATGCCGGTGTTCCCTTTGCCACATCAGGCAACCAAAGACACCAGGATTTTCAAGAATTGTATTTTATCTTATTGAGAGGGTTGCAGGAATTCCTATCCGAGCTATGGAAACAGAGAAGAGAGCTTCTCTGTCAACAACGTCAGGATAGACAAGTAATGCAAAGGACTAGATAAGGAGGAAGTAATGGGTTAGTCCAATTCCCAGTTCTCTTTTCTAATCAACAAGTTCTCAGGGTTATCAACACCTGCGAGCTTCATTCAAATTACACTAAGGGTATTTAGACCTTTAAAAAAAAACGTATTTCTGAACTTTGCAGTCGTTCTATGAGATGGGTTGACCATCCGGGATCGGTTCAACACACTCCTACCCAGGCCAAGTATTTGTGGACCCCCTCTTGCTGTGTTGTTCATCTTCCAACAGGCATACGTTTCTTCCCCTAGCATGGATGCTTTTCAGACAGTTATTGTTACCCATAATTACACATATGCCAGCGGTTGGTTCTAGGGCTTGAGCCCCCTTAAAAGCTTCTCTATTGTTCTCGGGGTGTCCATCACCTGCTCATCCATTAATGTGTGTAGCGTATTAAGTGCACACTATTCTTGCCTATGATTTTATATGTTGGAGAAAAAGGCCAGACAGAGCTGTGTGTTTGGGAAACATGTACTCGCACATAACATGACATACAGATATGAATGTGACTATCCTTAATGCAGAGTGATGGACACACATTTGAATGTAAGATGATGGAAATATTTTGCACACTACAAATGTCACACTGTCTCCAACAGTAAGTCGTATGTTTCTTACTCCCACTCTCCCAACATTTGACACTGTACAGTATAGTCTTGAAAATGAGACCTCTGCCTCCCTCCCTTGTTGCCCGGTAACTCCCTTTCCTGCTCTTCAACTTGATCACAGACATCCCTTTCCTGACTTGATATGAAACTGAATTAAGGCTCGGTTTCAGTTGTTCTATTTCTGCTTCAGGAAAACATCCCTGCACTCTTTAAAGCTAACAGACAAAAATAAGGAGTTATCCAAAGAAATAAATCATGGCTGCAAAATAACATATTGTTTTTTTAAATTGTCTTTATTTTTTAACTAAACAACAGCTTACACTGCCTGCATCCAGCATTAGTAGAGTATCTGTATTCTCTAAACTCTGGTGGTCTGTAGACAACCATTGGGATCGGGACAGGCTGGTCAACATTTGTTTCCTTCTCAGTGATTCTCTAGATCATGCCATCACCTAAGGTTTAGGCCCCAGCATGCTCTTTGTCTCTCTTTCTCATTGATGTCTGATCTTTTCTAGCTGGTGCAGCCACGTGACCTGCTCTGGTCCTGCTACTCTTTCTGTTGAGGAAGACATTATTCTCACTTGTTTTATTCTGAAGATTGCATAAAGAGGTGATTGCAAGCAAAGGAATTCAGCATATCAACCCCATCAGAACCCACCTAACCTAACCCACGTTCGAAGCCTGGTATCATTATACTCTAATGGTCACCTGATCCTAGAGCATTTGAGAAACCCTCTCCCTAAGCCTTCCGGCATGGTCGGCACACCTTCCAAGAACAATACAGCAATTAATGGGCAACTGTGTCCATTTTCACTGTTCATTAACAAGTGTACAGTAATTGTCATACAGTTCTGGTTGGACGTAGTTTATAGAAGGAAAGAATTCTTCCAGGAACCTTCCTCTGGTCCTGCTGAACTAGCTGATGAGCATCCATCCACCAACCCAATGATGACTTCTGATTCAACACGGATGTCAATTGTCTACACTAGCCCAGGGTGGCTGGATCCATTGGACACGGGGATCGAGAGGTAACTGTCCAATGCTAAAGCGCATGGATTTTATGTCCATCATTGCCTTCAGCCAAGATGGGAGATAGGGACCTAATACAAAACAGATAAAAGAGAAAAAAATGCAAAAGTCTAAGGACACCCCAGGCGGGATATCATAGTAAAGGAGTGTTTGTGACAAATACTTAGACAGGAGATTCCCAATTCCTTTGGCAAAAACACCCTCACCCAGTACTTACATCCATTTGCTTATTTATGTATCTATTTATTTATTTATTTATTTATGTATTTATTTATTTATAATTCGACTGATCTCTCACTGTTTACCCAAAAGAATTCTCTGAGACACAGTCCTAACTTGCACATTGCTGGTCTCCTTCAACTTCCTTTTATACTGTTTTAAGTATGTTAACAAAAGAAGGACCCTTTGCTCCATAACTCTGTTTCTGAATATCAGACAACACTTTGTTGGCCCATCTCCTTTTGACGTGTTACCCTTTCTTGCTAATATGATTCGAGTGTTGTATGTTCCCTAAATATCTGTGTTACTTATTTGTTTGTTTATTTACATCTTCAGAGTCTAACGGCTCAAATATGCTGGCCGCCACCTTGCCATCAGGCAAGATTTGTATGTAGGCCATATTCATTCACACTTCTTTGGCAGACACTTTGTTCTACCACTAATATCTTTACTGTGCTGTGCACATGTCTTCTGCCTGCTTCCCTATGTTTACAAAGGCCTAGTCTTCCCCGAAATCTTACCCAGAGTCCATCAGTGAACATCTCTGCCTTCATGGCATGTTGAGGTTTGTGTTTCTGCAGACCAGGGGTGACTGTACAGACACAGAGCTCGAACGCCTTCTCAGTGTGCTGGGACATTGTAACATTTTGCATTCCCATATCCTGTCCCTAGAGAAGAAGAGCTATATGGTCAAGAACCATGTATTTCACAACTAGAAGACCATATTGCAACTATACAAATGGCATATGTCACCCTGTGTGAGGTATTGACTAAACTCCCTGCATCTGTCTTTTCTCATCTCTGTGTAATGACACAGCTGGGGGGTGGCTTTGTATGATTTGTGAAAGGAGCCATGGGCCCACGATTATGCTGGTTTTTATACATTTAAGTATTTCAATCAAGTCAGAATTGGCATGACCCGTTCCACCTTAACTGTGTGTGTCTTGGTATCAGGTAAATAATACGTAGGTTCATCTCTTTTGCAGAAATGTCCTCTCTCTCTCTCTTTCTCTCTCTCTCTCCCTCTCTCTCTCTCTCTCTCTCTCTCTCTCTCTCTCTCTCTCTCTCTCTCTCTCTCTGTCTCTCTCTCTCTCTCTCTCTCCCTCTCTCTCTCTTTCCCTCCTTCTCTCTCTCTCTCTCTCCCTCTCTCTCTCTCTCTCTCTTTCCCTCCTTCCCATTCTCTACCTAACTCTGTCTCTTTCTCTTGCTTTCTGACTGCCTCTCTCTCTTACTAAATACAGTTGTTCCACAGTGCCTAAATGTTTGTGCTCTCGAGGTGTTTGATTATTGAAGTATGCCTGAGGGCTCAAATTCATGGGCCATCACTTGGTTTCTGGAAACATATTCATTGCATGTTCTGGCCTCCTTCTCTGATGAGGACTGTGCTCTTTCACTAATAGCTCTGCTGCTTGAGTGCATCTGACCTGCCTGATTTGCTATGTTTATGAGTACACCTGCTAAATTCCCCTCATGGACGGCTCTGCTTTTGGGCTATCCTACCAGATGTGCCTCTACAGAATAGAGGTAACTGCACAGGCTCAGAACTGAAGCTGTCTCCTCCACATATCCACACTTGGACATTTTGCATTCCCAAAACCTGTCACTTGGGAAGAAGACCTAGCTGGGCAAGTGCCATATGTCTGACACACGGTGGCCTCCATCTAACAGGCCCCTGGACCATTCAATGACAGTAGCCACACACATTGCTTGTGTGATCCTTCATGAGGTTCTTACTAGCTTTGAAACGTTCCTGCATGCCCCTTTCCTCTTGCCTTTTTAATGTATATGCTGGGTGTGGCTAGGCATGATTGGTTTAATCAGAAGCTCTTTCTGTTTCTTGGGAAGCTTTTTGTATCCTTTCATAGATCACTTAATGTGTTTTATTGGAAACAGCCTGCCATTTTGTAAGGCTTTTAAGTCCTGCTTTCCAAGATCAGCACAGCAATGTGCTACGTGGTGAGGATTATTGATAAGCGACCATGCAGTTAATGTTTTGATGTTCCTAGCTTAGTAGATGTTTTAGACCATATGCCATCCTTCATGAGTTTATCATTTTTAGGTGGCATGCTCTCTCCCACATACCTGCAGGCATCCGTATGACAAATCTGCCTGAGAGGCATGGGCTTAATAAGGCATGTTTCCTGGTTCTAAACCTGTGGCTGGCCGCACTTGCTGTCTCGGCATCTATGTATCTCTCTAGGCTCTGGAGTGCACTGCTTGATCACGGTGTTGCCAATGCTGTGATATATTAAACAGTGACTGATCCCCTTACACATCAGAACTACTTTATACGATCACTGCTGCATCTGTAGCAGAATCCCGTGATATGTAGGAAAGCAGTAACTTTGTTGTGAACAACATGCTACGCTAATGGTCAATTCTACAGTAAATCATGCATCCCTCACAGCACAGCATTTGCATTCTCTGCTAGCGAGATCTTGAACGTGGTTTGAGACATCCACATTGGCGCTGGGCACTTATAATATGCTGTGAGAGAAATGTATCTAACGAGGCTTCCGAGTTCTCGATTCGTAGAAAGTAACGCGTGTTTATTAGTTTTGCTGACACGTGTTTCGACCTACAGCGGTCATGTTCAAGGCAAGTGAGACTGGTTGAAGCATCTCGTCATGGGTAGGGTGGAAGCCAATGTATTGGTTCTGGTGGGTATTCCACGGTCCTGAGTGGATGTGGAGCCTGATCAGACGCATGCAGGTTGAGTTGGCAGACCTCTGAAGGTCAAAACATGTTTTGGCAAAACTAATAGACACTTGTTAGTATCTACGAATGAAGAACTGGAAAGCCTCATTAATGAAACCCCCCTCAAAGTATATTATGAGTGCCTAGCACCAATGTGGATGGTGACAGGCCCTGTCCTTAGACCTGTACAACACGCTGCAGGACAGACAACAATCCCACATATAAGTCTGGCAGTCCCTTAACCAGTATACTTCTGCTTATCTGCAGAACATAATGCCACTGAGAAAATATATGGCAAAGACTGAAAAAAAATACATGTCGGATATGATAAACACAGTGGGCCTCATTACAAGTCACCCGGTATAGAGATAACGGTGGCGGTAAACCCGCCGCCACTGTTGTCTCCATTCCGGGTAATCTCGAGTCCTGCAGGCGGAGGTGTCATTCCTGCCAGGTCTGACCAGGCAGGTGTAACACCACCCGCCTGCAGACGGACGTGGAAACACTGGCACCATTGCGATATGGTGCCAGAGTTTCCACTTCCCCATTCCATTGAGTCCTATGGGACTCAATGAGAATGGGGATTTACTGAATTCCGCCTCCGGAATTCCCGGGTCACCAGGGTCGTAATGCCCCAGTAATTCCGGGAATCACGGAGGCAGAATGGTAATATGAGTCCGGCGGTAACCTGCCGGAATTTCAAGCACAGTTACCGCCTGACTCGTAATGAGGCCCAGTGTGTCTAATGGTAGAGGCAGAGCTCCATTTTGCATTTTCATTACAGATGTTCTGTCACTGAGCTTGGGTAACTATAGCAATCAGAAAACAAGATGAACATTTAACATTTGTAAAACCTTGCATTTGGAAAACACTTGAAACACACACAAAGGATAACATGATTACACCCTTGTCCCGTTTCTGACTCTATGGTTTGGAAAGTTCTTAATCATTGCTTGTAAGAAAAACACCAAATTTAAAATAAGGTTGGCAGTCTATTGCTAACTATTTAACACAGGGCTGAGATGGTATTTACATCGTTTTATTTAAAGCTTTTATTATGTTCCCTACACATTATGATGTCCTGCTGGATTTTCTTATACATCCATCCCCTCTTCTTAAAAGCAATGCAGAAGGCAATCATCATGGTGAGGGTTTTAAAGGATTCTTGTTTATTGAACTATAGTATTATAAAGCTCACACAGCAAAGCAAGCTCGGGAGTAGCATGGTGTCTTACTATGGGATGGCTATACAGAAGCAAAGAACGTTTGGTGGAGGGGGGCAGGATGTATATCTGCCTAGAAGGTATTGTTGAACACACTGGCCCTCATTAGGACCCTGGCGGAGTGGGTTTCCGCCAGCGCTAATCGCGGCGGACCCGTCCGCCGTACTACGAGTTCCCTTAGCGCCATGGAGGTTTTCTCCGCCTGGTTTTACCGGGCGGAGAAAACCATGGCGCTAAGGGACCTCATTGTTAATTACGCCGCCGTACTTTACGGCGGCGTAATTAACTCCTTCCCCACTCCCATTATACCCTATGGGGCAAGAATGGGAATGGGGAAGGGTAAAATGGGGATTGGGGATTTACCGCTCCGCCAAGGTCGGCATGGGGTGGTAAATCCGCCAACCCCCATGGCGCTATCGACGGCTTTCCGCCGTGCTTCGCGGTGCATTTAGCACCGCGAAATCCGCCAGGGTCGTAATGAGGGCCACTGTCTTTGTATTGTTTAGCAGAACTGGAAGATGTAGGGAGCATGGTGTGCCTGAGCCAGATTGGCCGGGGTATGGCAGCAGAAGAACTGCTTGTGAGAGTTCCCTTCATGGACTAGCTTAGATTCCAAACTATTGATGGTTTTGCTATGTGATTTGTGAGTGCCTCCAGATGTGTGTAATGAAGCCACCAAGTATGTTGATGCTCCGCCCGAGATTGCTTTGTATGTGGCGCATGTAGTTTAGAATAAGATAAGATGTTTGCAGGGGGGTGGAGCCAATGAAACGTGCACAATCAAGGAGAGATCTTGTCAAACTTGCAGGCACCTGTAATGAGGCTGTCTGCAACATGGTGGGCTGCCTTGAGGAGTGCTGGCAGTGCTTTAAGTGGGGTAAGAAATTGAGAGGGGGCCCTCGTTTGGGGGCGTGGCTTTCATTGTGGCCGTGGCCTGAAAGTACACAAATCATAGTAAGGTGCGCAAACAAATATATAAATGTATGTGAGCATTTATATGTTTGTATGCGTACTACTATGGTTTGTGTACTTTTCAAGCCATATTTTATAAACATAGCAATGTTACATATTTCTATGTTTATAAAAGGTGGCTTGAAAAGTGCACAAACCATAGTAAGTTACGCACACTTGTGTGCTTACCATACTATGGTTTGTGTACTTTTCAATCCACCTTTTATAAACATAGATATATGTAACATGTTTCTATGTTTCTAAAAGATGGCTTGAAACGTAAACAATTCAAGGCATCTTTTATAAAGCGTTGATGACGGACAAAACAAACCGCTAGGTGGCTTTGTCCGTCGACAAAGCTTTATAAAAGATGCCTTGAATTGTGCACGTTTCAAGCCGTCTTTTATAAACATAGAAATATTTCTACCTTTATAAAAGATGGCTTGAAACGTACACAGTTCAAGGCATCTTTTATAAAGCTTTGCCAACGGAGAAAGGCACCTCGGGCTCTGTGATCTATCTGCTCAGAGCACATAGATCACTGAGCCCTAGGCGTCTTTCACCCTCTGCGAACCCGCGGGCTCCGTGATTTAATCTGCATATTAGATCACGGAGCCCGCGGGGGTCAGTGACCTGGGGAGGGAAAACAAAGGGACAGTAACTTCCTCTGATGACCCTGATGAGGGGTCATCAGAGGGAGTTACACTAACTGACAGAAGTGCCGCCAGCCTCAGCGTCACTGTGGCTGACTGGCACTTCTGTCAGCTTGGCTGACATAATGACGGGCGCATCTCCCGTCGCGGCTGCGGCCGCGGCGGGATAATGCATCCCGCCAATGTTGTGTGGGACGGGGGCCCCGGCTGGGCCCCGGATCAGCCCCACTTTCTGGAGACTGCCGGGGCCCGGCCCCGGCAGGCCTCGGCCCACTTAAAGCACTGAGTGCTGGGCACATGGCTTGGACCTCAATAAGCAGGGCATTTCACCCGTTGATGTGTGAGATCAGGAATGCTTGGGCACTGTGTGGAAATCATGTGGAGGGACGAACAGCTTTGATTTTGCATAGTATCGGAATCTGTGCCTTTTTTCACTTTGTACTTTTGGAAGGAAATGCCACAGTCAACACTGAAGTCCTGGGATTTGGCTGAGTTGGACTGCTGCAGTTTGAATCATTCCAAGAGTACGCCATCCATCATGGTCCCATGAGTCGTTGTTTGTCTCGGGAATAAAGTGGCCACATGTGGTTTTTGTAGAGTTTTGTGCTGACTTTGGACATCTGAACATACTTGGTAATACTGTGCTCCCTTTTCTGTGGAATAGTAATTAAAAGGTGCACGTCTATCTTTGCAAACTTATGTTAGTGCTCAGTGTAAATGTTGTTTTGAAAGGCACATGTGATGTTCAGTCCTCAAGGCGTTCCTGACAGACAAGTTGCACAATGTCATGCTGATCGATTTTGCCTAAACACATTTTGCCCTGACAGTACGGTATAAGAGACGCAGTTTTAGATGTTCATTTTGTTTTGTTATTTCATATATTGTATTTTGTTATGCTCAAGGAAAAAATTGATGTATGGTAAAAAATATTGCATACAGCAACTCACTACTACAAGGTAATGAAAGCACGTATACTTGGAAAACGTAGTTATTTTTTACATGAATAAATACCAACTAAGTAGAAAAAACAAGAATCTCTAATCGAAAACAGTAATTAAGGAGTGTGTATTGAAACATAAACATGCATGCACCACATACATGTCAGGTGCTGTGTCAGGGATGGGCAGTGGTGAATGCACTTCTTCTCTATAGTAATTTACACGAGTATTGACAAATATGTATTTCACAAACCTCTCCTCCAAGATGCTTTACAGCCAAATGATGCAGGTGCAAGTGACACAATAAGTGTGACTATGTTAACATCTTTAGTTTGCAAAGGTAGCGGGCGCCCCTCTCTCGACAGAACAAGGCCTGATAACCTGTTCAGTGGTTATTAACCACTTGAGAGTTCGCAGCCACTGCTTTTACTCACTGTGCCTTTCACAGATGGGAAATATCCATTTGCATATCAGTCTTTGTCCTGCCCAGGGGCAGTCCAGCACCGAAATGCAATGGCAATTCCAACCTGAACGAGAGTACCACCAGCAACCCCATACACGTGTTTCACCCTTGTTGGGGATCATCAGTGAGGTGAAGCTGATGCCTCTCTAAGCACAATGAGAGGGAGACCACGTCTGGTTGCCCCCAGGAGACCCAGGGTTACCAATCCCAGGTTCCTTGAAATTTAGTTTGCAAAGGTAGCGGGCGCCCCTCTCTCGACAGAACAAGGCCTGATAACCTGTTCAGTGGTTATTAACCACTTGAGAGTTCGCAGCCACTGCTTTTACTCACTGTGCCTTTCACAGATGGGAAATATCCATTTGCATATCAGTCTTTGTCCTGCCCAGGGGCAGTCCAGCACCGAAATGCAATGGCAATTCCAACCTGAACGAGAGTACCACCAGCAACCCCATACACGTGTTTCACCCTTGTTGGGGATCATCAGTGACGTGAAGCTGATGCCTCTCTAAGCACAATGAGAGGGAGACCACGTCTGGTTGCCCCCAGGAGACCCAGGGTTACCAATCCCAGGTTCCTTGAAATTTAGTTTGCAAAGGTAGCGGGCGCCCCTCTCTCGACAGAACAAGGCCTGATAACCTGTTCAGTGGTTATTAACCACTTGAGAGTTCGCAGCCACTGCTTTTACTCACTGTGCCTTTCACAGATGGGAAATATCCATTTGCATATCAGTCTTTGTCCTGCCCAGGGGCAGTCCAGCACCGAAATGCAATGGCAATTCCAACCTGAACGAGAGTACCACCAGCAACCCCATACACGTGTTTCACCCTTGTTGGGGATCATCAGTGAGGTGAAGCTGATGCCTCTCTAAGCACAATGAGAGGGAGACCACGTCTGGTTGCCCCCAGGAGACCCAGGGTTACCAATCCCAGGTTCCTTGAAATTTAGTTTGCAAAGGTAGCGGGCGCCCCTCTCTCGACAGAACAAGGCCTGATAACCTGTTCAGTGGTTATTAACCACTTGAGAGTTCGCAGCCACTGCTTTTACTCACTGTGCCTTTCACAGATGGGAAATATCCATTTGCATATCAGTCTTTGTCCTGCCCAGGGGCAGTCCAGCACCGAAATGCAATGGCAATTCCAACCTGAACGAGAGTACCACCAGCAACCCCATACACGTGTTTCACCCTTGTTGGGGATCATCAGTGAGGTGAAGCTGATGCCTCTCTAAGCACAATGAGAGGGAGACCACGTCTGGTTGCCCCCAGGAGACCCAGGGTTACCAATCCCAGGTTCCTTGAAATTTAGTTTGCAAAGGTAGCGGGCGCCCCTCTCTCGACAGAACAAGGCCTGATAACCTGTTCAGTGGTTATTAACCACTTGAGAGTTCGCAGCCACTGCTTTTACTCACTGTGCCTTTCACAGATGGGAAATATCCATTTGCATATCAGTCTTTGTCCTGCCCAGGGGCAGTCCAGCACCGAAATGCAATGGCAATTCCAACCTGAACGAGAGTACCACCAGCAACCCCATACACGTGTTTCACCCTTGTTGGGGATCATCAGTGAGGTGAAGCTGATGCCTCTCTAAGCACAATGAGAGGGAGACCACGTCTGGTTGCCCCCAGGAGACCCAGTGTTACCAATCCCAGGTTCCTTGAAATTTAGTTTGCAAAGGTAGCGGGCGCCACTCTCTCGACAGAACAAGGCCTGATAACCTGTTCAGTGGTTATTAACCACTTGAGAGTTCGCAGCCACTGCTTTTACTCACTGTGCCTTTCACAGATGGGAAATATCCATTTGCATATCAGTCTTTGTCCTGCCCAGGGGCAGTCCAGCACCGAAATGCAATGGCAATTCCAACCTGAACGAGAGTACCACCAACAACCCCATACACGTGTTTCACCCTTGTTGGGGATCATCAGTGAGGTGAAGCTGATGCCTCTCTAAGCACAATGAGAGGGAGACCACGTCTGGTTGCCCCCAGGAGACCCAGGGTTACCAATCCCAGGTTCCTTGAAATTTAGTTTGCAAAGGTAGCGGGCGCCCCTCTCTCGACAGAACAAGGCCTGATAACCTGTTCAGTGGTTATTAACCACTTGAGAGTTCGCAGCCACTGCTTTTACTCACTGTGCCTTTCACAGATGGGAAATATCCATTTGCATATCAGTCTTTGTCCTGCCCAGGGGCAGTCCAGCACCGAAATGCAATGGCAATTCCAACCTGAACGAGAGTACCACCAGCAACCTCATACATGTGTTTCACCCTTGTTGGGGATCATCAGTGAGGTGAAGCTGATGCCTCTCTAAGCACAATGAGAGGGAGACCACGTCTGGTTGCCCCCAGGAGACCCAGGGTTACCAATCCCAGGTTCCTTGAAATTTAGTTTGCAAAGGTAGCGGGCGCCCCTCTCTCGACAGAACAAGGCCTGATAACCTGTTCAGTGGTTACTAACCACTTGAGAGTTCGCAGCCACTGCTTTTACTCACTGTGCCTTTCACAGATGGGAAATATCCATTTGCATATCAGTCTTTGTCCTGCCCAGGGGCAGTCCAGCACCGAAATGCAATGGCAATTCCAACCTGAACGAGAGTACCACCAGCAACCCCATACACGTGTTTCACCCTTGTTGGGGATCATCAGTGAGGTGAAGCTGATGCCTCTCTAAGCACAATGAGAGGGAGACCACGTCTGGTTGCCCCCAGGAGACCCAGGGTTACCAATCCCAGGTTCCTTGAAATTTAGTTTGCAAAGGTAGCGGGCGCCCCTCTCTCGACAGAACAAGGCCTGATAACCTGTTCAGTGGTTATTAACCACTTGAGAGTTCGCAGCCACTGCTTTTACTCACTGTGCCTTTCACAGATGGGAAATATCCATTTGCATATCAGTCTTTGTCCTGCCCAGGGGCAGTCCAGCACCGAAATGCAATGGCAATTCCAACCTGAACGAGAGTACCACCAGCAACCCCATACACGTGTTTCACCCTTGTTGGGGATCATCAGTGAGGTGAAGCTGATGCCTCTCTAAGCACAATGAGAGGGAGACCACGTCTGGTTGCCCCCAGGAGACCCAGTGTTACCAATCCCAGGTTCCTTGAAATTTAGTTTGCAAAGGTAGCGGGCGCCCCTCTCTCGACAGAACAAGGCCTGATAACCTGTTCAGTGGTTATTAACCACTTGAGAGTTTGCAGCCACTGCTTTTACTCACTGTGCCTTTCACAGATGGGAAATATCCATTTGCATATCAGTCTTTGTCCTGCCCAGGGGCAGTCCAGCACCGAAATGCAATGGCAATTCCAACCTGAACGAGAGTACCACAAGCAACCCCATACACGTGTTTCACCCTTGTTGGGGATCATCAGTGAGGTGAAGCTGATGCCTCTCTAAGCACAATGAGAGGGAGACCACGTCTGGTTGCCCCCAGGAGACCCAGGGTTACCAATCCCAGGTTCCTTGAAATTTAGTTTGCAAAGGTAGCGGGCGCCCCTCTCTCGACAGAACAAGGCCTGATAACCTGTTCAGTGGTTATTAACCACTTGAGAGTTCGCAGCCACTGCTTTTACTCACTGTGCCTTTCACAGATGGGAAATATCCATTTGCATATCAGTCTTTGTCCTGCCCAGGGGCAGTCCAGCACCGAAATGCAATGGCAATTCCAACCTGAACGAGAGTACCACCAGCAACCCCATACACGTGTTTCACCCTTGTTGGGGATCATCAGTGAGGTGAAGCTGATGCCTCTCTAAGCACAATGAGAGGGAGACCACGTCTGGTTGCCCCCAGGAGACCCAGGGTTACCAATCCCAGGTTCCTTGAAATTTAGTTTGCAAAGGTAGCGGGCGCCCCTCTCTCGACAGAACAAGGCCTGATAACCTGTTCAGTGGTTATTAACCACTTGAGAGTTCGCAGCCACTGCTTTTACTCACTGTGCCTTTCACAGATGGGAAATATCCATTTGCATATCAGTCTTTGTCCTGCCCAGGGGCAGTCCAGCACCGAAATGCAATGGCAATTCCAACCTGAACGAGAGTACCACCAGCAACCCCATACACGTGTTTCACCCTTGTTGGGGATCATCAGTGAGGTGAAGCTGATGCCTCTCTAAGCACAATGAGAGGGAGACCACGTCTGGTTGCCCCCAGGAGACCCAGGGTTACCAATCCCAGGTTCCTTGAAATTTAGTTTGCAAAGGTAGCGGGCGCCCCTCTCTCGACAGAACAAGGCCTGATAACCTGTTCAGTGGTTATTAACCACTTGAGAGTTCGCAGCCACTGCTTTTACTCACTGTGCCTTTCACAGATGGGAAATATCCATTTGCATATCAGTCTTTGTCCTGCCCAGGGGCAGTCCAGCACCGAAATGCAATGGCAATTCCAACCTGAACGAGAGTACCACCAGCAACCCCATACACGTGTTTCACCCTTGTTGGGGATCATCAGTGAGGTGAAGCTGATGCCTCTCTAAGCACAATGAGAGGGAGACCACGTCTGGTTGCCCCCAGGAGACCCAGGGTTACCAATCCCAGGTTCCTTGAAATTTAGTTTGCAAAGGTAGCGGGCGCCCCTCTCTCGACAGAACAAGGCCTGATAACCTGTTCAGTGGTTATTAACCGCTTGAGAGTTCGCAGCCACTGCTTTTACTCACTGTGCCTTTCACAGATGGGAAATATCCATTTGCATATCAGTCTTTGTCCTGCCCAGGGGCAGTCCAGCACCGAAATGCAATGGCAATTCCAACCTGAACGAGAGTACCACCAGCAACCCCATACACGTGTTTCACCCTTGTTGGGGATCATCAGTGAGGTGAAGCTGATGCCTCTCTAAGCACAATGAGAGGGAGACCACGTCTGGTTGCCCCCAGGAGACCCAGGGTTACCAATCCCAGGTTCCTTGAAATTTAGTTTGCAAAGGTAGCGGGCGCCCCTCTCTCGACAGAACAAGGCCTGATAACCTGTTCAGTGGTTATTAACCACTTGAGAGTTCGCAGCCACTGCTTTTACTCACTGTGCCTTTCACAGATGGGAAATATCCATTTGCATATCAGTCTTTGTCCTGCCCAGGGGCAGTCCAGCACCGAAATGCAATGGCAATTCCAACCTGAACGAGAGTACCACCAGCAACCCCATACACGTGTTTCACCCTTGTTGGGGATCATCAGTGAGGTGAAGCTGATGCCTCTCTAAGCACAATGAGAGGGAGACCACGTCTGGTTGCCCCCAGGAGACCCAGGGTTACCAATCCCAGGTTCCTTGAAATTTAGTTTGCAAAAATTGATGTATGGTAAAAAATATTGCATACAGCAACTCACTACTACAAGGTAATGAAAGCACGTATACTTGGAAAACGTAGTTATTTTTTACATGAATAAATACCAACTAAGTAGAAAAAACAAGAATCTCTAATCGAAAACAGTAATTAAGGAGTGTGTATTGAAACATAAACATGCATGCACCACATACATGTCAGGTGCTGTGTCAGGGATGGGCAGTGGTGAATGCACTTCTTCTCTATAGTAATTTACACGAGTATTGACAAATATGTATTTCACAAACCTCTCGTCCAAGATGCTTTACAGCCAAATGATGCAGGTGCAAGTGACACAATAAGTGTGACTATGTTAACATCTTGCTGTTGAATTGAAATCCCACATATAGAATGGGTGCTAGCTATGCTTGCTTTCAATTCAGTGCAGCCAGCAGGAAACAGAGAATTACAAGTTACAACGTGTAGATTCTTTTAACGAGACCTTGCAGTGTGTCCACATTCCCGGGTCTAAGTGTATTTTCCTTGTGAATTTTAACATTGACATGCATATTTGACAGCAAATTAACCTTACTCATAAAATGGACATTGTGTTCTGGAAACAATCTCAAAAGATAATTTACAAACACACGTTTGTTTTGTAATCTTAGACATTGTTTACATAGCTCACTGTTGCCTTCGCGGAGTGTACTTTCTGGTGGTTCCAAAGGGTGATAGATGTGTGCTTTCCATTGACTTTAGAGAGGAGATTGAGTTTGGGTAGTTGGCATAGAGTCGTCCTGCAGTTTGTGCCACGTGTGAATCTGGTGTGTCAGTTTCTGTGTGGTTTTGTTTCTTTGTGGGGCTGGCAGGGGTGGGACAGGGTGGTGGAGCTGAGTACTCATGAGCACTTTCCCAGCCACTGCCTGCACAGGTTTGCTCAATGATATGATTGGTGCTTCAGACGATATTCCTGAGACGCAGGCCTGTGGCAAGCACGCATGTGCTACCCTTTTGTGAAAGCTCAGCTGTACAACATAGGTCAAAGACTGGAACGTGCTGCCCACATTTTTGTCTGTGGATAAAGTGCATGAGGGTCTTGGCAATATTAGATCAGTGCATTGAAGTGGAATGTGTTTTCCTGGATTGCGAAAGGGCGTATGTGGTCTAAATCTATGTTTTCTCCACCCTGTCCCTGCACGCAAACCCTTCATATACGCGGGCAGTTCTGTTAACACAAATGATCTTTTACAAAAAAGGTAGCAGGCACCCCTCTCTCGAAAGAACAAGGCATGATAACCTGTTCAGTGATTATTAACCACATTGAGAGTTCGCAGCCATTGCCTTTTGCTCACTGTACCTTCACAGATGGGAAATATCCATTTGCATATCAGTCTTTGTCCCACCCACAAGGGCAGTCCAGCACCGAAATGCTATGGCAATTCCTCTCTGAACAAGAGTCCCATCAGCAACTCCATACACGTTTCAGCCTTGTTGGGCATCATCAGTGAGGTGAAGCTGAGCCTCTCTAAGCACAGTGAGCAGGGAGTCCACGTCTGGTTGCCCCCAGGTAACCTAGGGTGACCAACCCCAAGTTCCTTTCAAAAATACAAAAAAGGTAGCAGGCACCCCTCTCTCGAAAGAACAAGGCATGATAACCTGTTCAGTGGTTATTAACCACATTGAGAGTTTGCAGCCGTTGCTTTTTGCTCACTGTACCTTCACAGATGGGAAATATCCATTTGCATATCAGTCTTTTTCCCGCCAACAAGGGCAGTCCAGCAGCAAAATGCTATGGCAAATGATCTTTTACTGGCACCCATTGCCTTGTTTAAGTAAAGTGGCAATAGGCATGAAAAGTGAATATAGTGCATTGTATTTGTATTTTTTAAAGCGCAGACCTAGCTCGGGAGAAGTGCAGCACCGCACAAGGTTTGGGTAGCCATCATTTGGGCTGGCATCTGTTAACAGTAGCACAGTACTGCGAGTTGTGTTATGTGCACCCATTGGGATTAGTCCATGATCAGGTGCTGTTAAAAAAGTCACATTGTAAGAGATTTGCAAAACTGGAGAATTGTGGAGGCGTGCCAAGTCCATCCTAGGATTGAATTCCAGAGGGAGGGTCTGGGACAAGAGAAAGATTGTTTGCAAGTCCTCCCTTTGCAGACTAGTTGTGATTTGAACCAGTTGTCGATTTGCTGCGGACAGAGTGTCTGGCATAAGATATGTGGAGCTTGGCTCCCAGGTACACTGGTGTGCTGCATCACCCTGTTTCCTTTCTCATCTCAACGTTTGCCACACTCTGCTCTACCATCCTGCACTCAATCCCCACCGTTCCCATTGTCTCTACTTGGGATGAAATGGTTATTGTATACTACACGTTGAAAATCTAACCTTTGTAACTTATCGCAGTGAACACTGTGCTATCGGCAAAAAGCATGGATTTTAGATAATACCGGGGTATCTGAGTTCAGTGGTACAGTAAGATATGCTAATAATAAACATGATTCTATAGCGAGGAAGGAACTCATTTGCCAGCTTCTAACACTTTCCCTTAAATAATGGGATGACTTTTGATTCAGTAGCATTATACGGATTAATAAATAAAAACAATGCGAGCATATATTGTGAGAAATCACCCGTTTGCGGTATTATCCAAACACAACATTAATTGTGCCTTAATTTCCACATTAGTCATATTTTTGTAACAGGTTTTAGCAAACATGCTTGCTCTGCGACAGGGTTGGCTCTACTATGCATCCAATTAAGGAACAGAGATCCAAAACCACCTGACTGGTTTCGTTTCCTTGCACAAGTAGGCTCTGTACAGTTTCCATACACTACTTTAATTGCATTCAGGAGTTTTACATTTTCAACGCATTGCTTCTCATCCTTTCTTTTTTCGCAGTTTGAGATCCCTTTCATACAAATATGAACATTTAACATTTAATGAAGGTGTTTTATCTATTCATTCCAAGACTAAAGGAAAGGTTCACCCTGTGCTATGCAATCCTCCAAATCTACCTTAGGCAACATATCCCTGGCCAGCTCATTAAACCTCAACCAGCAATTAAAGTTCTGAAACGCAATGTTGCTTTTTAAGACGAACAACGTGACTGAGCATGCGAACAGAATGGCCAGAACAGTCTGCATTATCCTTCTTTCTCAACTAACACCAGGGCTCAAGTCCTAAAAAAAGAAGTGGGGGGACTCATTAACATACAATTTGAATGTGGTGTCACCAGAAATTAGCATAGCAAGGTATTCTCTGAAAAAAGGGGGGGGAACTCCGTCCACCTGCGTGTACCCTCGACTTGATCCCTGACTAACACACTCATTCCACTGAATGCACATTCACAGCAAACATTCAAGGTAGGCTTCTCCTTGTGCTTTTCAGCATCTGCTAGGGTTGTCCACCTCCAGTCCTGGACGGCTGGATCCATATCAGGATTTTGTGATACCACGCATTAATATTCATGAGCTATATTTGCATACAATGACTCTTAATGTGTGCACATTTGTCTTCATGAATATTAATGAGGGCTATCCTGAAAACAGCATCAGGATCCCGGCCCTAAGATTCACCTCAGTGTGAAGGGTCTGTATCTGGCCTACCAGCATAACTACATAAGCACTACATAGGAAGAGTTGGACTGGGAAACAAAAGAGGCCCTGGAAATAATTTTCCGCAAGACAATCTGGGAATCAACACAAAGAGGACCATAATGCAGAGGTCCACCGGAAAATCTCCAGAGATCCTTGTAGGCCAGTCTACCCCTGTTCATTCTGATATAACACGTTTTCATACATTGAAATTAGGTCACTATTCTGCCATGTAAAGTGGTTAACAGGCATTTGTGTCGATTGTGCTGGATGGGAGAGATAAGGATGTCGCAAGGGAGGTAGGCGCTGCCAGGGTCAGTATTATCACATGGAAGGCAGAGTGCCACATTATCACATGGAAAATGATTGTCTCCCTGGAAAGGTCATGCATGTTTGCCATTCCAGTGGATGCTCTATACCTGGTAATAATTTCAGAGTTCATGACGGGTCAAACTGGCCAGTGAAAAGACCAAGAAGGTGGCGGAATATGCAATCGTCCTCATTAAATCAGAGGAATGTGTGATAACATGGGCGTGCGGAGGGAGGCAGTGTGATAATGCACACATATGCCTCATGACGTGTAAACAAACCTGCATTTACAAAGAAAAAAAGCACCAATCCTACCACCAATGGTGATCAGGCGCAAGGTGAGACTTTGCCATGCATTCACTAGTTCAGAACCCTCCATGCGATTGTAGTGAAAGGCCTCCACCATGCCCTTTCCTGCATTGCTCACATACCTGCTGCCACATGTAAGGAGATGGCGAAGGAGGAAGAGGGCTAGCATCTACCATACACGCACAACGTTATTTGGCATGCACGATGAGGAAGTGTATGGCACATATCGCTTCCCCCATGTCATCCTTGAATTGTCAAGGAGTGGGAGAATGACCTGGTGTAACAAACCATGTGTTCAAAGTCAATATCACCCTTGGTGAAAGTCCTAACTGCACTCCATTTCCTGGGCAGCGCCACATTCCAACGGGCCACAGCCATTGTCAGGGGAATCTCACAGCCTACACAATCACGCTGCCTTAAACAGGTCTGAAGCTGCATCTTAGCAATTGTGCACAGCCACATAAATGTGCAGGCAAGGCAAAGAGTGGCAGAGCAATTCTATGCAGTTGACCAGTTCCCACAGGTACTTGGGGCAATAGATTGCAGACATGTTGCACTGCAGCCCCCACAAGCCACTGAACACATATTTTGGAAAAAAGGAAATGGGCATTCGCTGCACGTGTAGGTCATCTGCGATGCCAAGGTTTCACATAATGCATGTGAATGCAAATTACCCTGGATGCACCCACAACAACTACATACTATGCCATTCCAACATCCACCAGGACCTGGCATCGGGAACATTCTGCAACAAGTGGCTCTTTGGTTTGTATAAGACAGCACACGCACAAAAACACACTGAAGGTGGGTCACATCCAATACAAACCACCATACCATCACAACCCATAACACAATACTGTGTTTGTCTTCCACAGGGGACAGAGCATATCCACTGTCACCATCCTTGATGATGTTTTGCCGAAATCACACCACCCCAGGGGAGGCACGCTACAATAAAGCACGCTTTGAGGCATATTTGAGCGCACATTTGGAGTGCTGAAATCACAGCTCTGCTGCCTTTAGCATTCAGGTGGAGTACTGTTGTGTGCCCCAGCTGTGTCATGTAAAATAATATTGGCATGTTGCATCTTGCATAATATAGCCACACGTCCCAATAGAGTTGCATGAGGAGATGTAGCCACAGCCACAGGCAGCACCCATACCAATAACAGGCCAAAGGGTGAGGGGCCAGCACATATGCAATCAGCTTGTCCAGACATATTTTACATGAGAAACATCTAGTGTTAAAGTCACACCATAGCCACACCCATGAATGCCATTGGTAATGAACCATGGCAAGTCCAATTGGGCCATACACGACTACCTGAGATTGGCATGCCAGGGTGGACATGTGGTGTGTGCCTCATACCTGTAAAGAAAACACACATATCTTCCACCCACAACCTCATGAAAACATGGGCAGTGTCACTAGTATTGCACACTGCATACCCAAATTCACTCACGCAAACATACAAATACAGAGAGCAAGGTCACTTATCAAACAGTTTCATGGACATGAGACACCTTTCAATGACAGCCAAGATCATGGCACACCTTCCCAGATTGAGTCACTATCATTACCCATTGACGAGGCCTGAAGCCTCAATAAGTACAATGTAAATGAATGATTTACACCCCGATAATGAGCATTTACCACTGCAATGCCACTAAAGGTGGACCCTCACCCTTGGTGGAGGGGCTACAGGCGTGTGTGGGCCAATTATACCTATGGCAGCAGCAGAACTGGTGGCAGCAGGCAGCATCTTCCCAGGATTGGCTGGGGGTGGCTTTAATGCCGCACCAGCACAACAATACATTTGCAGTGTCTGATTTGGCGGGTGCGGGCCAGCTCACCATCACTCTGGGTGATGGCATGGTCACATGAGTAAAAGTGCATCCCTGGCACTATCTTTGGGGCTGTCCATAGGGCGGGGTGGGTCCATGCAATACTGTAAACTGGTAGTGTGCTGCAGGGCCAGATAGCATTCTCACAGTAGGTGTACAGCGTGTCATGTGAAAGTGCCAGAGTACACAGGCTGGACTTCGCTCTGCAACCTTCAAGAAAATAAGAGCTAACAACACACATCACAGCCATGCCAACATGTGAAAAGTACAAATAATGCTGCTGCCTGTCACCGGAAAAATCACCTCATGTGGAAATTGAGACTTAGGTGTGCAGGATGCACATGAATGATGGACTGGCTACCCATCAACAATCATGGCAGGACATGGCATTCAGGGAACACTGAACGTGACACTTAAGCACCAGAAACATATGCACATAATCACACCAAAGGTAGACAGACTACCACCAGCATGCAGTAGATTCCTAAGCAACATAAAAAATATTTGAAATTGTACAACTGCCATGTCAGCTGCCTGTGACAATCACCCACATAATACCAGAAAGACCCATTCATGCACAACCCTACCAGCACCACATCAGGACAGTAGTGGAATGAATAGGACAACACACATGCCAAAGCCTTGCATGGACTACCTTACCTCATGTCAATGCCGTAGTACTGTGCATCTCAACCACCACCACCTCCTCATCTGTGTCCGGAGGGTCAGTGTCCAGCAGAGGGAATGGGAATTGAAACAAAGGAGAGTGTTCTGTTTGCATTCACATGGTGGGAATGAGCTGACTCTGCAAGGTGACCTGAAATGAAAACAGATGTGTGAACATTACAAAGCATGTACCCACCCTATCACACACATTCCACTTATATATCCACTTATAAAGAGCCGAGAAAACAGAACAAATGGCTGTCCATCAATGATAAAATCCTGCTTAAAATCGTCTCACTAACGCACAAATCAGAAATGTCTCAAAAAAGCTGCCCCACTTTATCTCTCAGAAAGAATCATTTTCAGAACACTCCACTAGGACTGCTAACGCCTCTATCCTGGTAGTTCCCAGATTTAAACTAATAAGAGCTGGGGGGGGGGGCAGCTTCCTTGTTATGGCAGCACAGTATTTGAACGCCCTCCCTCCATTCTTGAGAGCGGACCAAACTTTCCTAAAATGTAGACACAACACCCTAAACTGGCTCACAGCCATGGATCACCTAAATGCCTAAACCACATCTGCACTACACCGTATGATCCATCCTGATGTATATAACTGTACCTGTATTTATAAAATCGTAAAGTCCTGCAATGGTATATTGCTATTGCTGTAACCCATGGATGTATATCATTTAGTAATTCATGTAATTTGTGTTTACTTTGCTGCAACCACTGTAATAAACTCAAGACGAAAGTACTCCTGTGTAACCTTCTGACGTTTGCACCCAGATACCTTCGGGTTTGGTGCGCCTTAAAAATAAACAAACAAACAAACAAACAATGCATATCATGGGTCCACATTATGTTTACCTGCATATCCAATCATGTCACTGGGGAAACCAGCATGCCATTTAACATCACTGTACAGGTTAGCCTGAACATGCCACCTTCAGCATCACTTGCAAAGTTCCACCCTGAGAGATCCAGCTGCACATGGTGCAAGATGTTAATGCCCATCAAAGAAAGACAATGAGGCCACGTTGGATGTCAAATGAAAAACATGAAGAAAAATAGCCATGACCGTGCAAATAGTCAGCGAGGGTGATGAGGAAGGGGCGTGTTCAGGTGAGAGGTAACATAAGAACGTGGTGCAGGGAACTTAAAAGATAGCTTAACTTGTCAAAATTCCAGCTATGACCCACCGTGTGGATCATCATGGGAAGGGGGCCTCTGGCCATGCAAGGAATATGCCTTGTCCTCCTGTGCGGCTGCCACACGTGACACAGAGGCAATGGCAACAAGATCCTGGTGTCTCTCCTTCCATCTCCCATTCATGTCTGACTGCATAGCAGCCCTTTATGCATCCATCTGGATGTTAATGGTGTCCCTAAGTGTAGACATCTCAAGACAGAGACTCTCCTTTGAGGCCTTCATCTCATCATGCAGGCATGCCCTCAAGGCACAGATCGCCCCATGCAAAAGCCGATATTCTGTGCACATCGTGGTATTGGACGCAATTATGTGGTCAGCAAGGTAATGAATGTCCATGCCAATCTCCTGCATCACCTCTCCCTGCTGCAACATTTCATGGACACCCTCCTCGTCTCAGTCAAGGTGTGGACCAGGCATAGGTCCCCCACATGTGCGTGGGAGCTGAAAACATAATGATGCAGTGTGTCGCTGCCTAAGTAATTGTACTGGCACGGCCTGCAGGTCCACATGCCTCCCACTACCAGCACACACCTCTGATGCCACCAGGATGGATGTGGGCATTGTTGCAGGCACAGTGCTGTCTGAAGATGCATTGCTCATGATGGGCAGGGCCACAGGCTCCTGCCCCTCCTTCAGGCTCAGTTTCCTCCACAAACTCAAGTGGGAAGATTGGGTCGGGACTGCTCACTGGTTGCTGACCCACCATATGCCTCAAAAACTCTGCAACATCATCATCATTCTCATCCTCCTCCTCGATGATGCCTGTTAGGCAAGATTGTATGCAGTACCCTTTAGGTGCACTACAATAACCTTGACCACCTGACAATAGGGACCCAACATTTGGTATAAGTCTGACCTACACAAGTTGGCAGTGTGGTCGAGCAGCCAGGCTTATCTCAAGAAGGGTCAATGTGAGTAGTAACTGCAGTGGAAATGCAACCATAGGATGTCCAGGAAGGTTTACTTTGGAGTTGATTGGTCCTAAGGGAGAAGTCATCATTGCTAGGCTTCTCTACTCGAGGCAAATACGGAGCTTCAGCACAGCAGCAGGACTTCACCGGGCAAACCGACGGTCCAGGAGTTTCAGCAGGCGTCTCTTCCAAGTTCTTCTTCGGATTCCTTTGTCTAGTGGTTGACTCTGCCTTCCAAGCCAGACAGCGCGGCAGAAAATAACATATGGGGACATTCCTGTAACCAAGTGGATTAAGCACAGGGAATTTTGGGCACCTCCCTCACTTCCTGGCCCCATATTGGAGCCAGAGGCGGACTTCACTTGTGAATACCGCCAAAGACAAAACTAGAGTAAATCTCAAGAAGGACCTTTCCAACAGAAAATAAGACCGGGGACATTTGAATAATAGTAGTAAAAAGTAAACCAATTCCACCAGCCATTAACTGTAGAAAGGGTAACATAAACATGTTACATGAGAAACTAGACAAAGGGGATATTAAGTAACCTCTCCAGCATCCTATGGTAAGATAGTGTGTGCTTGGTCTAGAAAGTTACAAACTGCAAGTAAAGTTCATTTCACTTCACTGCTCTTGGAAACTTTAGTTTCACCAAGAGAAGGTATTTAAACCTTTGGGAAATCCAAGACACTTCTCTGTGCCACTGCACTGAAGTTGCTGTGTGACACAATGTAAAGATGATGACTATGGAGTTTGTCAGACTCCAAAGTCAAAATAAACACAGATATGAATCACATAAAAATTACATGAGAGAAACAAAGTCCTAAAGTCCAGAAAAAGAGCTGGGGGTCTCTAAGGTTGAAGGGAATTAGCATATGTCTGAGCATTCTCCCTAACACTTGCCCCGCCCCCCCCCCAGACTAAGGTACAGGACAATTTAATCCACTCCTGCATGAATCTCCTTACTCCAGTCAGTCATACTTTTCTGGAGACACCATCAGCATTTTGGTTATTACATCCTGACCTATATTCTATAGTAAAATCAAACCCCTGAAGGCTGATTGGCCATCTTAACAATTTAGGATTCTACCCCTTCATCTGCATTACCCAAATCAAGGGTTGGTGGTCTGTTTATAAAAGTAGACCAATACAAGTATGGTCTTAATTTCCTCAAAGACCACACAATGGCAAAACATTAATGTTATAGGGTTGCCCGCCTTGTTTCTCAGTCCTTCAGTTTCCTACTGACTAGCAGATAGGGTGTTCCCTGCCTTTCTCATCCAGCTGACTCAGAACTGCACCAATACCTGTATTGGAAGCATCAGTTTGTACAATAAAGGATTGGTTGTGGTCAGGAGCTCTCAAGATTGGAGCTTGACAAAGGGCTTTCTTAAGTCCTTCAAATGCCTTGGTGAACTCCTCATTCCACCTGACCTTCCTGGGTAATTTGAGTGAGGAGATCACATTCAAGGGAAAAGCTATGGTCCCATAGTTCTCAATGAAGTTCCTATAGTAACCAGTGAGACCTAAAAGAGCTCTAATTTGGGTTTGAGTAGTAGGGGTGGCCCAGTCTTGTACAGCTTGTACTCTGCTAGGTGTGGCCTTATTTCACCTACTCCTACCTTATGTCCAAGGTAGACCACTTTACTATGACCAATTTGAAATTTGCATGCCTTTATGGTCAGTTGGGCATGCTCAAGATCCTGCAATGCATTTCCTAAGTGGTCAATATGTTCCTTCCTAGTAGGGCTGAACACTGCATTGTCATCCACGCATGCCATGCAGAAGTCCTCCATCCCATTCAGAGGTATCTGGCTGAACTAAGTTTATCCAGCAGTTCATCTGTCATAGGTAAAGGATGGGCATTGGATGTGGTGACTGCATTAAGAGCTCTATAGTCCACACAGAATCTCAACTTCTTGCATCCTGCCATTGACACTAATACAACAGGGCTAGCCCATGGACTTCTAGATGGCTCTGTTACCCCGAGATCAAGCATCTTTTTAACCTCTTCCTTTATGTGGGTTCTTACATGGTCTGACATTCTGTAACCCCTGTGTCTGACTGGTAGACAGTCACCAGTGAGAATATCATGCTGGCACCAAGGGGTCAACCCTGGTGTCAATGAAAACAGGGAGGCAAACTGATTTAACACAACCTTGCACTCCTCCTGTTGGTCCAAAGTCATATCAGAAGATGGATGTACTCCTTTAATTTCCCATCTAAAGGCTGTCCCATGAGAAGGACATGCATATGTTCACTCTCCTCCTCCTCTTGATCATATGCTAAGAACAAATCTCCCAATGCTAGTCTAGATACATATGCCTTTAGGCGGTTGGTGTGAAAGACCCTAAGGGCCTCCTTGCGATTGCCCAAGTCCATCAAATAGTTGGCTCTCCAAGTTTGCCCACAACCTTGAAGGGTCCAATCCATTTGTCTTGTAAGGCACTCTGCCTTGTAGGTAACATAACTAGAACTAGCTAGTCTTGAGTAAACTCAACCATTTTGGCCTTCTGGTCATGCCAATGTTTAAACAAAGCCTGACCTGCTTTCAAGTTTTCTGAAGCTTCTGTCATCATGTGTGTATTTCTCCTTCGGAGACCTAACACAAAGTCAGTGACTCTCACTGGCTTGTTCGAAGGAGCACCCTCCAACCCTTCCTTGCTAAGGGCCAATGGACCTCTGACCGGATGACCAGAGAGGAGCCCAAAGGGGCTGAATCCAACCCCTTCTTGAGGGACTTCTCTATAAGCAAAGAGAAGGCATGGCAGTAGAAGGTCCCACTTTCTTCTAAGAGGTTCTTCTCTTCTCACCTTTCATGCACCTTTCATGCTCTTCATAGTTCGATTAAACCTCTCTACCAATCCATTGGTTTGGGAATGGTAGGCTGTTGAGAACTTGTAGGTTACTCTATAGTTTTTCCACATGGCTTGCATTTAGTGGGACATAAAATTGGACCCCCTGTCTGAGATAACCTCCTTAGGAAAACCTACCCTGGTAAAAATACCAACTAGGGCCTTAGCCACTGCCTGAGCAGTAACAGTTCTCATAGGTATTGCTTCAGGATACCTGTTGCATGGTCTACCACAGCCAATATAAATTGGTTGCCCGAAGATGTGGCAGGGTCTAAGGGACCAACAATGTCAATTCCTACCCTCTCAAAAGGAACTCCCCCACTGGGAGAGGCACCAAGGGTGACACGTTCTTGGTTCCACTCTTGCCAGATGTCTGACAAGTATGACTGCTTCTACATAATGTATCTATATCAGACCCCATCTTGGGCCGGTAGAAATTAAAGCTTAAGTGACCAGCTAAAGGAATCTCATGGGCTAACTGTAGAAACTGGGGTCTCACCTACTGAGGCACTACAAGTCTTCTGTAGTCCCCTGGGGTAGACTCTATATGCCCACTGCAAAGGAGGCCAACCTCCCAGTACAGGCTGTGCTTCCCTGGCTCTTGCCCTTCCAGCTGGGACGCTGCCTGCTGGTGAAGTCCTTTAATAGTAGGACACTCTCTTTGGCCTCTGCTGAAGTTTGCCCTACAGGGGCCACCTTCTGCAAGAAAATTCTGCAGCTCAGGATGGTCCTTAGGATCCAGATGATCTCCAACAAGGGGGAGGCCTTCTTCCAGTTCTGTTTCACCAGTAACCGTTTCACCATCCTCTGGTTGCTACTCCCAATCTGCCTCAGCTGGTGGAGGGGTCACAGGTCTGACCTTGCACTGTCCTCTTGGGATGTCCTTGTTTTGTGCACAGGGTTGTTACTTTTCTTTCTTCCTGAGACCCTGGGTTTCCCTTTGTCTCTTTCTTCTTAGAGTTAGAAGTTTGTTCTTCCTGTGGACTGGGTGGTATAGGTACCTCTCTAACAACCCACTGAGAGTCATCCAAATTGAGCTCTCTGGCCTTCCTAGTCTGCTCCTGCTTCCTTTTGCTGGGAGTCCTGGGGGTGCTTGATAAAACTCCACTAGCATTTAAGTCATTCCCCAACAGGACTCTCCCAAGAACCTCATGCTGAACAGTTGCATTGGATAAGAGCTGGTAGTGTTGAAACCATCTGGATATGGCCTCCAGCAAGCTTAGTGGGACCTTTGTGTGCCTTAGCATCATCGTCAGGTTTGAGGAAGGTTCCATCCACTACAGTAATGCTGGCCCCAGTGTCTCTAATGGCAGGGGTCTCCTGACCATTAACAAGTACACTGTCCTTGAAATATGTGTTGGTGTTGTCTGGAATAGAGTTATACACATCTACATTCTGCTGTTCCCACAGACCAAGGGACACTAAACAAATACTGGCTGCAACTCCAATGGGGTCTTCAGACAATAAATGAAAGTTTCCACTTGCCATGTGTACTTCTCCCACAGGGATGAAGGTTAAGGAGGCAGTGTGGACACCTGAGGGTTTACCCTTGGATCTGGGATCCCCTTTCACATGGTCAGTAGACCCACAAGCATAACGTTTACCAAATGTTTTCTGGAATGGTGGCTTCTGCTGTCCTCCCTCTGGTTTGGCAGCAGAGGTATCACTAGAGTGACTTGGTTTCCCATATGCTTTACCCTTCTTATGTTTGTGGCCCTCTTTTGGTTGGTTGGATTTAGAATTCTCTTTGTCATCTTTCTTGTGCTGTTTCCCCTCATCTTTTTTGTGAGTGGCCCCAGAATCCTTGTGAGTAGCCCTGTTGGCACCCACAAGTCAGCAACCTTTGCTATCCTCTTGGGATCAATCTTCTTTGAGTCAGCCAAATGCTGTCTCTGCTCAGGAGAGCAAGCATCAAACATAGATTCCAACGAAAACAGATTTCTCATTCCTTCAAACGTAGTTACTCTTTAACCCTTAACCCAACCATCTATGTGTTTCAAACATTCACACACCCAGGTAGCCCAAGGGGTACAATCAGTCTTTTTGAGTGTCCTAATCCTCTTAAGGTACTGGGAAGGAGTTTTCCCAAATCTAGCTATCAAAGCTAGTTTCACATTCTCATACTCCAATCTTTCAAGTTCCCCCACATCCATTACAGCATCAGTTGCAGCCTGGGGAAGCCTAGACAAACGCTGAGGAATCAGCTGATTCCCTGTTAGACCCTGAATCCCATGATTGCATTCAGAAGCACTCAACAAATCCAAAATATCATGTTTTGCATCATGCATACTCACTGCTACTTTGGGCAGGTAAGGCCTCTTTGGACGGAAGACCTGGAGGACTCTGGGATAGAAAAATTGTCAAGTTTTCTTTTTTTTAATTTCAAAAGCATGTTGCATTTCTAGTTCCATGAGATCGATGTCCTGATATTTGGCTTTAGCTTGAGCCTGTATTCTTTTGAACTCCAATTCAAGTCAATTTTTTTTAAACAGACTTGATAAAACTCCACTAGCATTTAAGTCATTCCCCAACAGGACTCTCCCAAGAACCTCATGCTGAACAGTTGCATTGGATAAGAGCTGGTAGTGTTGAAACCATCTGGATATGGCCTCCAGCAAGCTTAGTGGGACCTTTGTGTGCCTTAGCATCATCGTCAGGTTTGAGGAAGGTTCCATCCACTACAGTAATGCTGGCCCCAGTGTCTCTAATGTCAGGGGTCTCCTGACCATTAACAAGTACACTGTCCTTGAAATATGTGTTGGTGTTGTCTGGAATAGAGTTATACACATCTACATTCTGCTGTTCCCACAGACCAAGGGACACTAAACAAATACTGGCTGCAACTCCAATGGGGTCTTCAGACAATAAATGAAAGTTTCCACTTGCCATGTGTACTTCTCCCGCAGGGATGAAGGTTGAGGAGGCAGTGTGGACACATATTCTGGACTCAGTGATAGACAGTGTGGGGTTCCAGTGGATGCAAGTTGAGGCAAATGGGCAGGCTGAGGCATAGAGGGTATCCTATGCTGTGGCTCCTCTCCCTTTTATGACTCTTCTAAGACATTAGAGTGAGACTCTGAATTGTCATCCTCAATATCAATTTGCAAATTTTCTGGAATAGTAGGAGTTACAGCCCTACTATCCAACCTTTGATGATCTAATACCCTTGTAATCAATTTGCTTTTCTTACCTTTAACAGGGAGATTCCTGACTTTACACATTTCTTTCAGTTGTTTTACTGTTAGAATGAACAGGGCTTCCTGCTTGAAGTTATCCATACTAGGCATGTTACAATTGCTATTTATATTGGAGTTTATCCTTGTGAAGATTTTTAGTTGCACAAAAGTAAATCAAACACTCTATGTAACAACTCTATAATGGATCCTCATCATCTGCCACATGTGTTGGGCAAGATTGTATTTAGTACCCTTTGGGTGCATTACAATAACCTTGACCTCCTGGCAATAGGGACCCAACCTTTGGTATAAGTCTGAACTACACAGGTTGGTAGTGTGGTCGAGCAGCCAGGCTTATAGCAAGTGGGGTCAATGTGAGCAGTAATTTTGTAACACAGATCTTCACAATACAGTTATCCAAATAAACACTTACTCTAAAGGTTTCTTGATAAAACAATTATTAATTTATTTCACAGTCAGTTATATAAGCCTTCTTCAGAAAGGGAGCAAAACATATAACACTTAAATACACTTCAAAACGCACTCTCAGTTTATTTAACTCAGAGGAGATCCATAGGAGATGCCACACTGACACTTCCTACACCCTCCGGTGACTTAAATAGCTAGGACACTGTGGACATTGATTTGTCCCTTTTATATTTAGAGCAATACTGAGTTAGGTGAAAAAGATGGCATAGAGGAATAAAACAAAGGTTAACAAATAACTCAAAAACAGGCAAGTATTTTTAAACACCTTCCAAAGCACAAAGTCAGAGGTAAAGAATTGTCTCTCAGGGAGCCAGGACAGCACATGTTAATTGCACAATGTTAAGGGGACCTGAAGATCTTCTTTGCAGGTAGGGTCAAAGTCTTGCACAATGTTTGTAAAAATGTTTGTATAAAATTGAACACTTGAAGGGCTACAATCTGAGAGGCTTGTGAGGTGCAAAGCTTTTGCTTTTGCAACTCTGTGAGGTAACCAAAAAAGGTTGCAACTGAGAGCAAGTATGGCTACACAACAAGAGGTAAGTTCTCTTAGATTTTACAGTACCTCTGGTTAGAAGAAATGGTTCTAGCTGGCTTGTGTACCTGTGCAGCTCTGCAGATCTTGTTGTTCCTGGGCCTCAGTCATGGGGACAAGAGGGAGGATGTCTGGGGACTCCTGCTCTGCAATGAGGTGGTCAGCAGCAGCAATGGCCAAACTTCAATTCAGCGGTCCTTCTGTGTTTCAGCTCCTCGCTTCTGACAACAAATATCAACACTGCGGTTCTCGGGTACCACTTCAGACTTTCCTCACTTTTGGGTCCAGAACTCTGTTGAGGGGGCTCATGCTTGGTTAGTCCTGCTTTGGGGAAGTCCAGAGGGTCTTCGTATCACTCGGGTCCGACTTCAAAGCAATGTACGCAATCTGGTGTTCCTCTCTGTGGCTTTTCGATCCAACAGCAACTGCAGTGGAAAGCCAACCATCTTCGAGAGGATGTCCAGACGGGCTTACTTTGGAGTTGATTGGTCAAACCAACTCAAAGGTAGAAGCCGTCCTTGCAGGGCTTCTCTAGTCGAGGCAAATTCAGAGCCTCAGCACAGCAGCAGGGCTTCATCGGGCAAACCAATGGTCCAGGAGTTGCAGCAGGCATCTCTTCCAAGTTCCTCTTCGGATTCCTTCATTCAGTGGTAGAATCTGCCTTCCAAACCGAAAAGTCTTGCATTTTATGCAGGTTTCTCCCATTCATTCCTTTCTTGCTGTCAATCACACAGCAAGACAGGAATGAATGGGACAGCCACCCAGCCAATCACCTTTGGGTGCATTACTGTAACCAAGGGGATTAAGCACAGTGAGTTGTGGGCTCCTCCCTCACTTCCTGCACCTGCCAGAAATACTGGAACCAGAGGTGTGCTTCACTCGGAATTCCAGCAAAGAAAGAATTAACAAAGGGACCAAACCTGGTGTGGCATGCAGAGTAAATATCAAGAAGGACCTTCCCAACAGAATATGGCAAAAACGAAGACTGGGGCCATTTTGATTAAATGGGCACCCATGGGTGCCTTACCGTGGCTGCGAATGCAGCACGTGGTAAAAACACACAATGGTGGTAAAAAGTATTCCACTGCTACCAGCCATTAATTGTAGAAAGGGTAACATAAAAATGTTACATGAGAAACTAGACAAAGGGGATAATAAGTAACCCCTCCAGCATCCTATGGTAAGATAGTGTGTGCAGGGTCTAGAAAGTTACAAATTGTAAGTACAATCAATTTCACTTCACTGCTCTGGGAAACAGTAGTTTCACCAAGAGAAGGTATTTAAATGTTTGGGAAATCCAAGAGACTTCCCTTTGCAACTGTGCTAAAGGTGCTGTGTGACATAATGTAAAGATTTAGACTATGGAGTTTGTCAGACTCCAAAGTCAAAGGCAACACAGAAAATAAATCACATTAAAATTACATGAGAGATACAAAGTCCTAAAGTCCAGCAAAAGAGCTGGGGGTCTCTAAGGTAGAAGGAAATTAGCACAGTTTTGAGCATTCTGCCTAAAAATGCCTCTGCGACATGCCGAGGATGTAATGTAATGTATGTGCGAGTGGTGTGTTTGTGACACTAGTTACTAGCAGAGCATTGGATGGGCTGCAGTCTGTTTTCCCTGACATTCGTTTTGGGAGGAGGAGCAGGCAACACAAGTTCAAGCACATAAAAACCTGCAGACAGTGCAGAGCATGCACTGTGTAAGAGCTGTGTTTTTGTGTTCGCTGATCGGCTGGTCTTCTGTGCTGCGGACAAATACTTCCATCATCTGCATAACCTGATAATTGTGAGGAGCTCCAGTAAAATCAACTCTAACAGGTCAGTGGGCAACTATTGTAAACTTCGTCTTGTCAGCAGGCAACTACTCAGTAAGTCAGAAATTTTTGGAAAAACCCACAGATAATTGAAATCCAAGCCATAGTCCACCTAAAGTGTCTTATTATTCCTATTATTGGAACTACTTGAAACTAAGACAGCTCACTAGGTATACATCACAAGGGCAACACTACTCGGTGTACCTACATGAGTGCAGCAGAATACAAGGAGAATCAGAAATAGGACGTCAATCAGTAAATCATAAATATTCTGTGACCGTCCAAGATAGTCAGGCAGAGGATAACAGCTGTGATGAAATATTTCTTTCATTGTGGAGCCTTGGTGAACAATCCAAGGGCTCCGGAATGGGATGGATTTTATACGGAAACAGGTAACATCATAGGTGTGTCTCCGAGACTGTGCAGGTCAACCAACCACAATTTACAGGACAGGAATTTGCGGTTAATGCTCATATTCATGCCCATGAGCATACTCAAGGCCAGGAAGATAATTAAAGGTGTGGAGTCAGTCCTATGGATACCAAACAGTTACTGGAACATGAACTATAATATACTGTAACAACATCTAAAATTAAAAAGAAAATTAAGGATTGCTTCACAAAAGGAAGACATCAGAGTTTGGGAGACCTAGACCAGAGAACTACGATCCGTGAGATAACACCTCCCCGATGCTTGGTCTTTGAATCAGAAGGAGGATCCAGCATGGGGCAAAATGTCCCTAAAGAGGGGATCCTGTCATTAAAAACAACATATGGACCACATAGACCATCGTTGGGAGACTCATGTTTGGAACATCATTCTATTTATGCAATGACTCCAAAACAGAAACCCAGAAAGTGGGAGAATTCCAAAGACAGGGAGTTGATTTGAAAGATCCACAAACAAGTGATGTCACCTTGTTCAGTATTGATTTTTTTTTTATTAAACTCCCAAGTGACCGTCTTTGATTTATTGAAAGGTGAAGTCCAGGCACATGCAGATATTTTGCTGGAGCTCATTAGAGAAGTGGGTCACTGCGACTCATCAATAGCGGGTTTAAGTAATGCAATAGATATATCAACAACACCAGCACTGAAGAATGTGCTAGTGGAGGACACTAAACAGGGCCTGGACACAAATGTAATACTAGGAGCTCTGCAGGAAGTAAAGAATGAGGTAAAGGAGATGCAGGAAATGGTGATTGAATTGGTGAACCATACAAACAGGAACATTGAACCAGTAAACAAAGTGGAGGGCTTAGCTCTGAAGGATATGTTAGGCCATACATTTGACAACACCCTCTCTCAGAATCCATTTTGGCAGAATTTCAAAGAATGGCTCAAGTAGCCGAGGGAGAGGAAGTAGAATCGGCAGGGGTACACCTACACCTAAAGTCTAAATCGGCCACAGTGGAAGAGGCCATTGAAAGAAACTTGATTGAATGTATACATCAGAACTATCAAAGGAGAAGTAAAACAAAATGAAAGGAGCTAAAAAAAAGCCGATGGGAAATAAGGAAATACAAAAAAAAATGTAAAAACAAAAGATGACAGGTACAGCAAGCTTTATCAAGCCCTTCACAGTACCAAACCGAGATAATCCAAATAGCTCTGGAAGACCACCAAGACTACTTCCTCAGGAAGACCTTAAAAGTCAATAAAAGCTCCCTTAAGTCCAGAGGAGCAAGTTTGACCCATCCGAGAGAAAAAGTCAACAATGAGAAATAAGGTCAAGAAGTCCTCTGCAGTAGAGGTGGTTAGAGCAGGCATTGGTATACAAACAGAGGCGACAAATGGTGGGATGGAATAGGCCTCTACAGGATGTCTTTAGAGTGTAAATGATGGGTTTAAAAGGATAAAAAACCGGTTCTCATCTGTTAACCTTTTACTTGTGCAAGAAAAGATGGTTCTTGCAAGGGAAAAGGCAGATACTAAAGCAATCAAGTAGTCAGAACACCACATCCATTACACCAAAATCTTAAAATCTGAAACTGGCCCCACTCTTTCTACAGAGAAAAAAGATGTATTCATTAAGATGATCAAGAGAGCATCATACCTCCACCTCTGTGTGGCATCTTGTCAGAGAGGCAGAAAAATGAAAGCTCAATTGTTCAAGAAAGACCTTCCTAGAACACAGCAGACAGTCTGAAGAGTGGAAAAGAGACTGGTGTATCTCCAGCAGAGAGGCAAGAGGAAGGGGTAATGGACAGAAATCAGGAGACAAGCCCTAAAGTAGAAGACACAATTCCTGTTGCTTCCAGGTTGCCGCTCTTTTCCCCCACTTAGCAAGCCCCACCCACCTGGTGCCTTCCTGGTTGCCGCTCTTTTTCCCTTCACAATCACAGCATCATAGATCAGCCATCTTGGCAAGGCCTCACGTTAGAGCAAATAAGCAGATTACAAAAAGCCTCAATCGACCTGGGTTCTTGGGCTGGTGAAATCATGCCCAAAAACGTGTAGAATTTGTGCAATGATCAAATGATTCAAATTATCTCGCATTTATCTCTTTTCTCCTCGCGTCGAGGTGTGCAGTGCATCAGTGCATGATAAAGGCTTACCATGCACTGGGAGCATTGTGTGGATGAAGGCAGCAAGGGTGCAGGGCTGCTGAGCGCAGAAAAGCAGGTCTTCCTTCTTCTAGGGTTGAACACAGTGGAAGGGCTAACCACCAGCCTCGTTGCAGGCCTTCAGTGTATCAAGCCGGCTTCCGCCTCTCAGTTGCTATGATTGGCTGAAGAGGACCAAGGCAGCCAATTTGTATTTGTATTTGTATTTGTTTTATTTGTATAGTGCACCTGGCACAAAGGCATCTGGGAGCATATCTTAGGTTGCATTACAAAATTCAAACAGCAACAATGTAGACATGCAGCACTTGGATAAAATGTTATAATCATTACAGAATATACAGTACAACATGGCTGGCCAATTAAGCAAAAGTTAAAGAATGTACAATACAAAAAGCTTACATAATATTTTACCCTATATTTACCGAACAGTGCAAGGTAAGTGAGATTGCGGATGATGAGTTTAATATTGAGGAGGTGGGCAGGGGTTGGTTGCAGATGTCTTGGGCCAGGAGCCACATATGGCTTTACTCTTGAAGGCATGGAAGGAGGTTTGAGCTCTGAGTGGGAGGGGGAACGAGTTCCATAATTTGAGGGCCAGGACAGAGAAGCTGGAGCCACCCGCTGTCTGTAGTGTATACCTAGGTAAATAGAGGCAGTGCGCTTAGGTTGCTCTCTGAGGGTGACTGGTAGTATGAGATGTGAAACAACTGGCCAGGTAGCTAGGAGCCTGATTGGCCAGGTATGTATGCATGAGGGACAGAGTTTTGAGTGAGACTCTTGGTGCTACTGAGAGCCAATATAGGCTACGTCTAGTGTCAGAAATATGCTGGTTTCTGAGGATGTTTAACGCAGCTCTGATGCCATTATTTTGGATAACCTGAAGTTTGTTAAGATTGCGTTGACTCATTCCTAAGTAGAGTGCATTGCAATGGTCAAGTTTGGACATGACAAGGGTTCTGGCAAGGATAGTACAATTGGCGGTGGAGAGGAAGGGACGGCAGGCTGTGATAAGTTTGCACGAATAGGCAGCTGCTGAGATTACAGCGTTAGTTTGCCTTGATAGAGATAAGGTGAATTTGAGATGGATACCTAAAGTTTTAGTATCGTTGGAGACCCTTAATGGGGTTGCCATCGATGATAAACGATTTGAAAGTAGGGTCAAGTTTGCTGAGTGGATGATGAGAGCCCAGGATAAGATGCTCTGGGCCTCATTACACGGAAGGCGGTAAGGGTTAACGGTCACCGGTAATGGTACCGTGACCGTTAACCCTTACCGCCTGATTACGAGGTCCCTTTGCGGGTTGGTACTTTAACGCCTGCTTTTTAGCAGGCGTTAAAAACCAACCTGCAAAGGGACCAGGGTGCTAATTATGGAAGCGCAATTTGCGGTACCGTAATTAGCACCTTCCCCATTCCCATTATGCCCTATGGGGCAAAAATGGGAATGGGGAAGGGCAATGGGGGAAGGGGGAATTACCACCCCACCAACCTTGGAATAGGGCGGTAATTCCCCTTTCCTCCAAGGCGGTGCTGGTATTTTACCGGCATGGACCAAGGTGCTAATAGCACCTTGGTCCGCCGCCTACCGTGTAATGAGGCCCTCTGTCTTCTCATCATTCAGACAGAGCTCATGTTTTGCCATCCAGGCCTGGATGACTAGATAAACGTTGTTCAAAACTTTGGTATCATCTAAGAGGTCCCTGGTAATAGGGATGAGTATCTGGGTGTCATCTGCGTAGTTGGTGTAGATGACACCCAGAGAAATAAAGACTATCAAAGAGTGGCTTTGTAAATACGTTATAAAGAGTAAGTGAAATGTAGGATCCTTGGGGGACCCCACATGGTACTGGAGAAGGTTCCACAGCAGTGGAAGGGGAGAAGACCCTCATAGTCTATTGGCCTGGAAAGATCTAATCCACGTGATGGCATTGTCCGAAAAGTGGGCTGCCGGTTTGAGATGCTGGCAGAGAATTTGATGTTTCACCAAATCAAAGGCTGCCGAAAGATCTAATAGTAACGGTAGCGCTAACTTTCTGTTGTCTTTCAGGTCCTCAATTTGGTTTTTAAGGTTGATGAGGGCAGTTTCTGTTCCGTGCTTGGGACGGAAGCCTGATTGTCTAAGTCCAAACAGTTTATTGCATTCCAGGTAGCCCTGGATCTGAAGATAAGCTGCGCGGTCCAGGATTTTGAGCAGGAAGGGAACGGTGGTGATGAGCCTGTACTTCGTTGGTATGTTGGGGTCTAAAAAAGGTTTTTTAAGAAGGGGGATGACCCAGGCATCCTTTAGGTTATCAGGGATGATGCCCGAGCTGAAGGAAGTGTTTATGAGGGCCGTGATGAAAGGGATTAGTTTATCGGTAGCCTCCTTAATGATGGGAGCAGGGCACGCATCACCCTGGCAATTAGAGGGTTTCAGATTGCTAATGATATTTTCGACCTCTAAGATAGAAAGAGGGGAGAAATTGAATGTCTGAGTGTGCACCGTGCAGGGGGTGATTCTGTGGGGAGAATCAGGCCGAGCGTCGGTAAGTAAGCTACTTTTTGGAATTCATTTTAGTTTGTAGTGTTGAGATTTTATTGAGGAGCGCCTTTTGAATATTGGCGCACCATGTGCTGTCTTTGCTGCAGGTGTCAGGGGGGGTAGAAGGAGATTCAAGTTCTTTGAGAACATTGAAGAGCTCTTTGGTGTTGGATTCAGCTAGCAGAATACGCTTATTGTATGTCTCTTTTTTAGCTTGGAAGATTGTTTCTTTATATTTAAGGGACACTATAATGAAGCTATCTTTATTGGTGTCAGATGGGTGGCTTTTCTAACACGCTTCAGATTTCCTCTTTTCTTTGAGAAGCACTCTCAGTTGTGGTGTGAACCACAAATTGAGATCTGCACATGATTTGGGTTTCCGTTGTTTAATGGGGGCGTTGGAATTCAAGACTTTATGTGCATGGAGTCGTTAAAGGTATCCACTAGGTCAGTAGGGTCAGTGCATGACAATGAGGCCTTGTTTAATAGAGGTAAGATAGGGTGGAGTAGTTTCTCTCTAGTAATGTCTTTTTTATTTCTAGTAAGAATTGGTGGCGCAATGTCCTGTTTAGTACATGCTGCAATGGCTTTGATGTTAAAAGTGATAGAATGGTGGTCAGACCAAACGCAGGGAAAGTTTTCCCGAAGCTGGATGATACAATTCAGATCAACCAGCCAATCAAGAGGTCTCCCCTTGTTGTGGGTTGGTTCAGGATGCAGAGAGAGAAGCCCAGATCTGTGAGGGTGTTGGCTAGGTCCAGTGTTTTGAGGTTATTAGGGTCTAGACAACCTAAGTTAAAGTCCCCTAATAGGATACTTTGGGAATTTGTCTTAGTTTTGTCTGCTAAAATGGCAGTAATGTCATCAGTGAAAGTGGTGATAGGTCCAGGTGGCCTATAAACACGGTGCATGGTGGCGATTTGATTAGGAGAAATTGGTAATTTGACCGTTAAGAGCTCAGCTGAAGGCATCTGTTGATAGGGTATGACTCTAAGGTTGAGAGAGCTTTTATGAATAAAGGCAACACCACCACCTTGGTTTGTGTTGCAGGCACATCTAATAATGGTATAGTCTGTTGGAATAGCGAGTGATAGTGAAGGGCCAGAGGCTGCTTGTAAGTCTTGGTAATTTCAAGGAAATCCAAGTCTTGAGTTGTGATAAAGTCTGCAATGTCGAATGCATGAGCAGGGATGGACCTAGCTTTGAAAAGGGCACCTTTAATGGATGTATCAGTGTTTAAGTGGGGTTTTCTCGAGTTAACGTTGGGCTTGACCAACTGAAGAGTGTTTTCAGTGCTTACTGTGGTTATGCTAGGCGGCGACATGCCTGAGTTGCGAGCTGATGTAGATATGGGGGAGGGGATGGGTGAGTGACGTACTGCGCTCGTGGATATGGACCCTAATCTGAAGTTCCTGAGGTGTAGGGTGCATGGTTGGTTCGATGTGGGTTTGCCTGCAAAGTGTTCCAGCCATAGAGCAGGAGCGTTCAGGTAAGGATTGGGTGGTACTGTCATGGGCATGGTTGTGGAGGAAGAGGGGTGCAGTGTGCTATACTATAGGGAGTAGCTTGATGGGGGTGAGCTCAGATGTGGTGCTAGTTTAGAGCAGAGGTTGGGGTGGTAGCTAATTACAACAGACAGACTGGGATTGGGTTGCTTGCTGAGTGTGCGTAAGGTAGTTACAGCAACTAGGTGTTGGGTGAGTGTAGAGGCCAAAGGAGTAAATATGCAAGATTACAGGAGAGAACAACAGAATATGTCAAAGATGCACATAATAAAGTGTGGTCAAGTGGATGCAATGGGATGAGGGCAGCAGGCTCAAGCTGAAGGGAACACCAGTGTGCATTATAGATCGACCATCTTGGCAAGGCCTCACGCTAGGGAAAATAAGCAGATTGCAAAAAGCCTCAGTCGACCTGGGTGCTTGGGCTGGTGAAATAATGCCCAAAAACATGCAGAATGTGTGCAATTATCAAAAAATTCAAATTATCTTGCATTTATCTTTCTTCCCCTTGCACAGAGGTGCTCAGCGCTACAGTGGATGAGAAAGACTTACCACGCGCTGGGAGCACCGTGTGGATGAAGGCAGCAAGGGTACAGGGCTGCTGAGCATGGAACGCAGGTCTTCTTTCTACCAGGGTTGAACACAGTGGAAGGGCTAAGCACAGGCCTCGTTGCAGGCCTTCAGTGTATCCGGCCGGCTCCCGTCTCTCGGTTGCAATGATTGGCTGAAGAGGACCAAGACAGCCAATGGGAGGGGGAACAGGCTCAAGCAGCACGGAGCACCAGTGTGCATCATAGATCGGCCATCTTGGCAAGGCCTCACTTTAGGGCAAATAAGCAGATTGCAAGAAGCCTCGAATGACCTGGGTGCTTGGGCTGGTGAAATTATGCCCAAAAACTTGCAGAATTTGTGCAATGATCAATTGATTCAAATTATCTTGCATTTATCTTTCTTCCCCTTGCACAGAGGTGCACAGCGCTACAGTGAATGAGAAAGTCTTACCATGCACTAGGAGCACAGTGTGGATGAAGGCAGCAAGGGTGCAGAGCTGCTGAGCACGGAAAATCAGGTCCTCCGTCTTCTGGGGTTGAACAGATTGGACATCATTAAACATCCATGCCCACTTTAAGTGGGCATGGATGTTGCACTGGAGATGCATGTTTGCATGTGAAGTGGTTGATGTATATGGCCCCACTACTCATATGTGTTTGGGATTGTGTTGTGGATGTGGTTGTTCTCTCATGGGTGACATTGCTATTGCCAAGGTTTTGTTTCTGTCGCATGGGTGTCACAGGTGTGTTGGCTGTGGTTATGTTGCCAGTGTTGGTGTTGCTCAGTGATTCTGATGAACCCAGTGATGATCACTTTCATGCTCAGTATATGTATTGAGAATGTCTGTGCTCTCTTATTTGTACTTTTGTGCAGGTGGCATTATTTTCACACACCATGGCTGCTGATGAATGTGTTACTCACTGAATGGCTGTCCGACATCTGTAGTTTTGATGAGTGTCTGCATAAGGGTGTTTGAGACTGTACATGTGCTTCAGGTGAATGTGTATCAACACCACCACTTGTTCCTCCCATGTATGTGATCATTAATTTCTCCATGCTGCGCATTATGTAAGACACATCTGTGTAGTGTGTGTATCTGTCCAACGGTGTACTATTGTGGGTGGGGATGTGATGGACCAACAATCACTCATACATATACGGAGGGTGTAACAACACATTTATGAGGATGTCTAGATACACCCAGGTGGGAGTCCTCCCCCATATATTTGTGGCTGGACATGTGAAGTCAATTGCTCAGGAGGGGTGTTTTGGTTCACCAGTAGTTACACCGGACATATAGTGACAATGTCAGCAATTGGGGTTGTTACAAATACAAGTTGAGTCAGTGATTGTGGACACAGATTTGTATGCAAACACACACAGGTTGTAGTTTAGATGATGTTTGCTCAATGTCCATCAACAGGTTACAGTAGGGTGTTGTGGGTGCACAATGGAGATGGTGACACTTCTGGTGGAATTTGTTGGGTATTGGGCTGTGTACTGGCATAGATTGGAGTTTTCATTTGGGCACAGGACTGGGTTCTTGTGGGGTGCAGTCCCAGGAGGACTCTGCCTAGTGTGGCCCTGTCCAGACCCACAGTCCAGCACTCACTGCATTATCCTTGTATGTGTGTCCAGCTGATCTGCTTAGTTATGACTCACATTCAACTCTGTCCATTTTATTCAGCTTGGTGCATGATCAGTAGACAGGATTGGTGTTGAGTGTGTCATGGTCCACCTCACGGTGCACATCAGGCTCTTCCCATGGGACCCCTGCCAGTGGCGGGGACCCACATGGCCCACAGCTTCAGGTCTCATATTCAGCATCAATCTGCCCTCAGGGCAATGGTGCAGTGTATGCACTGGGGACACACATGCCTGGTGTGGGGTGGCTGCCTTGCTGCCTTCCTGTCACATACATACATGTGCAGGTGGGGGATTTGCAGACTGAACCGCACAACTAGTAAGTGGGGTGGATAGTTCTCATCCAACGTTGTGCCCTCATTCGTGTGTGTTGATGGTGACAGCCATGTGACATTTATATGGTTCAGACCTGTGCCCTATTTTTAGATTCAAGGGGGATGCATGGGTGCTGTGTTGTGTGGTATTTTGGTGCACCTATTGTGTGCTGGTCCTTTTAGGGTGATGCATAGATGTGGGTTTATGTGTGCGGTATGGTGATTGGTTGGAGTACAGGGGTTAGGTTTGTTGGTTGTAGGTGCACTTTGCATGTGGGTGGCTCTGTTTAGTAGGTGTACAGGGGATGGGAATAGTGGATCTACATGCCCTTTACATTTGTGTGGCCAAGTTTGGTGGGTGTACAGGGAGTAGGAATGGTGGGTGTAGGTGCACGCTGCATCTGGGGTGTGCAGATTTATTTCATTCACTGGATTGTTGATGGTTGGTATGTTTGCAGCTAATGGTGATGCTTGTGGGTACTCACCATGCTATTTGTATATTTTTTCACTGCATCCGTGGTCACAGGTTGGAATATGCGCAAAACGGTCGGTTTCGGTGGCTCCTTAGGTTGCACTAGGGGTGTGTTGTGGGCGTGCCAGGTGCATTCCTAATTTCTTTACACTGTTAGTCCCTCCGTGGGCTTATTTCTATAAATCGCCTCCTCACGCAATGCATTTGTGCCATGCAGTCCTAGCGAACACACGCAACATTTTGCACATGATTTGCAAGTTTTTCTGTAAATCAAGCCCATGGTATTTTAAATATAGGGAGTCTGAGAATGAGAGTGTTCCACTGTTATTTGTCATTATCTCCCTCCACTACATAAGGAACATAATACAAAGATGTCACAGCATATGTGTAGTGCTAACTGGAACGTGCTTGTTTCTGACAGTTTTTACTACATGCATGCAGTTAATCCTTGTGCAGGTTTTTGATCACCAAGAGTTGTCCTGACTGCCGGATGCAGTACCGGGCAAGCTAAAATCCAGGTATTACACCATTCAGCCCAACGAAGATTGTGGGCCTGATTTACAAAGCGTTTTTAAATGAGATTTTCCCATTGAAAAAAGCTTTTGTAAATCAGGCTGTGATTTACAAAAGCGTTTCACATTAGAGCGATCCCATTGCAAAGGGCGGTGTAAATCAGGCCCCAAGCCTCTTCGTTTGAAGGTATGCAAAACCTACTTTACCCATTAAACTTACTTTTCGCTTTCTCGTGATTGTGTACATCCCTTTCCTTGTAGTGCTGAATTATATTAGCATTTCAACTCCAGGAGTATCAATGAGGTGCTATTAGCATGCTGTTGCAGCTCATATATAGGGCATTCATGGTGTGTTCCCGAATTATGGGCCCATTAAGTAGCAGAGGGTCTTATCAAGAAAGAAGAGGCAATACATAATAACACTTACAACCGTCTGTCTGGGCTGCAGCACCATTATACCATTTCAGAAAGAAAACCGCAGCAGCAACAAGAGGTTGCTCCCTCTGCAACACGAGATGGAGGAGCGCAACCACTGGGTTAGCATCAACAGGCTGATGCATGCCTAGCAGAGAAGGAGAAAGCTACCAAGATGAAGGCTACGTCGAATGATATATGGAAACATTACGTTAAAGTAGAACACACCACCTAATCCTGCAAGATACACAACTCTTTTTGTTTATCAAGGTCGTTCCACCAAACCTGTGATGTAAAAATTTGTTCAATAATAAAGATTGCCCACGCTAACAGCTCAGGAAGTCTTCATTCTATTAAAACAATGAGGCGAGCATTATGCTTTACTTTCTTTAATACTGAAACAATAGCTTTTCAAAATATACCTTTTAAACTTTAACATTTGTACTTGTTTTCTGTCACAACAAAGAAAAAGTATCTAAACTGAGGTTTAAAAGTCTAACTCCAGTGTTTACTCCCATGAGATTAACATAAACAAAGAGTCCAATAAAACCTACGGAGTGCTGTTGTCCTGACCCTATCTCCTGCTCCAATCAGCTCTCAGGTCAGTCTATAAGAACCTTGAACCCCAGGTCCTTTCCTCTTTCTTTTGCAATCCAGATCTTTAGTAACAAACTTAACAGTCTTATGAACGGCGAACCAAGAATCATTAACATGACTGTGAACAGTGTCCTCGAACTGCAACTGCCCGGAAATCCTGGGCGAATATAACGTAACTCTGCTTCGATGCCAGATCGTTCATGATCAGGCTGCTTTCTGGTCGTCTCCTAGGACAAACGGAGAACAATTTATAAGGGTGAGTGACAAGACAAAGTTGAACATTTGACATACTACACATAAGTTCATCTTTCGTCATCATCTGGGTGGGATATAATGCTCGCCTCCTTGTCTTTAATAGAATGAAGACTTCCTGATCTGTTAGCGTGGGCAATCTTTATTCTATGACATGACAGGAGGCTCGCATTATACTTGTTCAAAGCTCGCCACCACTCTATTTGTTATGTCGGATACAGGTTTAAAATAAAAGGTCTTAAAGGTCGACTAAGAGGAACAATCTGCTGCTTTCATTATATCCTGAAGTGGCACTCCTGCGGAGAAAGCTCTAGAAGCCATCGTGCCCCTAGAACAATGCGTGCCAAACTGAGACAGGTCAATCCCTGCCCATTGCATAACTTTGCGTACCCATCTAGCAATTGTCACTGTTGCTACTGCATGATAAGGCTTCCTACGCCCTATTAGCAGCTGTGTGACGCCTAGCGGTCTGTACTGCGCTGTGTCTGCCTCGTAATCTTTGATACATTGTGCAACACATAATTTCTTATTTTCGGCAAAATAAGGGTATGAGATAACTCGTGAATCTGATATAGTTTGTTTGGCTATCATAAAGGCCACTCCTTTCCGGATAGATTATCTTCCTATCCACTTCTAGTGCCTTCACGTCCGATACTCTTCTGCATGCTGTAAGACACAATAACATTGCTAGTTTGCCTGAAAGCTGCAATCGGGATAGACTACAGTTATCTGGCCATTCAAGAAAAGTCGAAAGACTTCTTTGACATCCCATAATGTTGTATATTTCGGTCCTGGGGGCTTCTTCAATTTCATGCCCCTTAGGAGTCGCAGGACTGAGGGGTGTTCTCCAATGGGGATACCCTCTACCTGATCATGTCCTGCTGATATTGTGGATCGTAATACTCCTATTGTCCTAAAGGCGTTACTTTCTTGAAATCTCATTGCTAGGAAGTTCAACAATGGTACTACAGGGGCAGAAACGGGATCCACACCTTGTTCTGCGCACCAGTGGACCCAACCATTCCATGCAACGTTATAGCTCCTAATGGTGGAAGGCTCCCATGAATCGCTGATGTAGTCTGCAGCGAGTTGCGAAATGCCAGGCAACTCCCATTTTCTCCTGAAACCTTGCAGGCCATCAGCCATACTGTGCCCGCTGAGATCAGCGGGTGCATTTTCCTGGTCGGGTCGAGTAGAAGGTCTGGCTGCTGACGAACTGTTTTTGGAAAATCCGTAGAAAGTTCCATCACTACTGGAAACCAGGGCTGAGATTTCCAGATGGGAAGCACCATTATTAGGTTTGCTTGCTCCCTGCGAACTTTCGCTAGCGCTCTCGTGATCATGAGAAACGGAGGGAAGGCATAATGGAGCACTCCTTTCCATGATTGGAGTAACGCGTCTGTGCCAGCTGCGCTCGGGTCTATCCTCCAACCGAAATACGTCTTGTTTGAGCGTTCAGTCTGGACACAAACAGATCTGTGTGTATGGGACCCCAGAGGTCCTGTAACAATTTGAACACTCTTGGATGTAGTTTCCAATTGCTGGAATCCACATGATATTGTGAGTTCCAGTCCGCTACTTCATTGAGAGTTCCCGGCAGGTATTCTGCTCTAACTACGATCTGATTCTGTAGGTAATAGTGCCAGAAATCTTTTGCTAACTCTACTAGCATCCGTGATTTTGTCCCTCCTAGTTTGTTTATGTACCGCACTGCTGAGATGTTGTCCATCTTGAGCAGCACCCAACATCGCACTTTTTCTTTCGTAAAGGCAAGGACTGCGAAAGACCCTGGACGTAGTTTGAGACAGTTTATGTGTAGCTGTAACTCTTGCTCTGACCAGTTCCCTCCTGTCTCTAAATTCTCTCATCTGACTCCCCACCCGGACCTGCTTGCGTCCGATTCTATAATGATGTCTGGAATATCTCCGAAGATCGCTCGGCCATTCCAGGCTTCCATGTTGTGGAGCCACCAATGAAGTTCAGAGAGCGCTTCTTGATCCAGAGTTATAAGTTAGTGATAACAGAGCCCTCCTTGTAGGTGTTTTATCTTGAGCCTCTGTAATGCCCGAGAATGAAGTGGGCCCGGAAAAATTGCTTGAATTCAGACCGCTAGGAGACCCACTACTCTTGCGAGAGCTCGAAGAGAGATAATCTTCTTCGCTATCACTATTCTGAGCTCTTTCTTTATCGCTCTCACTTTGCGGTGTGGAAGCTCGAGGGTAGCTTTGACTGTGTCTATATTGAATCCCAGGAATTCTATATTCTGGACTGGTACCAGCTGAGATTTGTCCAAGTTCACTAAGAATCCTAGAGAGGACAAGAGTGTGAATATCCATTGTAGGCTCTTGGAAAGAGTCATTTTGCCTGAGCCCAGGACAAGAATGTCGTCCAGGTAAATAATCATGCAGAATCCTTTTTCTAGTATAGCCGCTGCTACGGGCCTCATCAGTTTGGCACCAAGGCGCGGATGCCAGGCCGAACGGAAGACATGTGAAATGCCATGTCTCCCCATCCCACCGGAACCGTAGATATCTCCGAAACTCCTGAGCTATCGGAATTGTAAGGTAAGCGTCTTTGAGATCTAATCTCGCCAACCAGTCTCCTGTTCGGAGGAGATCTCGGAGAAGATGGATGCCCTCCATCTTGAAGTGGTTGTAAATAACCCACTCATTCAGACTTTTTAAGTGTATAACTGGTCGTATTTTGTCCCCTCCGTGTACTAAGAACATATTGCTGAGGAATCCTGGTCCTCCTTGTATATCTTTATCTATAGCATTTTTGTCTAATAGGTTGAGCATCTCGTTGTGTAACAACGTTGCTTCCTCTTGGGATACCCAGATAGGATGGGGTTCTGAACTCTGTATTTGGTCTCCTATGAACTCTAGTCATAACCCCGCTACTGTCTGTAATACCCATGCATCGCGCGATAACACCTGCCATGCACTCAGAAACTGAAGGGTTCTCCTTCCTACTCTTAAGCTCATTGCACTCACCTCCTGAGGCATTGGGTTGTCGATAGGAGCCTCTCAATCTATGACCTCTGGGGAACCTGGCTCTGGATGGGAAGAAGGTGTCTTGTTGCTTCCATTCCCAGTATTGGGCGTGCGGCCCCTGGGGTCTACAGTGATAGATGAAGCGACCGGATGTACGACCCCTGTAACGTCCGGTCCCGGAAAAAACTCGTCCTGGGAAGATCTTTTTGATTGAGCTTTGGGCTCTGTCCAGAGCCGAATATGTGCCCACAAATTGTGACATTTCTTTTGCGAACGCCTCGCCAAATAGAAGACCTCTGGCACCTTCACCAGCTTCATATGAGGCTAAGTCACTTAGCTTATTGTCAATTTTTAGAAGGATGCCCCTTCTTCGTTCAGATGACATAGTGCAGTTTGCATTGCCCATGAGACAAACTGCTTGTTGCACCCAGTTAGCTAGGGAAGACGCATCTACTGGTATTCCAGTGTCTTTGGCTTTTTCCGCAAGGTCCATTATTTTCGCTAATTGACCTACAATGACGAGGAGCTTATCTTGGCATCCTCGCCAGGCGCGGTCGATCCCTTTCCGGATATCCCGTGCCGTTTTCGTCACAATGGTGACCATTTTGTGGTCCAACTCCGGTGTTTCCGCTAGCTTACTTGGCAACTCTGGCCTAGGACATTCTGAGCGCATTCTTGACCGTACCTCTCTATCCAGAGGTTTCCTTATATGTTGCGCTGTGTAGGCCGCCACTCTAGGTGATGGGACCCATTCCGAAGATTTCAGGTGTCTGATAGCTTCTGGGTCGAACATATCAGTGGTGCCGTCTATTTCTTGCGGGTCGATCTCGTCCTCTGCGTGTTGAGCGGGGTCGATCTCGTCACCACCCTCATCATCTGGCATATAGCCTTCATCATTCTCCCCTAAATTGCTCACCCCTGGGATAGGGGGTCTGTCCTGGCTTTGCTTTTTCTTCTCCATGAAGTTTCTTTTTAGCCTAGCGACAGGGTTGTCTGGTCTTTGGGGAGCAATATCCTTCCTTTCTAAGTTGCTCGGGGGGGTCAAAGAGTGTTTACTCTTCCGAGCTGCTTTCTGACCCTTAGGTTCAACCCCTTCTGAGGGATGTCTGGCTGACAGCTGTTCTTCAGATTCTTCTGCCTTTCTCTTCTTGGCAAGCTGAGCTTGCTGTTCTTGAATCATAGCTTCAAGGATGTCAAGCCTTTGTGGAATAGGTTGCACTCCTTGCGATACAGCTTTTGATAAGGAATCTCCCAATACCATTTTAAAACTTTGAGAGAGATCAGTGTCTTGTTGATAAGGACTCTCACCCCACTCTTCCTCTGACCACACTGGTGAGGTGGAAGGTGTAGCACCGGGGCTTTTGCATTGTGCCATCTTTGGTGTTGGTAAAACCAACTTCTGGGCTGTCAGCAGGGGATCCAAGGCAGCCAGGCACCTGTCTTCAGCTGTATCAATCGACAGGATTTGTAATTCGCTGCTTCAGGAAGAAGTAATGTGCTTTTTGCAAACAAGTTCCCCTTTAAACATGCTCCGGTGTAAGAATATCTTCTTTTTTTTTAATATAATACTTTGATCCGGTATTGAGAGGTAGCTTTCAATCCGCTCATCGCGTTCGCAATGTAAACAATTGCGCGCGCGAGTGGAGAAAGCCCTCAGGGGATGCCGGGAGATCTCACTCCTCCCGCTCCCCTGGGTCCTGCAGCCCAACGTGTTTGCTGGCGCGGCCCTTCGATCTGAGGAGCGGGGCCGGGGGCCTGAAGTGAGCAGGGTCGCTCGCGGCACAGACCCCGCCTCCTCCAAAAGGCATAACCTGAACCACGGTGCACGGCAAGCACTTAGGCCCGCAATTGAAAATACTAGTAGGTAAAATAATACTTATACTGAATTAAGCAATATAATTATATACGCACTGCATACGGCGTTTAAATCTATAAATATATTCTCAATCAACCGAATATTGTGAAACAAATAACGCGAGGTACTTATCTTTTGGCAGCAAAAAAGAAAGAGGAAAGAAGCTGGGGTTCAAGGTTCTTATAGACTGACCTGAGAGCTCATTGGAGCAGGAGATAGGGTCAGGACTACAGCACTCCATAGGTCTTATGGGACTTTTAGTTTATGTTGATCTCAAGGGAGTAAACACGGGAGATGGACTTTTAAACCTCAGTTTAGCTATTTTTTCTTTGTTGTGACAGAAACAAAGTACAAATGTTAAAGTTTAAAAGTTATATTTTGAAAAACTATTGTGGCAGGATAAAATAAAGTAAAGCATAATGCAAGCCTCCTGCCTTGTCATAGAATGTGTATTTAGATTAATCGGTATCGAGTTGGGATGAATGACTACATGCCTATGTAAATCACTACAATTAAAAGGAATATTCTGCGCTCATAATTATTTAAGCACATGTTATCAGAAGGGGGCAAAAAGGTGCCAGTTGTCCATTTTAATAGGTACACTGGACACCCTCGGGGGCTGCGATCGATTGCAAAGTTTTGCTGAAAAGACCCCAACCTGTACCCTCAGAGATACAGCAACACAATGCTTCGTAGGTTACCCTCCCAGTCTCAGACATAATGTACCCAGTTGTTTCCTGGCTATGGTCCCAGTCACAAAGATATTGTTCAAAGTCACTTCTTTAATACATGTCATCTGGTGACTTCTCAGCTGGACCTGGTCTCTCAGCACCTTAACACTGTCTACTCCTTTGTTCGAGCTCTTCCAACTACTTTCTTCACTCCTCCTGCACTTTTGCCTAAAAGAGGCCCTTTTATTGTGCCTGGGATTGGCACTGATTTCCTGAGAGGCTGGGATAAGGAATGGGGTTGTGTGTTTGTCTGATAATTGTTTGCGGTGAAATTTCTGCAATAAATCTGCTCGAATTAGAACAATTATCAGACAAACAAACAACCCCAATAAATATGAAACCGAAATGTGGCCACCCCGACCCACCCTCCCCTATCTATCTGTGTGCTCGCCTGCATGTCCTCTGCACCCCTGCAGTGTCAGACATGGGCGTAGGACATGGAGGGAGACAGGGAGGACTAATCCCCCCACAATTGTAAGTGGGGGGGATGTAACGTCATTTATCCCCCCCAGAATATGTTTGGTGTGTCATAGAGGGATCTGTTTTTGAATTGGGGGGAGGGGCGGCGTACTATGTAAGCAGCCCTCTCCCCCCCAACCCCCAAAGCATGGGGGCAATACCCTGGGGGCAGATGGGTGATCATCTGCCCCCAGGGAAGGGGGCAAACAAAAAAAATATCTATATTTTTTAAATGTAATTTTGGGGAGGTGCGGGGGGTGCCACTAGCCACCGGGGATTTTTGCAAGGGGGTGGCCCTCTCCCCCCACCCTAAGTGGATGGGGCACCTATGTAGCCCTCCCTGGGGGCAGATTTCTGCCCCTAGGAAGGGGTACATGAGATACACCCCATCCATTTGGGGTGGGGGGAGAGGCCACTGCAAATATTGGCAGATCCGGCCCCCAAGCCTGGGGCAGTACGTTTTGCCCCCTCTTGGGGCAGATGGCCACACACATGTGCCAATCTGCCCCTAGGAAAGGGGCAAAACAAAAATAAAACAAATTATAACTTGTTTTGGGAGGGTGTGGAGGGCCACTGAACCACCATGGATGTTATTAGTGGAAAGGGGTTGCCCTCTCCCCCCACCCCAAATGGATGGGGGGCATCTCATGTAGCCCTCCCTGGGGGCAGATTGCTATATTGGGGTTATCAGTGGGTTAGCCTTTTCCTTTTGTGCCCAGGTAGGTGCACCCACACATATGAGGTACTGTTTCCATCGGGACACCTGTGGGAATGCAGGAAGGTAAGACATCTGCTGTTGGTTGTGTGTTTTGGTGGATGGGCAGAGGGAAATGTCACTGAAATTTGGTGGAAAAAACACACTTTTCAGACATTTCACTCTGGACACCAATCGAAACACATGACCAACAACACATGTCCTACCATCCTGCGTTCCCACAGGTGTCCCAACAAAAACAGTACCTCATATGTGTGGGTGCACCTACCTGGGTGCAAAAGGAAAAGGCTAACCCACTGGTAAGCCAAGCCGTTCGGCAGAGCATATTTTGCTCATGTGGACAACATACAGATTTCGGCCTATGGTGTCGAAGCCACCAAGGAAAACAGGGAACCTCATGCATTTCCGAAAAGAGGACACCCGTGGGAATCCACAGAGGTCTGACTTGCGCGAATCGCCCCATAATTTATTACCCACAATCCCCGGCAAAGTCAGAAACGTTACGACCGCCTACATTTGGGGAAAAAAGGGGCCAAATTTGGCCGAGATATTTTATGTAACAAGAAAGTTACAAGGGATTGAATGACGACATACCGAAATCACCAAAAAAGTCCTTGGCAGAAATACCTATGGCAGTTAAGGGGTTAAGACGGTGAAGCCTCAGAAGAGATATCATTTGTAAGGTAGCTCAGTGAGTTAATGCTCCAAATGCAGATTGTACACAGGAATATGTAACACCTATGTTCAGCACCTGCCTTAATCTTCCGGTGGGATAATATGCAGAGCAAATGCATTCAGTTTCCGATGCAACACAGCATTTTCCAGGTCAATTGGTTCAGAAAAAGTGGTGGGAACACTATTACTGTTGCTTTTTGTAATTGGCCGGATTTTTGTGCATTTTCGGGAGTTCGGGAGCCGAGTGGACACATCAGGACCCCCTGTATTTCCTGCTCCACCAGACAAATGCAGCCTTACTGCCATCATGGATTCTCATGCTCGAATTAAGGAAAGGGATTCCTCTGGGATCTCCTTGGAAATTAAACCTGGTAAAAGCGGACGGAGTCCATAGGAAGCCATTGTCAATTCCGCCAATAATCGCTAATTGTGCTAGGTATTTACACTCTTCCACAGTGGAAAAGCAATGTGATTTCACCTACCTTTTACACTAAAATCTTCAATTTTGTGACGGAAAAGTAAAAACTTGTGCCAATGGAAGTGGTCCACTCCATGCAGTTTACTTTGCGCCTTGATGCTTGTGGGTTTTGCGTGATGCTACACATGTAATAAATAAATAAATACATTTAACCTGACCCCAGATAAATGGCAATTCATGATCGGAATGATTGAGCATGGCATGTCGCTGATAAGAGTGTGTGATTCTTGAGTGTGTTGGCAAATTCCCTTAATTGCCATCTCACATTAAACAGGTGCTTAAACCCATCAGTGTGGATTGCACAATAATAATTCGACAGAGGTATTTCAAATGGCCAATTTAGCTCTTTGGGTGACATTGTCAAAGTGGGAGAATGTTGCCCAGAATGTGCCACTTTCTCTGCGGAGTGAACTGTGCCCAGCCCTACTCTTTCTGTGTGTTTCTTCCCCACAGGGCGACAGATGCCGACTCAGACATGGGTAAGTCTCAGGTCACAAGCCTTGTACCCTAGTTGATGTGGAAATGGATTCCAGACTTCCGAGGCTGATAACATTAGTAAGATTGAGTTACATGCCATCTGACAGGTATGTGTGATAAAGTTGCAAAACAGTGCTATTAGTGGGCTAAAACAGGAGGCAATGTCTGCCCACCGTCAAAGGGTATGTACGACCAAAAGTAATAGGCCCCTCACCCCATCATGGCTGTAAGGGCCGGGCTCCAAACCAGGGCAAGAATGCCCTCCAATCATCCATGCCCACGAGTAGGGTGCCCCTCGTGCTCCAGGAATCCTGTTGAGCAACCTCTGTGCTTTCCAGGTGATACTAACATTATTTAAAGCCATAAGTCTAAAAGGTAATCACTTAATTGCAGCTGGAAATTAGCTCCTTGCGTGATCAAAATGTCTTAACCAAGTGTGACATCATCCCCTTCATTTATAAGCAATATGTGTGTTCTTGCCTTTCTTCATCCACTGAATTACTGTTAGTAACAAAGGCAAGAGTTGTGTCTCTTGTGTAGGCATAAGGAAGGCAGTTGCCAGCCTCTGGCATAATATGCCCATGTTCTTCCAATATTGGCTAGCTGTTACCCTCTTATGGTCAGGTAGAACCATTATGGCAGTGACTGGCAAATGCCTTTCTCCAGCAGACAGCAAAGTGGAAATAAGAGGCCAATTCAAGACACAGAACAAATAGCAGTTAAGACAGACTGCAGCTGCCATTGCTGTGTTAGGGAGAATATGTTGAGTGTTCAAGCAAGGCGTTATGTAATAAGCAAGCAAGCAGTGAGCCAAGGGAGAGGAAAAGAAAGGCCAGAGGGGCTCTTTGAATAGTGTAACAGGGCAGAGGACCCATGCTCTGCCGTCCTAGTAACATATGAGAGAATCAAATGGATCAGGCTTTTCAGCAAATGTTAAACGAGAAAGGAACAGAGTCCAGCTCTGCATTCAGAATAACAAAGGAAAAGAAAGGCTAGGCTCTAAAGCCAGCATGAGATGGAATAAGAGGGACCAGACTCATCATGAGAGGCTGGCCCGGCCCTCACAGGAGCACTAGAGGGGGGCAGCCCACATAGCGGGCTGCCCCTCTGGCCACCCCCCTGGGTCCACATACACCCCACTTACTAAGCATCCCCCGGGTCTGACGCATCCGGCCGCGGAACTGGGGAGTGCGTATAAGGGGGTGGGCTTGCAATCGCTCATCCTCCTTATTTGCTGTACACCCCTCGAAGGACATTCAAAGCAGCATCATCACACACCTGGTCCCTCTACTCCCATAACAGAGCATTCTCAGAGGTGCAAACAAGATTTCCTCTTTCTTTGAAATCCCCATTCTTCCATTCCAAGAGACACACACGTCTCCTTGCCCCACACAAAAAAAAGTAGCAACTTGCAGTTGGTAGAAAAGGCAGCAACTCCTTTATTTGGCTTGAATCTGCTTACAGTTGATCTGCCTCTTAACGAGCTGGCGTCCTAGCTGTGGCCCACTGAAAGTAATTGTTATTTCCTCTCTCTTACCATGAGCTCATAGTCAGATGACAAATCCAGAAATCCAACATATAAAGACATGTTCTTTGCTGCTGCATACTTTAATTGTATTCTGTTTTCTTTTCTTCTTTTCTCTTGTTTTATACATATTTGTAATTTAATATGTACTGCTATTTTAATTTTAATGTTGTGAAAAGTCGAGTTCTTTGACTAAAACACAATAAATCAAGAAAGCAAAGTCCCCAAGGTGTCCCCTGCCCCCCCCCAGATTTTATGTGTCTCCTACGCCCCTGGTGTCAGATCTGTCCCTATAACACATGTCCGATACAACACCGCAGGGTCCTCTTTTCTTTTTTTTGGTACATTTTACTTTTTTAGTCCCCCGCCTCCCATGTTGAGGAAGCGTGAGACACTACCATGGCCTCCCAAAGTCCTGAACTAAAATGCTTCATTGACAATAATATCAAAATATCATAACAATAAACCACAGATTATCCCAGGTATCAAATTGTTAGTTTATAATTATAAAACATACTGAACAATTAGCGCAGATGTTGCAGGGTGTCCCCCACTCCCCATGTTCAGTGTTTTTGGCCTTGGGGAGTTGTGGTGGTGTCCAAGTTTGGTGAAAAGCCAGTAAAAAAGTTTAAACTCTTTTGTTTGTCCTGGGACTATTTAGTTTATGTTATTGGGCCTCATTACCGGAAAGGATGCCAGTGCCGGTAACCCCATACCTCCGTATTCTGAGGTCCCTTAGTGGGTCGCGCTATGGGCGCCTGGTTTTACCAGATGGCCATAGCGGGAGCCGCTAAGGGACCAGGGAGCTAATAACGGGCCCGCTATTAGCGGGCCCGTTATTAGCTCCATCCCCATTCCCATTGAGCCCTATGGGGGCTCGAATGGGAATGGGGAAGGGTTCTCAGAATGGGGACTTACTGGGTCCTCCAAGGTTGGAATGATCCGGTAAGTCCCTATTTTGAGAACCCGGACCTGGAATGCGGTAAGGGGGTAGCCATGGTGCTAATAGCACCATGGCTACCTCCTACCTCATAATGAGGCCCATTACCTCTCTGGGAGCTGTGGAGGATGGTAGAGGCACCAAGAGGTCTGGGCTGTCTGGATGCATAACTTCCAGTATCAGAGAATGTTTCCCCAGATTGCCAGTGCTTTGGTATGTGGTCAGGGACATAACTCTGGAAAGTTGTGAAAGGTTGAAAGTGTACTAAATGTTTCCTTCCTGGACCCATCCATAATGTTGCCCATATTCGGGAGGCTGTGATATCAGGCGAGGATTATTGTGAGTAATGCAAATAATGTTCATGAACATATTGTAAACAGATGTGTTTAGTCAATGTGCAGTGAGATAACATTATTTGCCGAGGATCACACACTTTGGTTAAGCAGCATGCTACAAGCCACTTGTTTTATGGCTGGACTCCTGGTGATTGTTGGGATACATCGCATGACCCGAACTATGCGCATTTAAGTGCACGTATAAGGGAAAACAATTACTAGCTGCAAGAATAATATATGCCTGGTACTTTTGCCCCTATAACGGAAATCAAAAACTGCACCCATGAATATACGCACAGTAAGTGAAAACATATTTTAAAGTGAAACATAAAGAAGTAGTTCAATTGACCTTCTTAGAAAAAAGCGCTTAAGACAAGCTAGCATTGGACTTTTTAAAAGGTAATGATCACCAGAAAAATAACATAATTATGAAAGATTCTCACTTTTTAAACCCAGCAATCTGTTGTGAAATAATTGCTGGAAAAATCATTCCCAATATGAAACTATTGCTTGTGGTCTTGTGGGCAAGCATCTGCACTGGGAACATGACAACTTGAATAAAATCCTGGTAGGCAAATACTTGAGCAAACTTGCCAACCCCCAAAATCCCAAAGGGTTGCGTCCGCCATCTGAAAGAAAGTTATGCTGTCCACCTACATGTGTCCTTTACTTGTGTCCTGAAAAGCAATCACAATCAGGGGAGTATAACTGTACTACTGTCTAGGATTGAAAACTGTCTTGGCACATCGCGGGAAAACACTCATGAGTTACTTCCCCTCTCATCATTTCCCCTCCTCACCCCCATGTCTGGCTTTCATCAATCCTTTTCATCAATACTTATGATTTATAAAGATAACGTGAAAAGTACACATACCATAGTGTCACTCAAATATATAAATGCTTATAGAACTATGTTAGGCAAAACGTGTAGCATTGTGGTTATCATTTCCCCAGAATTCTATTATTATTATTATTATTATCATTATTATTATTATTATTATTATTATTATTATTATTATTATTATACATTTTTTGTATGTGCATCTTGCCGAAAGTCCTCAGTGCGCACAAGCACAGAATATAGGATTCATAGGAAGTATTCGCTGTCGGGCAGAAAATCTAAGGACAGTTTAATCTTTGGAATTAAAAATAAAGGTTTTAATAGCTTTCTTAACATGGATACAATCCAGGATATTTCTGAAGTCGGGTGGAATGAAAGACAGGGGGTGAAGCATTAAAGCTAGTTCCGCCAAAGTTCTGTAATTTAAAGCAAGGCTGGAATAGTTTTTTAAGGCTGTTAGACCAAAGAGATTGCATAGTTGGAGCTTTCTTAATTCCCCTCGACAAATACACAGGGGCTTGATTAGACAGGCACTTAAGAGTCAAAGACAATATTTTGGAAGTAATTTAGGGGGCAATTCATAGAATTCAGCGCACAAGTGGCGCACGCGGCTGGCGCACAGTGTGCGCGTGCGAATCCCTGCGCCAGCCGCGTGCGCTAAAATCCATTTCCGCGCACAGCGTATTCATGGATTCCAGCCACCAAAACCAGCCGTGGCGCACAGTGGCGCAGCAAACCTGCAGCAGCGCCAGTTACGCCCCCAAGAACGCCTCTCGTGCAGGGAAAAGCCAACAATATACCCAATCCAGCGCAAAGGGCTGCGCTAACCCTGTACCAGCACGGCAAGCGGGCTACGTGTATCACTGGGGTGCGCGGGAAGTACCTCACGCGATTGGGCCCGTGCGAGCAGGGTACGCGTATCTCAGGGGTGCGCAGGAAGTGCCACATGCGATTTCAGCAGGGTACGTGTACTTCAGGGGTGCGCTGGAATTTCCATACGCGACTGGGGGTACGCGTATCCCAGGGGTGCGCAGGAAGTGCCACACGCAATTTCAGCAGGGTACGTGTATTTCAGGGGTGCGCGGGAATTTCCACACGCGATTGCGGGTACGCGTATTTCAGGGGTGCGCGGGAATTTCCACACGCGATTTCAGCAGGGTACGTGTATTCCAGGGGTGCGCGGGAAGTTCCACACGCGATTCCATCAGGGTTCGTGTATTACAGGGGTGCGCAGGGAGCACCACACGTGAATTGCACGTGTGGGTCCTCCCAGGTGTTCCCTCTACACCCTCCACGGCCCCTGCAGGTGGCTCACACCACAGGGGCCTACCCTGCACATGTCCTGCAGGCACACCATCCACCATGGCCATGACCCCCAGCCAACCCACATGTCAACTTGCACTACTGCCCACCAACGCATGTCCCCCTGCACCCCCAGTCACCAGGGGCACCCTCCACCAGGCCCCACCCATGTCTCCCAGCACCCCCACCCCCCAGCAGTGCAGGGGCACCCACCACCAGGCCCTCACCCATGTCTCCCACCACCCCCACCCCCGGCCACCAGGGGCACCCACCACCAGGCCCCCACCCATGTCTCCCACCACCCCCACCCCCCAGCAGTGCAGGGGCAGCCTCCACCAGGCCCCCACCCATGTCCAACTCATGTCTACAACCACCCACACCCCCCAGCACTGTGGGGCACCTACCAGCAGGCCCCCACCCATGTCCAACTCATGTTCCCCACCACCCCCACCCCCCAGCAGTGCAGGGGCACCCACCACCAGGCCCCCACCCATGTCTCCCACCACCCCCACCCCCCAGCAGTGCAGGGGCAGCCGCCACCAGGCCCCCACCCATGTCTCCCAGCACCCCCACCCCCCCAGCACTGTGGGGCACCTGCCAGCAGGCCCCCACCCATGTCCAACTAATGTTCCCCACCACCCCACCCCCCAGCACTGTGGGGCACCTGCCAGCAGGCCCCACCCATGTCCAACACATGTTCCCCACCACCCCCAACCCCCAGCAGTGCAGGGGCAGCCTCCACCAGGCCCCCACCCATGTCTCACACCACTCCCACCCCCCAGCCACCAGGGGCAGCCTCCACCAGGCCCCCACCCATGTCTCCCACCACCCCCACCCCCCCAGTCACCAGGGGCAGCCTCCACCAGGCCCCCATCCATGTCTCCCACCACCCCCACCCCCCAGCAGTGCAGGGGCAGCCTCCACCCGGCCCCCAGCCATGTCACACACCACCCCCACCCCCCAGCCACCAGGGGCAGCCTCCACCAGGCCCCCACCCATGTCTCCTACCACCCCCACCCCCCAGTCACCAGGGGCAGCCTCCACCAGGCCCCTACCGATGTCTCCCACCACCCCCACCGCAAGCAGTGCAGGGGCACCCACCACCAGGCCCCCACCCATGTCTCACACCACCCCCACCCCCCAGCAGTGCAGGGGCACCCACCACCAGGCCCCCACCCATGTCTCCCACCACCCCAACCCCCCAGCAGTGCAGGGGCAGCCTCCACCAGGCCCCCACCCATGTCTCCCACCACCCCCACCCCCCAGCACTGTGGGGCACCTGCCAGCAGGCCCCCACCCATGTCCAACTAATGTTCCCCACCACCCCACCCCCCAGCACTGTGGGGCACCTGCCAGCAGGCCCCACCCATGTCCAACACATGTTCCCCACCACCCCCAACCCCCAGCAGTGCAGGGGCAGCCTCCACCAGGCCCACACCCATGTCTCACACCACTCCCACCCCCCAGCCACCAGGGGCAGCCTCCACCAGGCCCCCACCCATGTCTCCCACCACCCCCACCCCCCCAGTCACCAGGGGCAGCCTCCACCAGGCCCCCATCCATGTCTCCCACCACCCCCACCCCCCAGCAGTGCAGGGGCAGCCTCCACCCGGCCCCCACCCATGTCACACACCACCCCCACCCCCCAGCCACCAGGGGCAGCCTCCACCAGGCCCCCACCCATGTCTCCTACCACCCCCACCCCCCAGTCACCAGGGGCAGCCTCCACCAGGCCCCTACCCATGTCTCCCACCACCCCCACCGCAAGCAGTGCAGGGGCACCCACCACCAGGCCCCCACCCATGTCTCACACCACCCCCACCCCCCAGCAGTGCAGGGGCACCCACCACCAGGCCCCCACCCATGTCTCCCACCACCCCAACCCCCCAGCAGTGCAGGGGCAGCCTCCACCAGGCCCCCACCCATGTCTCCCACCACCCCCACCCCCCAGCACTGTGGGGCACCTGCCAGCAGGCCCCCACCCATGTCCAACTCATGTTCCCCACCACCCCCACCCCCCAGCAGTGCAGGGGCAGCCTCCACCAGGCCCCCACCCATGTCTCCACCACCACCACCCCCCAGCACTGCGGGGCACCTGCCAGCAGGCCCCACCCATGTCCAACCTTAGTTCCCCACCACCCCCACCCCCAGCACTGTGGGGCACCTGCCAGCAGGCCCCCACCCATGTCCAACTCATGTTCCCCACCACCCCCATCCCCCAGCACTGTGGGGCACCTGCCAGCAGGCCCCCACCCATGTCTCCCACCACCCCCACCCCCTAGTCACCAGGGGCAGCCTCCACCAGGCCCCCACCCATGTCTCCCACCACCCCCACCCCCCAGCAATGTGGGGCACCTGCCAGCAGGCCCCCACCCATGTCCAACTCATGTTCCCCACCACCCTACCCCCAGCACTGTGGGGCACCTGCCAGCAGGCCCCCACCCATGTCTCCCACCACCCCCACCTCCCAGCAGTGCAGGGGCAGCCTCCACCAGGCCCCCACCCATGTCTCCCACCACCCACACCCCCCCGGGCACTGGGGGCACCCACCACCTGGCCCCCACCCATGTCTCCCACCACCCCCACCCCCCAGCAGTACAGGGGTAGCCTCCACCAGGCCCCCACCCATGTCTCCCACCACCCCCACCCCCCAGCACTGTGGGGCACCTGCCAGCAGGCCCCTACCCATGTCCAACTAATGTTCCCCACCACCCCCACCCCCCAGCACTGTGGGGCACCTGCCAGCCGGCCCCACCCATGTCCAACGCATGTTCCCCACCACCCCCAGGCCACAGCAGTGCAGGGGCAGCCTCCACCAGTCCCCCACCCATGTCTCACACCACACCCAACCCCCAGCCACCAGGCGCAGCCTCCACCAGGCCCCCACCCATGTCTCCCACCACCCCCACCCCCCCAGTCACCAGGGGCAGCCTCCACCAGGCCCCCACCCATGTCTCCCACCACCCCCACCCCCCAGCAGTGCAGGGGCAGCCTCCACCAGGCCCCCACCCATGTCTCACACCACCCCCACCCCCCAGCCACCAGGGGCAGCCTCCACCAGGCCCCCACCCATGTCTCCAACCACCCCCACCCCCCAGTCACCAGGGGCAGCCTCCACCAGGCCCCTACCGATGTCTCCCACCACCCCCACCGCAAGCAGTGCAGGGGCACCCACCACCAGGCCCCCACCCATGTCTCACACCACCCCCACCCCCCAGCAGTGCAGGGGCACCCACCACCAGGCCCCCACCCATGTCTCCCACCACCCCAACCCCCCAGCAGTGCAGGGGCAGCCTCCACCAGGCCCCCACCCATGTCTCCCACCACCCCCACCCCCCAGCACTGTGGGGCACCTGCCAGCAGGCCCCCACCCATGTCCAACTAATGTTCCCCACCACCCCACCCCCCAGCACTGTGGGGCACCTGCCAGCAGGCCCCACCCATGTCCAACACATGTTCCCCACCACCCCCAACCCCCAGCAGTGCAGGGGCAGCCTCCACCAGGCCCACACCCATGTCTCACACCACTCCCACCCCCCAGCCACCAGGGGCAGCCTCCACCAGGCCCCCACCCATGTCTCCCACCACCCCCACCCCCCCAGTCACCAGGGGCAGCCTCCACCAGGCCCCCATCCATGTCTCCCACCACCCCCACCCCCCAGCAGTGCAGGGGCAGCCTCCACCCGGCCCCCACCCATGTCACACACCACCCCCACACCCCAGCCACCAGGGGCAGCCTCCACCAGGCCCCCACCCATGTCTCCTACCACCCCCACCCCCCAGTCACCAGGGGCAGCCTCCACCAGGCCCCTACCCATGTCTCCCATCACCCCCACCGCAAGCAGTGCAGGGGCACCCACCACCAGGCCCCCACCCATGTCTCACACCACCCCCACCCCCCAGCAGTGCAGGGGCACCCACCACCAGGCCCCCACCCATGTCTCCCACCACCCCAACCCCCCAGCAGTGCAGGGGCAGCCTCCACCAGGCCCCCACCCATTTCTCCCACCACCCCCACCCCCCAGCACTGTGGGGCACCTGCCAGCAGGCCCCCACCCATGTCCAACTCATGTTCCCCACCACCCCCACCCCCCAGCAGTGCAGGGGCAGCCTCCACCAGGCCCCCACCCATGTCTCCACCACCACCACCCCCCAGCACTGCGGGGCACCTGCCAGCAGGCCCCACCCATGTCCAACCTTAGTTCCCCACCACCCCCACCCCCAGCACTGTGGGGCACCTGCCAGCAGGCCCCCACCCATGTCCAACTCATGTTCCCCACCACCCCCATACCCCAGCACTGTGGGGCACCTGCCAGCAGGCCCCCACCGATGTCTCCCACCACCCCCACCCCCTAGTCACCAGGGGCAGCCTCCACCAGGCCCCCACCCATGTCTCCCACCACCCCCACCCCCCAGCAATGTGGGGCACCTGCCAGCAGGCCCCCACCCATGTCCAACTCATGTTCCCCACCACCCTACCCCCAGCACTGTGGGGCACCTGCCAGCAGGCCCCCACCCATGTCTCCCACCACCCCCACCTCCCAGCAGTGCAGGGGCAGCCTCCACCAGGCCCCCACCCATGTCTCCCACCACCCACACCCCCCCGGGCACTGGGGGCACCCACCACCTGGCCCCCACCCATGTCTCCCACCACCCCCACCCCCCAGCAGTACAGGGGTAGCCTCCACCAGGCCCCCACCCATGTCTCCCACCACCCCCACCCCCCAGCACTGTGGGGCACCTGCCAGCAGGCCCCTACCCATGTCCAACTAATGTTCCCCACCACCCCCACCCCCCAGCACTGTGGGGCACCTGCCAGCCGGCCCCACCCATGTCCAACGCATGTTCCCCACCACCCCCAGGCCACAGCAGTGCAGGGGCAGCCTCCACCAGTCCCCCACCCATGTCTCACACCACACCCAACCCCCAGCCACCAGGCGCAGCCTCCACCAGGCCCCCACCCATGTCTCCCACCACCCCCACCCCCCCAGTCACCAGGGGCAGCCTCCACCAGGCCCCCACCCATGTCTCCCACCACCCCCACCCCCCAGCAGTGCAGGGGCAGCCTCCACCAGGCCCCCACCCATGTCTCACACCACCCCCACCCCCCAGCCACCAGGGGCAGCCTCCACCAGGCCCCCACCCATGTCTCCAACCACCCCCACCCCCCAGTCACCAGGGGCAGCCTCCACCAGGCCCCCACCCATGTCTCCCACCACCCTCACCCCCCAGCAGTGCAGGGGCACACACCACCAGGCCCCCACCCATGTCTCACACCACCCCCACCCCCAGCAGTGCAGGGGCACCCACCACCAGGCCCCCACCCATGTCTCACACCACCCCCACCCCCCAGCAGTGCAGGGGCACCCACCACCAGGCCCCCACCCATGTCTCCCACCACCCCCACCCCCCCAGAACTGTGGGGCACCTGCCAGCAGGCCCCCACCCATGTCCAACTCATGTTCCCCACCACCCCCACCCCCCAGCACTGTGGGGCACCTGCCAGCAGGCCCCCACCCATGTCCAACTCATGTACCCCACCACCCCCACCCACCAGCACTGTGGGGCACCTGCCAGCAGGCCCCCACCCATGTCCAACTCATGTTCCCCACCACCCCCACCCCCCAGCACTGTGGGGCACCTGCCAGCAGGCCCCCACCCATGTGCAACTCATGTTCCCCAGCCAACATGTCAACACAATCTAGATCCCTGGTCCCTATGGTCAGCCTCCAAATGCAAAACACCCACCCGAGTATTGCATCCACCCACTCATAATTTGCAATTACATCACAGAACACCAATTGCAAGTTCCGAAACAAACACATTTCCCTCACATACACCCAATGGGTGTCAGTGAATCTCAAAACACATATCATGAAATGAATGAAACCAATGAGATACCACACATTGAAGTTCACCAAAAAAAATATGTATTAAAGGAAACATAAATAGAATAAAAAATGAAGAAACGGAAATGTGAATGTACAAAAATGAAAAGAAGCATGTCCGTTAAAAAAAGCAAAACCAAAAATAAAATTCCAAAGTACTGTTGTCCAAAGTCAATGTCCACAAAACAAAATCCAATGGGAAATAAAAAAGAAAGCCATTGCTCCATGGTTAAAAAGTGAAAAAATACAATCCAACTGTGAACTATGTACATGGGAACAAGCCAGGGTCCATTATCCCAACAAAATAAAGGAAACCTATCTAACTACACTAACTAATAAAATAAACTATATACAAAAATGTGGCCAATGTCCGAAAGGTCCAAATAAAATAAAAACAAAAATGAAACCTAAAACTACCTACATAACTATGTACAAGGGCAGCGGGCTAGTTTCATGGCTCACTTGTGGATGTCCCGGGTCAGGGCATCATCGAACTCCTCCTCAATGTCCTGGTGGCGGTTATCCTCCATGGCCCCGAGGGTCAGCAGGGCCGTCGACGTCTCCACCTCCAAACCCCTGCGGATTGCCTCGAGGCACTCGGCCCGCCTCAGGGCCCTCCGCATGGAGTTCTCCGCCCTGACCATTGTGAGCCGTGCCTCTTCCGCCCGCTGCCGCTCCGCATCTATGGCGTGGCCCAACCGCTGCCACACGGAAGACACTCTCTGTCCTGGGTCCTCCTGCCCTCCGGCCGATGCCTGCCCCTCCGATGTTGAAGGCCCGAGCCTTCATGGCTCCCACCACGTTGCTGCTGCTGCTGTGCCTCTGCCCGTGCACTGCCTCCTGCTGCCTGCACATCCTCTGCCGGCTGGGGTGCAGTCGTAGATGTGACCACCCCTGCTGGACGTCCGACTCCCGACTTTGGCAGGGATGCCTCCTCCACCAGCCTGGCCGCACCGTCAGAGGCAGCTCCACAGGGCACCCAGGTGACTGATGGGTGGGAAGATGGCACAGAGGACAACTGGTGCGTAGGGGGTCCAGTTGAGGAGGGGGTCGTAGCAAGCCCCATCAGACGGAGGAATCCAGACTGGGTGACCTGTCCCAGCAGGCTGACGTGGTCAACGAGCCATTCGAGATGACTTGCAGTCTCTTCATGAAAAGACTGCAGGTCACCTTGCATGGCCCGTTGACGCAACGCCACACCAGCCAGGACAAGCTCAACCCGGACCTGGATAGCCACGTCCGCAGGCAGAGGAAGGCCAGTTGACGTGAGCTCATCCCCTGCCTGAAAACGGGTCTGGACGTAGGCATCCCTGCTGGTGCAAGATGATGCAGGGACAGGATCAGGGACAGGATTGCACACAGGCACCTCGGCGGCGGCCTGTGCTGCCTCCTGTCCCTGGTCCTGCACTGCACCACTAGCACCAGTGGGATCCCCACCTCCAGACCCCATCTCTGGTGCTTGCACGGCCTCCTCCTCCACCAAACCCCCCACCAACCTGGATGACTCCGTGCCATCTTCCCCTGTTGGGCCCTGTGGGGTCCCAGCTGCCCCTTCTGCTGCTGAGGAGTCCAACTCCAACCTCCGCCTCTTGGACCTCCCCCCGGCAGCTGCAGCCTGGGACGCAGCACCGGACTCCTCACTCCCCGACGAGATGACAACATGGGAGGGGAGCCGGGCCTTGCGTCTCCGGCTGGCGGTGGGATCCCCGCCGCTGTGCTCCACAGCACCTTCTCCGCCCTCTTCATCAGTTGACGCTGCAGACAAGGAGAAACAAAACACAGGCATCAGGGCACTGTACAATGGACAAATACACACATGACAGTTGTACATGAGTGGCATTGGCAAACCTCAGACATGTCATCACAATCCCCAACACACATGTCATTACAACTCGCACACATGAGCCATACCACAGCCATATCGCAACTGCCACCACCATCCATACACATACAACAGCATGAGCAGCCAAAGGTGAGCCAGACATCACATGCAACACAGGAAGTGCACCACACATGTACACACACCACCACACTTGCATGCATGTGTACACCTCTGCCAAGTGTCGCAGTGTTCAGACGGGCATCCATGTCACATCTGCCAATCAGGCTTCCACATACCGCTGTCACATGCATCCATGTTGCATCACTGTTGCACCCTTGTCAAATACACACACATGCACATGTACACAGTGCTGATACACGCAGCCAAAAACAACATATATGCGTGACATCACGGACATGTCTACTTACATACACATTCATCCAAACATGTGTGCCCACACAACTGCATTTGGCATGCAAGCCTATACACACAAGCACCATCCATGTCTCAGACATTACAGCCCTCGCATGTGTCAGCCACACGGCCCTGTACACCCCCACCCATACTCAACCCCATATAAACAGATGTGCAACCTGCACACTACTGAATAATCACCAAACGCACTGCTCACTATCAGGATGCATGTACACTCACCGCTCGACTCCAGACGGGTCTGCTTCTCAAGGACCTGGACGTGGAGCGCTGGGGATATGCGTTCCAGGACCCTCATCTGTTCTTCCGACAAGTGGCCCCGGCGCCCCTTGGCATCCGCTGCCTTCAAGAGGCGCCGGGCCTTGTTCAGGGTCCTGGACCTGAACCCCTCCCAGCGCTTCTTGACATGTTGTAAGTCGCGGACTGCCACCCCCTCCGCGTTGATGGCAGTCACGATGTCAGTCCAGATCCGAGTCCGTCCTTCCTTGTCGGCGCGGGAACTTCCGAAGAGGGCATCATACTGCCCCAGGACTTGCTCCACCAGGACACCATCTTCGGTGGCACTGAAGCTGGTGCCCCTCTGCCTCTCTGGCCGGGGGTTGTCAGTGGTCCCAGATGGTGTTTGCCCCGACATGACAACCCCAGAGGCAGAAGTGGGTGGGCAACTGGGTCCTGGGGCTGGGCTGTGGAGCGATGGAATCCCAGTCGGGAGTCTTCGGTTCCAGCAGGGGTGGTCACAGCAACAGCACCCCTGGCTGATGTGCAGGCAGCAAATGGCAGGGCACGGGGGCAGCAGGCAGTCAGGCAGCAGCAGATGGCAGGTGGGAGCGTGCTCGGGACTCCTGGGGGGCAGTAGTTCGGCCTTCTGGGCAGGAGCGTGGTCTTCCGTGTGCTTACGCGTGGACAGCTTGATACGGAGTGATTTGGCACGTGAAAAATCTGCATGTCAGCGTGTAATTCGAGGAAAGGCCCTTAGCGCGTAAGCGGTCTGCCCGCATACGCATTTTCATTGGACAGAAGGCCCCTCAAGCGCAAGCACCCCTGTGACGTGACGCGTACAGACGTGCATGGGCATTTCAGCGCGCGTGAAAAACTGCACGTCCACGTGTAATACGAGGAAAGGGCCCATGCGCATAAGCGTGCGTGGAAACTGCACGTCCGCGTGTAATACGAGGAAAGGGCCCATGCGCGTAAGCGTGCGTGGAAATCTGCACGTCCGCATGTAATACGAGGAAAGGGCCCATGCGCATAAGTGAAGTGACAGTTCGCTGTACATGCCTTTCGTGGAGACCGACGTGTGTTGCTGCTTCCTGTTGTTTTGCGCGCCATCACAACTTCACAGCTATTAAGGACGTATCTCTTCTTTTGGCGGGGGTATTGGCTATGCGTGTTTTTCTGCATCTCGCTAGTCAGACGGTGATTCGCACACGCTCTTTTTCCCACTGTGGGTGCCCCTGTGTATCGCACCCATTTTCAATGTCATAGTAGCCTGCGTGTCCCACGCGTACGCGTTATTCGTGTTACTGGGTGCCACCGCATACTGCGGGAGGTTGAATCCACGCACTTAGGCTGCAGGGTTGCGTGCACGGTTTTACTGCAGTTTTGGGGTGCCTGAGCGTTGCGTGACCCGTCACCACATCACCGGGGTCACATACAGCCTTGTAGGTGCAGGGGGGCTGTTAACATCTTGCTTCCCACCTCCTTCACCCCAATTGCCCAGGTCAATTGTGGTGTACACCTCAAATTGGCACCACTCCATCTGTGCCAGCACTACTACATCTGTGCCATGGTTGGGAGGCCACCAAAGGTGAGGGGCGCCTCAGCTGGGCGTACTCCTCGTGGCGGGCGTGGTCAGGGACGTGGCCGTGGTGACCAGGAAGTGGGGGGACTCCAGAGTGTCCAGGGCAGCCACAGAGGGGGAAGAGGCAGGGGTGCGCCACTTGAGCACAATGTTGTGCCATGTGTCGGTGCAGCCATGCCACCACCCCATGTGGTTCCGTGGGATGCAGCTCCTGCATCTGGCACTGGCACCCATATGACCCGGCAGTCCGTTCCAACGACTGCCACAGGCCCAAGGGTAGTGGTAGCTGCAGGTGCAGCTGTGGACACCGCCACCCAGGCTCAGGGTCTGCCGGCGCAGGCTGCGTTGGCACTTGAAGAGCCCTTGGTAGATCTCCAACAGGCCAGTGGAGAAACCATAGGGGCAGGCCGGGCTGCTCAGACCAAGACACGTGTCCCTGGGGCAGTCATGTCATCTGCTGCCCCAAACAGCCAGGTTGGCAAGTGCAGGGGCAGATGCACCCCGGTTGTAAGTCTGCCAACCAGGACCGTTGGGGTCAATGACCCTGCCACAGCTGATGTTGCTGCGCAGGGTCCATTAGTGGGCACCCAGCTGCCATTGACACAAGTCAGGCCTTTGGTCATCCCTCCACCTGCCACTCCTTTGGCTCAATCCACCAAACCCACTGGCCATACTGGTCAGGGCGGCATTAGCCAGCCAGGGTCTGCGCCACAGTCCAAGAGGAGGAAGGTTGCACCTGCAGCACAGGCTGGGACCCCACACGCAGCCACGACCTCCTGCACGTCGAGGAAGAAGCCTTTCTGTAAGCAGGAACTGGACTTCCTTGTGGACTACGTGCGGGGCCACAGCCGTGACATGCTAGTGGGTGCCAATAGTCAGACTACGGCTGCCCAACGTGACACCCATTGGAAGCATGTTGCGGAACATGTCAGTTCATTCGGCCATGAGGTGCAGGAGTGCAAAAAGCGCAGCACTAAGGCCAAGCGTGCCTCAAATTACAACTTGACTCTGGTGACTGGCGGTGGGCCTGCACCAGAGGAGGAAGAACTCACTCCGCATGAGGCTCTCGTTGCGGAGTTCATACCACCTGAATTGGTCGAAGGAGTGGGAGAGATGCTGGACTTTGATGCCCAGTCCAGTGAGTGTTGATGCATGTTTGTTGAGGACGTGTGTGTTTCACTTGTGGGATGTGTTGTGCATGATTGCTGCTACATGTGACGTGTACATGGTTCTGATGTGTAAGTAATGCAATGCTACCGTCATGCATGTCTCCTCTGCCTGCATGCGGGACTCCATGTAGGCATGTTCCCTTGCCCCTCCTCTGCCACTCTGCACCCCAGTTCCACCTTTGCACTGGTCTGCTTCAATCTTGCCAATGTGTACTTTCTTGTTCATGTGTCCTGTGTAGATGCTAACTTCCAGCGTAGAATCTGCCAGACATATGCCGTGTGGTACAGCCTTAGTACTCGATGCAGGGTATCTCACTTGTACTGTGCATGGGTCAGATGTCCCGCAGGGACATGAGTGCCCATTCATGCTCCATGTGCATTGCACGCATGCCCCTATGTGTCCTTGACTGGATGATCACTGTAATATAAGTCCTTTGTTACATACATTGCCTGCCATCTCATCAGCCTTCCCATGTCAACTGTGGCTCAGTCCTGCGTTGCACACATGTTTAGGCTCTGACAATCTGTGTGGCTCACAGGCCTCAGCCTGTTCAATGGCCAATGACTCTGTCCAACTCTTGTTGTGTCTTCTTCACACGTGGGCGGCCTCCGGAGTTTCCATCATGTGTCCTGCCCACTGTCCCAGCATCATTTGCAATGTTGTAATTTGAATCACATTAAGCTGCTGATGCCAGTCAACACTGCCTGTCAATACACAGGTGTATGGTCAGCCTTTTGATACCATGCTAGGCATCCCTGCTTTGGTACTGGGGTGGAGGGGTGTTTGGCTCTAGACATGGTACACATTGCACAATGCACGTGATGTCTGAATTTGACATTGAACTGCCTTCACATTTCCTGGCACACACCATGTAGTGCTTGTACATGTAGGTAGTGAGTGGCGTACACATTTTCTGCACTGCATAGACCCACTTCCATGGACTCTGCCACCTTTCAACAGGTCTGATCACAGAAGCTATTCAAAGTAGACCCAGCATGCATGCCAGGTCATATGTTGTGTGTCACATGTCTGCCGGATGCCTTTGCTGTCGGTGTGTGTGTTTCTGACATGTGTATTGACCTTTTTCTCTCTATTTTTCAGGTGATGACGCAATGGAGGCGGAGGATGGTGTTGTCATGCCAGACACAGGGTTGGTAAAACCACATCAACCCGGCACTAGTGGGGGTCATGGGGTGGTAGGCCACGAAAACCCCCAAGTGCTGCAGTCCATCTTGTCTCTGGCTGCCTATGAGTCCAGCCTTGATGACGACTCTGACGTCCATGTTGAGTTGGATGAGCATCAAGTCCATGTGTCAGGGGGGAGTGATTCTGATGTGGACACTCCTCTGTCTGCGACACCTGCACTGAGGGATCAGACAGTCTTGGTTCCTCTGCCCGTGGTGGATCAGGACGCAGGGTTACCCTCCACACCAGTCACTGATGTGCCTGGGACATCACGTTGACGGGGGCATGTAGTTGTGCAGCCGCAGGCGGTGCCAACACAGCGAGGACCCCCGGTCCTTGGGTCCCGCAGGGGTCAAGCCCGGCACCGCGGTTGCCGCGCGCAACCGCTGTATACTGAGTGGGAGCAAGACATGACTGCCAATTCCGAACGGCAGGGGGCAGCAATGGAGAACATCGCTGAGAGCATGGAGCGTGTGGCCCGATCTGTGCTCCCCACTGCTAGGCAGGTGCTTCTCCAGCAGCAGGCGACACGGTCCACGGCCCGCTCGCTCAGGCTGGGCATGGCGGCCTCAGACAGGGCACGCCAGGCTGAAATGTCGTCTCTGCATCAAGCAATTGCTGCTCACGCAGAGGCGCACATGGATGCCCTGAGGGAGGAGTATGCTTCCCTCAGATCCACTCTGGGTGTCCTTATGATGTCCCAGAGGCAGCAGGCAGAGGAGAGGTTTGCACAGCTTGAGCGTACCATCTCGGCTGAGCTACAGGCTTGCCGGGAGGTGCAGCGGTTGTCCAGCCGGCCTTGCAGGAGGAACTCCGTGTTACACGTGCTACCTTGCAAGAGGAAGCACGTGTATCACGTGAGGTTCTGCATGCAGACCTACGTCACATCGCCACACAGAACCAGGCTCACCCGTCCGGCAGACTTGCTGCCGACGAGGGGCAAGCTGCGGTTAGGCGTGGCCAGGCTACTGTGCCACGTCCTCCTTTCCAGGATGAGCCAGACTCGAACGGCCATCTATCTCCCACATAGGTCGTGCTGTGCAGGCGTTGAGGATTTTTATTTTGGCTCAGCATCATCGCATGTGGATGTTGAGCAGCACCCTGTACCTCCCCCCTTCTGTGTGCCTCCCCTCCCCCCCGGGTCGTATGTGGCCATTTTTGAATTTTCTTTTAGTTTAGTTAGTTAAGTTTATGTTTGATAGTAAGTTTAATTAGGTAATGTAGGTTTTAAATTGTTAGTTTAATTAGTTAATAGTTGATTTAGTTTAAAATTGCTTGTCTATTGTGCTTTCATGTGACCGTGCAGTGCTTTGTGGCTTTTGAAGGCATCCACTGTCTGTTCCAGCTGGGCCCTTCAGGCTTGTCTTGTGTATGTGTTTGCTGCTTGGGGTCCTTGACTCACATATGCCACTCCTGCCTCCCTTATCCATGGGCTCGCAAGGATGGTTCGGTGTTACAGAATTTTACACAAGGGCTTTGGACTGTCATATCTGTGGCATGTCTGGTTCTGTGTGACTTGTGTTGACACCCCTAGTGGGGATGATTTAGGTGTCATTGTCCACTGTTCAGCTTTTGCTAGATGGGGTGTGTCATGATTAATGTGGACATTGATTGCTATGCATTGTGTAGTATGTTTCATATCTTTCCTCTACATGTGCTTGTTGCAATTCATGCTGTAGATAGTGTTCCACACTTTGGAGGTGAAAGACGGACTGATGGTGTGATTTGTGATGTGACTCTCTGACATGGTCAAGTAATGAGATGCCTGATGAGACACACACAGATGACTTTGAAGCATTAATCATGTGTTTCATGCCCTTTCTGCAGGGGGATGAGCCTCCAGAGCACCTTTGCAAGCAGACATGGCCCATTGGACGACAGAATTCTGGACCTGTTTGTTGGTGCCCACATGCACATGTGTGCACAAGCAGAGGCACAGTGATTGCAGACCCACATCCTAGAACTGCTGACATGTTCCAAGGAACTCCAGGCAAGGTGAGCATCACAGGGGGGCCACGACACAGCAAAGCTTGCACCAGGCGAGTTGCACATGCAGGCTTAGTCACAGCACTGAGGGTGAGCTTAGACGAATATTGGTGTTGAAGCACACAATGCAGCTCAGATATGTTTGTGGACTGATGGCTGTTGATAGTAGGGTTGTCTGGGACACATGCAGGGGCAGTGGCACATACCCTCCGGTACGCCAAGGTCCATTGAGGCACTTGTATCAACCATGTAGCCTTCCGAGACATGGAAAGGGGCAGCTCACAGGGAGATACAGCAAGGGACATACTCAGGTGCAGTGCATGTCTTTTCCACGTACTTCATGATAAATGCACTTCCAACTTTGTTTCGGTCATGGTGGTACGCAACTTGCTCTGTAGTCATGGCTTGCTATATGGCTCTGTCTGCTTACCCAGGGAACATTGCATGTTGTGTGAATTGTGACACATTGGTGTTCCATTTGCCACGCACCCACCAGCGGCTGCCTTACTGCATTGACTGTGTATGACCCATCACAGGGGTGATGTTATATATGGGTACGAAGCATCAACCACAGGTTGTCTGTTTGTAGAGTAGTTTGTTTCTATGGGGCATGTTTGGAGGCCAGCACTCAAAACCAGAGCTAAGTGTCTTGTTGTTTTTCTTACGAACTGCTCTGCATAGGCTTGTGGGGAGTGTACTGATGCATGGATGTATGTGTGGTTCAATTTGGTAAGTTTTTTTCTCCCTAATCACCCGTGATCCTATGCAATTTTGAAACCTGTACCCTCTACCCGGTGTTCCTGCTTCCCGTGCCTATCCAAGCAACGTTCCCTGACCCTCTTTCCCCACTGGGGTTGCGGATGCCTGTGTAAGCCCCGAACTTGCAGGCGCCAAAACCCTAGAGGGGGTGGTTGGTTCGTACCATTCCTGAGCCTGGACTACAGAAGGCCATGACAATGATGTCCAAGTTTGTTTGGATTGTGTATGTGTTCATGCAGGTTGTACATTTTCGTGCATTCCCTAGTTTCATGTGTCATTCCTCCTCCCCTCTCCTGCCACTCATTCCAGTCATCCAGTGTGTCAACACCTGTCCCGACTGCATATCCCTGAACCTCATTCCCCACCAGGGTCTCGGGGGCCTGTGTGAGTTTGACCTTGCAGGCACCCGGGACATGGTGGGGGTGGTTGTTTCGTGACATTCCCGCGCCTGTACAGGGGACCTGTGACAGTACACATCCATTCATGGTGCATCATCCTATGTCATGTACCACACATGTCTCACATCCTGTCGTGACATTGTTTTGCTGTGCTACGTTGGTTGTTGCATCATTGCGGTAGTACTTGGCCTTTGTGAGGTACTGCTATGTCAAGTCATCTACTGGAGGGTGTTCGGGTTCGTTTTTATGCCTTGGATTTTGTGATTTTGGAAATGAGTGTGGATTCTGAGGTTTCAGGCATCTTTTACACACAAGGTGGGAGATGGTGACGAAGGGTAAAGGTGATCCTGTGGCCAGGTGGAATTGAGGTTTGGAGGCTCCATGACCCAGGTGCAGTTGTTCAGTGGGTCATGGTCATTTGTGAGGGGGGGTTGTTGTTGATAGTTGCCTTGCCCTGCAGTGTGATGGGAACTCTGACATAGTAATGGTGGTATCCTATGTACATGTTGTGTTCTGCTGATCAATGCCTGTTCATGTGTTGTGTTTTCCTTTCAGGTGCGAGGGGATAGTTGTGGTTTGACATGCTGGGGTGTACACATGGTGGATGTTCACATGTGATGTGTAGGGAACACTGATGGTCACTTGAGTGCACATGCATATGTGGAGTGCATGTCCTTGCAGAACCACACACTTGCACTTTGATGCACTACATGTACTCCCACCCTTGCATATCCACGTGTCCACTGTTTGCCTTCTGGTGCCCACTGTGTCCCGGCAGCACATGTTCTGTGACCGATCATGGATCCATTACATTCCTAATTTGATGTTTGACGTGGTCTGTCACTTAGATGTGATGCTCAGGGTGTTCATCACACACAATGGCTGTTCACTGTGCTGTGCGCTGAGCAGTGTGATGCAGGAGTAGGACACTGCACACATGAGCTGCAGTGTTGATTTTGCAATGCATAATGTGCATGTAGACAGGCATTCATTGTGATGTTACGTCTACGACTGTTGTAATGCATTTGGATATGATATATTTTGGGTGGGAGATTTTGTTGGTCTGTAATTTCATCTGATTCTGGGTCAGGCAGCAGTGTCCGATGCCACTTTACATTTAGGACATGGCAATGTGTACCTTATCGTTACTGCATTGGTGTATGGGTATTGCTTGCCATGTCATGTTGATGTTTGGGAGGGTTTGAGTGACATGACAGTGATGGCCATGGCCTGTTTTGCAGGTGTGTGTGATGCACACCTTGCATGTCCGGGTCATCCGCTTCTCAGAGCGACTAGCTGGGGGTAGATTTCTCTCCGCAGCAGGGCCCTCCCCCTGGACTTCCGGCCTGACTTGAACTTGAGGGGAACCATCTCGAGTTTTGGAAGCACCTCAAGACCTTCCTCTTTGCTTCTGCTTACTGTCTGCCTCTCCCTTGCATAATTCTCCACTGGAACTGCACAGGAGCTGCAACTGGGCCACTCTCACCGACCTCGTTCCCTGGCCCAGCCACTCTCCACTTGCACTGCCTCCCTGGCAACCCCCGCACTGCAGTACTGTCTCTCTATCCCTAGAGCCCTCCCTTCCCAGCACTTGTAGTTGCCACCAGGCGACCTATGTATTATTTTTTTGGGCTACTTCCCCTGTACTGGACTCCCCCCCACCCTTCCCCTTACACTTTTCCCATTCCCCCTACCCCTGCACTTGCATGATCTCAATGACACCTGGCCTAGTAGTACCGTTCTCTGTGTTCCCTTGTTCCCCCCTCCCTGCCTCATTGCGCCTTGGAATACTTGTGTATGGCTCATATCATGTCATATGTCATATGTGTGCCTTTTGGTCACACAGGATAGCTTGTGTTTAGGTAGCTAGGGATGCAGAGGATGTGGCACTTCCATGGCAACTATCTCATGTTGGTAGGGTTGTGACAGTTGACAGTCTCTTTGTCATCATCGATTGTCACCTCGTATGTGCCAGGCCTGTGTGCACTCCGCAGGGGTGGGAGTTTAGGTGAAAAATGTGGCCACAAGCTGGGTCCGGGCTTCCTCGCCACGTGCCCTGTCCCCTCCCAGGGGCAGCGCCTGTGCCTGTGGTTGGGGATGTGGGGGCACCACCATGTCCACCGGGACGCCCTGCCGTGTTGCAACATTGTGCAGGACACATGCTGCCACAATGATCCTGCACACTACTGGTGGTGCATAGAGTAGTTGCCCACCAGAGCGGTCAAGGGAGCGGAACCGTGACTTGAGCACTCCGAATGTGCGCTCCACTATGCCCCTGGTTGCAATATGGGCGGCGTTGTATCTTACCTGGGGTGGTGTGGTGGGGTTCCGGATTGGCGTCATCATGTGGTTGCTCAGAGGGTAGGCACTGTCCCCTGGGGAGGTGATAATAGTTGAGATTATTAGTGTTTGGATATTTGTCTGTGTGTGACTTGCATGCATGTGCAAGGGCATTTGTACTGACCTAGGAGCCATGTGTCACCATGCTGCCCAGCTTCCAGGGCCCGGCTCAGGGCAGACATTCTGTATATGAAACTGTCATGGGTGGAGCCAGGGTAGTTTGCATAGACAGAGGTGATGATTCCCTTTGCATCACATACCACCTGTACATTGATGGAATGTCAGTGCTTGTGGTTTCGGTAGATGTGCTCAATGGCCCTAGGTGACCGTAGGGCCACATGGGTGCAATCTATGGCACCGAGCACTTTGGGGAAGTGTGCCACCCTGAAAACATCCAGGACAATGGCCTGCCTTTCTGCAGGTGTTCTGGGCATGTATATGTGCCTGCGGACTGAGGGGCGCGCTGTCATGATTGCCAGTACCTGGTGTAGGCAGCGTGGCTGCGTGGCCTCTGAGACCCCCCCCACTATGGCAGTGGTCCGCTGAAATGACCCAGTGGCCAAAAAATGCAGGACATTGAGCAGCTTCTCCAAGGGGCTCAATGCTTGGGAGCAAAGGGTGGGGGATGTGAGGTCATCTTCCCACTCCCTGACCAGGTCTAGGATGATATGGGGTGGAAACCTATACCTGCCATAGACCTGGTCATCAGGCATCCCAAAAAAGCGTGTCCGTGGTGCGAAAATGCGTGCCCTGGCTATTCTCCGTATGCGTGCAGACGCGCTTACGCGCTAAGGGCCTTTCCTCGAATTACACGCTGACGTGCAGATTTTTCACGTGCCAAATCACTCCGTATCAAGCTGGCCACGCGTAAGCACATGGAAGACCACGCTCCTGCCCCCCAGATCCCCGAGCACGCTCCCACCTGCCATCTGCTGCTGCCTGACTGCCTGCTGCCCACGTGCCCTGCCATTTGCTGCCTGCACATCAGCCAGGGGTGCTGTTGCTGTGACCACCCCTGCTGGAACCGAAGACTCCCGACTGGGATTCCATCGCTCCACAGCCCAGCCCTAGGACCCAGTTGCCCACCCACTCCTGCCTCTGGGGTTGTCATGTCGGGGCAAACACCATCTGGGACCACTGACAACCCCCGGCCAGAGAGGCAGAGGGGCACCAGCTTGAGTGCCACCAAAGTTGGTGTCATGGTGGAGCAGGTCCTGGGGCAGTATGATGCCCTCTTCGGAAGTTCCCGCGCCGACAAGGAAGGACGGACTCGGATTCTGGACTGACATCGTGACTGCCATCAACGCGGAGGGGGTGGCAGTCCGCGACTTACAACATGTCAAGAAGCGCTGGGAGGACTTCAGGTCCAGGACCCTGAACAAGGCCCGGCGCCTCTTGAAGGCAGCGGATGCCAAGAGGCACCGGGGCCCCTTGTCGGAAGAACAAATGAGGGTCCTGGAACGCATATCCCCAGCGCTCCACGTCCAGGTCCTTAAGAAGCAGACCCGTCTGGAGTCGAGCGGTGAGTGTACATGCATCCTGATTGTGAGCAGTGCGTGTGGTGATTATTCAGTAGTGTGCAGGTTGCACATCTGTTTGTATGGGGTCGAGTATCGGTGGGGCTGTGCAGGGCCGTGGGGCTGACACATGCGAGGGCTGTAATGTGTGAGACATGAATGGTGCTTGTGTGTGTAGGCTTGCATGCCAAATGCAGTTGTGTGGGCACACATGTTTGGATGAATGTGTATGTAAGTAGACATGTCCGTGATGTCACGCATGTATGTTGTTTTTGGCTGCATGTATCAGCACTGTGTACATGTGCATGTGTGTGTATTTGACAAGAGTGCAACAGTGATGCAACATGGATGCATGTGACAGAGGTATGTGGAAGCCTGATTGGCAGATGTGACATGGATGCCCGTCTGAACACTGCGACACTTGGCAGAGGTGTACACATGCATGCAAGTATGGTGGTGTGTGTACATGTGTGGTGCACTTCCTGTGTTGCATGTGATGTCTGGCTCACCTTTGGCTGCTCATGCTGTTGTATGTGTATGGATGGTGGTGGCAGTTGGGATATGGCTGTGGTATGGCTCATGTGTGCGAGTTGTAATGACATGTGTGTTGGGGATTGTGATGACAAGTCTGAGGTTTGCCAATGCCACTCATGTACAACTGTCATGTGTGTATGTGTCCATTGTACAGTGCCCTGATGCCTGTGTTTTGTTTCTCCCTCTCTGCAGCGTCAACTGATGAAGAGGGCGGAGAAGGTGCTGTGGAGCACAGCGGCGGGGATCCCACCGCCAGCCGGAGACGCAAGGCCCGGCTCCCCTCCCATGTTGTCATGTTGTCCCCATCGGGGAGTGAGGAGTCTGGTGCCGCGTCCCAGGCCGCAGCTGCCGGGGGGAGGTCCAAGAGGCGGAGGTTGGAGTTGGACTCCTTGGCAGCAGAAGGGGCAGCTGGGACCCCACAGGGCCCAACAGGGGAAGATGGCATGGAGTCATCCAGGTTGGTGGGGGATTTGGTGGAGGAGGAGGCTGTGCAAGCACCAGAGACGGGGTCTGGAGGTGGGGATCCCACTGGTGCTAGTGGTGCAGTGCAGGACCAGGGACAGGAGGCAGCACAGGCCGCCTCGGAGGTGCCTGTGTGCAATCCTGTCCCTGATCCTGTCCCTGCATCATCTTGCACCAGCAGGGATGCCTACGTCCAGACCCGTTTTCAGGCAGGGGATGAGCTCACGTCAACTGGCCTTCCTCTGCCTGCGGACGTGGCTATCCAGGTCCGGGTTGAGCCTGTCCTGGCTGGTGTGGCGTTGCGTCAACGGGCCATGCGAGGTGACCTGCAGTCTTTTCATCTCGAATGGCTCGTTGACCAAGTCAGCCTGCTGGGACAGGTCACTCAGGCTGGATTCCTCCGTCTGATGGGGCTTGCTACGACCCCCTCCTCAACCGTACCCCCTACGTGCCAGTCATCCTCTGTGCCATCTTCCCACCCATCAGTCACCTGGGTGCCCTGTGGAGCTGCCTCTGACGGTGCGGCCAGGCTGGTGGAGGAGGCATCCCTGCCACAGTCGGGAGTCGGACGTCCAGCAGGGGTGGCCACATCTACGACTGCACCCCAGCCGGCGGAGGATGTGCAGGCAGCAGGAGGCAGTGCACGGGCAGAGGCACAGCAGCAGCAGCAACGTGGTGGGAGCCATGAAGGCTCGGGGCCTTCAACATCAGAGGGGCAGGCATCAGCCGGAGGGCAGGAGGACCCAGGACAGAGAGTGTCTTCCGTTTGGCAGTGGTTGGGCCACGCCATAGATGCGGAGCGGCAGCGGGCGGAAGAGGCACGGCTCACAATGGTCAGGGCGGAGAACTCCATGCGGAGGCCCCTGAGGTGGGCTGAGTGCCTCGAGGCAATCCGCAGGGGTTTGGAGGTGGAGACGTCGACGGCCCTGCGGACCCTAGGGCCCATGGAGGAGGACCGCCTCCGGGACATTGAGGAGCAGTTCCATGATGCCCTGGCCCGTGACATCCCCAAGTGAGCTGTGAAACTAGCCCGCTGCCCTTGTACATAGTTATGTAGGTAGTGTTAGGTTTCATTTTTGTTTTTATTTTATTTGGACCTTTCGGACATTGGCCACATTTTTGTATATAGTTTATTTTATTAGTTAGTGTAGTTAGATAGGTTTCCTTTATTTTGTTGGGATAATGGACCCTGGCTTGTTCCCATGTACATAGTTCACAGTTGGATTGTATTTTTTTTTCACTTTTTAACCATGGAGACATCTGGGCCATCATGAGAAACCCGACAGGTTTTCATGCTTCTCCTTTTGACTCAGAAATGCCCGTCGGGACCTGGGTATTGTTCTTTAAGTTCAAATACACATTACCTCAGGATCACTCCACATTTGATTTACACATTATTGACAAGAGTATTCCATCTCACTGTCCTTGGTCACTGGAGGACGTCCAGTGGGCAATCGCAAAACTTAACTTTTCAAAAGCTGCTGGTCCTGATGGCTTGCCTCCCTGTGTTCTGAAAGACAATCCTCAATTTTGGGCCAAAATCTTGTTGCCCAATTTGGAAACACTGTTCCAGACAAGAAATATTCCCAAACCACGGTTGACCTCAATCATTATTCCCATACTTAAAAAGGCTCTATTTCCAACCAAGCCAACTTTCAACCCATTGCTTTGATCGATGTATCTGCAAAGGTATTTGCTCTACTCATTCTTAATGAATTAGAACAATTCCTCGCAACCCACCACATTTTGTCAATATCTCAAGTTGATTTTCGAAAAGCAATGGGCACCTCTTTGAATGCCACTATTCTAGCCCATCTCTCAGCTTCTTCCGTACAGTCTCTTAATTGTTCAATTTATGTGGCATCACTGGATCTGTCATCTGCCTTTGACAGCATTATAAAAGATACCTTGTTGAACAAAATGTTAGCGTACGGCATTCCCACACAAAAATATACATACACATTACCCTATTTATTTTATCATATCATTATACACAGTCATTTGTAAAATAATGTCACACTTAAACAATATATTCTGTACACAAAAATGTTAACTAACATCATAAAAATACGTAACTATGTACACATAGCTTATGTTTAATTTTTCTATTAACTTTGTTTACAATGTCTGTATATGGGTATTGCAGAGAAGTTCATGTAACCTCGGTAAGTAAAACAAGACAAATAACCTAATCATGTCCTCAATTTTACTGAATATATAATGCCATGCCAACATTTTATCATTATTTTGTGTGTAAACATTTAATGTAAGTCATACAATTATATAAAATAATAGGAAGGCATATATATTTCTACACTATTACAAAATACATAGATAATCAAAAACTATCATTCGAATACTTCTTAAATCTGTGCGTGCCCTTAATTAGGCCTTCTACACACATAATACGTTAATGAGAATATTCCAAAATCTGCACTTAACAATAAAAAAGTTCATTTGTTTCACATTTAAACAATTACCGCAATCTACACTCACTAAGATACAAAATAATCTAAATGGATCCCATGTATACAACCTAATACGTATAGGAAACAATGTTACATATAACAAAATGCATAATATTTACATAAAAAGCGAAGTCGAAAATTGCAGAATTCTTGTTTTTTTTATTTACTTGCATATTCATTTTCAGAAGAAAACATATGGACACTAACATTTCTACTGTTATCATATGCTAATTTTAACTATTATTGAATATTTTATTATATGTGCTCTATGTTTGACAGCATGCACATTCATCTCAAAGAACATGAATACAACTACAACTATAAACCTTTCAAAGTAGTTTATTGATGTCATATTACAAATGACTAAATGTGTAGACAGTAATCCCTAAACATATACCAAAATACATTTCTCCTTCATAGATCTATTTAATGTGTATTTACATTGTCTTTGTAGATATATGTAAATACTTGGACTATAAAGATTTTAAGTAGGCATTCTTTAAACCCTTAGGCAATCTAACTCTGTGTGATACTGTCGAGCCATTGCATAGCCATTCTACTTCTGTGTGCACACATGCCATAAAATGCCCACTATGAGTGGATGGACCCTCATGAAAGATAATTGCACATGTTTTAAATGTTTTATTACAAATGGATATCTGTACATTTACAGTTTAAAATGGGAGTATTAATTGTCCTACCATCAATTGTGTAGCCCTGTAACATCATTAAAATATGCTTAGTATTCTCTATATTTTTAAGTGATGATTGAAAGTCACAAGCACACTGCTTTCATCTCATATCATGTTAAACCTTTATGACCAATGCAGCAAAATGTATACTTTTCTTATCAAGTACTGGAAGATATAAAAACCTTTCCAGAGGAATGCAACTAATTTCCCGTTAATGAAATTGTGCACACTCATGGTTCCATTCATACAAGATTCCTATCAAATTATCTACACCTATTGTATCCTTCACTTATACCTAATAAATACTACCCAGCAATGTTTGAGCATTTTGTTGATCATTTTCAGAAAAAAATGCCTCTTTCTGTTTCTACAGCAGTTACAAGTTGAATTGAAATTACAGAATGTATGTGTTCATTTATTTCATCTACCAACAGATTCATATTTGAAAGTTCCAAACATACCAAACATAGCTTGTTCTCTAATCTTGAAGCTAATATTTGCATGAGTGGTATCATTTGAAACAACACACACAAAGCTGCATTTGTATAGCATTCAACTCCTGTTTCATTACTAAATCTACAATAGCAGTATTTCAAATCCACTTTACTGTCCAACACTGTTAGATTCCCTTCCTTTACAGAATTTACAGGAAACAATGTCTTTGAATGCACCTTTACCTGTTGCTTATTTTGTGTTAAAATATGTTTTACAGGAGTTGATAATAAGCCAAGATGAGGAGCATACAGTACAACACATAACCTATTATATTCTTGAATACATGAAATGTCAGCTGTCACTTTTGTCTGTCAAGGTTTAATAAAAGCAATCCTTTATATTTTACTTGTGAGAGTGCTACATATGACATTTCTTCTTTAAACACTGTGTGACCTACGTCTATCAGTGCAGCTTCTAAAGTAAATCCTTGTGATCTATGCACAGTTATTGCATATGCAGGGCACATTACTGATTTTTTCTCTTTTCACAAACATATTTTTCAAAATCATAACATGTGCAGAAGTACGACAGATCAAGTGAGGTTCCTCTACACAATCAAATTTAACCAAAATATATTAAATAGTTGCACTGTGTGGAGAATTCACAGATGCGGCCACTCTCCCATTATTCCATTCACCAGACAAATTTCAACATTCATGGTCTGCTTTAACATAACCTGTGCATTTATGCACAGTTTTAAAACTGACTCTAGAGCAGCTGTTTTTAAAATTGATTTCTCTAATAGAATTAATTGCACTTTTGCTTTTTTATCCAATTTTAGTGGCATAAGGCATGCATCTAAAACTTCGCACAATTGTATCTGTTTTATTTATTGCTTCTTAATGTGTGTTATATAAAGTTCAACCTGTTACAATCTACAAGTGTACACATCAAAGCAAGACAATGAATATTCTTTTCTTGGAGATTCAACATAACATCAGGTTCAATGCTACCAGAATGAAACATGTTTGAAACCAGTCTACCTCTTAACACTGTTTTCATAACACCCTCAAGCAAACCTATGCACATATGTTTTAACATTTCCACATACAATACATATGCAGATTGCCTCATCTTAATGGTAAACTCCTTATATTCAAAATAATTCCAAAGGATCACAATACCAATGCTACCTATAGTTTACTGACAATCCTTTGATTGAAGAATCTTGAAGAACGGTTGAACTTTCACTGGAGTTAACTGTACATCTCCCAAAACTAGGACATGTTTACCTCGGAACAGAACAACATAGTCAGTCCTCAAGACCTCTTGCATTGACAAGTAAAAGAAAGTTAGCATCAAGTTAGACACCCAAATCACTGCATTCCCAAATAGAGACATTTAATTTTCTCACAACTCTCCCTACCGATTGTGCTGCATTTGATGCAAGTTTCCGATATTCCAGTGTAACGTCATGCTCCACTGGTAGCAACAACTAATGTAACATAACATCACCTATATTGAATGCTGCTAAGCCTGTGCAGGCAGTCATAATAAATGACACAGAGCAATTGTATACATGTATCAGTGCTCTCAATGCATGAATTAGAAATGAGTATCCTGTACCAGTTGTCTAATAACATACATCAATACAAGGTTGTAGTGGACACAGGAACATGTATGCTTGTCATATTTAAGAATATGCAAGAACCTATTTTTAATTTTTTCACACATTTCCTTTTGCTCTTTATTTAGCTTACTTACTAACGCCTCTGCATTTTTATAAGAACATTCCATTTGTTCCATTGTGCTCTCCACTTCGTCCATGGCAAGCTCAACATCTGTTTGAATAATTGGATCGCCTAAAACATGTTCACTCCATTCAGCAGAAGATTCTTGACTGCCCTCAGGTGTCTTCTTTGTCAATTCAGCTGACAAAGTTTATTCTTGGCAAATTTCTTTTTGCAGTAGTTCTAAGTACTGTTCAAACTTTGGGTATGTGATATATACTTTATTTGCAAGAAATTTCTGTTCGAAAGTTTCAAAACTTCCAATCAGATCACTCTGCCCACCATGGCAAGAACAACTACAAAAAGAAAAAAATAACATAATGTGTTTCTCTGCAGTTTGGCAAGACAGCTCCATGTGGTTTATGAGACTCAGCTTTTTATGTTCTCACCAGACAACCAGTACATCGATGTATTTTAAATCATTCTATGTCATTGTTTGCTTACTCATTTGGGTATCCATGGTATTCTATTACTTCACATAAGAAAAGGCTTTCTAAATCTGAAGAGCAACTTGGATAATATGTATCAATTATATCAGTTTTCAAAATGTCTGTACTAGCAGGTACTCATTCAGGTAACTGTTAATTTTCAGTCATATGCTTTAGTACCCGTTTTCTGCAAGTGTCAGGACCAAGACTTATCCAAAGAAAGTTGAGGCTATGTCCATACAGAGGCAAACAAGTGAACAAATTGGCAACTGTGTAGCTTCCACAATCTCTGTTTGAGAGCACTTTGATATCAAAGATTAATAGTTTCTGAATAAGACTTTTGTCGGCAGATAAATCAGCCCACAGCACCACTGCATTGCTCTTTTAAGCTTTTGTTAAATATGATTTAACATAACAAGCAACAGCTGTTGTGCTTTCAACAATATACTGTACAACATTATTAATATTCCAAAGCTGAGCAATGACAGGATTGTTATCATTTATAAATTGGTATTCCTTATCTGTTTTTAGTGATATGTATTCTTAGGCATTTTACAAGTTATATGATGTCAGATAGATGTACAAACACTATTTACTCAACCTACTGGAAAAACAGGCCTAGGAAATTCACTTATGCACTTAGTGCAGTACTTATCTTGACTTTTACATTTTCGTTGAGAGTGCTTTTCACACATGTGCATTTAAAACCGGCTCACCTTGTTCCGTAGATCAGCATTGACATGCGAGCAGGGATAGAACAAGTAACATATTTTTCAATAAATTGCCTTACCCAGCTCTCACTATCTTTTTCAAACTGTGGATCATATTTAATCCACAGAAACATATGTATATGTGGAGATCCCCGTGCTTGGTACTTTTTCCTCCAAAAGTAATGTTCCACAGTGCAAAGTGGATTATTTTCTTTATTACATATAAAATGTAACATTGCTAAATATGAGTGCTGGAACAATCTAGATCACTAACAGGGTTCATAACACACAATTCTGCTGGTTTCATGTGTACTATACCTTCTTCAGTTGGATGACTGTCTCAAATCCACTCTGAAAGATCATCCCAGCCATACTTGGTCACAAAACAAGTTTGACAACCCAAGTTTTGAGCATACATCTAACCTTGGAATGTATTCTATACCAATATTCTTGAATTCCTCTTATAGTGGCAAGTATATAGGTAATTGTCTCTCTTTTGTTTTACTTGTTGCAGCATCTCAATTGCAGGAACATTTTGATATCTAGTTCTCGTTTGAATCATTTGAATTGTGTGAGCAACAGAATAGCGTTGAAAATGAACTTTCATACAGTAAGTGAAAAGATATTTGATATTGGTGGAGAAGCTGAAAATCTACAAAAAAATGCATGTACAATGGAATTCTGAAGAAGAAATGTGGATTTTTCCGATCAACTAATCTACAACCTTTTCAGATGGTGAAAAGCATAGGGAAACAAGAGTCTAAAAATGTTTCCCAGACACTGACTAGTGCACCTTTTATGTGTTTCATTTGATATAATTCAAGTAAATCGTCTATCACTTTGCTTGAGTATAGAGGATGAATAGTGTAATTCTATAACTAACTATAACTGCCACAGTAACACACTGAATCTGACCTTCAGTGTTCCTGTTTTTTTTAATCCAACATCAAATATAGACAGTCTGGTATATTGATATTGGACCTCATTAAAAGTATGGCGGTAAGGTAGCAACGGTGCTGGTAGCGCTACTGGCAGCGTTGCTACCGTACTGCCATACTACGTGTTGTGCTCGTGGGTGCCTGTTAGCAGAGCGGTTCCCACGAGCTCAGCAAGTCAGATACATGCCGGTGCATTCGACCTCCCTATCTGGCTCAATGGGAATGGGGATGTACTGGTTCCGGCACCTGCAAAATGGCAATTACTGGGTCTGGCAGGGCCAGAATACCCCAGTAATTGCCCATTCATGGGTGCTGGACCCGATTACGAGTTACCTCCAACCTTGTAATGAGGCCCATTGTCTTTATATAGTACGTTGTGGTTGACCAGAAACTCTACAGTTCCCTTTACCTTTGTGATATCTGTTAGCTCTTGCCAAAGTTTTGTGTAATTTGTGGCTACATCATTCACTAAAAAAACACAGAATCACTAATGTCACATTTCACTCTGTGAGTGCTTATGTTCCCTTGAAAATTAAGAGTCAAATACACAACTTTGCCTTTCACACCTTACACTACTGATGTTTTAGTGAGTTGTGTGGTCTTTGATTGTAGCCTAACAAGGATGAACAGTTTGCAATGCAATCACCATATTGTTCAATATGCTTCTTGTAGGAATTGTTATTCTTTCTAATACACTGTATGTAAAAACAAATAGTGCATCACTTGTATTACATCATTGTTCTAGAAACAAATACAGATAAGGGACCTTCCAAAAATTAACTGCACATTCTTTTACTTTTTATTCAATTAAACTTTTTTGTATTTGTTTCTGTAGTATGCACGACAGAACACATAATCAATGTCAGCTATTTCACTTGAAGAAGACTCAGAAATTGCCATTCCTTGCCCATACTCATGAAAAAGTAGATCCTTTGAAAGCATATGATCATCATGTCCACTTCATACATGTGATTCTTGTACATAGAAATCATATTTCACATTAGAGTTTTTTACCATCTCAAGAGCAGAAAGTAAACTGTTCCAGGAGTCAACACCGTATTTTACAGTGGAAGTGGCATACTCAGTGTTTTGCACTGATACACTTTAAGAAGAAAATACTGCATTTTGTGGTGATGTACAGCCAGCATACGTATGAAGTGAAACTGACTCTCATCTCTCCCTTTCTAAAGACAAGCCTAAAAGTCCAGTCTTTTCATGAAATTCACAGTCATCAATTTTCTGCAGCATCTTGATTTTTAGTGGCACATTGTCATTTTTGTGTAACAATTGTAAGACATTATTTAATACTCTACAAGCGTACTTATAATATTGCACAAAGAATTACATTTCCCAACTAGATTTTCTTTTCGTAATTCTACTGAACCCTCTCCTAATATATCTTCTTCACTTGTTTTTGATTGTCTGATTTCTTCTCTTTTAGAAACCACATCACCTTTCACTTCATATCCACTTTCAGTCTCTGCAATGACAAGAGTTGTATTGCATTTTTGAATATAGCTCTTGTCACTGAAAAATATGTCTGTATGTGAAGTGTGTATCCACTCCCGTTCAAACACATCACACACGTCCTGTCATGTAACTGCACACATTGATTGAACTTTTTTGTAGAATCCATTTGTGTACTTTGTGAATTTATATAAATTGTTCAACACTAAAATGAACAATTCCCTTTTCACTTGAAAAGCCTTTGTAATGATTCCCTCACATTTCTATTTCTGCAAGAAATGCTATACCACACAAATACTAATTCATTCTTCTCAAAAGGATTTGGGGACCCTCGAGAGAAAAGTAAGCAGTGCTTAAAAGAAAAGCAGTACTTGTTTTTAATGTTTTAACTGCCTCTCGTTTCTTCATGCACTGTAATGATGTTGAAATACTTTTTCTATTAACAGTCTTACTGTTCCATTGGGTTCAGTAGTTGACATTGTTTCTATCTAAATGTGTACATTTTTACATAATTGCTCTTCAGCTAACATTACTAAATTACTCTCCTTACAAGTTTTCACACAACATGAAACATTACCCTCAAAATGTTCACATTAAGGGCCTCCTCACTAGTTGGGTGGTATTCCGCCGCTAATTATGCCGGGATACCGCCCATTACTATTTGTGTTACTGCAACTTGGTCTGGGGAAGTTTACACTGGATCCTGAGTTGTGGGGGGCGTTAAATCTCCATTCCCATTGGTTCCATTGGACCCAATGGGGATGGGGTAACTCTATTAGTGCCAGTGCAATAAGCACTGCGCTAATAGCACCAAACGGGTTGAAAATTGAGCTTTTTACCTCCAGCTAAATTCTGGAGGTAAAACTCCCATTTTACGCCGGACTCATGATTGGGCGAGCCCTTAAATGCCACACTAATAGTGTTACTGCTGCATTTAAGGGCTACTTCCCTACTCATGATGAGGCTCTTAGAAATGTTACTTCCCTGCAAATACCGTAACTTCCTTCTGTCACGTTTTGCCCATGCCTTTGAAGGTATTCTTGAATGCATTCTTAATCTATCCTACTGGGAAAAAAATATTCAACACCAAATATATAAACATATACAGCATTTAATATACAATATACAATATATATTCAATATACAATGAGTGTAATTTATACTGTCGAAAACTATAATTACCAAACCCAATCACATATTCACGGTACCACTAGTTAGGTAAAGTGTAGGAGGTAGTAGCTGTCAGATAAAAAAAGCAAATGGGTTGTCAGGCCCAAGTTAGCCGCGACTATACCAGTATATTTGTTTCCTTCTTTTTGAAAATAGAAAAGCACTGCTAGATCCAGGATGGGACCAACACACAACCAAGTTCAGGTACATACATGAAGCAACATTTTAGTGAACCCCAATGCTAGTGCTCCTTTAAATAAAGTATTCTTTAGATATTATAGCAATCATGTAATTCCAACATAATTTAATTTATCATAACATAACGTTTTCATATGGAAGTGCTTGTATGTTGGTAAAGTGAAAGTAGTAACTTGTAGTGGACTCACACTGTCCATTGCCAACTACATGTAAATGAGTTTCACCCCCTGCAGGACTTTATCAAGGCGATAAGACTTTGAAATATAAACAATGAAAATATCACTGCTAGCATCATGTGAACTAAACATCCAAATTATTGTTACAAAACGAACAATATAAAATACATAAGGAATGTATAAATTGATAAGCAACATGGGAACAATGGGAAATAGAGAGGAAGAGAATAAAAAAAATGAACATGTTAAATCCAAAGTATGGCACCAAGAAATCAAATAGATGACTATGGTGAGGAAAGTGCAGAAAAAGGTTGTCACCTTAGTATCACAACGTAATTTGAAGTAGATCTCATTAGCCTTTATCAGAAGCTGCATTCCTGACCTTCAATACCAATAAAAGTGTATTTATGGTCCTTTAACCCAGCTCAATCAAGGCAGTCTCTGCAATATGTAACTATTCACAAAACAAAACATTTAACACTCACTGTCTCCAAAAGATTCACACATGTTCACACAAGCCAAGAATTGACCATCAGCACAATAGAGTTTCTGCAAGCAGAATGACAGTTGAAAAGAAAATGGTGCCTATTCAACTTTTCAAAAAACAATGGCAATGAAAGAGGTCTACACTTCCCAAAACTGCCAAAATAGCCTACACATTTTCACTTTAACCTATCACAGAAATACCGACATCGTCCATGCTCCTTTTCAACAAATTCCTGAATTACAAATAAGCCTCCCTTTACTGGAAAACAGTGACAGAGTGCAGAAATCATGGCTGGAGCTAAAGCTATGTGGCCCTAGGAGACTCCTGGTGTTTTGGTTAATCATTTTTTGTAGAAACCTACATATTGACACTGACCTGGGTTTACCTGGGAATTAAATAGTCTGGATTACAAGGAATGCAATGGTGTCAGATTCTTCAGAAATTGTTGAGTCTGGAAAGCGCAGAGCAGCCATTTGTCATACTCATTCATTGCTGAGGCAATGATTTGGGGAATGTACGAGGGCTGTCTCTGTCCTTGATTATAAAAAAAGATTTGGAAAAACTCAGCAAACTTTTTCCTCACACCACCTTCATTTTCTTCCAACATAACTCAGCAATGGAAGTAGACCACTCATTTCTTTTCCAAAACTGAGAAATCTCAGAGAAATGTGAATAAATGAGTTTCTGCTTTCATCAGATATCACAAACGTATCTGGATATTATAACGAGTATTGTGATTACACACCTTCTCCGCAGGGGGAACCCTTCCCCGTGATGCTCGGGAGGTGAGCCTGCTATGCAACATTCCCTCAATGGGTGACAGAAACCCAGACCTAACAGGGACAAGGACTCCCATGCCCTGATGGAACTCCCTAACCCTCTTGACGTTGAGAACATGAAACGCATAAAGGCTGCTGAAAACGATCTGAAAGTACTACTGTATGGTTTTGTAATACTCTGTCCTTTCCTCCTGTAAATAGTGATACCATGAAGAACAGGAAGACTACAATGAACATACAGTCTGCTCTCAAGTCATCTTCCCATAGTACTGAGAAGAAGAAGCTTGATCGAAGTATAGAAACAAATCCTTTGCCAGGTACAGAAGGTACTGGGAAGATATGGCATGAAGGAGGCATGAAGAATACACAATGGACACAAACAAAGGACTGTGACAACCAACTGGGGAGGAACCAACTGAATGAAATATAAAAGGAGAATGGACCTAATGAGAAGCAAGGCAGGCTTGATGCCTGGCAGACCTGGGAAGCCGAAACCTAGAAGTAAGACGCCACGCCGGGAAACAAACCTCCACTCGGTAGGGCGCAGACAGAAGATCGCCCCAGTCTTTTGCAGGCGGTAGCAGTGCAGGGCTGGCTGGAAGCTGGAAAATGACCAATGGTGGAGTGACCTCGGGGAGGAGCGAGCGGACCATTAACTGTGCTGAAACTGACTAGCCAGGGACCCCGTGGAGCTAAAGCACAGCAGAGGGTAGCATTAAGAGAAACAGAGAGAACATTCCATGGGAACACATTGACAAACACCTCAGGAAGAACCAGCGACATTGCTCCAACATAGAAAAAGTAACAGGAGTCCTGCGAGACCCAGTAGGGGATTGGGGAGGGATACTGAAGCTAAAGAAGGCATCAGGAGTAATCTCCCTCATCTCAGTCACTGTATCAAAAGTATCTAATGGGAAGAAGGCACTGGCAGCAATATCTCTCATCTCAGTAATTGTCTAAAAAGTGCTGAATGTAAAGAAGCCATCAGGAGTATTATCCCCTGTTTCAGCACTTGTGTTATCTTATGTTGATGTGTACTGTGTACTGCTACCACCCAGAGGCAATCTCCATGAGTACCAAATCGGAAGAAGATACCAGGAGTAATCTCCCTTCTCTAAATAATTGTTTCAAGAGTATTGAAAGCAATGAAAGCCACAGGAGTAATCTCACTCATCTGCAGAGTTGTGATTGAAGTGTCAATTGTGACAATTACTTCACTAGTGATCTTCATGATTTTAGACTATTCTCCCTCAACTCTCTATCATCAAAAGGGACATTCAGGGTAGAGAGTGTCATGAGAACAATCTTCTTAATCACAGTGTTAGAGGAAATCAAGGACACCTTAGGAAGAGTTCCCATTTATTTCACCGACAAGGGGAGGGGAAGCAAGACAATAAATAACTGTGTTGGGAACAAAAGGAGTGTTTGACTGGAAAGAAGTGCAAATATTTATAAAACTTGTTACAAAAGAACTATCCAAAGTTAGCCAATGGCTGAACAGCTGAACAAGGGGAAGGGAGCCTTTATCGTGGATATTTCACATACATTGTTGAATCCTGAAGAGAGACAAATTGTATCGCACCCCTCCTCAATTTCAGTGTGACAGACATGGATGGTGTACATCGCTCCGGGCATCTACCTCTTCCCCACCATTGTACGGAGTGAAATATGCCACTCACTGAGGGAGCCCTACAGACCCTATGCAGATGACATCACCGAAGCAATACATCTGCAGGCAATGGAACAACTGAATGAGCTGTGATCATGAAGTAGCAAAATGACATAATGGCTGAGGCCAGCACGCGCATGAGTATTAGACACAAAGCACATATACATCCAAGCACGAAAGATACATGAACAATGGGTCAAATTGCAGTAAGTCACAAAGAACATGCTCACATCCACTAGGTTAGAAGACATATACGGGTTGATTCATGGAAATAATGTGCGCTGAAATTTTCCGCGCAAGCGTGCGAAAGCGTGCGAATCGCAGTGCCAGTGCGAAAATCACAGCGAAACCCGCGCACAGCGATTCATGGAAGTCGGTGCACGAGGAAATTCCAGGATGTGCGCCAAAATACTGCGTGGCACACGCTGACGCACACGTCTTCAAACCGCGGTGCACACAACAAAAGTAGGGGTAACACGGGACATGACACGCGGAATGGGGAACAACGCGTGAAAATGAGGGCGTTACGGGGGAAGTACAGGAGGCAAATGCGCGGAACGCCCACATGCTCCCCTACAACACGTATTCATGGAATCGAATAGGGCAAACTAGCGCACGGGCAAAGAGGGCGCACAGGCCGAAACACGTCCGCCACACGAAGGCAGGCGGTAGCGTCCCTGCGCATGAAAGAAATGTTCGCCAAAATGTGTGCTTACAAAAAGGACATATATACAGCCATGATGAATGTCACATACTGTGGCCCTCTAGGACAAATGACATGCAAATGGGTAAGCGACAAACACTGACACCCGCTGTGTGAAGCAGGCCCCCACTCATGTCCCCTTGCACCCCCACCCCCCAGCAGTCAGGGGCACCTGCCAGCTGGCCCCCACTCATGTCCCACTCATGTCCCCCTGCATCCCCACCCCCCAGCAGTCAGGGGCACCTGCCAGCAGGCCCCCACTCATGTCCCACTCATGTCCCCCAGCAGTCAGGGGCACCTGCCAGCAGGCCCCCACTCATGTCCCCCAGCACCCCAATCCCCCAGCAGTCAGGGGCCCCTGCCAGCAGGCCCCCACTCATGTCCCCTTGCACCCCACCCCCAGCAGTCAGGGGCACCTGCCAGCAGGCCGCCACTCATGTCCCCTTGCACCCCCAACCCCCAGTAGTCAGGGGCCCCTGCCAGCAGGCCCCCCACTCATGTCCCACTCATGTCCCCCTGCACCCCCACCCCGCAGCAGTCAAGGGCACAAAAAAGACACACTAATCCGGAAACACATACGCCAGCAGGAAGCAGGCGTACATGCACCCGCGCAGCATAAAAGTGCGCGTAAACAACAAGCAAGCTCAGACATACCGGGATGAACATACCGTTCCTAGCAGCAGTGGTAATGGGATACCGCAGGAGGAGCAGGAGGATAGTCAGGCCCAGGATTTTCACACCCAGAACCAGCCTTTTTGGCATGCCTGATGACCAGGTGTATGGGAGGTACAGGTTTCCACCTCACATAATGCTCGACCTGGTCAGTGAGTGGGAGGATGACCTCACATCACCCACCCTGTGCTCCCAAGCCCCCTGCATAAGGTCCTCAATGTACTGCACTTTTTGGCACTGGATCATTTCAGCGAACAAGTGCCATAGTGCGGGGGGAGTTGTCACAGGCCACACAGTCACGCTGCCTACACCAGGTCTTGGCCATCATGACTGCACGCCCATCAGTGCGCAGCCACATATGCGTGCCCAGAACACCTGCAGAAAGGCAGGCTGTCGTCCAGGATTTCTACGGGGTGGCACAATTCCCCAAATTCCTAGGTGCCATTTATTGCACCCATGTGGCCCTACGTCCCCCCAGGGCATCAGAGCACATCTATAGAAACCGCAAGCACTTGCATTCCATCAATGTGCAGGTAGTAAGTGATGCCAAGGGAAACATCACCTCAGTATATGCCAACTATCCAGGGTCCACCCACGACAGTTTCATTATAGAATGTCAACCCTAAACCGGGACCTAGAAGCTGGGCGGCATGGCGATACATGGCTGCTTGGTGAGTATAAATGCCACAGCACATGCATGCATGCCAGATACTGAGTAATGTCATAACCCCACTAATGATACCCATCACCACCTCCCCAGGGGACAGTGCCTACCCTCTGAGCACCCACATGATGACGCCAATTCAGAACCCCACCACGCCACCCGAGGTAAGATACAACACAGCCCATATTGCAACCCGGGGCATAGTGGAGCGCACATTCGGAGTGCTCAAGTCACGCTTTCGCTCCCTTCACCGTTCTGGTGGGCAGCTGTTATACGCTCCCCCAGTAGTGTGCAGGATCATAGTGGCAGCATGTGTCCTGCACAACGTTGCAACACGCCGGGGCCTGCCGTTGGACATGGTGATGCCCCCACATCCCCAACCACATGCATGCCCACTGTGCATGGGAGGGGAAAGGGCACGGGGTGAGGCATCCCGAACACGGCTGGTGGCTAATTACTTCACTTAGAATCACACCCCTGTGGAGTGCACACAGCCCTGCCACATACCAGCTACAATCAATGATGATGACATGAGTGACAGTCAACTGTCACAACCATACCATCCTGACATTGGTCACCTGGAAGTGTCACAATGTGTGCATCCCTACCTACAGAAACACCACCAATGCTGTGTCATCAAAAGACACATGTGCTGCTTAATGCATGACCCCCTTGCAAAATCGCATGTTAAACTTCCCTGCACCCCAGAAATACACGTACCCTGCTGAAATCGCGTATGGAATTTCCCGCGCACCCCTGTAATACACGTACCGTGCTGAAATCGCATGTTAAACTTTCCCGCACCCCAGAAATACACGTACAATCTGAAATCGCGTGTGGAACTTCCCACGCACCCCTGTAATACACGTACCCTGCTGAAATCGCGTGTTAAACTTCCCCGCACCCCAGAAATACACGTAGCCGGCTGAAATCGCATGTGGAACTTCCCGTGCACCCCTGTAATACACGTACCCTGCTGAAATTGTGTGTTAAACTACCCCGCACCCCAGAAATACACATACCCTGCTGAAATCGCGTGTTAAACTTCCCCATACCCCAGAAATACACGTACCCTGCTGTTATCGCGTGTGGAACTTCCTGTGCACCCCTGTAATACACATACCCTGCTGTAATTGCGTGTTAAACTTCCCCCCCCCCCTGAAATACACGTACCCTGCTGAAATCACGTGTGGAACTTCCAGCGCACCCCTGTAATACACGTACCCTGCTGTAATCGCGTGTTAAACTTCCCCACACCTCAGATATACACGTACCCTGCTGAAATCGCGTGTGGAACTTCCCGCGCACCCCCTTTAATACACGTACCCTGCTGTAATCACGTGTTAAACTTCCCCGGACCCCAGAAATACACGTACCCTGCTGAAAACGTGTGTGGAACTTCCCGCGCACTCCAGTAATACACGTTCCCCGCTCGGCGTTTGCTGTTTGGCAGCCCTATATATTGGTCCAGGGTTAGCGCAGCCCTTTGCACTGAATTGGGAATTTTGATGGCTTTTCCTTGCGCGAGGGCGTTCTTGGGGGCGTAACTGGCGCTGCTGCAGGGTCGCTGCGCCACTCTGTGCCACGGCTGGTTTTGGAGGCTAAAATCCATGAATACGCTGTGCATGGATATCGATTTTAGCGCACGCGGCTGGTGCAGAAATTCGCACGCGCTCACTGTGCGCCAGCCGCGTGCGCCACTTTTGTGCGAAATTCTATGAATTACCCTGTAAATCACAATCTTACCTGGCTACATTTGTTTCTGCAGAGAAAACACTTGCAACAAATATCAGGATTCTCAGAATCGGGGTATGACTCAACTGAAAATCGAGGGTCTAATCGGACATCAAATCGTTGTGGCTGGCATTTTCACAAAACAGCCCTCGATACAGGGAGCCTCTTTGTGATGCCCTACTAAATGCTGCTCACCGTCCAGGGATCGGCGTGCAGTACTGCGTAGGAATCGCATCTCACTTTGCAGGGTGCCCCATCACTCTCTGATCCCTCTCCGGTAGCCTCATCTTCGTCTAGTGATGTGGCATCGATATGGAGGGTCTCTATTTGGGTGCCATCTGAAAAAATATCGAGGCTTAATACCACATAACAGAAATACGCTGGTCACAAGGTCAACGTATAATGTACATTTATTAACTGGCAGCTGTCTAGCTCTCAACACCCCGCAATGTGTGCAAGCAGACACCATGAGATGAGAGAGTGCTGGACATCCCAGACACATCGTCCAGCCCCTCCTCGTGTAATACATTTACCTAGGGTTCAAAGCCTTTCCCCATAACTAATTCATGTTTAAACTTCTTTACATTGTTTGTTGTTTTCCCTTAAACATTTCATATGTTTTCCATACATAAGACACAAACATTCCTTATTTTACTTGCTTATATTTGTCTACCATTTGTTCTGGAGTTTAAAGTCAGCTTAGTTTCAAGGAGCGAAAACAAAGATTTCTGCAAAAGCACATGTTCAGCTATTCATCATTCTACTTTGCTGTTTGAATGGGGAAGACACTGTTGGTAAAGATGGTATCTAAATTACTGATTAGTGCATCTTTTGTTTAGCTCCAAGGTTCCTTCATAGTAGGACAAACAATCCACATTAGCAGCTTAAACATGCTTATCTACGTTGACATCATGGAAACAGTACAAAGTTCATATTGCTCTGCTGGAGCCAAAACACAAATTCTAACATGGGACAGAAAGCAAGAGGTGAACAAAATGGCGGATAACTCAACTCAGCCTGTTTCAGGTTCATTTAATGCGATTTACAGTGTGATGCGAATGTGCTTAGGGCAATGTTTTCTATCAGGTGGTATTCATGCAAAATATACTTTTACACGCTCCCACCCATCTCCCTTGGGTGACAGTTACAATACAGTATACAGTTGAGAGCTAACTGTCCTGGCTCTAGGCATGTGGAATCAGGGAATGGTAACTTTAGTGGGACATTGTAGTATATGGTATCTAGTTGTAGCTGCTCTGCATCAAGGGCACTGATGCAGGCAGCGGAATGCAGTGAGGTAGCCTGAAACCTACTGGGGCTCCAAGGTTCCAGGACTGGTGGTTGATCATTCAGGATGAGAGACATACAAGAGTGGATGCATATTGATTAGCTCATACCTCCCTCTTCATAGCTTACCCTGTAACATAAATAAAGCCGTCTTTTTTATTTTATGCTAATTTGTCTCCAGCGTCATCGCTGGCTACCAAGAACCCAAATACTTCAGACATGCAGCACCTATGGGCTATTCTCCCCACTCCCTATTGTTTTCCTGTGCTGGTAACAGTCCAGGATGCCAAGGCTAAGAAGGCCATCCTTGACCAATCACCATCCATGCTTAATGTTCACCTGAAAAGTGCTGCACCCACCAATCATAGAACATCCCAGATGACCTGTTCCCCATGTAACATTTTGTGGGAGGTCCCAGGCGGAGATACCTTATCTACCTGGACCAACCAGATTACTAACTCCAACTTCCCCAAGTTACTGAACCAATTACGTCCCACCTTAGGTTTCTGTGTTGTGACACATTGCTTGTAATGTCATAGCCCCTCAAAAATGCCTTGCTGAATTCAGCCCTGTGAGTTGCATGGAGATTGTTTTCTAATGTTCGTGCTTTCACTTTCTTGGATTTTGTAAAATAAAACAGTAGTTTTTTGAATGTTTGGTCATCTCATTTTTTTGGGGCAAGGGCTTTCTCCTGACTTGCCTGTGCTTATTGTATGGGTCTTTAGAATACAGAAATAAGGCAATAGTTCACCAAACATCAGCTTGTTGACTGGCTGAGTCAACCAGAAAGATATAGCAGTTGTTGAACTGTTTGAGCAGGAGAAGGGAGTCATTCTCCTGGTATGTTCTACAAGTGCAGAACTTGAACTATTAACAGTGACTAATAGAAATGCACAAGGAGAAGGGATTCATTCTCCTGGAGCCATTTATGTTAATGTATTTTGTTAGTGGTAGGGCTGGAGTAGGTTATTTTGGCAGAAACCTGTGCAGTTCCCTCTGGGACCACTGCAAAAAGTTTAAGACTACAGGAGTTAGCAGTAAACCCAATTGGTAGCAGTCTGTACCACCCAGATTTACCTGGTAGTTGTGTCTGAGCAGTCAGACTTCTCTCAAGACGAGTTAGGCCGTACTTGGAGAATACAGGATAGGGAAATTTACACAGTAGAACAAGCAGATGCTGATCAGAGCTTGGGTGTAAAGATATATAATTATTTATTTAAAAACACATCTACGGAAAACACACTGGCACTATTATGGCAAACAACTTCAATCACAGTTACTATAAGTATATATCAATCCCATAACAATATTTCGACAAGTCTAGGTTCAACGGCACCACCCTATTTGCAGACAGAGGTGAATGCTTTAACCTAGATGGCACTCTAGTATTCGTTAGAAAGGGAGAGAAAAAGGCAGGGTATGAAACCAACTCAGTACCAACACTTTTACGACACAAATGCAAGGCAAGTAAGGCAGGGTCTACTGTAAATCACAAAATTCAGAGGCCAGGCCCACTCCGGGAGAGGCAAGGCGGAATGTCCCAAAAGTATCACAGTGGAAATGCACTTCAAGTCTTTGTAGAAAAATGTCACAGAAAGGTTGGACCAGTTTTAGAACAAAAGTTAAGAAGGTCTGGAGGTGACCCAGTGGAAAGGTAAGGATTTAAGACACCTCACGCTAACCGTTTCAAGGGAAGCCAGGTGGACACGGTACCTTGAAAGTGAAGAGACAGCTCCGGCGGGGGCAGTTGTTCCTGGTGGTGAATGCAAGTCGGGGCTTTGCCAGAAGATGAGAGGATCCCGTCGTCGAGGAAAGGTTGAAGATCATTGCACCACCAGGGAAGAGACCGGCCGCGGAGTGCTCCATCACAAGGCACCACATTTTGGTCGCGGTACAGTGGTTAGTGGCTATCCGGTTGCCGGGGTGCTCAGCACGGGCAATTCAATCACTAGACATCCTGGAAGCGAAGAAAAAGCAAGGGACAAGTTGTTCCCACCAGTCAATGGAAGAAGACTCTCCAGCAGGGAGATCTCCTCTGTCGTTGAGAAGTGGTGAGTCGTTTCAGCAGGGCTCCACCGGAGGTGTCATCATTGCAGGTCGGCTCAGCTTTACCCTCGTCAGATTCTTAGGTCCTGTGGCGAATTCTGAAGTTCTAGTCCCAAAAGCCCTGCTTTTATGCAGAAAACCCCCATTCATGCAGCCTAGCTGTCACTCAAACATGCTAAGTGGTGAGCGGGGCGGCTCACCACTTGGGCCAATCACACAAGAGTACGACCTGAGTTGGCAAGGCAACTCAGTCCAGGGTGCCTAAACCCCCTCCCACACTCCCTGTGGTACCCAAACAGAATGGCACCACTCTGGAGGGCTTCTGTGCAGAAGCCCGCCAAAAGTGGAACAAAGGGCTCAACCTTTGGTTCGGAGTTACAGAGGCGAACACATACGCCATTTTAAAAACCGAGTTCTGGCAGAAAAAACCAACCAGTGGATTTATTTAAGACAAATAAACCGGTGGTATGTTGGAGACTAACGTGTAAAAGTATTAGCCTCGAACAATGGGAAGAATCCCATAGGAATATATTTGCGGTCGAATATAAAAAGTAGTATCCACTGCCACCAGCCAAAACTGCCACCAGCCAAAACTCGACGAGGGGGACGGGACAGTGCCCCCTCGAACAACAGACCCAGGGGTAATCGAATTACCCCTACCAGTATGTCCACAATAGGATGGTTTGTACTAGTTCTGTTAGTAAATTTAGGTCTAGTAAAGCCAATGGTGACTTTACATGCCTTGGGAGGCAGTAGTCAGTCCCAGGGTATGGAGTCTATGGTGGGAATCCTCTAGGACACCCCAGTGTTACGGCATGGAGGGTGCAGTGTAACACACATAGCAAAACACATGAGGCCCTATGGAGTAAAAGACCCCATAGTCCATAGAACACATTGACATTCAAAGAAATCAACCACATTCATGTCCAAGAGTGGGAGGAAAAGAGTCTCACTCTTGGCAGGATGAAAAAAACAAACTCCAGAAATCCAGCAAAGCTGCTGGGGGACTCACTAGGTTAGGAAATTCAGCCTAAACAGAGAATTCTCCCTAACACTCGCCCCCCCCCCCAGACTAAGGGACAGGAGGATTTAATCCACTCCTGGATGAATCTCATACCTCTAGTCGATGACATACATCCTAGAGAGACCATCAGCATTTTGGTGGTGACACCCTGACCTGTGCTCAATGGTAAAATCAAACCCTTCCAGGCAGATTGACCATCTCAGTAGTTTTGGGTTTCCCCTTTCATTTGCATTAACCATCTCAAGGGTTGGTGGTCAGTCTGACAAAAGTAGAACCATACAAGTATGGCCTAAACTTCTTCAGAGCCCAAACGATAGCAAAGCGCTCTCTTTCGATTGTTGCCCTCCTTGTTTCAGGATCCTTCAGCTTGCGGCTGATGAAGCAAACGGGGTGCTCCCTACCTTTCCCATCCAGTTGACTGAGTACTGCACCTATTCCTACATTTGAAGCATCTGTCTGCAAAATGAAACTTTGGTGGTAATCAGGAGCTCTGAGAACTGGGGCTTGGCAAAGAGCCTTTTTCAGGTTTTCAAAGGCCTGATTGTACCCCTCGTTCCATCTAACCTTCTTAGGGAATTTTGGAGAGGAGATGACATTCAGAGGAGAAGCTATGGTCCCATAGTTCTCAATGACATTCCTGTAACACCCGGTGAGAACTAAGAAGGCTCTCACCTGGGTCTGAGTAGTAGGTGTTGCCAATTTTGCACAGCTTCAATCTTACTGAGCAAAGGCCTTATTTCTCCACCTCCGACCTCATGCCCAAGATAGACTACCTTACTCTGTCCAATTTGGCATTTACTCGCCTTTATGGTCAGATTGGCTCATCCAAGAGCCTGCAAAACATCTCTTATGTGGGTTACATGTTCTTCCCAGGAATTGCTGAACACTGCTATGTCATCCAAGTATGTCATGCAGAAGTCCTCCATCCCATTCAGAACCTGGTTTACCATCCGTTGAAATGTAGCTGGTGCATTTTTCAATCCAAAAGGCATTACCTTAAACTGGTATAAGCCAGCTGGGGTAGAAAATGCAGTTTTCGTCTTGGCATGGTCTGTCAGGGCTATTTGCCAATAGCCTGATGTCAAGTCAAATGTGCTGAGGAACTTGGCTGAACCAAGTCTATCCACCAACTCATCTATTCTTGGCAAAGGGTGGGCATCAGTCTGGGTGACTGCATTAAGAGCTCTATAATCCACACAGAATCTAAGTTATTTAGATCCTGCCTTTGGTACTAACACCACTGGGCTAGACCATGGACTAGTAGAGGGCTCTATTACCCCGAGATCAAGCATCTTGCTGACCTCACCTTTGATGTGGGTTCTTACACTTTATGACATTCTGTATCCTATACTTTTGACTGACAGACAGTCACCAGTGAGTATGTCATGCTGGCCCCAAGGGGTCAAGCCTGGTGAAAGAGAGAACAGATAGGCAAACAGATTCAGCATAGATTTGCACTCTTCTTGTTGCTCAGGTGTCAGATTTGAAGAGAGATTTACTCCTTCAATTTTTTTGTCTAAAGGTAAGCCTCTGAGGAGATCCGGAAGAGCTTCACTCTCTTCTTCATCCTCTGATGATGCTAGAAGCAATGCTCCTACATCAGGTCTTGAGACATACGATTTGAGTCTGTTGGTGTGGAAGACTGTCGGAGCCTCCTTGGGATTGCCCAAGTCCACCAGATAGTTCACCTCTCCAAGTTTACCCACAACTCTGAAGGGTCCTGAAGAGGGAAAATCGAGATCAAACCCATGCCCCCTCACCCCAGGCGGATATATACAGAAGAACAGCAGGAAGAACAAGGAGCGCACTTATCATTTGAACCAGGCCCCAGCGCACCCATGGGTGACAAATATGCTGAAAGATACCCACTTCACCAACAGTGCAACTTCCATGCTACATTAGAACCAATGCAGCAATATCAGAATGTACAAACACAAGATGCCCTGTTTAAAGGCTTGCAAATGCCTATATAAATTAACATGGTCTAATTGCACAGTGTAAAGCCATGTTTCAGGAAAATTACAGCCAAATTCATTTCTCTCACTGAACACTAGCTGCAGAAGCCTTCAGCAATGCTCCTCGCAAACCCACGAGCAGCCAAGGTTGCGCAGTCAGATAACATTGCTTTCTGCAGACAAACATTTTTTAATTCTCCACTAATGCGAGTAAGCCACGGCAACCCAGTGTGTTTTTTTTCTTTTCTTTCTGGGAAAGAAAGACATTTTTGCAAAGACTCGCACAACATTTGAAACATAATTGTAACAAGAATGGCTCAGCCCTGGCCAATGAGCGCTCAGAGCTCAGGTGCGAAATGCTTGCTTCAGCTAAAAAGTTATGGGAACAAATTCATAATGTAACAAGCTAGAATTAGGTAATGGTGGGCTGGCACAGCTAAACCAACACACTGACGCAAAACTCTAATGTCCAATTATCAGGCTCTCTATAAGGGCTACATAGGTAACCTATTACTTAGCAGCCAATAACAGGAGGAGATAGGTTTCTGGGAGCTGATCCAATTCTGTGAGGTCAAAGCTGGCTTGCAAGCCAACCCTGGGGGAGAGGGTGCCTGAACTCTCGATGTGGACGATGCTGTGTGTGTTTTTTTTCTTTTTTTGCTGCCCAGAAATAAACGCAGTTTGGAACATGTGGCTGCCTGCTGGGGTCTCTTTAGCATTTCTGGGGGCCATATGGGAGGTGTTGGGGTCTCCCAAGCTGGTGAGGATATGGCTGCTGGCCCCTCACTGCCCTGGTGGGGGCCCAGCTTCTCCCCAACAAGTTGGTTCCCTCTGTGAGGCTCATTACTCATTGTAACATAGGTGAATGAGCACTGCCTGCGCAAGCCCTGCGTTGAACTGCACTCCCTGCTGCCAACTCAAGGAATCTGTGGGACCCTCGCCTTCACCTGAAGACCACTGGAAAATGCCTAACCGGCTAAAGGCATCGGGGGCCACTTGGAAATTCCACGCTTGAGGGCAGGTGAGAGCCCTGCAGGAGAAGGGGTCCGGTGAAGCACCTTGAGGGGGCGTCCAGCAGCAGAGCAAGTGCCAGTGCAGCATTGGAAATGTAAGTTAACCAGCAACATGGGCTTTGAGGGGAGGGTGTGATTGTGGCAAATGTTTCAAGTATCATGATGTATCGTTGATCAGTATGTTGCAGATATTTTAAGTTCTTTTGTTTGGGTAGAAACTGGGGGGAGGAACTGTAAATTGCGTGGTGGGAGATTGTGCATTGTCGCAAAATTCAGCGAATTGGTGGTGATCGGCACGTGAATTGTAGTGGGGACTGGGGCGGTGGCAGTGGTCCCTTCTTGTGTTTTTGAGCCTATTGGGTGGGGTAGTGACTCCCCACATATAGGACAGGAGTGCCGCGCTGGTTGGTCTGGATGGCGATTTCATGTACGGGGGTCTGGATTTCCTATGAATTGACGTTATAGATCAACGAGTAGATGAGGTTCCCTGCTAATTGAGTGTTTTAGTTCGGTGAGTGGATGATGTTTCCCCGCAGGAGGTAGCTAGATTGTTCCTGATAGTTGGCTGGTTAAGGTCCCCTGGTGAGGAGCATATCACACGCAAGGCGACGCAATGTGCGCAGTCCAATTATAAGAGTTTTTATTGTGGTTTACCTTGTTCCAGTTGAAACAGGAAGACAGCTGTGGGGATTGTGGGGTTTTATTTTGGGATTTTTGTGGGGTTGAGAGAAATGGGTTATTGTTCTGTGTATGCACATTTGTCTGTTCATTTGCACTGTGTTTTTAGTTTGGTGACGTCACCTTCAGATTGATGCATAGGACACAGAGTTTTGAGGGCGAGGAGATAGTGGTGTGGTTTTGGATTTGGAGAATAGATGACCCAGAGGCGGTGTGTGGAAGACACATGCGCAAGATTGTGGAGGTGTGCCGGAGAAGGCAATGGTTTGGTGATGATGGGCTGCACGTGGAGTGCACTGGCTAAGGTGCAGAGCCAAGAAGGCTCACAGAAGTTGAAAAATGTTCAATTATCTTCTAACTTTTGCTCCCTGAACAGCGGACTACTGAAATTTTCAAATTGAAACGAGGTAAAATGTATCACACAATACAGAAATGACTCCCATTCACCTGTTGTGTAGCACACAGCTTCCATGCCAAAATAAGTAAGTAAAACATAGTGTGCAAAGATTCAAAAATACTGAAGGTAAATAAATAAGACCATGGCTGCCCATAGGCAGCTTCTCCAGAAGAGTGCAGCAATAGCTAATGACACACATGCATAGCACTTACACAGGAAAGAAGCTGGGGAAAAAGCACCTGGCTACAGTTGAACGGTGTGCACAAAGGGAAGGGAAGTGGCGAGGTGTCAGCAGACGCTGAACCAGCACGAGCAGAGGGAAGAGGGGACTCACCCTTCTGCACCTCCGGGAGTGTAATATTTTATGACACAGATGGTAAGCAAGGAATGAATTGCATGAGAGAACTGAAAACAGCAGAAGGACATTTAAACACCACACACACAAGACAAACAGGAAGGTGCAGAACAACCCGCTAGCAGCACAGGAGCGAGCAAGGGAGGGCTGCAGTGCATGGAAGCAGATTTGAAGGCACAGGTACAGAGGAATTAAATTTAAAGGGAAGATAATGTGGGGAGTTGCAAGGAGTAACAATAGCAACAGAGAGGGGGAACTGGAAAGGGACGAAAGCGATTGGAGGAGGAGAGAAGGACTGAATGAGACAGCACAGCCAAACATGATAGAGGATCAGTAAGGGGTGGTGCAGCATGCATGGGGTTATGGAAGGGAGGAAGGAAGGATAGCGCGCTAGACATTGACTGTGTTCACTGTAGATTTTGGCAAGAGAAGAAGAGAAGAGGAAAAAAAAACGGCAGAGGCAAAGAAAGGCAGATGAGGACAAGTAGGCACAACATTAATTATTAAAGTATCCAATGGGAGGGGCAGTTAAAAACAGCCTCAACACACACGCACAAGAATCACAATAGCAGTGTCAACAACCACCACAATATGCACCGCCCATGTGGGGAGGATACATGGGGCAGGACGGGATCATTTCAGTAGACACCACAAGCACCAACGTAGGCACTGTCACCACTACATGTACAGACACAACAAATGACAGCACCACTACCCCAGGACTGACAAGAATCACAACCCAGGGGCACTGACAGCAGTAAGCACCCATACAGAACACTGACACAATAGCCACGGTACCGGTTACATGACTGGCAGGGTTCTTCCTGATGGGGAACAAACCTTTCAAAGGACATAGTTTGACATTATACCCCTAAAAGGACAGCCCAAGACAAACTTGATTTGACTCACTCTGCCACACACACTCATGCTCCACCTCCCCGACAGAGCGGGCGAGACGCACGCCAACACACACACTCACGCACACTCAATAATTCAGAGGACAATTGCATAGGGGTGGTGATAGGTATCAAAACATTTTCTTTTCTGGGTGACAGTGGGCGACTAGGCCATGTATTAGGGAAGAGACATTTGTGACAGCATGAGCGATGTGTATATTACCACCTTATTAACAGAGAAATCCATATCTTGTTAAACACCAGGCATACACATGTTGAAAGTAAGGAAGATTGTTTAAGCATAATGGGGGTTCACGGTACAGAGGGGGGTGCATAATGATAGCGCATCACAAGAGAGTACATTTAGCTACATTTTGAGCACACATCTTTCAGCGAGGAGACTGGGCTCATGCATACACGAATAGCACAGCAATTAAATGAGACACACAAGGTGGAGGAAGGTGCACTTGAGGGGGGGCATACATTTCATTGACAGTTCACCACAGGAGGAGAGAAATAGAGGTAAATGACCCATGTTCCCAACAGGCTCAATTTGGCGACAAAATACCACAGTTCATGTAGTAATGCCACTAGCACTTTTGAACACAGCACTGTCACAAATGCATTAGCCAACACACATAGGGAAAGAGGTCATTGCTGCACGAACTGGAGAATAATGGTTGTATTAAAATTTGAGAGCAGATAATGGGGGAGAAATATATTGTTTAAATGTAACAGTAATTACAGTAGTGGAGTAATAAAATATTAGACTAAATGAGTAATTAACAGAGTAGGTAGGGTTTAAAAAGTGGACATGGGGTGGGATAGAGAGAATGGGAGTAAATTGTGAAGGTTGGGTTTGAAAGAAAAGAGGAAGTAAATAAATAAGTAAATAAACAAATAAATAAATAAATAAATAAATGCATAAATAAATAAATACAAAGAGGGGGAGGGACAGGTAGAGAATAATTGGTAGCAAATTTCATTAGTACCAGCTTAAAGTGCCTGCAGTTCACTGTGAGACACGCCCTGAGAAGTTGAGAGAGGAGCCATAGAAAAAAAGATTTAAAAACCCTGCGATTATCTTAACTAAGTAACATGATCCTCTGAATTTAGAAACACAGCCACCCTATATGACAAATTTACCACCCTGATGTTTCCCTGTTTAGCTTGTCAGTGCCTGATGCCCCACGGGACAAAGGCACGCACTATAAATAGCTTACAACAAAAGCACAGTAAATATAAAGATCCAAAGGCCCATTTGTACACTAGCACCTGCATTGCGTATATATGTTCCAAGTGTGTAATGAGTATCTTCACATAAATTAAGTGCCTACCCATTTTCCGGGTACATTTCAAATAGTGCAACAAGTTACGGTCAGACCGTCATTGAACGCCACCAGGTGTTGACAGGATGGTGCATAAATGTACCATTGGCTCCTCCCACTTGGACACTGAATAGTGCAAGAGTAGTGCATAGAGGTTAGGTCAAGAAATTGAAGAATATGTAAATTCTCAGGTCTCAAGCGCTTCTTTTTCATTTCTCACCAGATATAAAGGACCCAGGGCAGGCCTGAAGACAACGGACAACTAACACCCAATGGCTACGGACTACAGTGGGACATTTTCCCCTCCTGACAGACTTTGTTAGATGTGTGAGGCGTGAGGCCCTACAAAGCGGTGGCCACCCTGGCAACGAGGGACCAGCGATCAACAGGGCCAACGCAAAAGATTTTCATGAACTGCAAAACAGCACAAACACGCCCGAGTTAGGGAAACATGGCCATCCTATGGTCCAACGCACACTAGCAACTAGAATAGGGACTGACACAATCATGTCCAAAGTTTAATTGAGTTTCATATTACATTTTGTGCACCTACAGCTGTAACACTGTTTTGTTCCTTCTCTTTTCCCAGCACATGCAGATTGTTGCGTATGTATGCTGTTAGAAATGTGTTGGAAATTTCCTTAATATTATCTTCCATTAGTAACCTCGAGGCCTACTCATTAAACCATTGTGAAGCATTCCCCACTCAATTGCCCACCCTATCAGGAACCTCAGACCACTTAGAGCACGTTTCCCTGAAGTATATGTCCTTGCTTCCATTGAATAAACAGCCCAAGATTTTCCCTACCCATATTCAGAAATTTTGAAAACACGAAATGTCCAGGGGGAGGTTTCATTTTGACCTTAGTGATTGTTTAGTTCGCGGAGCTTGAGGTTTCTAACAAGTACTAACATATTTACGCCTTTCTTGCGATTTTCAGGCGGGCAACTATATCATCTCATCAGCTGCAAGGACCCAGCAGCATAAGTGGTTATGGGCAAGAAAATAAGAACTTTTATTCTCATGATGGGACTGTTAATGATGAACAAAATAATGGGGGGTGTTCATTTAAAAATTATATGTAATAGTGAGCATTACCGCTGTATCCCCTGCTAACATTCCCTAACCTAAGCAGGAAGAGTTACAGCGTCAGTGGGTGAGGAAAAGCTGCTGCTAAAATAAGGAGAGGTAAGGGCAGACACAAAGGGAGTAAAACATACACATAACACACATAGCAGAAGTGACAAACAACATGCACACATGTACAAAATTGGTAGGGACACCACTGGAGAGAGCTGTCCTGACTGCTCTTTAACATATGCGGTGAGAGAATTGATTACAACAGAAATTACTACAGCAGAGCACCACGCCCATGTATCCCAAGGTGTGAAGAAGATTGCAAGGGAAGACAGCAACATTGAGATTGATAAAAAAAATAAAAATAAAAAAAGGGGGCAATCCCCTATGGCAGATGATTACATAAAGCAGCTAATTGGAGAACAACTGTATGTGGAAAGTGACCAGAGAGAGAGAAGAAACAACGAGCAAATGCACCAGTGAGCAAGCTGCAAGAGAAAAAAAACAAAAAATAAATAAATAAATAAATAAATAAATAATAAAAAGAAGAAAAAACCAAAAGAGAGAAGAAAAAAATAAAATAAAAGAGACAAAAATATGATAAGTGCCTAACAGAGTGAGACAAAAGAGTGAAGATGGTCACTTGGGTGGAGAATGAAGAAGGACGTATACTGTGAAGGTACTAGTCTTATGTTACCAGCACAACAGTGACAAGAAGTGGACAATCATGCTGGATGCAAGAAGGTTGAGAGAAGTTGGGAGATGAGAGCAGGAACATCACTGCTTATGGACTACTATTGAGCACATGCATCTAAAGATCAAGAGAAACTACCGCCGAATTGGGGAGGAGACTGTTCGTTGGTGCGCATCAGCATGCCCTTGTTGGTGATGTCCAAGGAAGATGTGAAGAATGACACATTCACCAAGATGGAAAACAATGGAAGAAGAGAAACAGACAGAGGAGTGAAAAGAGGGGGGGATTACTTGTGGCGCGAGACAGCAGCAACATAGGATAAAGTACCAGCACACAAAAGAATGCTCAGCAGAAAAATACATCTGAACAGAGAAAGACAAGAACTGGTTAGTGCTTGTATGGTTATGGATGACATCATGACTGGCTGGTAGATTGAAGGTGGTAACGGAAGCACTATTACAGAGTGCAGCATCATTGTGCAAGATCAAGCTACGTTGCAAAATGTGAGAGAACAACAGAAGAAGACATCGGAATGCAAATAAGAGACATGGTGAAGGGAAGAGCCGGACTAAGGGAGAAGATAGCAGTGTGTGACATGGTTCCAGCAGTAATAAAGGTGGACACTGCCTGTGATCAGAGGAAGTACGAAGGGAAGTGAGTGTGGTGGAACACAGAAGGAGAACACTCCTATATGTACTGTTCATCAACAACAATGTGAACAATTGTGGACACTTCAAGGAATTGACAACGATATGCAGACTGGAAGGAGGTGAATGTTGCTTGGTGGTGTGGTCGACAAAGTCGACCAGAGGGGAGACTGAAGAGGGAAAATCGAGATCAAACCCATGCCCCCTCACCCCAGGCAGATATACAGAAGAACAGCAGGAAGAACAAGGAGCGCACTTATCATTTGAACCAGGCCCCAGCGCACCCATGGGTGACAAATATGCTGAAAGATACTCACTTCACCAGCAGTGCCACTTCCATGCTACATTAGAACCAATGCAGCAATATCAGAATGTACAAACACAAGATACCCTGTTTAAAGGCTTGCAAATGCCTATATAAATGAACATGGTCTAATTGCACAGTGTAAAGCCATGTTTCAGGAAAATTACAGCCAAATTCATTTCTCTCACTGAACACTAGCTGCAGAAGCCTTCAGCAATGCTCCTCGCAAACCCACGAGCAGCCAAGGTTGCGCAGTCAGATAAAATTGCTTTCTGCAGACAAACATTTTTAATTCTCCACTAATGCGTCAACCCACTGTGTTTTTTTCTTTTCTTTCTGGGAAAGGAAGACATTTTTGCAAAGACTCGCACAACATTTGAAACATAATTGTAACAAGAATGGCTCAGCCCTGGCCAATGAGCGCTCAGAGCTCAGGTGCAAAATACTTGCTTCAGCTAAAAAGTTATGGGAACAAATTCATAATGCAACAAGCTAGAATTAGGTAATGGTGGGCTGGCACAGCTAAACCAACCCACTGATGCAAAACTCTAATGTCCAATTATCAGGCTCTCTATGAGGGCTACATAGGTAACCTATTACTTAGCAGCCAATAACAGGAGGAGATAGGTTTCTGAGAGCTGATCCAATTCTGTGAGGACAGCCTGCAGTGTGATTACAAAGCTGGCTTGCAAGCCAGCCGCGGGGGAGACAGCACCTGAACTCTCGATGGGCACGATGCTCTGCGTGTTTTTTTTTTCTTTTTTTGCTGCCCAGAAATAAACGCAGTTTGGAACATGTGGCTGCCTGCTGGGGTCTCTGTAGCATTTCTGGGGGCCATATGGGAGGTGTTGGGGTCTCCCATAGCTGGTGAGGATATGGCTGCTGGCCCCCCACTGCCCTGGTGGGGGTCCAGCTTCTCCCCAACAGTCCCATCCATTTGTCTTGCAAGGCCCTCTGCCTTGTTGGGATCATAACGAGAACTAGCTGGTCATGAGTGAACTCAACCATGTTAGACTTTTAATCATGCCAGTGCTTGACCAATGCTTGTCCAGCTTTCAAGTTATCACTTGCTTCCACCATCATGTGTGACATTCTCCTCCGGAGACATATCACGTAGTCAGTCACTCTGACTGGCTTGGGGGAAGGAGCACTCTCCAACCCCTCCTTAATCAGGGCCAATGGACCTCTGACGGGATGACCATAGAGAAGCTCAAAGGGAGAATAACCTACTCCCTCCTGAGGGACTTGTCTATAAGCAAAGAGAAGGCATGGCAGTAGAAGGACCCAATTCCGTTTAAGGGGTTCCTCTAAAGCACCTATCATGCTCTTCATGGTTTGGTTGAACCTTTCTACCAACCCATTGGTTTGGGGTGGTAAGCTGTTGAGAACATGTAAGTAACTCCGCAGGTTTTCCACATGGCTTTCATGTAGTGGGACATAAACTTTGACCCCCTGTCAGAGATTACTTCCTTAGGAAACCCGGCCCTAGTAAAAATACCAAGGAGGGCCTTAGCCACAGCCGGAGCTGTAACAGTCCTCATAGGAATTGCCTCAGGATACCTAGTAGCATGGTCTACTACAACAAGTATAAAACTGTTGCCTGAGGAGGTTGGAGGATCAAGGGGACCAACAATGTCAATCCCTACTCTCTCAAATGGGACTCCCACAACTGGGAGAGGCACTAAAGGTGCCAAATTCTTGGAGCCAACCTTACCATGGATGCCTGGCAGCTTAGCAGGGGGACCAGGCAGGGATGCCCTTGGTCACCCATGTTATATATACTTGCGCTGGAACCGCTGGCGATATGCCTGCGGCAACAATACGGTGAGGTGGGCATTAACACTGCCAGCGGCAGCCACTTAACATCTCTCTATGCGGACGATATGCTGTTGTACCTCCGCTACCCGGAGGAGAACCTGCAGTACGTACTGGAAGTACTGGATCATTACGCTGTCCTCTCGGGCATATCAGTGAACCCCCAGGAAGTCTAGCCTTTTCCCTTTGGGCGGGTACAGGGACGTCCCGTTGGAGAGGCTGCCTGTGTTGCCAATACCATGGCGGACTGACACGTTTAGGTACCTAGGGGTAAATATTTACCACTGGACTGAGGCGGTGCACAAGCATAACACAGAGAAAGCCATAGAGGGGGTCAAGAACAGCATGACATTCTGGTCCAGATTGCCCCTGTCCATGATGGGGAGGGCGGCCTTGCTGAAGATGGTGGTCCTTCCCAGACTCCTGCACTTCTTCGTGAATGTCCCGTATTTGATCCCTAAAAGCCTATTTGTACGACTTCATAGTATGTGTAGGGGCTTTGTGTGGGGTAACTCCAGGAATAGGGTGGCCCTGTGGAAGCTTCAGAACCCGTACGAGAAGGGGGGTATAGGCTTGCCCAACTTTGAACTATATTATCTGGCGGGACAACTGTTGTATGTGGCTAGGTGGTTGTCTGATGAAGATTCGGCGGAATCTAGGTTGCTGCGTGATGATGCGGCCCCATATTTCCTGAGAGAGGTGGTGTGGCTACAAAGGAATAAACTGACGGGAAGAGGGTGGCTATTGAGGTTGGGATGGGAGGTCTGGCACAGAACATGGAAATTGATGGGGGAGTCAGAACCACTATCTTGGCAGGTCCCGCTGGTGGCCCTATGTGAAAACGACACCCAACTGTTTCACTCTGTCCGCAGGCATTGGGAGCCGGTGGGCCTGGCCACACTTGGGGACATATGGAGAGAGGGGGAGGCGCTGGAATTTCAAAAGTTGCAGGATGAGACGGGGGTGCACAGAGGCCAGTACATCACCCATGCTAGGCTAGTAAAACGTGTAAGAAAGAGATGGCCGGAGACGGCACTGGCAGATGATCCTGATGCCACCCTTGAAACTATGTATGATGTCTCAGAGGGTGGGCATGAAATATCACGAATATACGAACTCCTCAGAACGAAGGCTGGGAAAGAGTTGCCCCAACTGAGGCATGAATGGGAAGAGGAGATGGGTGAACTCATGATGGAGGGTCAATGGAAGAGGGTCCTGGGATATCATAAAAAGGTGTCCAGAAATGCACGGCTCCAACAACTCCAGTTCTACATCACTCACAGGGCCTACCTGACTCCCCAGAGGATCGCACGGTTCGGAGGCTCGATTACTCAAAAATGCCCCAGGTGTGGGGAGGTGGAAGCCTGGTTGCTACATATGTTTTGGGCCTGCCCGGAAGTGTATAGATTTTGGGAGGAGGTCAAGATGAAGCTCGCAAGTGGGGGAGTGGTGTTGGACGTGGGATCTGCCTGGTCATGTATGCTTGGGATCTTCCCCAGGCCCAGACACTTTAGGCACCTGAGCAAGCTGAGGGACCTGGCATATGTTCTGGCCCAACGCAGGATTGCCATGAACTGGAAATCGGCTAGCAGGCCGAGAGTGGAACTATGGTGGGCGGACATTATGAGGTGGGCGGAGGCTGAATCCGTGGTCTGGTTTGAAGCGGTCACTAGAGGGGGCGAGGAGGAGATAGGGCCCTGGCTGGCCTGGCGACAATTGTTGGCCTCTATGACCAACCCACAACAGGGCTTGGACGACTCTGAGAATTCTGAAGATGTACCTACGGACAATGTTTCTCCTGACGGTGCCCCGACTGAGGATACAAGGGAGCAGGCTCTGGCTTGATGGGGGGTGGGGGGAGTTTTAAATAATTAACAGTTGTATTGTGTTGTGTGTTTGTTTTTCTAAAATATAAAATCAATAAAATATTTAAAAAAAAAAAAAACCTTACCATAGGTCTGGCGGGTGTGGCAGCTCCTGCAGTGTGTTTCTACTTCGGCCCCCATCTTTGATCAATAGACGTAGAGAGAGAGCCTTTCCTAGTCTTCTTGAAACTCAAGTGACCAGCCAAAGGAATCTCGTGGGCTAACTACAAAGAACTGTGGTCTGTTCTCTTGGGGTACTACAAGTCGTTTGTAGTCTCCAGGTGCAGACTCGGTCGGTTCACTGTAGAAGAGGCCATCTTCCCAGTGCATCCTGTATTTCCCAGGCTCTTGCCCTTCAGCCTGAGCTTCTGCCTGGTGGCGAAGACCTTCCAGAGTTGGACATTCTCTCTGTCCCTTACTGAAGTCTGCCCTGCTGGGTCCACCTTCTGCCAGTAAAGACTGCAGCTCAGGATGGTCAACAGGATCCAGATCTCCAATGAGTTCCTGGCCTTCCATTAGCTCTTCCTCAGAGTCTAATTCTACCACACAGGGTTGTACCTCCCTCTCAGCCTCAGCTGGAGGTGGAGTTACGGGTGTAACTTTGGACAACCGCAGGGAAGTCTGTGCTGGCTGCACTGAAATGCTGGCTGCTGGTTTCGGGGTAGAAGTCTTAGGTTTTCCTTTCGCTTCTGATTTCTTGGAGACAGCTGCCGACAATTCCAGTGGAGCAAGAGTGATTTCTTTCTTCATCATCTCCTGGAGAGTACCGTGCATGGTCCTCTCTCTTGCGGATCTGGTTAGTTCCTGTAACGGTTTACTAGGAGGTCTGGGGGTATGAGACACAACTCCGAGAGTTTTTAAATCGTTACCCAACAGAACTTGTTCTGGTACCTCACTTTGTATGCTGTCAGGTATCTTCACAGTCATGTCATTACATATCACTGGATGAGAACTGGTAATTGGGGAAGCATCTGCACAGGCCCTCCAGCTAACTTGGTGAGGCGTTTGGGTGCCTTAGCAACATCCTCAGCCTGAAAAAAAGATTTATCCACCACAGTTATGCTGGCCCCAGTGTCCCTAATGGCAGACGTCTCCTGACCCTTCACCTGGACACTGTCCTTATAATACACTTTGGTATTATCTGGGATAGAGTTATAGATTCTAAATTCTGTTGTTCCCACAAACCCAGAGACACTAAAGAAACACTGGCTGAGACTCCAATGGGTTCATCAGCCAGCAGTAGAAAGTTTCCACTTGCCATTTGGACTTCCTCCTCTGGAGCAAAGGCTAAGTAGACAAGATGGACCCCTGAAGGTTTGCCCTACCATCTGGGATCTCCTTTCACATGGTCAGTAAAGCCACAAACTAAGCATTTTCCAAATGCTTTCTGGAATGGTGGCTTGTTCTGGCCTTCCTCTGGTTTGGCACCAGACGGTAAACTATTCTGCTGTGGTTTTCCTTGTGGCTTACCCTTATGGTTTTGTTTGGGGCCCTCTTTGGAATTTGAGTTATTAGAATTCTCTTTTGAATCTTTTTTAGGCTGTTTTCCCTCATCCTTTTTCTGAGTTGCCCCAGAATCCTTATGAGTAGCCCTGTTGGCCACCCACAAGTCAGCAGCCTTAGCTAGCTTCCTGGAATCCAATTCCCTTGAATCAGCCAAGTGCTGTCTGAGCTCAGGAGAACAAGCATCATAAATCGACTCCAACATAAAAAGATTCTTCATACCCTCATAAGTGTTCACCTTGTAACCCTTAATCCATCCCTCTAAGCTTTTCAACCCTTCACTCACCCAGGTTGCCCAAGGGGTACCATCATGCTTTTTGAGGGTTCTAAACCTCTTAAGATACCGGGAAGGGGTCTTCCCAAATCTAGCTATCAAAGCTAGTTTCACACTTTCATACTCTTTCCTATGCTCCTCCCCCAACTCCATTACCACATCAGTTGCAACAGGGGGGAGCCTATAGAACAACCAGGTAAGTAGCTCATTACCTGTGATGTTCTGGAGCCCATGATTGTACTCAAACAAACTCAGCCAATCCAACACATCCAACTTTGGTTCATACATACCAATTAATTCCTTAGGCATCCGGGGTCTTTTGGGACTGGAACAGAAACAGAAGCAGTTTTGACAGACAACTTTTCCATTTGTAACTCATGCTTGAGCTCCATTTCTCTGAGCCTTAGAATTTGTTGCATTTCTTGGTGTTTCTGTTCAGTTTGAGCAGTAATCCTTCTGAATTCCAAGTCTATTTTCATTTTTTCTAGTTCAAGGACTTGAGGACTTAGTGTGGGACCTGCTATAGGCCCAGTAGGTACAGCTGCTAAGGCAGACAGAGGAGCAGGGGAGACAGTTTCATTAGCTTCTCCTTCCTCTTCAGCCTCTTCATCACTATCATCAGAACTTTGATTTAGATCAACACTATTACTGTTATCTACATTTGCTGGAGAAGTAGGTTCCTCTGAACCAGTACCCAGACTTTGGTTTTCCAGCAATCTCGCTATTAGTTCTATTTTCTTGCCTTTTACAGAAAGATTCTCTTGTCTACAGAGAGCTCTCAAACTCTCAGTATTTTTACCTGACAAGGACTCTTGACTGTAAACTTCCATAGTAGACATGTTTTTAGAAAGTTGCTTTTTAGTGCTAAGCTTTGTGGTTAGTTATCCTAAAGTGTTGAAAAGCACTCTAAACTGTATACTCGATACAAATCCCACCGCTGCCACCAGTGTTAGGCAGAAACCTGTGCAGTTCCCTCTGGGACCACTGCAAAAAGCTTAAGACTACAGGAGTTAGCAGTAAACCCTATTGGTAGCAGTCTGTACCACCCAGATTTACCTGGTAGCTGTGGCTGAGCAGTCAGACTTCTCTCAAGATGAGTTAGGCAAGCTTTGGAGTATACAGCATAGGGCAATTTACACAGTAGAACAAGCAGACACTGATCAGAGCTTGGGTGTAAAGATATATAATTATTTATTTAAAAACACATCTACGGAAAACACACTGGCACTAATATGGCAAACAACTTAAATCACAGTTACTATAAGTATATATCAATCCCATAACAATAGTTCGACAACTCTAGGTTCAACGGCACCACTTATTTGCAGACAGAGGTGAATGCTTTAACCTAGATGGCACTCTAGTATTCGTTAGAAAGGGAGAGAAAAAGGCAGTGTATGAAACCAACTCAGTACCAAGACCTTTACGACACAAATGCAAGGCAAGTAAGGCAGGGTCTACCCTAAATCACAAAGTTGAGAGGCCAGGCCCACTCAGGGAGAGGCAAGGCGGAATGTCCCAAAAGTATCACAGTGGAAATGCACTTCAAGTCTTAGTAGCAAAATGTTACAGAAAGGTTGGACCAGTTTTAGAACAAAAGTTAAGAAGGTCTGGAGGCGACCCAGTGGAAAGCTAAGGATTTAAGACACCTCACGCTAACCGTTTCAAGGGAAGCCAGGCAGACACGGTACCTTGAAAGTGAAGAGACAGCTCCGGCGGGGGCAGTTGTTCCTGGTGGTTGGGGCTTTGCCAGAAGATGAGAGGATCCTGTCGTCGAGGAAAAGTTGAAGATTGTTGCACCACCAGGGAAGAGACCGGCCGCGGAGTGCTCCGTCACAAGGCACCACCTTTTGGTCGCGGTACAGTAGTTAGTGGCTATCTGGTTGCAGGGGTGCTCAGCACGGGCAATTCGACCACTAGACGTCCTGGAAGCGAAGAAAAAGCAAGGGACCGGTTGTTCCCACCAGTCAAGGGAAGAAGACTCTGCAGCAGGGAGATCTCCTCTGTCGTTGGGAAGTGGTGAGTTGGTTCAGCAGGGCTCCACCGGAGGTTTCGTCATTGCAGGTTGGTTCAGCTTTACCCTCGTCGGATTCTTACGCCCTGTGGCGACTTCTGAAGTTCCAGTCCCAAAAGCCCTGCTTTTATGCAGAAAACCCCCATTCATGCAGCCTAGCTGTCTCTCAAACATGCTAAGTGGTGAGCGGGGCGGCTCACCACTTGGGCCAATCACACAAGAGTGCGACCTGAGTTGGCAAGGCAACTCAGTCCAGGGTGCCTAAACCCTCTCCCACACCCCCTGTGGTACCCAGACAGAATGGCACCACTCTGGAGGGCTTCTGTGCAGAAGCCCGCCAAAAGTGGAACAAAGGGCTCAACCTTTGGTTCGGAGTTACAGAGGCGAACACATACGCCATTTTAAAAACCGAGTTCTGGCAGAAAATACCAACCGGTGGATTTATTTAAGACAAATAAACCGGCGGTATGTTAGAGACTAACGTGAAAAAGTATTAGCCTCGAACAATAAGAAGAATCCCATAGGAATATATTTGCGGTTGAATATAAAAAGTAGTATCCACTGCCACCAGCCAAAACTCGACAAGGGGGATGGGACAGTGCCCCCTCGAACAACAGACCCAGGGGTAATCGAATTACCCCTACCAGTACGTCCACAATAGGATGGTTTGTACTAGTTCTGTTAGTAAATTTAGGTCTAGTAAAGCCAATGGTGACTTTACATGCCCTGGGAGACAGTAGAGACAGAGAATTCTCCCTAACTCAGCGGACAGCCATTGTGAGTTTGACAACCACCCTATCAAGGAGCACCCACGTTCTTCTTTAGTTAGGTTGGTCCCAAACCCTTTGAACATAAGGGCAGATAGGTCTTTTCCATTGTTATTTAAGTAAAGCATGTTGTAAACATGTCAATTTTTTGTATATCTCCTTACGCCAGTAAGCCGCAATAGCCAACAAAAACATCCAGTTGTATACGTCTCTTCTTTATAGACATGATGGAGTCCATCTAACTGCTGAAGGAAATGCACTTTTCCTTGACAACATTAAATCTGCAATACACCTTTGTTGAAAGATTACAATCCATGTACCCAAAAACCATCCTTTTAAGGTCTACCTTTTTAACACATATATATATATACACATTTACAAAGTAAATGTTGTTTTACTATTACTGAATAACCACAACAATCCCACGGCTATAAAAAAAGTGACTGTTTCAATGTGATTAAATGCCTTCTATTAGTGGCTTTTAAAAGAGATTTTGTGTTTTTATATACATAGTATACCCAAAAAATATATTTTATTGTGAAAACCCCTCTACTTCTCCAATTTCTTTTTTTTAAAATTTGATTTGATTAAGTTTTAACACATAACAGTTCTCTCAATGAGAAAAGAGAACAAAGAAAAAGTTATATATGCATCCATATTCGTTACACAGGTGGAAGTAATTCCAATATACAGTGTTTAGTTTAATTTCTATACGTCCAACGGTATAACAATGGAAAAAAACAACATATTTTTCTCGTTCTATTTATACTTTTACACTTTCCCCCCTCCTCCACCCCTCACGGACTAAGAAATCGTGTTACCAAGGAGTTGTGTTTTCATGGTCATGCGCTCGTTGTCGCAGGCTGAAACTGTTTCGATGTGGTGTGTTCAGGGACTCGCCATAAGAAGGGTGCTTTGTCATGGTTCTACTGATGCCTGAGAGATAGCATAGAGGCGGTCTCATAAAGGGTAGAGTGGGAATGGTACCCAAGAGGAGAAGGACCTAATAGGGCCCTATGGACAGTGAACCGTATCTCCATTTGGGGTTGGATGTCTGTTCGCTGTGTGTTTGCTTAGGCAATCTGCCCACAGGTCTTCAAACTGTGTTGCCCTGCCGTGTAGTGATGCGGTAATTTTCTCCATAGTAATATGTTCATTGCAACATTAATCCATTCATTCTCGGTCGGGGTCGTAATTTATTTCCATTTGGTGGCAAATAATGCCCGAGCAGCGAGCAACAGATGGGGAGCTAGGCCTTGGACTCTCTGCCACTCGTCTTCTATTTTCTCGAGATCGAACAGGACAAGATGGGGGTCCGCCGTTCTTTGAATCCCTTCCAGGTGTCTAATGCACCCCAAGACCTCATCCCAATAGATCTTAATCTTAGGGCATCCCCACCACATGTGCCAATAGTCTGCGACTTGTCCACATTGACTACTTCTCCAATTTCACTAATATATTTCTTGATTTGTTGATTGCAATATTAATGGAAAGATACTCAACAATCTGAATATCGCCCACATTCCCAATACCAGTCTTCATGTGCACTCCTCTGCCTATGTAGGAATTACAACTGTCCTACTTTTGTAAATCCTCCCTTGCTGTCTCGTATTATTCCCATTGCCTACAGATTCCCCCTGAAAAAAATGTCTTAGCAGATTTAATGATGGTTCTGTTATCACAGGAATATCCAGGGAAACACAGAGATGTCAGTGGACTAGATGATGAAAAATACAAGAATAGAAGTAGTGCTATTTATTTATTTATTATTATTGTGTTTGGCGGAGTGTTGGCTGAGTGTTGGCAAGTGAAGCCCGACACCCTATCCTGCTGTTCCTGAGTCTGCCTGAATCTTTCTACTTCCTTCATCAGAGAAGGCGTATTCCTTAAAGCCTCCACTAGGACGTGGAGCATCCATGGAGTGTTGGCTGAGTGTTGGCAATTGAAGCCTGACACCCTATCCTGCTGTTCCTGAGTCTGCCTGAGTCTTTCTACTTGCTTCCTCAGAGAAGGCATATTCCTAAAATCCTCCACTAGGACGCGGAGCGTCCGCAGAGTGTTGGCTGAGTGTTAGCTGAGATATGGAGTTGTCCCTTACCAACCTCGCCTTCAGAACACGTAGCCACACGAAAACATCTCCAGCATATAATGAAATGAACCAGTGTCCGCCTAATCAAGGTAACCTTCGTCCCATTTTGAGAAGAGACACCTGCGAGGAAAATCTACAAGCCATGGAACACAGCCAGCTAGATGCTTTGTCTAACGCCTCGAAAGAGGCGAACAAGGTGAGCAAGGTGAGCAATACATGTTCCATGAAAAGAAAAGTGCTGCCCCCCAGTCGCCTTACCTTGCCCTGGCTTCCAATTCCTTGCAGCCGTCCATTACAGAGGAACTCGAGCGTGCGCAATGCTCCGATCGCAGACTGATGGCAGTGGTGTGCGTGGCTATGGAGGCGCGGGACCAGATTGGAGTGAATCGGGAGGGCGTACATGATGAAGAATGTGAGTTTGACAACAAACAGCCTGGTCAGGCTGCACAAAGTCTGCCCGTACAAGTCCTTCACAATAACTGTGTGGGATCATTCAAACAAACTGCGGAAAATAAGTAAGCGTTGTAAAACAAACATTAGTTTGCGTGTACTCTCGGAGAGGATTCACCAGCCTATATGTACGCGTTGGACTTCTTCTCTGAGAATGTAACTGAGGAGACAACCCCATTAACATGCAAATTGATGAATTTGGCTAATACACCCCTGCCGGATTCCCAAATACAAAGTCAGTGCTCGCTAGACTTACCGGAGTCCATTGTAAAAACTACAAAATAATTGCCACTGCAGAGAATCACCCAAAGGGTGAAAACATAGCTCCAAAAACAAAATTAACTGCAAATCTAAACATAAGAAAATTGCCCCACAGAAAACATGATCAGGCTAAAAAGCTCCATGAAAAAGATCAAGATGCACTATTGGACTTGTCTACCTATGATGACGAGAGCATTATAGAGGTAGAGAGTGAAGAACCACATGATGAAAGTCATTAGACGGTACATCCCTCTGAAGAGCCAAAGATCTCAGCGCCACAACTAACTTCATTTTTAACTCTACAAGCCAAGAGAGAATTCTTGACTACCAAACAGAAGCTTGAGAAAAAACAAAGACAAATTACGCATGCCATGATTGTGCATTCCAAAAGAGACTATGCTTCCAACAGAAAGCCAGCAAGTAAACCAGAAACTATAAAACCAAGAACCTGGTTTCTAAAATCGACAAACATACAAAGGAAGGACACAAACTGTTGCTCAAGCGCATTCTGAAGGCAAATGATGGATTGATCCTAAATAGGGCAAACTTGATGAGGTTAAAACACTCTGTGCCACAGCTTCAAGTGAGTGAGCCCAAAAGACATCACAATAGTGGCCTTTCCGATCGAAACTCAAACTGACCTCATATGTATACATCTTGCCTCTGAGACAATCATGAACAATTAATCTGAATAAGTTCAGCCATGGAAGATCTGAGGATACTAGGTTTTGACGTCAAAGTGCCTCAAAAGAATATCACAGACCTAGACAGGTACCTTCCGTTAATTAACCAGAATTAACGTCCTCAAAAACAGAAAACACAGAAGAGAATGAGGATAACGTAAACAGCAAACCCATCAGATTTTTGCCAACAATATTGCGTGATCCGAGAGCCTTAGAAATCATCGCAAAAGGAAACCACAATGATAACAAGATGGCAAAAGCCTCAAATTATTCCAAAATGGCCACTAAAATAGATGACACAATATCATGGGAATGGTTATCAACAGCTCTCATGAGTCAGAATAAACAATAGATCGACCTCCAACAAGACCAAAGAAACCTACGGATTCACTCATGGAATTCCAGAGGCTTCAAACACTTGTTTGAAAAACGAAACTAAGAACTCTGACTGTGGATGTAATATGTATAAAGGAATGTTGTCTACAAAATACCCCCTTCATAGACCGCTGCTTCTGTTACTTATATAAAGCATACAAGGGTGTTACGGGGAGACCCTCAGCCAGCTTGTTGACTATTGTAAAAAACAGCCTGAGAGGAAATAGTATTCAAATCATATCACCCTCCTCTCTCATACAAATTGTGATCATGCAAGAAGATCAGTTAATGGCACATACAAAAACTACGCAGATCTTCTTTAAATTGTACTGGAATAGCAAAACTAAGGATGGAGACAAATTCTTTTCTACAGTCATGAAAAACATAGATGATCTTAGAGCAGAATTTAACACTGCAAGATTGTTTGTATGTGGTGAATTAAATAACGACTGTCTTAAACCAAACAACCTCGAAGAAACATCACATCCAAAGTCAAAAATAACACGATCTAAAAGATGGCTAAAGGAAATATAAATAAGAGATCTGAAGATGGTAAATGGAAATGTGGAGGGAGATCTGACTGGCTCTGTCACATGGACTTTGTACAATGTTAGAGCAATGCTGGGCTACTTTTTTGTGGATTCTGCTACATATCAGCAAATAATATCCATGAAATTCTGGAACATCACAAAGAGATATCAAAGCCAATTGATCCTAACTTGTGCACAATCAATGCCATTTACAAGTGACCCAAAAAAACAACAAAGATATGAAATGTCCACACATGTGAAGGCAAATAATGGATTAAACACATTACGTCTTTCAACCAACGAGATACCTATGAAAAGCGACAGTTCAGAAGTGGATGGACCAAAAAACTACAGACACCGATTACAAAGTGTGCTTAAGTCTATTCAGAACATCAGATGTAAAGAGCTTGAATCGTCAAATACGAAGACTTCATCAATATGACCAAGTGGTGATTGAAAAGAAAAAACAACTGTTCAAATATCTGCGAGCTATAAACAAGACAGAGTCAACAGCAAAACAATTTGAGATAAAGAGTGTGACAGGAAAATACCGAAACTGGTGAAGGCACACCGAGCACAACTATACCAACAAGACTCTGAAAAAATTATCAGAGCAACAGAAAACAAAAAGGCAAACTTGTTTTTGTCTGTAATAAACAATCAGGCAAATACAAGAGGTCAAGAACGGCTAAATCCAATTCAGGAATCGCAATGGTTTCAGCACTTTGGTGAAATCTATGAACAAAACAAAGTGGATTCAACGCAGACACCTGATTTGACAAATAAAAATCAATGGAAGATAATTTTTTCCAGGAACGAAAACTTTCATCTCATTAAAAATACAAACGGATCACGTGCTCCCAGACCGCACGGTTGAAAAACTTTATGCTAAAATAAAATCCAGATTTGTGGTCTGATATGTGCCACGTTCTCTACAACAGAATCAACACCCACAGACAAATTCCGAAATCGTGGAAGACCGCAATTGTCATACGAATTTTCAAAGAAAGCAACCGATCCAAACCAGAAAATGATCCCCCTATTTCCTTATTGGATGTCCTCAAAAAATTGTATGCAGGAATATTGCTGAAGAGATTATTTTGCTAAGAGACATTATTTTGACCAGAGACAGGCTGGATTAGTTGGACGCATAGATTTTGGTTTAAATCTTTTAATTCTCAACATACTGAAACTAAAAACAGCAAAGGATAACCAAAACATATATCTAGCATTCATTGACATGGCTGCGGCTTTTGATAGAGTCGACAGAGTGATTTTGTGGAAAAAACAGAGGGAAAAGGGGTTCCCCTGAGATTTACTAGCTGCCATCATAGCCTTACATTCTAACACTCATCTGAAAGTGTGCCTTGACCAGAAAGGAACTCTCAATAGGTGCATAATAACAACAAGAGGGCTGAAACAAGGATGTCTGATGGCCTCGGTTCTATATAATTTCTACATCCATGACCTTGAAGAATGGCTGGAGCCAGAAAGATCTTGCTCACCACTCGCAGATGGGACCTCTGTAAGCCACCTGCTGTATGCAGACAACCGTATGCTGTTGGACATGACACCCATAGGGCTACAAAGAAAGCTCATTGTGTTAAAGGCTTACATTAATGCCAATAAACAACAATTTAACGCAGACAAATCAGAAATTCTAATAATCAGGAAAATACACTTGAAAAGACATAATGCATTCAAATGGTGTCTACAGAATATACCAATCAAGGTGTCCAATAGCACGAAATACCTAGGAGCTGTGATCAGCTAAGATGGGGGAGAAAATCCATGGATCGCTAATTTGGAATTGAAAATGGACCAACTGATATCACAGGCATTGACTTTGAAGAAAAAATGTGGGTAATGTTCAATTCAGCCTCTGGTCAACTTTTACAATCAAAAAGTCACAGCCGCAATTACCTATGCAGGTGAGTGATGTCTAAGAATGCCCTGGAAAACCTGGGACAGACTGGAGTCCAGATTCTGGAAAAGAAATTGAGATTGCCAAACTGTATACCGAGTGGTGTGATTAGGCATGGATTGGGACTTTATTCCCTCCACATGCATGTGGTATGGAAAACCTTAACAACCTACAGGAAAGTGGACTAATCGATTGTCCGTCTCAAAATGAAGCCTTGCGTTGTGTCTCCTCAACATCTGGATATTCAAATGTAAAGAAATCATGGAGAATATGAGCATCAGCGTGGAAACTTTGTGTAACAATCCAAAAAAAATAAAAGTAGCATTGCTAGTTGTTGACTGGGTTCAAACAGAAGCCATACGTGCAGGGGCTAAATCACACACACTTTCAATAAACTGGTTAATTTCCCAAAAAAGCTCCCTAACTATTTGAAGAAGAGCGCAAATTTAAAGTATTGGGATGCCATACTCCGTTTTAGACTAAACATTCTAAGAACTAAACAGAATCTAAAGAGATACAGTGCTTGAGTGGACGATACGTGTTGCTTATGTAACAAAGACGAAGAATCTCTACAACACTTATCCATGTTTTGCAAAGAGTTGAAAACAGAGAGAGAGAAGACTCTCCAATGCTCTTTGCCCCTGTCATGTGGCTTGGACTCTGAACTATGGTGGGAAGCACTGTACGTTGTCCATAACAAAAAAAGGGTAAGAGGACTGGGTGTGTTCCTAGATGTGATGCGAAAAAGACTACTCGGGGAAGATAATGCGCAATGGAACTAAATTAGTCTTAATCAAAACCTGGTAAGATATAGCCAAACAGAAATGACAATGAGTCCTAAAATGGCAGTTAAGGAACGTCGTACTGCAAAGGGCCAGAAAACTAAAGGACTCATAGAGTGTTGCAATTGTTTGGCTTGGTGAGAAAGATTAATGGAGGGATCTTAAAGCAAAAAAGTTGTATTGATTTACGCTAACTGCTTAATAAAAAAAATTAAAAACTATTATTATTGTGTTTTAGTTCAAATAAGAACTTTTCACAAATATACAAAAAGGAAAATTGATCATGTTTAAAAAAGAAAAAAAGAAAATAAAACGCATTCAGAACATCATAATAAAATAGAAATCACAGAGCAACACTCCATCACAATTAATCAAAACCATTGGTAAAACTTCTTTTAAAACTTCATCAAGTTAATTTTCAATGATACTTTCCTGCCGTTCAGCAAAATGTACTATAACGTTTCTTCTGGTCTCACCCTAAATTCTTTAACAACAATTCCAAAGAGTTTCTCTCTAGGGCCCACTATACTACCCCATTCAAGTGTTACATGTTGTAAGGTCTCAATATATTCAGATGTACAAAATTGACAAATTTGTTTTTCTCTCAGTATATGCAACCTCGCCCCATAATCTCATTGGTATTAAGAAGATATAGACTCACTTAAAGCAAATTCTTCTCCAGTGAGAGTTGGAAAATTTTAATAAGTAGCCTGGTAACATATGCTAAACTATAACCTCACAATATACAATGATAATCTATGTGTGTTTGCAATTAACCGTGTGCTGACACACTGTTAAACCTTTATTTACTTCATTTCACAAACTTCACATCGCAGCACTTCCAAACATAAAACTAAGGACATGTAAAATACCAAACTGCATTGCTTACAACTCCAATCAATAAGTGTTATGAATCTCCATTGATTCAGTCTTCTGTTTGAGATTCATGTTTTCAACAATGCAGATTAATACAAATAGAACACTTGATTGGCTGCTACTCCAGAAGTCCTCTTTTCATGCAGGGTATGAAAAAACAATATTGGAATGCCCAGATGATATGTGTAATTCGTAGGTGAACAATCACATTTGTTTGCTGCTATCAAGGATATGGGACACAGCATCCCTTTTTTGCCTGTGTGTCTGCAACAGGCTCCATTCAAGCAGTCACAGAGCCATCTATTAATCGCATCACAAACCGTCCTTATAACCAATCACTTCAGCTGATCAGTTCAGATCTATCTTTCCAATTAACAGTTCCTTTCTGCTGTGAATCAGAGTCTGCTCTGTCACAAATTATCTTTCCAATCTTTTACAGATTTCATCTTCGAGGATTGTCAGCCATCTAAAACATCTATAAGACATTTTAAAGGTATGTTTTAATAAACCATTTTACCAAATGAACAATAAAATCTTGCCTGCGGGACTGGAATTTGAATTGAATTTTACACATTTAGAAAAACTCCCCTTTTTTTCAGATGGTGGGGCGATTAACTTACAAATTCCTCTCTCCCCAAAGGTAATTAATAGAGTATCCTTATTTAAGGGTCAGAAGTTTGATACTGCAGCTGTGTATTAATCAACTACCGACCCTTTCAATTATGGGCCCTAGAAAAGGCTTATTCGTCCAAAATAGAACTTGTTAGAGACTCCTAGGCATGTAATGACACGATGCTTAAAACTTGGGAATATCTTTATGTCCAACTTAGCTGATTTTGTAAGAGAGTTCAATTTTTTTATTTATTTATTACATTTGTTATACGCCCAGACCCTAAGGTATCACGGTGTAGTTACAGAAAATGGCAATATACAAACTTAGAATAGAGTATGGAAGTGCAGGAAATATTACAGTACACTTTATAACAGTTATATACACATAGCATGTGGGATAGGTATACACTACTTAGGTTCTGTATTCATATTAGAATTGATTGATTAGCCAGGTTTTTAGTGACGTTTTAAATAGTGGGTAGGAGGTTTCATTCTTAATATTAGTGGGAAGGGCATTCCATCGGCTGGGGGTGAGAACTTTGAAGCTAATGCCACCTGCTTTTTCTCTTTTGTAACGTGGGATGTCAAGATTTTCGCTTTAGTTCGATCTGAGGAGTCTGGTATGGTGTTTCTTGGTAACTGTGTTAAGGAGATATTTTGGTGCTTTGTTGTTGATGCATTTGTGGGTAATGCTAAGGGTTTTGAACAATATTCTGGCTTGGATGCGGAGCCAGTGATTGGATCTCCTGATATTAGATATGTGATCGGATTGTGTTATGCCTAGTGCCACTCGAAGGGCTTTGTTCTGCATAAGTTGTATTTTGGCTAGATTGGTCTTGAATGTGCCTAGGAAGAGGATGTTACAGTAGTCAAGTTTCAAGAGTATGAGTGCTCTTGCTAGTGTGACACAGTTCTTGGCAGAGAGGAATATACGGCTGAGGGAGATGACTTTTGGCTGTATATGAATTGGAGGAGGCTAGTGTGTTGATTTGTTTGGTCATAGTTAAGGTAGCATCTAGGTATACACCTAGTGTCTTCACTTGTTTGAGTACTGGGATTGTGGTGCCATCAATGATGAAGGATGAATAGACATGCTGTTGTGAGGCGATTTTGGATGTGGAACCCAGTATGGGTAACCCTGTTTTGTCATCGTTGAGACAAAGGCTATTATTGGCCATCCAGTTTTGTATTAGTGAGTAGATTTTATTGATGAGGAGTGTATCCTGCTCGTGATTCCCTGTTAGGGGGATACGGATCTGTGTCTCATCTGCGAAATTGGTGTAGATGACCCCCATAGCGTCCAGTGCTGCAAAAAGTAACTTGGTGTAGGCGTTGTATAGGGTGCGGGATAGGCAGGATACTTGTGGGATGCCAAACTGGACTGGAAGTGGATCTGCTGCTTCTTTACTTAAGGCCACTCTTGAGGTCCTGTCTGCGAGGAAAGATTTGATCCAATTGGAGGCATTCTTTGAGAGGTTGAAATTATTGGCTAAGGTGGCACAAAGTTTGTCGTGATTGACCAAATCGAAGGCCGCTGACAGGTCTTGTAGTATGAGTAGGCAGAGTTTGCCTGATTCTCTGGATGCATCCATTTGGATCTTCAGATCGAGTAAGTCTGTTTCTGTACTGTGTTTAGGGCGGAATCCTGACTGTCGGTCATCCAGTAATTTGTTGTGTTCTAGATGGTTTTGGATCTGAGAGTAGGCAATTTTGTCGATAATTTTCAAGAGGAAAAATACAGTGGTTATGGGTTGGTAGTTAGTTGGGATTGTGGGGTCCAAGGTTGTTTTTTTAAGAGGGATGTTACCCATACCTTTTTGATACTGGTGGGGACTGTATTAGTACTGAAGGAGGCATTAACACATTGGGCCTCATTACGACCCAGGCGGTAAGTTACCGCCTGGGCCGTGACTTTACCACCATGGCGTAAACTATGTTTACGCCATGGTGGTAGGCGGACTTACCGCCCCATTCCAACCTTGGCGGGGCTGTAAATCCGCATTTTCCCATTTTCCCTTCCCCATTCCCATTTTGCCCCATAGGGCATAATGGGAGTGGGGAAGGCGTTAATTAGGCCACCGTAAATTACGGTGGCGTAATTAACTCCATGGTCCCTTAGCGCCATGGATTTTAACACCTGCTAAAAGCAGGTGTTAAGTCCGCCATGGCGCTAAGGGACCTCGTACTCAGGCGGTAAGGGTCGGCGCTGTTTACGCCGCCGTAAAACCCTTACCGCCTGAGTTGTAATGAGGCCCATTCAGTGATAATGGGAGGTAGGGTATGGGCATCAATGAAATCAAGAGTTAAAATATTTGGTTCTAGTGTCTGAATTCGAATATGGTGAATCTACAGATTGACTTATACAGTCTTTGTGGGTTATAAAGATGTTGAAATTCAAATTTAGAATACATTTATTTTACACTAGTAGGATTTGAAATGCTGATTTTGTTAAACAGTACAGATTGTATGTGTTTTTTGTTTGTTTTAAATGTTATAATGTATTGTTATTGTATGTTTACATGTGAAAAGTTCAATGTGAGCTAAACACATTAAATAAAATAAGAACATATAATAATAATGTACATTTTGACTGCATGCAAAATGTATCTCTTCCAAATTATAAAATATGATTTCAATACTACACATGTCATAAATACAGATAAAAGACCCTTAGGCCCCGATTCATAGAATTGGATGCATAAAAGGTGCAAGGGCCACACGTCGAGAAGGAGTCTGTGCCAGCTGTGGCACCAAGAAATCTTTGCACAGCACATGTATTCATGGATTCCCAGAGGCATCCATTACTGTGGCACAAGTAACAGCAAGCTGCACAAGTAACGCCCACAACATGCCCCCACGCACAGTAAAAAGCAAGTGAAATGTCTAACACAGTACAAGCCTCCATGCCATCCTTGGGCCGGCATACAGCCTGCCTGGCCGAATCGTGAGGAAATACCCCGCAATCCCCGGCTGCACACCAGCCAAATTGAGCAAAAACACCCTGTGATCCCCGGCCGCAGCACAGCCCAATCACACTAAAACACATCACAATCCCTGGCCGAACCCCAGCGTAATCATGCAAAAACACTCTGTGATCCCCGGCCGCACCCCAGCATAATCATGTGAAAACACCCCTAAATCCCTGGCTGCACCCCAGCCAAATCGCATGAAAACACTTGCAGCCCCCGGCCGCACCCCAGCCAAATCACAATCCCTGTCCGCACCCCAGCTCAATCACACAAAAACACCTCACAAACCCCGGTTGCACCCCCACGTAATCATGCAAAAACACCCCAAGATCCACGGCCGCACCCCAGCCAAATTGCTTGAAAACACCTTGCAATCCCCTGTATACCCCATTGTAAACACGTGAAAACACCCCAAGATACCAAGCCGCACCCCAGCATAATCGCGCAAAAACACCCTGTGCTCCCCATCTGCACCCCAGCGTAATCACGCGAAAACTACTCGCAATCCCTGGCCACACCTCAGCATAATCACGCGAAAACAGCTTGCAATCCCCGGGTGCATCTCACCTTGATCTCGTGAAAACACCCTATGAACCCAGTGTGCCCCCCATAGAAAACATGTGCCCTCCCACGCAAGGCCTGGCCCACCACCAGCCAAATGGCACCCCAAAACCTTGCAATCTGAGGCATGCAGCGCCCTCCAGATGGGACAACACCACTCTAACCCCCATTACTGTGACCCCACACTGCAGGCAGCCCCATCCACATGAGATACCCCCACCCCAGCACCCATCACCCCTGAACCCACCCTGCAGGCAGCCCCTTGCACATGGGATACCTTCACCACATCACCCGTGACCCCAACCTGCAGGCAGCACCCTCCACATGCGATCCCCTCAACCAAGCCCAATCACCCGTGACCCCACCCTGCAGGCAGCCCCCTCCATATGGGATACCCCCACCCCAGGCCCCATCACTCATGATCCCACCCTGCAGGCAGCCCACTCCTCATGGGCTATGCCTGTCTCATCACCCATGACCCCACCTTCCAGGCAGCCCCCTCCACATGGGATACACACACCACATCACCCGTGACCCCAACCTGCAGGCAGCCCCCTCCACATGGGATACCCCCACCTCATCACTCGTGACCCCACCATTCAGGCAGTCCCCTTCACATGGGATACCGCCACCCCAGCCCCATCACCCACGACCCCACCCTGAAGGCAGCCCCCACCACATGGGATTCTCCCACCACATCACCCATGACTCCACCCTGTAGGTAACCCCCTCAACATGGGATACCCCCACCCCAGCCCCCATCATCCATCACCCATGACCACACCCTGCAGGCAGCCCCCTCCACATGGGATACCCCCAACATATCACACATGAACCCACCCTGTAGGCAGCCCCCTCCACGTGGGATATCCCAGCCCCATCACCTGTGACCCCACCTTGCAGGCAACCCCCTCCACATGGGATACTCAGCCCCATCACCCTTGTCCACACCATGCAGGCAGCCGCTCCACATGATACCCCCACCCCATCACCCATGACCCCACCATGCATGTAGTCCCCTCCACATGGGATACACCCACTCAATCCCCCATCACCCATTACCCCACCCGCAGGCAGCCCCTTCCAAAAGGGATACCAACACCACATCACCCGTGACCCCAGCCTGCAGGAAACCCCCTCCACATGGGATACCACCACCCCATCACTCGTGAACCCACCATGCAGGTAGTCACCTCCACATGGGATACCCCCACCCAGCCCCCATCACCCATGACTCGACACTGCAGGCAGCGCCCACCAGATGGGTTACCTCCACAACATCACCTGTGACTCCACCCTGCAGGTAGCCCCCTCCACATGGGAGACCCTACACCAGCTGCCATCACCTATGACTCCACCCTGCAGGCAGCCCCTTCACATGGGATACCCCCACCACATCAAACGTGAACCCACCCTGCAGGCAGCCCTCTCCACATGTATACTCCAGCCCTATCACCCATGACCCCACCTTGCAGGCATCCCCTCTACTTGGGATACTCTCATCACATCACCCGTGACCCGACCCTGCAGGCAGCCCCCTCCACATAAGACACCCCCACCCCATCACCCGTGACCCCACCATGCAGACAGTCCCCTCCACATGGGATACCCCCACCCCAGCCCCCATCATCCATGACCCCATCCTGCAGGAAGCCCCCTCCACATGGGATACCCCCACCTCATCACCCGTGATACCACAATGCATGCAGTCCCCTCCACATGGGATACCCCCAGGAAAAAGGAACATGTGTGCAGAAAACAAGAATAAGAAGTGGCCACGATTTCCCCAAATGGTAATGGGGAGGTCATGCTTGCCACGATTAGAAGTTTGAATAAGAGTTTCCTATGGGAATAGTATTTTCCCATAGAGGCAAGATGGGAATAGGTAGATCACATAGAGGTTAAAGTGAAGGAAATGCCTCTAGGCAATGGGGAGGTTATGCCTGCCACCATTGATAAGATGAGTGGGAATAGTATTTTCCTGTGGGAATAGTATTTTCCCATAAAGGCACGAGTGCAGAGGTAGGTGGGAATTGGTGAAACCCATAGAAGGATATAGAGATAGTCATGCCTCCTGCAGGGATGGTTCTGCCTCCTGCAAGTGGTAATGGGGAGGACATGCCTGCCACCATTCGAAGAGGGAATAGGAGTTTGCTGTGGGAATAGTATTTTCCCAAGTGATTAAGAGGGTAACTCCACATTTGTTTTACGGAGTAGCACATCTTCCCGAAGGTGCACCACTGTTGTGAGTATGTGTATATAGTGTCTCCACAAGAAAGGGAGATATGTTGTAATATGTTTCTGTATGTATGTGTATGTGGTTGTTGTAAGGGAAGCAGGTGTGTTGTAAAGTGCTGTTGTATGTGTGTGTGGTCGTTGTAAGCGAAGGAGATGTGTTGTAAAGTGCTTTTCTGGCATGTATGAGTTGAGAGAATGTTGATGTGAGTTAGTGGAATGTTTAGTTATGTATGTCATGTTAAGGTTCCAACCAGAGTCAGTTGGAAGAAGACCGCCTGGGTGATGGGACCCAGTGGTTCCCTATGTAACAGATTAATGTAACTTATAATAAGTTATGTTATGTTATGTTATTTTGCACTTATATAGCACTGGCGCTGGTAGGTTGAACGCCCTTGGGAACCGAAGTTCAGATCAGTAGAGAGATTAGAGAGAGTCCAAAGGTGCGTGTGCGCACCGGGTATGTGTGCAGCTGGTGCGGAATTCATGTGGTAGCTGCTTCTTAGCGGTAGGTGTGGTGGTTGAGATCGTGAGTATGTGTTCGCTCTGGCTGGAATTATCCAGACCGAGTGTGGCAGCGATAGGCCTGAGGGGAATGCCTGGCTGGGGGTGTGAGACCAGCGATGTTTACTGTGATGGGGAGTGAGCGGCAGATGTTGATATGAGAACAGTTATACCGAATGGTGTCATAGTATCACTGTGTTCTAGTTGAGTGGTGGTGTAAGGAGAGAGTAAGCGTGTGGTGTGATATGAAGGATGTTCTTTCTAAGGTTCCATGCATTCCGAAGTATACTATGTACACCATGCAATTCTGAGCGGTCGGGTCAGTTCTATGCATTTTGGTAATTTTAGGCGTTCAAGATTGCACAACACACTCACGTGCTCTGGTTCACAATGCGCGTTCTATACTATGCTTTATTCTCTGGTGTGCTCCATGTGTGTTCTCCAGTATTCCATACGCATGCACTCTGATCTACACACTCATCCGGTCTACACACTCATCCGGACAACATACTCATCCGCTTTATGCACTATTCTTCCGCTCTACGTAGTCATTCGTTCGTCGTACTCATCTGCTCTACCTACCCATCCGCTCCAAACACTTGTTCGTTCCACACTTATCCGCCCTCCAAACTCATCGGCCCTCCACACTCATCCGCTAACTGCATTCATCCTCGACAGTCGTCCAGCAATCATTCGCTCGCCACACTCATCCGTTCTTGCTCTCTACACTCCTCCGCTCTCCACCCTCCTCTGCTCTCCACATTCCTCCACTCTCCACACTCCTCCGCTCTCCACACTCATCATCTCTCCACATCCGTCCGCTCTCCTTATCCATCCGCTCTTCATACTCATCCGCTCTCCATACTCATCCGCTCTTCGTACTTATCTGCTCTCACGCTCTACACCCATTCCGATTTTCCATATTCATCCGCTCTCCATGCTCATCTGCTCTCTGCACTCATTTGCTCTCCACATTCATCTGTTCTCGCTCTCCAGACTCATCCGCTCTCCTCAACTCATACGTTTTCCAGATTCATCCGCTCTCCATACTCATCCGTTCTCCACGCTCATCCGCTCTCACGCTCCATACTCATCCACTCTCCACGCTCATCCGTTCTCACTCTCCACACTCATCATCCTTCCATATTCGTCTGCTCTCCACACTCCTCTGCTCTCCACACTCCTCCGCTCTCCACACTCCTCCGCTCTCCACACTCATCTGCTCTCCACACTCATCCGCTCTCCACACTCATCCGTTTTCCAGACTCATCCGCTATCCACGCCCATGCATTCTCCATGTTCATTTGCTCTTCACGATCATCCGCCCTCCATGCTCCACATCTATCCGCTCACCATACTCATCCGCTCTCCTCGCTCATCCGCTCTCCACGCTCATCCGTTCTCAACGCTCATCGGCTTTCAACGCTCCTCCGCTTTACACACTCATCCGCTCTCCATCCTCACCAGTTCTCCACAATCGCCAGCTCTCCACACTCACCAGTTCTTTACACTCATCCGCTCTCCACACTCATACCTTTTCCAGACTGATACGTTCTCTAGACCCATCTGCTCTCCATCCGCTCTCAACGCTCGTCCGTTCTCCACGCTCATCAGCTCTCCACGCTCGTCCACTCTCCACGCTCGTCCGCTCTCCACACTTATCCTTTCTACATGCTCGTTCGCTCTTGTAAGTTCGTCTGGTCAGATGTCCATCCAGACTATACGTTCATCCATTCAGATCAGTTCTGCACGTACTCATCAACTCTACATGCTTGTCCACTCTACATACACCTCCACTCTGCATACTCATTGGTTCTAGTATGTTCATCTGTTTCCACTGATCTCTATATTCATTTGATCTTTCTAGTCGTCTGTTCTACTATTCTCGCACCCTTCGACTTAGTGTGTCCATCTGTTCTATACGTTTTGTCTATTCTAAATATTTTGTCTATGTTATTCATTACGTTCGCTCCTCATTGATTATGTCCATTCCATCGATTCAGGTCTCTTCGAATCCGATGATTTATTCCTAATATCCACTTCACTGATTTGATCTACATTATTTGTTTAGTACTGATTGTCTTTATAGTTTATATTTGAGTTTATTTAGTTGTAAAGTTCATGCTTCGGGTGGATTGCTGGGTCGGTGTAATTGCGATGAGGCTAGTTTGGAAATGGTTAGTTATAGGGGAAGAGCCAAGTTTTCAGTAGTTTGCGGAAGGCCGTTAAGTCTTCAGTAAGGCGGATGTGGGGTGGGAGCGAGTTCCACAGGGTTGGGGCGAGGGCTGAGAATGGTGATCCGCCTAGCCTGACTGAGTTTGTCTTAGGAATTAATAGGATGCTGGCTGAGCTTGATCTTAGGGTGCGAGTGGGGTGATAAGGTATTAGCTTGTCTTGAAGATATTGCGGTCCAGTTTTATGCAGTGCTCGATGGGAGAGGCAAAAGGTTTTTAAAGCCACCCTACGGGCTACTGGTAGCCAGTGCAGTGTCTTAAGGGCTGGGGATACGTGGTCTCTTGGGCCGAGCGCAAGTAGCATTTTGGCTGCCGCGTTTTGTGCTCTTTGGAGTTTGTTTAGTTGGCAGTCGTGAATTCCGAGCTATAGGGGTTTTCGTAGTCCAGTCTTGATATGACGATCGATTGGACCGCAGAGACTCTGTTGGGAAATGAGAGGTATGGAAGGATGCGCCAAAGGTTTTTGAGGTGTTAGTGGCATGATTTTGAAGGCTTATGCGAAGAACCTACTGAAGAGTACAGAATCAGCTTTATTTCACTACCCCCGCCGGGCCCCATGAACTGGGCTAATACAACCACCTCCTCGACCAACTCAACCTGGATGCTTCCTGAGCGTCTTCCGCAGTGGATAGTCTTTGTATCTGCTCACATGCCCCCCCCCCACGTCCACCTTCACCCTCTTATAACTCCCCTCAGCAGCTGTGGCCGATGGTTGAGACGCAGCAACAGCCTCCTCGCTTCCCTATGATGTCATGTCCAGGGGGGTGTGACTGGGCCTTGTGTCTCTCCCCGGTTGAGGCATTCCTGCTGCCTTGCTCCACAGTACTTTGTCCACCCTCTTCTTCCAACACAACTGTGGATAAGGAGACATAGAACACAAACATCAGGGTACTGCACCAATGTGTGTTTGGTACCAAAAAGATGCACATGAAGTGCACTGTTAAAGGGTACAACCATCATCATCCTCCACAACACACAGGTACATGCAATGTACATGCATACACATACATGTCTGTCCTTCACAACAGACAATCACATCCTGGGACATGGCACTGCCACAACAGATACATTGTGCATGCTACACACACATGCATCATGTGCTCATACACATGACATGCACACACATCATCAGACATTCCTCAAGCAGTGCACTGAGCAATCATATCAGACTCCCCTCAACAGCTATCATTCAACATGACTATGTCAAATATTGAGAAGCACCTGTTACATCCATCCAGGTGTGATGGACAGTCACACAGTCACATTTTAGAGACATACACATGAACACCATGCATGCACATGAGGTTGACAACACTAACTCATATGTCATGCTTCTCATATGGATACGTCTCAGACACATGTAACAAACCATGTGCAGGTAGAGAAATGCAGCAGTACAACACACAATGAAATGGTTAGACCATTGAAATCACACATGGTTCACTGAACACATGTAGAACACTGTCTGGGACATGCACACAGACATCCGTACAAGAGTCATACTTTCTGTAAACCCAAGGTACACACTCACACCATACATGAACATGCACTGTGGAACCCAGCAACACATGGGCCTCATTACGACCCAGGCGGTAAGGGGTTAACGGTGCCGTAAAAGGTGTCAGCGCTGTTAAACCCTTACAGTCTAATTATGAGGTCCCTTTGCGGGTCCCGACCTTAACGGCTGGTTTTAACAGCCGTTAAGGAAGGAACCCGCAAAGGGACTTTCGAGGTAATTACGGTACCACAATTTGCGGTACCGTAATTACCGCCTTCCCCATTCCCATTGAGCCCTATGGGGGCGAAAATGGGAATGGGGAAGGGCCAATGGTGAATGGTAAATTACCGCCCCGCCAACCTTGGAATGGGGCGGTAATGACAACTCCAGAGTTTGCTGCAAATCACTGATCTGGGTAGAATTTCTCCAGGATATGCATGTCGGTGGTTTTAATCTGGCCCACCTGTTTGGCACCAGCCTGGAGGAAGAGCAGGGCCTTGCTGTTGGTCCTGGATTTGAGGTCCTCCCAGTGCTTGTGCACGTGGTGGTAGTCACGGGATTCCACCCCTCCACATTGATGGCATTCATGATCTTGCCCAGATCAGCTTCCGTCCCTCCTTGCCGACTTGCGTTGGGGCATTGAAGAGGGCATCAAAATGCCCCAGGACATGCTCGACCAGGATGTCAACTTCCCTGGCTGTGAAGTTGACACTGCCTCACTGCTATGGGGTTGCCACTCACCTCAGAAGATGTTGCTTCAGACATGGCAACCCCAGAGGCAGGTGTGGGTGGGAAAGGTGGTCCTGGGCCCAGGCTGTGGTGCATTGGTGATGTTCTGGAGTGTTGGGAGTCTTCCAAATCAGCTTAGGTGGTCACAAGGCCAAGGATAGAAGCTTTCCCAATGGCTGGACAGCAGGCACTCAAAGTGCAGGGCAGGTCGGCAGCAGGCACACATAGTGGGCAGGCAGCAGCAGATGGCTCATAGGAGGCAGCACAGGGCAGTAGGAGGCAGGTAAAAAGGCTCATAAGCAGGAGCATGGGTCTGCCGTGTCTCTCGCATGGGCAGCCGGAAACAGAGTGACTTTGCACTTTCAAAATGAACACTTAGATGTGAAATCAGAGGAAAGGGCCCCATCGCGTAAATTACGTAACACGTACTGGGTGTTGGGCATTGGCATTCAGATTCGGGATAAAAGAGTACGTAGGAGAACATTAAACCGCATGTAAGAATTGGAGCAGACGGACGCATGGACTTTGGAGATTTTTGGGTTGCAACGCAATTTGTTCACTACTGTGATAGTGCAAACTTCTTATTTTTGTGGGGTATTTGCCTCCACGCACGCACGCATGTATTGTTCTTTTTTCTGAAGCTAGCGGTGAGTCGCGTACGCATTATTCCTACTCTGGATGCCCCTGTGTATCGTGTGCCCCCATTCTTAAAATTACTGTCGTTTTCCTGGGATTCACATACTCATTTTTTGTGTTGCTGGGTGCCACAGCGTACTGTGAAATGTTTCTTCTTTTCACAGGAGCAGCAACCGAAGGGTCGCATACACACCTTTTTGATACTTGGGGTGCCTGTGCATTATACGTCATGTTCATTTTTTCACCTGGGGTAATATTGAGCCTTGCTGGACCATACTAGTACACTTTACATGACGTACCATGCCCCCTCACTCCGATTGCCCGGGAAAATTGCTAGGTGTGCCTTCCATTGTACAAATCCATATGTACCCTGAATGTGAAAACCACCAGAGGGGCAGTTGGCAGAGGTGGCCGGGGTCGGGGATATGCAGAGAGAGCTGTGCCCCACCCTCAACAGGGTAAGGGAGCTGCAGGGTTATCTGCCCTCCCCACCACCCAGGGTCAGGAAGCTGCAAGGGAAGCTGCTGTCTCCAACACCCAATGTCAGGGAGCTGCAACAATAGCTGTAGTCATCCCAGCCCAGGTACACAGACACGCAGGTGCAGATGCTGTCCATGTGTCCAAGGGGACGGGATGTCCATGCAAATCACCTCTTCCCACTGCCCAGGGTCAGGGAGCTGCATGATCATCTGCTCTACCCAGCACCCAGGGTCTGGAAGCTGCACAGGCAGCTTCTGTCCCCAACACCCAGCATCAGGGAGCTGCAACGATAGCTGTAGTCATCCCAGCCCAGGTACATTGACACACAGGTGCAGATGCTGTCTGTGTGTCCAAGCAGAAGGGACGTCCATGCTAAACACCTCTTCCCACCACCCAGGGTCATGGAGCTGCAGAGTCATCTGCTTTCCCCAGCATCCATCCTCTGGAAGCTGCAGGGGTAGCTGCTGTCCTACAAAAACATGGTCAGGGAGCTGCAACGACAGCTGTAGTCATCCCAGCCCAGGTACATGGACATGCAGCGGCAGATGCTGTCTATGCGTCCAAGGGGAAGGGACTTACAGTGAAAGTTCCTGGCCCCAGCACCAAGGGTCATGGATCTGCAGGGTAATCTGCTCTCCCCAGCACCCAGGGTCAGGAAGCTGCAACGATAGCTGTAGTCATCCCAGCCCAGGTTCACAGACATGCAGGGGCAAAAGCTGTCCATGCATCCAAGGGGAAGGGACATAGAGTTAAAGGTTCTGGCCCCAGCACCCAGGTACGGGGACCTGCAGGGACAATTACTGTCCCAGCATCAGTGGGTGATGTCATGGCCCAGGCCACTAGTGGTCCAGCATCTTGTGCCCTGAGTGGACCCAGCCACACAGGGTCTGCTCCACATGCCAAGAAACAAAAGTGTTCAGAACATCGATAGGCTCAATCCCAAAGCACGGCAAAGGACACCACCACTTCAAGGAAGAAGAGCTTCAATGATGAAGAACGCCAGATCCTCGTGGACTACGTCCGCGAATACCACTGTGACATGTGTACGCAGCCAGGGAGCACACCTACACCTGCTCAGCGTATGGTCCACTGGCAGCGAGCCACGGATGGAACGCCTTGGGGAATGAGAGGCGCTCCACTCGTGAGGTCATGAAGCAGTGAAATTACCTCCACCATAGAACCAATCGAAGCTGGGTGCCAACCTTGCATCTGATCTGTTGACTGGAGGTGGGTCACCACAGGCGCAGGAGCTCAAACCACATGAAGAGGCCATGAGCGTGTTGATTCATATGGGTCAGCTGCAAAGGCGTGGGAGGCCTGCCAGATTACAAGGAAACATCCGGTGAGTGATGAAGTGTGTGCATCCTGAATATGTGTATGTAGATAAAATAAATGTGTATGATTGTGTAGCACTTCTGCCTGTATTTGTATGACTGTCATGGGTGAACCATGTCATGGTGTACTGACCCGTGCTTAGTGTACTTGAGAGTGCATGCAACTCATGTGCTGCACATTAGTTGAACATGGCTTTGGGACATTAGTCATCAACAACCGTCAGATACTAAAAGACATTTCCGACATGCCAACGTGGCATCTGGGTATTTACATCAGTGATGTTAGTGACTCAGCTATGCCAGTTCAGTGTTTGTGTCTGAAGTACGTGCTACACATCATGCACTGCATGTAGTAGAAAGTCCATCCACACATGTCCATATGTGGTTTCATGCTACCTATACCTTCCATGAACACTAGCAGTGGGAGGGACATTGTGCCATGAGTGAAATAGCATTTTACTACACTGTGCAAATCCCAGCCACAGTTTTGGCACTGCCCCCCTTGTAAAATAATTGTCTGGAGTCATCCATGTTGACCTGCCACACTCAACACCCCATCCATGCGTGCATGGCCCTGTCCCTCTTGTGTGTCACTGTCCCCTCTTCGTATCTCCCAGCACATGTCATCACTCTCTCCTCATCACACACCCGGGACACTACATTCAAGACATTTCCACATTGTGTGCACTCCCTGTGCCAGTGGTACACTGCTGTTAGATGTCATTGCAGTGGACTTGGCTGTCATTATGCGTCAGCATGTTCTCATGTACCCTAATGTCATGTTGCATATCTATTTTTTGAGTCAGAAATATCATATTTCAGTCTACTGGTTGCTTTGCCATGGGACACGATGTACATACACACATTTATGTTTGTTGGCAATGTGTGCAGTGCTTACATGGTCAGGGAAATTGAATGTAGTAGCAAGTCTGCACACGGCATGATCTATGAGCTTTTTGTACATAGTGTGTGTATGCAAATAATAGCATGGTAATATGCATAGCAATGTGTTGCAGGACAGTATTGTGATACCTATGTGTGTAGGCGATACAATTTACATTAATTTTCATATCTTCATATGTCCCTGTGCAGGTGATCAACCACAAGATGCAGGGGAGTAGGTTGAGGAGGAACAGGATCCTGAGCCACCACAGAGCACCAGTGGAGGATGTGTTGTGGTAGCCCATTAAAATCCACTGGTGCTACAGCTCATCCTGGGCATGACTTAGTATGAGTCCGACTCCCATTAAACCAGCGCTCTTATGGTGCCCTGGATGACAATTCCTCTATGCTTTCGGAGGTGAGTGCCTCAAGTGTTGTAGCTGTTGCAGGGGGACATGTCCCTTCACAGGGCCATTCATTGTTGTCACCTTCATCTGTGGTGGTTACAGCTGCAGGGTCACGCTGCACAGTATTGGTTTCTGGTCCTGGGACAGATGACCAAGGGAGGGATGCAGTCATGGAGCCACAGACAGCGGCATCACATCAAGGGCCATGCTCTCTTGGGTCAGGCAGGCATGGGGCCTGCACATATGTTGGACGTGTGGCGGCAGGGGAAACAGTGTGGCAGCAGTCCATGTATAGTAGTGCACAACAGGGTGCCTCCTAGGAGATGTTAGCTCAGGACATGAATAGGGTGGCTAATTCCATGATCCCCCCAGAAACACAGGTAGAGCACTAGTTGCAGGTATTGCGGTCCACATGCCGCTCACACAGGCTGCACATGGAGGACAGCAACATGAGCTGATAGGCCGAACTGAGGTCTCTGCAGGAATCCCTACTTCTGGAGGGTTGGACCCACAGAGAAGACCTAAGTCAAGAGTTTCTGGAACTCAGAGCTTCAATCAAAGTACTAGGGCCGGCACGCAGTACCAACAGCAGATGCAACTGTTGAGTCGTACCATCTCGGAGGAACTCTGTGCATCCCATGAGGTGTTGCATGCAGACCCCCGAGGCTTCATGTTGAAGATGCATTCATCTGAGTCCTGCCTGCTGCTGCCATGGAATACCAGGCCAGGGCTCAATGTGGTTAACCTCCCTTACCACTACCACTGTTGGATTCTACACAGGCAGGTGGCCACAGCAGAGAAAGCCCTCCCAATCCATGACAGCCGTGCGATTCAATAACAAATGAAGGGAATTCTTTTTTTTCATGATCCACCGATGTGGGTGTTGACATGCACCCTGGCCCTCTCCCCTCCTGGGTGACCCCCCTCCTGGTCCAAGATGGACATTTTCTTTTCTTCCATTTCCACCCCCCTGGCCAGATGTTGTGGTCTTTGTTCATGTTTGTATTGATTGCCCTTGAGGTGTACCATTTACTCCTCATGGACTATACATGTGCAGTGGTGCATGTGTAAGCATGCCTAGTGAAGTCATATAACATGTTTGTATGGTGTGCACAGGATGGCATATGCAGGTAATAATGGATTTGTTGATCCATGGCACGTGTGTGCTGTGTCAATGATACTGCACAATGGGTGTTTTAATATGTTCTGCCATGTTGTTCCAGTAATCCCTAATGCTGTGGTGACTGCTGTCCCAGGTGAGACATCCTGCACCATTCCAAGTCCACACTCCTCCTGCCCTCCGCCAGGCACTGTCTTTCTTTTGACAAATTAGAAAACTCACTGGTGAAGGTCATGTTGGATTTACAACATGAAGGCACAGTAATTCGGTAAGCGTTTGCACTGTCTTGCCTGTTGGGCATGCTTCACTGTTGGGCATCTTTGTTGCATGTGTCGGTTGTCTTATATGTCCTTTGCATGCTCACATGGCGTTATGGTAATTCAATTCGAGCTCATGTCATTGTGTAAGTTACCTATGTGGATGCCTCAATGGTTGCACAGACTGTGCTGTGCAGCATGTCATTGTACATCGGTAAACCAGGCCATGGATTCCTTGAGCTGTAATTTCCTTCTTATTCACCCTCTATGTCACTCTCTCTCTCTCCCTCTCTCTGGTGTGCTACACTGTACAAATCAATATCAATGGACATTCACCCTGTGTCACCCTGTGTTGCTCCTGCACTCTGTGTTGTATGCATATTTTATTTCAGTTGTCAAATGTGATCATGTATGTGCATGTACTTTGTGCTGTTACTCTGCATTGCATTCCATTTAGGTAAAGCATCTCCCGATGGTGTGGATAATATGCAAGGCAGGTGAGTTCCATGGACAGGTGAGTGCATGGCATTTGCTGAGAATTTGGTGCTGTTTGCATGGGAGCGGGGCACTGTGTGTGTTCCCTCTGGATTTACTAAGATTTAGCTCTATCACAATTGCTTGAGGGTTGAAGTACTCACCCAGGGGTGATTCCAATAATGGTTATGGTCTTGTTGATCTGATGGATTGCTGGGGCCACTGTTCACTGATTATGATAACTGTGCTCTCTAACTGTGTGTCCGGCTTTCATGGTTGTCTGTGAGTGTGTAGCATGGTCAACTGTTTGTGAACTGTGGCAGGGGCAGACGTTTGAGCTGAGGTGTGCCTCATTCGACTTTTATCAGGTCTAATGAGTAGCACTTCTGATCACTATCAGGGTTTGTGGGATTTGGGATATTTCTCAGATTTGCCGGGTCTAATGTGTGGTTCAACTATGTGTGCTTGCTACAGCATTGTGAATACACAAACATTTTGCTATGTCGGCTGGTATGTGAGCTATTTGGTCATACAGCACATCAGGTTTTGTATTGTTAGTGGGTCTTTTTCCTTTCTCAAGCATGGTGTATGCAGCTTCTAGTGCTACACATCTGGGTGCATGGTGGTGAGGCATTGGAATAGATGCAGCACACCATAGGTATGCTGTGTCAATGAAGTCTGCATTGACTATGTTCTGGTGGTTTATAGTGTGCATTTAACATTATTTGAATGTTTAGGATTTTATGTTTGCTTGTTGTTGGCTTATGTCTTCCCTTGATGCTCCATTGGTGTGCAGGAGTACTTTGTGCCATCAAGCAGGGTTCTGACGGAAGAGCAAGAAGTGAGTGCTTATTTATTCGGAATACATCCACTGTATATTCTCCTAGGCCACCTTCACAGTACATTTGTTATGCTCCAGCACCACATATGCATTGGTAATACACGTGACTGAATGAACCAACTACTGAGAGACACTTCATACACAACCCTCCGCACCTCGACACACCCTGACACTCACAATCATCATTATTCATTCTCCTCATTCACTCATGAATTACTGAAGTACTCAATCAAGTTGACAAGTACATGAAGGTGTCATCTCTATTGATGTAATGCTGCTCCTTCAGAACCATCATTGCAAATGTTTCCCCTAGGTCTAATGCTCTTGCTGATCTATGCACACTCTCCTTTACTAGTGTTTTGTTTCAATCCTCCATCATGCCCTCACTTCTGCACTACATTGCTAATATGACATATGCACAGACTTCCTGACCACCAACATACTGGTAAATAGCATGATAGCCTTCCAGGAGAAACTGCTAGCAAAGTTGGTCCACTGTCACGATCCATACCCCTAACTCCCTGAGGTATTACCCAGCTCAGTTCTTTAGAACCAAGCCATGCGGTCTAGTGTTTTGAGTGTGGCTGGGCCTGGTACTACTTGGCCTGGAATTACTTTACCTGGGCCATTTAAATCACACCCAAACAGCAGAACACACTTCGAGTTATTCTGCACTCCTGCAGCGTAATGCTCTCCGTGTCCAGCTCCTGCTCCTCTGCTTCTCCGTCGGCCCTAACCTGAAGCCCTATATCTGGATTCCATTAATAACCTGGAAGAACAAGAACAGCATTAGGAAGCAAGAACACTTACCTGTGAATTAACCGGCCTTGAATCAATCCTGAGCTTCGCTTTCCTTGCCCATTTCCGGAGTGGGCCGCAACCTGCAAAGGTAAAGAAACAAGGACAGCATTCATAACAATTCTTACCTGGGCAAGCAGCAAGTCCTGGCAGCACCCTGTGCTTCTCTTACCTCACCCACCTCCGGGTTTCACCATAACCTGCAAGGGAGAAGGAACAAGGTCAGCATTGACAAAGCACCTGGGCAAGCAGCGCTTTTTCTCGCTCATTTCTCCGGAACATCACTGCAACCTGTACAAAGAAGAGAAAAGAACACAGGTTAGCAATTAACACCAATAAACAGTGCAGCGCTCCACGAATCAATAACTCACTGTGGTCTTCGCCATCAGCGCGGCAACTCCAAGATCGCAACCATCCCTGTGAAAACAAAAAGAGACATTGTTAGGGAACAGCGTAGTGGAGCAAGACACCGAGAAGACAGAGAATACAGAGGGAAAGAAAGAGACAGAATAAAGACAGAAAAGACATAACTCACCTGGAAGACAGCAAGCGGAGTCGGAGTCACAGCCGGTCTGGACCTGACATAAGGGCACACAGACCAGTAAAGCAACTAGGTCCATGGAACCCCTGCACCAACCACGCGCCCCTCCACAGAGACGCAGGACAGAGAGTTCAACACACAAAAACCTAAAGTGAGCAATAACCCCAAGGGAGGGGATTTGGACCAGTGGGCGGTGGGAGTCCACCCATCACAGAACCAGTATCTTAACCCTCCATTCTCCTGTTATAGGCGCTACCCAACATCTGGCACATAACCAAGCAAAGAGGGGTCCGAGATAGCGCTTAGACCACCATCCAGTATCATGTGGCGGTCCCATGGATACCAGGTGAGCGTAAAATCCACTCACAAATGTACACCCATTAGGGCATTCTTGTGGATCTACGTGAACACCAGTGTGAATTATAACAGTCTGGAGCAACAGTCACTAGGGTCAAATGATGAATGGTGGCATCCCGTCAGTTATAATGCCCTGCTGTCCTCATCAGCATTGATATTTCATTTGATTTTCACACAGTGATGCATGCCATCCACATTTGGATGATACATGAACGGACAGTCGACTTGCTATGTCATTCCTGAAAATGTATTCCAGGAAAACCCCAGACTGTATCCTTTGTTCTGCCATATTTCAGCTGCCACCTGTGGAATCATGCAGGTGTACATTGCTTTACCATGCATCTTTGGCATATACATTTGCCTGCTGCTATGCATATTTGGAACATTTTCATTATGATTAATGTGCTATGATGAGGACAGAGGAGTCTTCAGCACTGTTCCTAATGACACACTGGCACCCTTATTGACCATGGGCCTCATTCCGAGGCTTGAGCTATCCATGGAGTAAAGAGCACCATGGTAAGCAACCATGGAGTTATTTACTCCATGGAAATCCGGCATGGTGAATGGAGTAATTACCGGTCCATTCCAAGGTTGGAGGGACCAGTAAGTCCCCATTCACCATACCGGTTCCCCATCCCCATTCCTGCCCCCATAGGGCTCAATGGGAATGGGGAAGGAGTAAATTACGGCACCGTAAATTACGGTGCCGTAATTTACTCCAAGGTCCCTTTGCGGGTTGGATTTTTAACGCCTGCTAAAAGCAGGCGTTAAATGCCAACCCGCAAAAGGGAACTCGGAATATGGTGGTAAGTGTTAACGGTCACCGTTGCCATTAACGGTGACCGTTAACCCTTACCTCCAGCCTCGGAATGAGGCCCCATGTCTCCCACGCAGCCTTTCTTGTGGCATTGAATCTGTCCTTCTATTACTGCCACATATTCATGTTATTGTGAAGGAGTTCGACTTGCAGGTCTTGATGCACACAGTTAATGTACACTTCCACAACATCACAGAGTGTAACGCTCACCTGGTATCCACGGGGAAGTCACTCAGCCTGTTCTGACCTCTTATGACCTCAGACCCTTCCCTGGAGTCTACTCGACTGGAGACTGGGCCTGAAACACAGGATTGGTAGAGTTTAACTCCCTATTGTCTCTGTGTGCTTTAACCCCTTCTTCTCTGGGGTCCAACCCTTCCCTTTTATCCACAGCTCACCTTGTTTTCTTGGAAAGTGTGCTCTCCGTCCTGCTTTCAGCACAGGGGCGCGTTGATTGATGTGGGCTCGTTGCTGCCTAGTTACTTCACTGGCAAGAGTCTGACAGCTAAGTATATTGAGTCTTTTGAACAGTTCTCTACCTTTATTCCTTTCCTTCCTTAGATGATGGCCGCGTCCTGGGATGGCGACGTGCTGCTGAGATGAGTAGCGCTGAAGGTGAGTGAGAGCGCGATGTGCGATGCGACCCTTTCATATTTATATTGAACTCAGTTCTTTTTCTGTGTCTTTTAGGTGCCGCGACGTTTTCAGCGTGGATGTCAGTTATGAAGAAGAAATGCGGTGAGAAAGCATGTTATGGGGTGCCTCTAGATGTTTCCACGCTAACCTGGAGTGTCTTTTCCCTCTTGCAGATGGACGAGAAGTTCCAGAGGCAGAGTTCCCCAAGAGCGACTGGGATTCAGGTAAGCGTTTGAAGCTAGTACAGTCTTTAAAAATAAGCGAAGATTTGCTGAATGCTTACTAATGCCTTGTTTCTGTTCTTTTCCCTTTTCCTTAGGAAGCGCCGTGCCGGGATGGGAATGACACCGTCGAAGATGCCCGGAGAACAGAAGGAGAGATGAATGATGGGCAGAAGCGCTGCAAGGTAAGGCTGTTCTTAACAGTGTTCTTGCAGGAACTGAGCCCAGAAGAAAGATTCAGGCCTACTGGAGACCAATCCAAACACAATGAGTGTCACACTGCAGGTGAAGGAAACACAAAGCATGTTTCTCAGTTTGGGTGTGGCTTAAATAGTCTCGGTATCCCAGGTGTCTCTGGGCTGAACCACACCCAAAATACTAGACTGCACATGCTGTTCTGGGAACCGAAATATGTGGGGGCATCCATCTTGTCCCCATCAATGCATTACAAGTCCAATCCCGAGTGTTATCCTATGGGAGTGAGTGAGTCTGATTCCAAGTGGGTCTTTGGAGGGATGGAGAGGTCCTTGAGGGCCAAGTAGGTGATTGTGGCCTGGCTCCAGCCTGACATCTTGGAGGGCTGGGGACATGAGGGGCAGGATCATGACACAGAGAGGTGCAATGATACGCATGCTGTGTTACTCTCCAGGCTACACTAGTGCTACTGCCTATTGCACCAACTCCATGCTTCTAATCCACACCCTGTGTAATTCATTCAGGAAAAGAGCACAAGGCCAGGGACCACATCTGTCTGCCATTGATTGCCCTCCACTGGCTAGCCATGGCAGACCTTTTGGAGTCATAGGAAGTACGCATTGTGCACTTTGATTTGTAAGGCCTTCTTACTTCCTATTTGCTAATGTTCATTCCTCAATGCTGTCCCTCCAGAGTGTTTTCATCATGTTACTCTGACCTTCTTCAGGTGAGCCAGTTCTTGATGGATAGTTTTTGCATGGGATCTTTATCATCAGCAGGGGCCAACCTCTGGGATACCCATCCTGCCGCTCTATGTTTGGCAACTCATTTCCTTACTTTCCATGAACTACCCATGTGTTTCATCTTCTACTCTTCCTTCTCTCTCCCTCTTCCCTGCGAGGCAATCCCTCTGCTGATGACTGTCTGCTTGATGTGCCTCGAGGTGTCACACGCCCCTGTCAACCCCAGCAATTTGTGGGGCAGTTGCCTCCTTGATGTGGACTAGTGTCATCATCACTGCACTTGGGGAATTACCTGAGAGAGTTGCATCCCTCTGCACTTAAACACGCATCCACTGACTGGTTGCTATTGAGCCACCCATGTACTTGTTACCATCCTCCGAAAACCACACCCTTCTAAACATCTGTGCACTTGCTCCTTCTGATTGCACCATGCAGGTACAATGTCTGTTCCACCCTGTCCTCGGTCCCTGCATGATGACACATTGATGCACTTGTGAAAATATGATGGATCACTGTCCAACACATTCACTTTTATATCCACTGTTAATAGTATGGTATAGTAGGCAATTACTGTTCCTGGCCAGAATATTATGGTTCTCTATGAGCGGGTGTTATTTTTGCACTTGTTCCACGCATGGTTGAGCGCTTTTAGACACTTATTTTATGTATTGGTCATTTATCTATCTCCTTTCACATTGCATACCATAGCACACACTGGTGATGATTTCACATGACCTAAAGAAAGTTTATGTGACACACAGGCGATTTGATGTCTAGTTTGGAATGTTGGTAGTGGCATACTCCCTCTTCTATGTGTTTCTTATGGAAACCCAAAATAAAATTAGTTTTAGTTCGAAGGGATGCACACAATGTTGCACTTCCAGGGAAACATTCCCAGGGTGGGCTGGTGGGCACAGATGATTGGCAATTTGTCATAAATGAATGGCAACTGAAATGTGCCAGGGCTGTGTGCACTCCACAGGGGTTGGATTTTAAGTGAAAAATATAACCACAAGCTGGGTACGAGCAGCCTCACCACGTGCCCTTTGGTCTGCCATGCGCAAGCGGCGTGCATGTGGTTGGGAATGTGGGGGCACCACTATGTCCACAGGTATGCCACGCCATGTTGAAACATTGTGCAGGACACATGCGACCGCAATGATCCTGCACACTAGTGGTGGTGCATATAGCAACTCACCGCCAGAGTGGTCAAGGGAGAGGAAACATGACTCCAAATGTGCGCTCCACTATGTCCCAAGTTGCAATATGGGATGTGTTGTATCTTTCCTGGGGCAGTGTGGCAGGGTTCCGTATTGGCGTTATCATGTATATGCTCAGAGGGTAGGCACTGTTCCCTGTAGATGTGGAAATGTTTGTCATTGGTGTGCATTTGTCTGTGTGTGACATGCATGCATGTGCATTTATACTCACCAATGAGCCATGTGTTGCCATGCCTCCCAGTTTCTAGGGCTCGGTGTAGTGATGAATATGAAACCATCATGGGAGGACCCTGGATCGTTGGCATATACGGAAGTAATGATACGTTTGGGATCAAATACAACCTGCACGTTGCTGGAATGCCACTGCTTGCGATTGCGATATAGGTTCTCTGTAGCCCTAGGTGGATGTAGAGCCACATCGGTGCAATTGATGGCACCGAGCACTTTAGGGAAGTGCGCCACCCATAAAAGTCCTGGACCACTGCCTGCTTTTCTGCAGTTGTTCTGGGCAGGTAGATGTGCCTACAGACTGAGTTTTAGGCAGTGTCACTGTGTGGGCTGTGAAATGCCCCAACTATGGCAGTTGCTCACGGAAATCACCCAGTGGCCAAAAAATGTGGTACATTGAGCACCTATTCCAAGTGGCTCAGTGCTTGGGAGCACAGGGTGGGTGATGTAAGGTCATCTTCCCACTTTGTGACCAGGTCTAATATGATATAAGGTGGAAAACTATACCTGCCATAGACCTGGTCATCAGGCATCCCAAAAAGGCTGGTCCTAAGTAGAAACATCTGTGCCCTGGCCATCCTCTTCCTCCTGCGGTGTCCCACGATCATTGTTGCGACAAATGGTACATTCATCGTAGCTTCATACGTGCGTTGTTTGATCACGCTGGCTTTTCATGCATCTGTTTTTGTGTGTGTTGACATTTATGCCAGCAATCGCGTGGCGGACCTGTTTCACGATTTGCACTTATTTTTCCGCGCACCGGCGAGCCCCGTTCAATTCCATGAATTCAGGATTTTAGCGTGCATATAGACATTGTGAGGATTTTACTGTCGCGCTTCCCTCATTACACCCATATTTTTGCTTGTTGTTCCCCATTATACATGTTCCGCCCCCTTTTTAGGTGACTGCGCAGGCACGGGCAGGGCTTTGCTTGGAGTCTCGCGCAAGGCCTTCGTAGTGTCTCAGTAATGTGTTGGACCGGCGCGGATTCCTCCCAAGTACCTGGTAAACCCTGCGCATTGTGTTCCAAGAATCGACAAAAGGATGCTTGTGCGTGATTTGTCGCGCAAACCCCCTATTTTCTGCACGATTAATTCCATGAATCGGGCCCTTAGTGAATTTGTAATGTCTGATGGTGCATCTAAATCTGATTTGTTTTAATTTGTTTTAATATATATATTTGCACTAGTACAGACATTTCTGAGTGCTAAAATATGCTACCACAAACAGCAATTAACTATTTTCTCATTTCCAAATAGCTCAATTAAAACTGGACAGTGCAAACAATAAACCTTTCTTTTCACATATAAACTGCACTGTCAGAAAACTACACAAAGACCTCAAACTATACTACAATATAATCGGTTAGCTTATTTAGAATCTGAGCTGAACTACAATATTCAATCGCCAATCCACAAAACATTATTGATTACAAGGTGTATACCAGCTATTAAAAACCATACATGTGTTATACATATTTTCCAAAAACATTATATCCTTATCTTTTCTAGACAATAAGAAAACAACACAAAAAAGGGATCTTCCTTTATTTCTCAAAACGGTGAGTACAGCCCTGTGATATGTATTCCTATACAATCCTCCTAACATATTTCTGTTTGGCACTACAGCAATAATGAACTGAACCATGTTCTTCACAAACCACTAATGACCATATACCCAACTTACCAAGCTAACAAAATCCCTGAGCACAAGACCCCCCTGCACCAGTAGTGGCACATGCAGCCCTAACAACATATTATTATTGATATTAGCATCTAAGTTTAAAATGTAGGCTGTTAATTGTAACACATGTTTATGCCTCCACTCATTCTATATAACAAATACTAACGCAATGCAGAGCCCTACGTCCATATCCATGGCGGCCCTGGGAAAATGGTATGCACTGCTACAGCATTACACACAGCATCACAACAGCAAAGGAAGAGATAAGTGGGACAGGTGCGCAGGACAATCAGGAGCAAATGTAGCGGAACAGGCAAACTACTGGCACAGACATTCTAAATGAACTTTAAGGTTAATACCATTCTATGCAGACTGCATCTACCAACAACTACATTAGCTGTATATTAGACTAAGTAAAATTATAATAGTTTACAACCACATATTACCACATTTATAATAGAGCAATATTACTCACCAAATCACTAATGTAAAACATAATCATGTCAACTACTATTAATCCATTATAAAACATGTCAGCCTGCAATATGAATGTAAATGCCAGTACTTCATTTTCGTACTACGGGATCGTGTTCACATTGAAAATGACCTTAAAAATCACAACTGTTTGGTGATCCATTTATTACACTTTAGTTGCTTGTAAAATAGTTTCCTGTGACACTTTGCAGCAGGCCATGACTATTTAACAAGTAACTGTTTCTTGTGTAATGTGTGCACTGCTGGGCCACTGAAAACGTGTTCATGGAACTTATTAAATAATGATAACTATTGTAGGTAACACTTAAAAAGCTGCACAGTATAATGTGTTAATGTAAACTGTAATAATCAAAGATCCTTAAACATTTTGAGTAAGCTTTGTTCCATGTTACCCAAAGACCTTTTAAGTAAGTATGAACCACTGGGTTCCATCACCCAGGAGCTCTCCAACTGACAAGCAGTGGAATCTTCACTACATGCATTCCTACACTCACAGTCGAACATTCTCTCAGGCACACCAACATTGTCTCATGCATTCCCAAGCAACTGCATTCACACTAAGCACATTACAACACAAACACAGAAAATAGAAGATGTGTTGTGTTTCATTTAGCAACAGGCAAGATATTAAAGGGTATGCCAGTGTTTTGTCATGTCATTTAAGGGATAGAATACCCCCTAAAATAATTCATAAGGATATTGAAAGTCACCCCTGGGTTTTATGACTTATAAAGCAACTTCATCTTTAGCCTCATTCTTTTATGTTCTCACATAACTCCTCAGTTACGTGCTATGTATGTTAGGGGGTACTTAATTACACAGTGGCCGTGTAGTCATGGTTAAGTTGCTAATCCCATAGGAAGAGCACTTTTTGGGCGGCTTGTAACTTCGTTCTCCCTGGACGAATCCTCACCAGACTTTGCAAAGAAAGTATATGGCCCACTCTGAATTGTTCTGCAAAGTTTGGTGAGATTTGGTCCACGGGGGACAAAGTCATAGGGGGGACCCCACATTTATTTTTTTCCCATAGACTGAATGGGGAAAAAACTTTTCTCACGCCTACAGCCCAAACCGCTGGATGGATTTTCACCAAATTTACGGCAGGAGCAGCGGCTTCGTCCCGAAAGCGCGCTTTTGTAAATTTGGTGAAAATCCATCCAGTAGTTTTTTAAAAAAATGACCAAAAAGTAGGTCACAAAAAATGTGTGATATCTATGTCCGGTCTGCGGACACACTTCCCTGTTTGCTCCGCGGACAGTGTCCTGATTGGCTAATCGGCTTGCGCCGTGTCCTAAGGACACTATACCTGTCCATACTGTTCGGATGCAAGCTGAAACTGTTCTAAGAACACACACGGTGTCCGGGATGTACGTAATTAAAGGAAAATGGAGGTGTCATAAGGACACTATACCTGTCTGTACTGTTGCATGAAGTTGAAACTGTTCTAAGAACACATACGGTGTCCGGGATGTCCATAATTAAATGAAAATGGCATAGTTAAAATGTACTTATTGTAATATACTTACTGTTTGGTTTGGTAACTGGAGTACATATATTCTTTGTCAATTTCTGTGATAAAAGAAAAGATCATGTTAATATTGGTAGTTCGTAAGGATTTATAGCATTGAATAATAGATATTGTTTATTCATTTTGACCCTCATATTTAGTAGATTACAAACCAGTGTACTGTGCTATTTGCTCAGTTTCTGTGTTTGTTTTTCAAATCATTGGGTCTGTGGGAAAAAAGAAAATCCATGTCAGATTTAAAAAAAACAACTTTTTTTTGTTATGCTACAGTCTATTTGTTTGTTTGTTTTCAGAGTTCACTTGTTGTTTCTGGCTAATGTTCTATCTGGTGGCTTGTTGCATATTTTTGAAGCAGTTAGATACCTGTTGGCGTATTCTGTCTATTTATTGTTATAATTTAGTGGTATTGATTTATCTGTTTGGTTGTTGCAAAATCTTGGGGCAGTTAGATACCTGTTGGCATATTGAAACAGTTTATAGTTGTTTAATTGAAGTTTTGTTAATGTTTAAATACAGATTAGTTATTACATTTTGGTTTTAAGAAGATTAAATAAGCGTTTGTAAGATTTGCTGGTAATCTCTACTTTAGAGTAATGGTACTATCATTACATTTGAACCATCCACATTTCGTTTTAATATATGCAGTGTAATGGCCTGCATTGGTTGTGGCTCCTGCATGGTAGATACAAAAAAAACCCTTTTTTTTTGTTATGCTACAGTCTATTTGTTTGTTTGTTTTTAGTGTTCACTTGTTGTTTTTGACTAATGTTCTATCTGTTGGCTTGTTTTACATTTTTGGAGCAGATGGATACCTGTTGGTGTTTTCTAACTGTCTATTTTTTGTTATGATTTAGTGGTATTGATTTATTTGTTAGGTTGTTGCAAAATATTGGGGCAGTTAGATACCTGTTGGCATATTGAAACAGTTTATAGTTTTTTAATTGAAGTTTTGTTAATGTTTAAATACAGATTAGTTATTAAATTTTGGTTTTAAGAAGATTAAATAAGTGTTGGTAAGATTTGCTAGTAATCTCTGCTTTAGAGTAATGGTACTATCATTGCATTTGAACCATCCACATTTCATTTTAATATATGCAGTGTAGTGACCTGCATTGGTTGTGGCTCCTGCGTGGTAGATTATACCTATTGTTGTGAAGGTTTTCTTACCAAGTGTTACTTGACCATGTGTGAATCCAGTCAGCTTGCAGTTGTTTTTGCTACAATCTTACAATCTGCATTGTAACGTAGAAGCATTAGTATTATGTATTTAGTATGTGTTTTTATTCGTAAGGTGGAGCGATTATCTGAATTGCAAGTAGTACATAATCTACCATGGTTTGCATTTTGTACAAGTTGCTGAAATGGAACAGATTCACAATTAGTTATGGATACATACACAAAGCGCTCATTAGGAATTTGTTCCTGTGTCACATTGTTGCAGAGAGTGCATGTATGTTTCCACATGTATGAAATCTGGAAAATGTCATTTATAGGTATGTTTTTGTTTTCAAGTACTTGTAGTAAGTACATTACACATTCTTGTGGATCTTCTTGTGAGTTTATAGTGAATTTCACCATTCCAGCACAATAGTCCAATTCTTGGCTTATTCCATGAACACCATACGTGTTGTCAGGATTGTTTGTTGTGTTTCTATGAAGTACTAACATTTGCAAACAGAATTGGTCTGTACTGTGTAAGTAAACGTCAACAATTGATGGTAATTGAAATATTACCATGAATATGCATTGCTACATTTGTGTACCAACTTACGCCAGTCATATTTGAAAATTTGAATGAACCAGATACGTCTGTGTCCAAGTCATTTTTTTCAGAGTGTTTGTTGCTTCTTTGAAGAAGTACCTGAGTTACTTTGAGCAATAGGTTCTTCTTTGGCTGTGGTCACTGATGAAGTATTAGCTTCTTTATGACCCTTTGGAGGATTTGCAGTGAGATCCTGTTGTATTTCTGTTTGCATTATTTTCTTTTACAACATTTCTTAAAATGCAAGGAATATCAGTGTTTACTTTACTTGCATAAAAGTTAATTAGAAATAGACCGTCAAGTGTACGTAAGCATGATAGTGGGCCTCATTACGACCCTGGCGGTAAGGGGTTTACGCCAGCGTTAGCTGCACCGACCCCTTACCGCCAATTACGAGGTCCCTTAGCGCCATGGCGCTTTTAACACCTGCTTTTAGCAGGTGTTAAAATCCATGGCGCTAAGGGACCATGGAGTTAATTACGCCACCGTAATTTACGGTGGCGTAATTAACGCCTTCCCCACTCCCATTATGCCCTATGGGGCAAAAATGGGAATGGGGAAGGGTAAATGGGACATGGGGATTTACCGCCCCGCCAAGGTCGGAATGGGGCGGTAAATCCCCATTCCGCCATGGCGTAAACATAGTTTACGCCATGGCGGTAAAGTCACAACCCAGGCGGTAACTTACCGCAGGGTCGTAATGAGGCCCAGTGCTATGTAGCTCATGCCTTCTTTAAAGACTGTGTTACCAATATCTATCAATGCTTTGTCTAGGGTAAGACCTTGTGATTCATGAATGGTGACTGCATATGCTAGAGTTAGAGAAAATTGTTCTCTGCATACATACATGTCTTTGAAGAGAAGGAATCGAGCTGTTGAGCGCCCTATCCTTTTTACTTCTGAAAGTTTGTCAAAGAGAATATTGACAAAGTGAATGTTGTTGTCACATGGTTATGTTTGAAAGCCAACAACTGTACCCAGTGCTCCATTAACTAGTCCTTGCTTCAAGTCAAGGTTACGTTTAAGCATTACTCTACAGTTTAAGGATAATTTTAATATTTTTTCCAAACCAGCTGTGTTGTAGATAGAATTTTCTAAGGTATTTAGTCTTGTTGTGGCTTGTTGACACTTGGATAGTGGCATACCATGTAAGTCCAGTTTGTCTGTTGCGGAAATTTCAATTATTGGTTGCATTTCTTTTTTCAACATTGTTTCATTGAATTTGGAACAGCTTGCAAGCGTTGGCATTAAGGACATAAAATTGATATTTTTGTGCGATATTTCCATAACATCAGTAGCACATGAGTTATGACCATTAAGATGCTTGTATGTACAGGGTTTTTAATATTGCTTGTGCTTCTTGAGATAGCAAACCAACTCTAATACTTTTTAAAATGTTGGCGTAGGTGAGGTCTGCAGACTTTCGCATGTTTTCTGTTAATTCTCTGTATTGAAAATGTTGCCAAAGGTTGACATTTCCTATGCTGCCAACAGTTTTCCGGCAGAGTTTGTGTGCTAAAGTTTTAAAAATTGGTTCATTTTTCACTAGTGTCAATTGAAGAAGATCTCCGAAAACAATAATGTGTTTTCCTCCAAAGAGCTCTTTATAGTTTGTTTTAAGTACTTCTTGTAATCTGAGGTGAATCAAAGCCAACATGCTCACTTCATCTATTAGTAGCATTTTCATTTGTTTTAACACTCTGCATAGTTTCATTGCAGCTTCTGCAGAAAGATTGTAATATTATAATTTGTTTTGGTGTTCTACTGGCAGGAGTAGCGATCAGTGTAAAGTGACACCGCCTATGTTGTAGGCAGATAAACCTGTGCGGGCAGTTGCAACAGCTGACAGTTTGTCAATTGTCAATTGCTGATGGAACTTGCTGATGATTTTGATTAAGAATGTTGCCTGGAACAGCTTTACCACTGACGTTTACCACTGACGTATAATAGTATAGGTTTGTCATTTTGGCAGGTACATTCTTTATTTTCATGTTGCTCATTGTTTAGTTTTGATTGTAGTGCACTTAAGTCTTCTGTATCTGGATACTGACGCATGGTGTTTTCTACTTCTGTGTAATGTTTACATTGGTGATAGTGCTTTCATTTACTTTGAAAGCGATTTCATAGGAGACATAGTTATCTAGTATTAATTCTTCTTTTCTCCATGGTTTAAAGAGTTGTAGCAGGGACATGTAATATAGTTCTTTATGTTGAGGAGTTTTTAATGACAATTTGATATGATTAATTAAACTTGTTTTTTTTTTACTAATCTGCCTTCACAATTTGTCACTCTGTATCTACTTTTTTTTCATCGGGTTTGATATTATTTTTGTATGTGAGCGTTTGGGCTATGTGGTATAGACACATGGTTTCCAAAGTGGTACTTCTGTTTGGGTAGTATGTGTCTAGTAAATTGTTTTTCAAAATGTCTTGGCTGTTGGGATAATTTTTGGCTATTGTTTGTATTTCGTCGTATGATTGAGAACTCTTTTTCTAGATTTATCAGGACCAAGACTTAGCCATACTATATTTTCAGATTTTCCATACAAAGCAGTACCGGTTAAACGATCTGCAGCTTCATAGCAGCCACATTCTCTATGGGAGAGCATTTTTATGCCCAAGCTGTACAATTTCTGAGACAGTGTTTTGTCTGATGACAGGTCACTCCAGAGGTCTTGAAGTTCTGTTTTTTCTGCTTTGGTTAAGTAGGCTGTAACATATTGTGCAACTGCAGTGGAATTGTCTGCAATGTAATGCACATCTATGTTTGCATTCCACAATAGGGCAATGCTTGCTTTGTATATATATATTTTGCTTCTTCCGTTCTTTTTATGTAATATGTATTTTTAGGTGATTTACCTTTAACATTATAGGCCTCATTACAAGGTTGGAGGTAAGGGAAAAACGATGCCGGTAAAGGATTACCGGCATCGCTTACCGGTCCAGTCTATTATGAACCGGCAACCCGCTATTAGCGGCACCCTAAATAACAGTGCCTCTATTAGCAGCATAGGTGCCTACCCGCGCCCCTTCCGGGAGCAAATACCAGCATGCCGGTAAAAGGAGGACATCACAACCCACGCGAACCTGCAAATACCGGCATCCCGAAGCCAGTAATCAGGGGCTGCATGATTCCGGCCATACAGGCATTGCGGAACACCCACAAACAGCAATCAGCAATCAAGCCAACTGCCACAGGTGCACACAATCACCACACGTGGAGTCAATGGAGGCTGGGCCAGTATACAATGAGTACACCCACACACCTCACCCCTTTCTACACCAAAAAGCTACCACTAGCTGTTGCAATCATGGCTCTGGAAGACGTGCATATACTGCTACAACTACAGCAACAACACCAACTACAACATCAACTACAGCAGCAACCACAGGCAGCACAGAGGAGACGCAGGAGGAGAAGGAGGGTGAGACAGGGCCAGCAATTACCACCAGCGCAGCCAGCAGTGCCTCGTGGGCAGCCACCAATCCCTCGCATCAGACACAGTCCATTCAACCTAACCCCAGAGCAGATCCACACCCTGTACCGGTTGGACCGGGACACCATCACCACCATAGTGGACATGATAAACAACTACATTGGCAGCCTCGTAGAAATACACACTGCCATCTCCCCTGCTACTAAAGGTGGTGTCTGTGCTCCACTTACTGGCCACAGGCACCTATCAACACACAGTGGGGCAGCGGCATGGCATTTTACAACCACTAGTGCTGGATGCCCTCTTGAAGCACGCAAGCATCCACATATCCCTAAAACGGACTGCCAAGGAAATAGCCAACACCAAAGTAGCTTTCCATGCACTGGCAGGTATGCCCAATTGTGTTGTTGCCCTGGACTGCACCCATATGGAATTGGTAGTCCCCCATGCCATAGAGGCGTTGTACCGCAATCGCAAGCAATACCATTCCATCAATGTGCAAATGGCATGTGACTACGGCAAGATCATCACACAATGCTGCGCCCGATTTCCCAGATCAACACATGATGCCATGGTGCTGCGTAACTCCATGCTACCCCATCACATGGAGCGAGATGCTGGACCACATACCTGACTGCTTGGTGAGTTGCCTGAGTGGGCCAAGGCAGTGCAATGGGCTACTGATGTGTATGGATGCATACTCCACCTGGGTGGGAAAGGGGGGATGCATACTCCACCTGGGTGGGAAAGGGGGGTGCATACTCCACCTGGGTGGGAAAGGGAGGATGCATACTCCATCTGGGTGGGAAAGGGGGGATGCATACTCCACCTGGGTAGGAAAGGGGGGATGCATGCTCCACCTGGGTGGGAAGGGGGGATGCATACTCCACCTGGCAACTGACAGTGATTGGAGAATGCATGCAGAGCCAGACACTCCTGACCTGAATCTTCCAAACCCAAAATGACACATCACTGGCAAACATTTTACCAATTATGCATATCTATGAAAACAAGTAAGAGGCACAACCATGCCACCATGGGTATTTCGAGCAATGCATGACTGAACAGGATTGCAATTGTGGCAATGTGGCTGGTGTGACCATGCACAGAGTATAATACACAGCATAAATGGGAGGCTAAACCGTGTTGTACAACCACAGTACATCCGTCGCAGCATGCATTATTTCACCCTTCATCATCTATTGAACGCCATCCAGACTACCACACCTCATAGCAGTATAGTATGCATCAAGTGAACATTCTTGCATATGTACAGAGACATGTGCATGTCCACACCAAATAGCTGTGGCCATGACTGTGCCTCCTGAAGGTGGCAGCTCAGAGTGACACATACCTATTTGTATTTGCTTGCAGGTGATGGAGGATATCCCTTGAGGCTATGGCTACTTAGTCCTGTGTGGAACCCGCCGGACAGCCATAAAGAGGAGTACAATCCTGTTCACACCCGTACCCGTGTTGTGATTGAGCAGACCTTTGACATGTTGAAGGCGTGTTTCCGCTGCCTGAGCAGGTCTGGTGGGGCACTCCTTTATAGGCCTGAGAAGGTTGCAAAGATCACCATGGCCTGTGTTATGCTGCACAACATGTGCGTCTGGAGAAATGTACCACTGCCACCTGACATTGACATGCATGCACCGGGTGAGGACGATGAGGATGGAGACAGAGGTAAAGTAGCCCCCCTGCCAGTATGTGATGCATGGGATGGCCATGCAGTACGCCAAGCACTGATTCACAAATACCTCTGAACCACAGGGACAATGATAGACATGTGTTAGTGACACACTGGGTCCATGTGGACATACACACAGGGATTGTTGGGATTTGGCCACTGAACACCGTCATACTTTAAATGGATACACACAAAATTAACAATGTCCAGCCATTGAATGTTTTTTCACAGAATGGGTGTATTAGTTCAAACAGAAAAAATGTGACGACTCCTTTACCCCCAGTGAACTCCAAAACCCACCCAACAAACCCCAAAAACTCCCAGTGAACTCCCAAACGCACCCAACATACCCCAAAACCCCCATTGAACTCCCAAACCCACCCCACAAACCCCAGAAACACCCCAATATACTCCATAAATAGCTCCCCTTCACCCCCAACCATGTGTCCCACTCCCGTTGTCTGCCCACACTTCTTCCGGGACTTTTTGCTGTCCGGGGGCGGCATCTTGGAGTGCCGTGCACTCCTTCGGGTCTGGCACACAGGGCTGGTGGGGACTGAGGATGAAGGTGTGGTGGCTGTTGATGAGTCGGAGGCAGGTTCCACGCCTGCTCCAAGGCGTGGCCGCTGCATGTGGAGCAGGATTGAAGTGAGTACTTGTGTCACTGGCCCCAGACAGTCCCTCATGAGCACAGCCGACGTATTCACAGCGGCTGTGTTTGCTGCAATGGCCGCTGTGGTCTCCTCAATGGCAGTGGCGATTCCCCGCCTGGTCTCCTCTCCATCAGAAATGTACTGCCGCAGGAGGTCCAACATGGCCTCCTGTCAGGCCTCCACCCTCGATAGACATGACTCGAGGGTGTTGGTGGGAGCTGGAGTGGTGGGTGGTGCACTGACGGGGCCTGCATTCTGGGTGCTGTCTTCCCCGATGGTGCTCAGGTCTGAGTCATGGAGGCAGGGATCATCACTGCTGTAGGTGGGTGAGGGCTCGATATGGGGCTGGGGGTGGACCGGGGGTTTTGGGTTGGGTGGGCATGTCACTTCTGTGACTCCCTCCTTTTCCACATTGCCATCCAAGTCATCCTCGGTGGTGGCCGGTGCATCTAGGGACTCCCCTCCAACTGGTGTGTGGGTGTGATCTGCTAGGTCTGAAGAATCCGGCACACTGGCAGCAGGTGTTGTTGGCTGCGTTTCGGCTCAGTCAGGCCCACTGCCTGTGGGTGTGGCCTGCTTGTCTGCAATGGAGGTGGTGGTGGCGGTAGCCCTTTTCTTTTGGTGGGACGTGGATGCCCTAGCAGTGTTCTCTTGCCTAGCATCTTCCTCATCGGTGCGTGGGGGATAGAAGAGATGCAGGGCATAAGTGATGGTGTTACATGACAGAGGCATACAATTGTGCTGTTCAATATTCATTCATTCATGCATTGATGTCTTACAGGTATGTCACACAGGGTGTTCTGAGGGGGCATTTTGGCATTCACTGCATGGCAGGTGCATGGCAGGAGGCATGCCATTGATTTGGGGTTTGTGTGATGTGTTATATGGGCACGGTCCAGGTGTGTTGGCCGTGTGTTGGTTTTGGGATTCTCACTCAGCATGCATTTCTGTGTGGCCGGGTTTGGGCCACAATCTGGACTTGGATATGTTAATGTGGGTGTAGGGACGTGCCTTGCCTTGCCTAGACTCTCTTCCATATCACTTGTGCTACGTCATGGTTTCCCCTACAGGGATGTGCAGTGTCACTCACCTCCATCTGGGGATGGTGCCGCACCCATCTCCATCTCCCCGAATCCCTTGATTGACTCTGGATTGATGAACCTCTTCCCAGGGTATCATTTTTGCATTTTTACAGGAGAGTGGGGATCCGCACCTGTGGCCATGGCCGCCTTCCAGTTGCTTGCCATGATGTTGCGGACCCTCAAGTGGAGTTTGTCCCACCTCTTACAGCAGTCCCTGACAGTACATGGGGTGGTCCCCACAGCCGACACCTTGCGGGCTACCTTCTGCCAGAGTCCTTTTTCTTCTGCTGGACCTCACGTTTCATGTCATGGGATTTAATGAGGTCTGCATGTGCAGCAAGAGTGTCCGCTAACATATTCAATTCAGCGTCGGAGAAACGCTGTTTCCTCAGCCGGGGGGGTGGTCTTCCAGGTAGCCTTGGACATCCTCAAAGTATTGCCACAGAGCTCAACAAGTATCAACTGGTGGTTAGGGAGGATGGCAATGGATTGTGTTTTTAAAGATGGCCGCTGGGCCATTTCCTGTTCCGACGCGATGACGTTATTTCCGGGTCCGGTTTTACGAGCCCGGTATTAGCATGTTGGTATTACTGAGTCGGTATTTAGGGGTTCCTCCTAGGCGGTGCCGGTATCGGTGGGTCCTGTGATGGCCCTATCGGGTGTTGGAGGGCCTTTAGTGGCATGCTGGTATGGCCATTACCGGCATGGGGTTTGCGCGTGCTCGAGCACTGGTAATCACCTGCTCGTTCCGCCATGCCGGTAATGACCCCGTTTTTACCGCGCTACTCGTAATGAGGCCCTATGTCTAACTGAAGACACGAAGTTGTTCACTTCACCTGTTTCTGTAACCGGTCTAGGGAAACCAAAATGGCATTTGGTGTAGTATTTCCCTTTCTTATTGTATTTGCGACAACAACATTTGCCACATTTGTGTCTTTGAAATTGTAGAATTTGTGCATGAAGATCACTATTTGTTGCTTCTGATGGAATTTCACAAGTGACATATTTTTCGATAAACTGTAACAGTGGCATCACTGTCTTGACCAAATTTAGGAGCATCTTTAATCCATAAAAGCATGTGGATATGTGGTGCTCCTCTGGCTTGTTATTCTTTTCTCCAAAAGAAGTGTTGCACTTCTCCGAGGGGAGGGATGGTTTTATTACAAATAAAGTGTAGCATAAAAATGAAGCGATGATGGAAATATCTTGAAACATTAACAGGATCTAGAGAGCAAAGTTCTCCAGGTGCTAGTATATCTATGTTTGTTTTGTTTTTGTTTGATATGCGTAGGAAATCATGTAGATCTTCCCATGCATATTCTGCACAACTTAATGTAACAAACCAAGTGGGTTGGCCAAAGTTTCTTATCATACAACGTACATCTCCGTGACATCGGAACCAGTACTCTTTCGTACCACGCATGTTTCTAACAGATTTGTAATGCTTAATTGTAAAACATCATCATTTTCTTGCACTTTTTGTAGTAATTGCGCAGCTGACATATTTTGAAAGTGGGTTCCTGATTTTAATGTGTGTGCATCTCCGTAACATAGAGTTGCTAGTTCACTTTCAAAGAGTAAGTGGAATATGTATTCCACATTTTGTCTAAATCTGGGATCTTCAGAATACATTTGTAATGAGCGTTATTCTGATGCTGTTATCTGAGTGGGTCTATCATCGTACCTTCCTCCTTTGCCAGTAGGAAAGAGTAGAGGAAAAGTACGTGCTTCTATACTTTTTTCCCATATGCTGATTGGTGACTCTTTCGTTTTGTCACATTAGGTACGTTTCTAGTGCATCTTCTACGGTGTCATTAGAGTGTAATGGATGAATGGTTAATGGTCTGAAATATTGGATACTGTAGCAGAATCTAGAAGTTCAAATTGACCAGTTTCTGGTGACTCTTGAATTATTTCGGTTGTTTCCCTTAATTTTCTTCAATATTTATTTATTTGTAGTATTCATTATTGTCTTTTAGATATTGCAAGGCTTGTCTAACTTTATGTAAGTCTACCAGTTGTTGCCAATTTTGTCTTTTGTAGGTACACCATTTACTAAGACAATGAAAGATTGTTCTATTGGACATTGCACTCCCAGAGTGTGCACATTTTCTTTTAGATCTAATGGTAAATATACTACTTTGCTGCGAATGCCTTACACCTATTCAGAGGGAGGTAATTTTGCTGTTTTTGGTTGAAGGTGTATTATTACTTGAAATGGGTGCACTGTTTGAATTATGATGCTCTCATATAAATTGAGTTGTTGCAGGGGCTTTGGTAGAGGGAATAATTCCAAATTATTTGTGATAGCACGTGAAGGAGTTTGATTGTTGTCAAGTTTTGTAGTGCAGTAACTGCAAAGTGTTAAGGGGTCAGTTATTTCATATTTGTTTTCTGCTATAAGGTAGAGAGTTAATTCAAACCATTTGGAATCTTCATTATCTTCTATTGTGTATGTTATGTCTATAGTTTTTGTGTTACTTTTATAAAAAGTTCTGCGGCAACACATACACACACATGGTTTGGTACTTCAGCAGATGCACTTTTGAATTTTAGTATTTCTTTTTTGTATGTGTGTAGTAGAAGGTTGCCATGTGCAGAATTGTTGCTAGTCTGTTGTAAAGCTATGCATTGTGTAAGTGGCTTTCACTTCCAAAATATTTACTCTGGATATGGTAGATTTCTTCGAGTAGGTCTTTAGCTGTACCATGTAGAAGAGTTTAATTTAAATTGGCTAGTGTAAAAGCATTTTTTTAGCATAATACAGTTTTTAGACTAGATTTCTTATAGTTGAATGATGTGTTGATATCATTTTGATATGATGGAAGCTGCTTTTGCAAATAGGTCCTGAAATGCAGGCCAATGAATATCCTTGCAGTCCTGTGTATTTGCGCACTGGACAGGTATCCATATTTTGCAGCAGTTTTATTTTGATTTTGTCTTTGCCTTTCACATATGGATTGCAGAACTGGAGAAAAGATTTGAAAGATTTTTTGGCAATGTTACTCGTTGACCTGCATGACCATTTGTATACTGGACGTTCTGGTTCAGTCGAATGGAGAATTGATTCTGTGTTTTCTGGGGATATTTTTGTAAGCAGTATTTCTTGTACCATTATGGTATTATTACGTTTTTCATAACCTCGACTACTGCTATGGATAGCAATTGTGTTTGTTTGATTTTGTTTGTATGCTTCCTCATTGAAATATGGTTCTGTGCTTGTGGTGGGACTCCATTAACCTCCACAGATATGTAAGAAGTTATTTTTGTTGACATTCTGTTTATTGAGAAGCCTTTTTTGTAATTTAGTACTTAGTTTTGTGAGTGCTTTCATTCTGTTTAACACTAAAATAAAATAACCTTCTTTTGAGTAGGATTGCACTGTCTATCAAAGCTTCTAAGGTTAATTTTCTACGATAGTTTTTAAGGGTTGTGCATGATTTGTCTCCTGTTTGTATAAGATTCTGAAGGACTCTGTGGCAGAACATTTTTTCTAATATATTTTTTTTGGTATGGTTACTTCCTACTATATCAAGATTTATAGGAGCATTTTTAGCAGGTAGTGGTAGCTGCATTTCTGTTAATCATTTTCTGTTTTCTTTTACATTTTGGTAGAGGAGGCAAAGTTTCTCTACTGGAAGATTGTTTAGTTTTGCAAAATGACTGTATTAGTTGTTTTGTTTGAACTTTTGTACAAACTCTGCTAGAGATGGATGCTTATTTTGGAAATTTTTATTTTCATTTACTCTATTTCTGCGTTGCTTTCTACAGACTTGCTTTCTGGTATGTATGTGTGCTGTATGCATGAGTGTCTGAGTATGATGGTAAATATGTATCTGGTGGTGTGTGATTGTGCATTGGGCAGCTACAATTAGTTGGGAAGGCTATTCTTCTATTTGTGTGTTACTATTCTGCGGTTCAGTTGATAGTAGAAAGTGAGCTAGTGGTGAGGATAAGCACTAATAGTAAATTTAATGGTATAAAATTGAAACAATTCTTTGTTTTGTAATACTAATATCCCTGTTTAATAAGTGGTGATTTGTGGGTAGAATGGTACACAAATCTTTGTTTTTTTGGTGCAAAAATAACATGAATTACCCACACAGTGTGTTTGAGTAATATCTTTTATTAACTAGATGATACATATAACAATTAAGATTATAACAGTAACAGTGAAAGCAATTTAAAATTGAGAATCAGACCAAGAAAGCAGTAAGTAGACCAATTAAACTGAATGGGAGAAGGAGAGTAGTGCAGTAAAAGTGAGAGACAGGGAAGGGTGGGGAAGAGGAGGAGGAGGAGGGAAACAGATGAAGTTAAAGGTGAGAATGTGGGAGAGGGAAGGGGAGGGAGATTATTAAGGAGATTAGACAAGGGGGGAGGGGGCAAGAAGGTGTCAGGGGTTTCATGTTGGGCAATGGAGAAGGAGAGGTTTGAGGAAAGTGTAGAATGAGGAAAAAGTAGAAATAGAGCGGAGTGAGAGAGGTAAGGAGTTCCAGTGCAGGGGGGCTTGGAGAGTGAAGGAGCGGAAACAGGATGTGGCACAAGGGGAAGGAGGAATAGTGAGAAGAAAGTGGTCAACAGAGTGTAGGGAGTGGGAGGGAGTACAGAAAGAGAGGAGAGAGGAGAGATAAGGGGGAGCAAGATTGTGGAGAGATTTAAAGACTAGGTAGAGAAACTAAGGTAGTAAGGTACTTACTCTTTTTTTTGTGGAATGAACATGTTTCGTTGTAGTTGGTGTTTGTAGTTCAGATGTTGCTGTTTTCCAGGAGAGTGGTCTTTACTGCAATTCTAAAAGAAAGAAGTCAGTAATTGTGTGTGTTTATAGCAGTGATGTTAAATGAGAGATTCATTTTTATGTCTTTGTAGTAGTATTCTTGTTTGCTTTCTGAACATAGTGTATGCATGCAGTTTCATTTGACTATGTGCAGCCTTTATATTTTATTTATATTATGTTAGTTCAACATGCTTTGTAAATGAGTGAAATATTAAGTGTATGAAATTCACTTGGTTTTGTAAAGCTGTGTTATAGAATGTTAGGAGAAAGAAGAAATAATGTTATATTTATTTTTCAAATCTTATTAGGTAAATAGTAGAAACTGTATAGAAAAGCATGAAATATATGTATTTGTGAAGCTGTGGGTAATAAAGTAGAAGGATGCGAGTTACAGGTAGTGCTGTTATTACAGCTGAGAGCATTTCAATGATAGTGTCTATGTATGTGAGTGTAAGAAGATGCATGCCCTTATCCTGGCTGTGTGTAATTTTATAATACACTACTAAGTGTTTTCATACAATTATACTGTTATTTCTCCCATCTTCTAATATTATAATTTTTTAGATAGCTGTGTGTGTAAAAAAGTTTCGAAGTAACAGTTAATTATAGCAGATGGGAAAAATGACAGTAAGTTCATGTTATAGGTTTTACAGGTTAAGTGGCAGTTACTATGTTTATATGCATTCATAAGAGTTGTACATGTGCTGTGCAGAAAATATGCATACCTGTAGTTTGTATTCATGCATGTGGATATGCATGCAGCTGTAAGTAGAAATCTTGGAGACTTGTACAGTAGTTTTTGTAGTAGGTGCTTTCCAATGATATGAGACTTGTCCTCAGAGTGATCAACAGTACATTTGAAGTGCTGAACTCTGATGATGGAGTTAGATGTAGAGGTCTTGGATGTGATTGGTGGATGGTTGTGTGGCTGCTTAGCTGTATCCTATGAGGGAATGGCACAGAGAGTGAAGTGGAAAGGGTAGAAGGGCTGGCTAAGAGTTACGTGAAGCACGGACACCACGGCTGTCCGCGAATAGGGTATGCCACATCCGGGGTTTTCCAGCAAATCCAGTATGGAGAGGGGACTGTAGGGATCAGCCAATCAGATGTTGAGGTTGTGGATTTGTGTAGAAAGAGAGTGTGTGTAGTGAAGATGGCAGAGGTGGAGAAAGTCAGGGTGTTGGTGCTCGGAGATATGTTTGTCCATGGTTTACAGCAGTATGCTCAATGCAGGCCTGTGGCAAACAATTTCGATGTTAAAGGAGTGGAGGTGTTGTGGAGCCCTGTGCCTGATTGCAATGTAGAGGGAATTCTACAAATTTGTTAAGATATGCACGTGATGAACAGTCCCCATGTGGTAGTTTTGCACTATGGTGCTTTCCATTTGGGCTACATCAGTGCCCCTACTTTGTTGGCAGATTTGGAACAGTTGGTTCAAGTAGTAATGAACATCCTTCCAAATGCGAAAGTAATTTTTTCTGGATTATTACCTAGGGCAATATGGGACAATAGTTCTGTTTTATGTCCTCAGCAAAACATTGCTAGGTGTGCAATCAATTGAGGCATGTGTGCTTTCATGCTTAGAGCTGGTATGTTTTTCTGTAATAATGAGAATATTGATTTGAGTAGAAGAAGATGGCATTTCCTTATCTTTTTTGGGAAATGTCATGCTGTTTTGGAATCTAAGGGTTGCTTTGGAGAAGGTTATGTGAAGATTTTAGTAGTAAAGTAAGAAGAAAACAAAATATAAATACAAAATAACAGGTGTCTGTCAGGCATCTGCCAAAAAAAAAAAAGAAACAGATCTTTTCAGAGCCCACCTCAAAGGGGAAATGGGGCACACTATTTAAATTTACATTCACGACGGTCAGATATTCAATATGTCTGTGGACATGGCGGTAGTCTGGCAGACAGCGCGTATTACATATGGGGATTTTGGGGTGGAGAGGCATGCAAATCAGAATAAGCGGAGCTAGGGAATGGTCAATAAAGTTTACTGGCTGTGTTGTGTAAGGAGAGATATTGTCAGAACGTCTTTTTCCTGAGAGAAGAACAGATAGCTATGGCTGTGTGTTTCCGAAAACAGATTGTCTGGATTTTGGGAGACTCATGGATACATTGGTTGGAGGTGCATGCACTACGCTGTGGAGTAGCTGCAGATCTTGGATTCCCTCACGTGGAAGTGCACTGGCATGGAGTGTGTGGAATGAAGTGGCTGGACTTGGTACCTCTCTGTGCTAATTTGGAGACAGAGCTTCATCCAGACATAATGATAAATCATTGTGGATGGAACAGTTTAGGACATGTGTCAGGATTTTTTTTGCAATTTGCAATGAAAGAAGGACTTGGGAAGGTCTTGGACATGTTTCCAAATTCCCAAGTAATATTTTTTCATATTGAGCAGAGACAAATGTGGCTGCATTCTTCTTCATTAATGGAGAAAGCAAGGCGGAATGTTAATAATGCTGTTTGTGCCTTTCTAGGAGATGTTGGCACGTACTCTTTTCACAATGAAAATATTATGTTTCGTAGCACATACATTTCTCGCAGAGATGGAGTCCATTTTACTTATGCTGTTAATCAGATTTTTTGGAGAAATGTACAAAATACATTGCATCCTTTTGTGGAATTACAGCCATCCATTTTGCAGTATGTATTGACTATTTCAAGTTTTTCAAACACAAAAAAACACCACCAAAAGGCTCTTTTCAGAGCCACCACTTCCTCCGAGAGAAAAGCACAATGATTTTGATAGGGCTGCACCCCAAAACGTTTGATGTTCGCGAACTGTCTGCGGACTTCTGTGTGGGAGCAAGGGGCTATCAGGCCCCTCGCATCCGTTACTTCTCAGTACAAAACTCGGACCAAGTGGCTCCAGTAGTGGGTACGCCCCTTGCCCTTATGCAATGTTAACTTTGGTTGACTTTCGCGTAGATGGGTCCACTAAGCAGGACACGGGGCATCCATTTTTGTACCCCCTTTTGACTCCATCTTGGTGACTAGGCCTCACTGCGAGAGTACAAATACGCTTCTCATCCCTTTCTCGCAGCGGCCAGACACGCAAGGCACATGGCCCCCACCCTCGTTCTCACTCTGACTGGAAAACTCTGCGGTTCCATTCTCACACTGAAGCTGGAGGCATTTGCAAGAACTAATAAATGTAACTCATCACTCTTCCTCTGAGATCACTGTCCTGCATGTGAACCAGCATGAACTAAGCACATAGCTCATTCATCTCCACAAACATGTCCTTGCCCCCACACCCTCGCCAGTGGAAACTGCCATTGTGACCCTGTGTCCCTGCAAGGTATTCCTTTCATGTGCCAGACCACTGATCATGCCATGATGCCCACCCAGCAGATCCCCAACTAACATTAGACCCCTGCTGCAGTATATCATTGCCTACCACTAACAAATGCCACATACTAGAGATTCTTTTGAGCACAGACCCACACTTCAACCAGTGTATTCAACCAGTGTATTACAGTGGCCTGTATAATCCAATGTTATTGATAGTATAGATATACCTGTGACTTTCATAAAGACTTTTATAACGACATGATAAACTACTGAAAGACTATGAACAATTGTTATTTAGTGCATGCATTTTTGAGAATATATTATGTTAGCTTAGATAGTGACCACCCTGCTTCACAGCAACCTGACCTTCACCCATTAGGAGCACAGATGTCTGACGTCCATCCTCCCGCCAACCAAGCAACCAACCCGGACGAAGAGATGCCACCCACACCTAAGGCACCACACAAACTGACCAATCCGGGACCAACGTAGTATGCTATGTTAGTTGCGTCACTTCACTTATAAAAATGTATTGTAACTTTAATTTGGTCAGAGCGCTCTCAGAGATCTTTTGAATGCTATTCATTAGATAAACCTTGCCTTGAACTCTCGCAGCCTGCTCTCTTTGCCTATTCCCCGTGTGGGGTGTGTCTGTTTTATTCTTTTGCACGTGTAAGATGGGGAGCGCACAAACATTTGGTGACCCCCCGCGGCCGACAAGCCTGTGCGCACTACAAGAAAAGGTCAAGGGTTCCCGGTTGACGAATACCCGACTGAAAAGCTGCTTGCCGATGCGGGCCACGGCTTGGTTGGGGTGCGGACCTGACTGGGGTCAAACCGTGAATAGTGACCCTCGGATTACCTGACTGAACACATGAGTGCCGGTTGCGAAGGTTTCCAAGGAAAGGTAAGGGGAAAATAAGGGAACAAGAGAACAGGTGATAGTGGGTTATAGCCAAGAGTAGGGGCTGTGTGAGTGATGCTGAGGCTTTTTCTGATCTGTCCTTTATCTGGCCATTAGGTTTTGTGAAAAGTGAGAAGAAGAAGAGAAGAGGTATCCTAGCACGAACGGGGTAGAAGGCGGCGCCGGGTAGCATTGTCTCATCCAGTGCAGATAAATAAGTGAAGATAAAGAGAAAATAGTAGGAGTCTCGTATATTGAGTAGACTCGGAGTAGATTATTTAGAATATTCTTTTTCCGTGTAAGCAAGAATTCTTGGGAAAGAGTTAGAGGGTGTAAGAGGTGGGGAGTGAATGAGAAGAGTAGGTAAAACGGGGAAGGGTAAAAGGATTTGGTAACGGGAACAAAGGGGAAATAAAGGCGCGCAGGTAGTGCATGTGCATGTTATGTGTTATATATTTTTCGCTTCTTGTCCATTTTTCATCGAATATGTCAAAATATTGTAAGTAATTTGTTGGTAAGGGGTATACATGCGAAACTGTTGAAATTGGAAATGCAATAGTTACAAGGGTAACATTGAATATTGATACACAATAACTGTCAATAATTGAGAAACGCTTGACATATTGTTGAACTATACAAGGGGACAGGTGGTTGGAGGGTGTGATTAGAGAGAGGCTCAGGTGCAAGCGCACATACAAGTAAGGGGAGAAACATCGTCATGGGGGAATAACACTGTTAGCTCATATTTGCCAGCACCTCCCACTATATAGTGATAGGATACAAAAATATCACGATCAGTGGGTGACAGAGATAAAAGGGGACATCGTGACACCAATTTGGCCAGAAGGAGGGTCGTTTGACAAAAGGGTGTTAGATTTAGTGTCCACGCACTTATTGGCGAGATATAAGGGGAAACAGTTGCAGAACAGAAGGGAAGTTTTGGACCTGTGGCGAATGTTCGAGGAAATTGCCCCTACAGCAGAGGTAAGTACAGAAAAAACAATCGAAAAACAGAAAACGCAGGAAGAGGTAAGTGGAACGAGAAGAATGAACACAACGAGAATGACACAACCAAAATATACCCCTTAATGACAAGACCAGCAGTAGGATACAGCGAGCCTCTGTATATACCCGCATGCCCCACCCCTACTCCCTCAAACGGAGCAAAAGCCACAGCACCACCACCATATGACAAAGGAGGCCTTTTTGGCCCGACACTTGCACCCCCTGTGAACTTAACAGGATTAACCGGAGATTTAGAACCCCACCTAGCGCATGCACAAATGGAAATAACGCGGCTAAGGGCACTGTGCGACCGAGGCCAAATGCTACCGGTGGAGGGGTAGTACCACCGTTGTCCGTAGCAGATCTCACACCCCTGCTAAGTGCAACAGGGGAATTAGCCCCAGCGACGCCAGACCAAGCAGAGTCCGTACTTTCTCAGGGAACAACTACATCACAAGGGTGATAAAAAGAATGGCGATCAGAAGAGTTCCCGTTCGATCTGAATGATAAACCATTGAGAATTATATGCCCAGCCACCCCAGAAAGCCAGCATGGAGAAAGACAAGAGGAGAATGGCAAGCAGGAAGAGGAAGTAGAGGAGGTGTGGAGCGATCTAGACGAATACGAGGAAGGAGTGGCAGCTGCAGGATCCCCACTGCCACATCATTTCGATGACATGGATCCACAATCACTCCCACGATGGCAGGGTAGATTAAGGGAGCAAGTACGGAATATGATGGTAAGTGAGACGAAGAGAGGGACAGTAAGTAAAACAGGGAAGAAGCATAAATTACATATGCCGTTAATACATAAAGGAGCAGGCAGGCCACACTATATCCCGTGGGCCCAGATGGATAAAAACAACTTGTTGAAACTCCTCCCCCCACTAGCGGGAGGGGCGGGGAAATGGATACATGCATTCGAGAAGAACACGGCTGGAGTACCACTAGTGATAGGTGATGTGAAAATCTTGCTAGAGTCCGCTGTAGGTGATCAGGCAGACGCAGTGTGGGAGAAGGCGGGGTTCCCAGGAGTAACAATGAGCTGTGACCGCCACGATGGATCGCCCTTTAAAAATGTTCGAACACACGTATGGGACGCATTGTGGCGCACATTTCCAGATATTCCAGATTTACATTTGGTAATGCAATGAACAACGGAGGAGAACGAGGACCCTACGCAATTCACATTGCGGGTGCAGGACTTGTGGACAAGCGAAATTGGTACGGCGTCGAACCAATCCACCGCTTTGTTCTATTTTATAATCAAGAAAGGGCTGCCGAAGGAGGTACAATAGGCCTTGTACAAGATAGCTGGGATAGAAGCCAAGGGTTGGCCTGAAATTCAGAGTATAATTGTGCACCACTGTAGGAGGATCAAAGAGAGAGAAAAGGAGATGATAGAGAGAACGAGGGGGATGAAAGTGCGGGAAACAGACCAGCCGGGATAGCAGCACTGTGGGCAGCAGGAGAACAAGGACTGTGGAACGGAGAAGAGCCACACAGAAGACCACAGTGGCAAGAAAGACCGACGAGAGGAAGAGGTGGGTACCGTGGCCAGAGAGGGGGGTTCGGAGGTATGGGGATATAGAGGATTCGGTGGGCAAGGGATGAGAGGGGGACAGCAAGGGTCATGTTGGAATTGCTGATGGGGACTTTATTCAAGAGATTTCAGAATGCAGTCTTTCAGGGTATTTTCAAGGGCAACCACCCATGGACAATGAACAGGTATGGGGATGACCACACCCGGGTAGCCCCCATGGATTACCAATGGGAGGCGGAAGACCACAGGACCAGTGCTATAACGAACCCCAAATGCAACAAAGACCGCCACCCCCACAACCACATCACAGTGCATCACAGCCCATGGCAAGACAAAACACTGTAGGGAACGCCAGCAATAACAGTTTTGCAACAGCTGCAAACGATGCACCTGCACCATTCTGTGGCGTAACAGTAGTTGGAGATAATGTCTTTTCAGTGCCAGAACAATAAAGGTACGCAGATTAGGACAGCCCACAGGGAGCACATGCGTTTCCAGTCCTATCCACCACCCTACATGCAGAAGAGGAACCACTAGTGGGGGCAAAGATAGGAAACAAGCAGTTTATCTTTATGGTAGACTCAGGAGCAGAAAAATCATGTCTTATGGAAGGGCGGTTTCCGCTCACAGGCAGGAATTTGGAAACGCAGGGGTTCCTTACACCAAAGTTCTTGATATAACGGTGGGGGGGAAACAGTGCATGCACCCTTACTGTACCACGAAGACGTGCCAATCAACTTGCTGGGTAGAGATTTGCTAAGTAAATTGAACATGACCATTTCATTTACAGAGTGGGGAATAGTGTGTTCCACCCCAGGAGTATGCCCAGTACGAGCAATGTTGATGAATAGTACAATGATGAATGAAGTTGTAGTGCGAGGGATACCCATTGACATAGGCATGTTTATCTATGGCATCAAAGTGTTAGCCTGAGTAGTATCTGAGATAACGAGAAAAGAATGGAGGACACCATCAGACTTTATATTCCCCCAATTGCAAACACAGATGTCGTGCCAGGCACGATAATGTCCATAGACATCGAGGCAGTTCAGCTATCGAGTAAACATATTGTGGTCATAGGCTTGGACACGCATGGGTGCGAGTGGAGAACTGTGTTATGCATGGATCCGAATATAATGCTAAGAGACAGAACTGACGAAGAATTATTCACTGATAATGAAGACGATGGAGAGATAATAATGGAAATAAGTATACCATGTGACATCATGATCCAGTACAGGGAGGTCCACAACCCACTTATGGCTAGTGTAAATGCCCCACCGACAATATTTGAGGAAGACATGGTAAAAGTGGCACCAGAAATTTGGACTACAGGCCCCGATGATGTAGGGTTACTACATGAAGTGACATCAATAAAGATAAAACTCAAGCCAGGTGCCATACCGCCAAGAGTGAAACAATACCCGATATCCAGAGAAGCAGAGGAAGGGATTAGGGAGACAATAAATGCACTCCTGAACCAAGGTATCATAGTGCCATCAAACTCCCCGTGTAACACGGCTATCTTCCCGATCAAAAAAGCAAAAGGAGGGGCGTGGAGGATGATCCAAGATCTCCTCCCACTCAATGACGTCATTCAAAAAGAGTTCCTGTTAGTGTCTAACCCGGCATCAATACTGTGCAGTATACCCAAGGAATCTACATGTTTTACTGTGGTTGACTTGAAGAATGCTTTCTTCGCCATACCACTTGATCCAGGATTGCAATATCTCACAGCATTCACACTGGGACATAACAGATATGAACACCGCAGGCTCCCACAGGGATATTGCGAAAGCCCCAGCATTTTCAACTGAGTACTATGTGAAGATATTGGAAACATAGATGTAGAGAGCACCATTATACAATACGTAGACGATTTACTCGTCTGCAGCAAAACAGAAGAAAAATGCAGAGAAGACTCCATAACGCTATTAAACGTGTTAGCTATCAAGGGGTACAAGGTGGATAAACGGAAACTACAATACTGCCTTGCCGACGTTATATACCTCGGACAGTTAATATCAAAAGATGGAAAATGAATACTCCCAGATAGGGCAGCTGCTATACATAACATTATCATACCAAAAACCGTGAAGGACATGCACGAATTTCTTGGCATATGTAACTATTGACGAGCATGGATCCTTGATTACCCAGCAAATACACGTCCATTAGTGCAAGCATTAAAAGAAGCACAGAAGGGTAGAGCCCCAATAAAATGGACACATGACATGATGACTCAGTACTTCAGACTAAAAGACCTTATTGCAGATTCCCCAGTCCTCGCGAACCCAGATTATGAGAAGGAATTTTTCTTGTTCTCGCACTGCAATGAAACACTGATGGCAGCAGTGCTGACATGAAAAACATCATTAGGTCACAAACCATTGGCCTATTAAAGCGGAACACTAGATGCAGTGATGCAAGGTCACTTTGCGTGCGAACAGGCCTTCACAGCTGCGGCCTTCACCATTGAAAAGAGTGCCACAATTGTGATGGGATGTTCAGTAACATTATATGCAGAGCATTCATTATTTGCGATTCTTGAGCGGTCAAAATCAACATTAACAACACAGAGAGCAACCGCATACGAGATAATAATTTCAAGCCCCAATGTGCATGTGGTCAGGTGTAAAACAGTAAACCCAGCAACATTCATTACAGAGCCATGTACAATGGAGGACATGCAGGAACACGACTGTGCAACCTATGAGGGGGAGGGCAACGATATTCCCAAAGCAAGTGAAAACACCCTGAAGGAGGTATATATATATATATTTCATAGATGGGTCAGCATCAATAAACCCAGAAACAGGGGAGAAGGATGTAGGGATGGCAGTAGAATGTATGGAGAAAGATAGCTATGAAACAATTGTCCAAAAGCACCTCCCATCCCATTACTCCGCACAAGCGGCTGAACTAACTGCATTGATTGAAGCATTACACACAGCCAAAGGATGCACAGTGACTATATATTCAGATTCAGCATATGCAAATACCACAGTGCATTCAGGACTATCCCGCTGGCTTAGAAGGGGGTTCAGGAGACAGATGGCTCCCCAGTACAGCACGCCACGCTATTGAATGAATTGATAGATGCATTAGCAGAGCCATCGGTAGTGGCAGTGGTGAAATGCCAAGCCCATACCAACAACACAGATGCGATCTCATTGGGAAACACAGCAGCCGACACGGCAGTGAAGGAAGCCTCGTATTTCAATATAACACCAGCATCCAAATGCATTGTAAAGGCAGACACTGCAGAGCTACTAGAAGAAGCTTGTAGTAACATACCCATAGCACAGCTAATATAGCTACAGCACCACCAGAGGAGCAAGAGTTGTGGAGCAAGCAGGGGTTTAAACAATCAGCCACAGACCTCATTTGGAGACAGGTGACAACAGGAAAGGTAGTGATGCCGGTAGAATTACTAGAGCTAGCATTCAAACACCTGCAATTTCCAGCACATGTAGCGAAACAGCACATCGCCACAGACATCCAGGAACATTGGTTTGTCCCCAACCTACAGGAACACTTGTCAAAATGTGTCATAGAGTGTATGTACAACATGTGAAACATACAATTCAGGGATGACATTGAGGACATTGCGAGGGACTTTGCCATTACCAGCAGGGCCATTCAGGGAACTCTACATAGACTACGCCGACATGGGAGAGAGATGTAACGGAGCAAGGTATCTAATTGTGGTGGTATGTCCCTTTTCAAGGTGTGTGGAGGCGGGTCCATGTCCCCACTCAGACGCGAAGTGTGCGGCGAAATTTCTAATGCGGGAATATGTGATGTGATACGGTCAGACAACGGCACACACTTTGTGAATGACCTCTTCAAGGAAGTCACGTCACTCTTGGGGGTAAAGCACAAACTCTGTTCCATTTATCTTCCGATGGCTAATTGAGTGGTAGAAACGATCAACGGCCTGCTCAAGAGTAAATTATCGAAGTTGTGTAATACTTTAAAGAAAAACTGGGTAAATTGCCTGCCGCTAGCACTGTTCCAACTCAGAACGCAACCATGCAAGGACCACCATCTGAGCCCCCATGAAATTGTGACTGGGAGGTGAAGACACACAACACTCTCCCTGATTAGGAGAGCATCAGACTCACACAGAGCTGCCACAGTGCTGGGGGAAGAATTTAAGGAATACTTAACTCAAGTGACGCGCACAGTACGTAGCATAGCGCGACAAATAGCACCACCTTTTACTGAAAATGTGGTAACTGACACTACCACACCAGCTGCAGACAGCCCAAGTGGGCCACTGATGCCAGGGGAACAGGTATACGTGAGCAGTTTTGTATGGAGATGGAATTCACTGAGATTTCATGGCCCCTACAAAGTTAGCTATAGTACGCCGTCTGCAGTGAAAGTTAAGGGACTGAAATATTGGGTGCACCTCTCAGATGTGAGGAGGGCATGCGATAGTGCACTCCCTCAGAGCGAACAGGAATGTGCAAGTGGTACTACAAATAAGTCTGAGAAACAATGACAATGTGATTTAATGTAAAGAAGAAATAAAAATCTGTAAAGGGCGAAATTAATGATACGCCCTCTGATTTGCCATGCCCTATGTCCGTATCATTCTTCCTTTCATTCTCTTTTCATCACTATATCTCTGTCTTTCCTGCTATAAAATGCCTAAAACAGTGGACATAATTGAAACAAATATATATATAAAAAAACAAGCAATAGTAAACGGAAGTAATGAGTAAACATGAAATATAAATATATATATATATATGTACATATTCTGGTGACTTAACAAATCTGTATCGCCCCTCCAGGTGACTAATAGCCCAACAAAGTGCAAATACGGAGAATACATTAATGTTAGGTAGAGATAGGGACGTCATTAGGGCTAAAAGATTTAGCAATGTTGAATGTGTTTTGAAATGTTCTGCAGTTTTGTTTTCAGTGATGTTGTTTTTCATGGCCTGGTACTATACTCTCTTATCTCTGGTTAATGACATGCACAAAGGGGGGAGCAGGGCTAATCTGATACGAGAAGGTTCCAACCTAATATGGACTGGAGTAAAGATAATGTTGGGAGAAACATATAACATTGGTATTAACGGTACACATGTAACACAACCTTCAGAACACACCGCTGCAGGTCCAACAATTTTCTCCTTGTCACATCCTGGCATAAATATGAGTAATGATTATGAATTGAATGAATATGATGGTGACTATTATTGGCCAAGCAACCTAGCCAATACAAGTACGCATGCACAGACAGCCATAGAACCTTCCTCATATTACGCTGCTGCTACTAATGAGTATACACATGCCATATTCAACAGCAATGACACTGCCTGGGCTGGAATATTCCCAATACATTACCAACAAGTGAGAAGCTACAAGGATGGAGGGAGAAGGAGAAGGAAAAGGGGGGTGGGAGGGAAAAGATACGACATTTATCGTGACCTGGGGTTAGATGAAATAGAAGATCCCCGCCACCCTGATCAATCTAACAAATGGTATTCAGACTTGAGTGCCACGGCAAAGCAAGCAACAAATGAAAGCTGCTATGTCTGTTCACTCATACCACATGCATCAGGGACACTGAAAATGTTGGTACCACAGGAAGTGCCCTTGTCAGAGGCTCAATGTTTAATTCATTTAGTTTTGTGCAGGAAAAAAAAAACACCTTCCAGGCACACACCGTCACTATAGAAAGGATGGAAAATGAGAGAACATGCACAAGCCGGCGCCAAGGAGTAATTTGCCTCAAAGAGCCATTTTTGCCAGGTATGCAGAGAATAAGTGGCATGATGAAACTATCGAATGCAAAGCAGAAGCACTCCGGGGGCTATCTGAAGACACCTTCCAATGGATAAAAGAAGCGTGTGCCCCCATTTGGTCGCAACACGTCACTAAGCTAACATGGATCACAGCACTAGAAAAGCCCATAAAAATACAGAAAGAAGTACCGCATGAACTATGCTTCCATGGGGAAGGGAAGGTGAACATGGGGGAGGCAAAGAAATGCAATAAGACAGTAATAATACCTGACATGAGGAAAAGAACCGCAGCTCTCATGGACATGCACTGGGTTTATGGCAAACAAGCCTACCTACATCTACTGCATCCTGGAAAGGTACTTGCACCTTAGCCACTCTCTATACAGCCCTGATGGTAATACCAGAAAGCCATATCCAAGGAGCGGCAGGAGAATCGGCTGGCAGATCGGCAGCAGGAGATTCGGCTGGCAAATCAGCAGCAGGGCAATCGGCTGATCCATCAACAGCGCCCCAACAAGTAAACACAGAACTTCCAGCTTATGAACTGTTGTCAGAATACAAGTTGAAAACAAAGTGGTCATGAAGCAAAAGATCATCCAACTATATTTCGTCTGAATCATCAAAACTCCTTGCTGAGATCCCACAAAAATACAAGCTGTTCTCATCTGCAGAAACATTTTTCACATCGCTCCTAGCACCAGGGCTCCCAGCACGAGCAAATGCCAAATGGTTACAAATAGTGCGCTGGGAGCTAATCCAACTGGCCAACGACACTGAAGAAGGATTCAACGTTATAAAAATAAAGATCCGTTCCTTGCGCCTAATGACAATGCAAAACCGAGATGTTCTAGATCTCCTCATGGCGTTGGATGGTGGTGTTTGCCGAAAAATTGGGGGGGGGCTGTTGCACATTCGTGCCATCCGAAGATGGAGATAACGGGACACTCTCACATGTGATAACAGCAGTCCACAATCTAGGAGAGAAGATGAGAACAGGGGGCGGTGCAGAAGAAAGCACATGATTTGACAACTTGCTCAGCTGGATAACATCATGGGTAAATGTGATGATGAAAATACTCGTCCCTATCATCGTCTTTGTGTTACTATTCTTCTGCGTGTGCCAATTAGGACTCCGGTGTTGTACAAAAAGTATGTCTACCTCAACTATGATGATGGTAACAATGGGCCGTCCGACAACAGTATCAACCATGATAGATGCCCAAATACAAACAGGGGAACATAACACTTCAAAATACAGGATGACTGCCATCTACAGGCAATATGGGGACAGGGTTGATAATTTATATCACACCACAATTAAGGAACCAACAGAATTGCAATGGTATAACGAGGTATGGATAGACCTGGACGGGGATGGTGGGATATAGATAACATGCACTCCAGATGAATATGCAAGAAGAGGGAATAGCTTGAGAAGTGTATGCAGAGCATGGATGCCAATAAAGGGTACGCCAGCTTGGGAAGAAGCAGTTGCTGAAGATGAGTACTACCAAAGGGAGAATGAAAAGAATAAAGTGTCATAATTCGTTACTTTAGATGTAACAAAAGGGGGGAATGTGTGGGAGCAAGGGGCCATCAGGCCCCTCGCATCCTTTACTTCTCAGTAAAAAATCTGGACCAAGTGCCTCCAGTAGTGGGTTTGACCCTTGCCCTTATGCAATGTTAACTTTGGTTGACTTTCGCGTAGATGTGACCACTGAGCAGGACACGGGGCATCCATGTTTGTACCCCCTTTTGACTCCATCTTGGTGACTAGGCCTCACTGCGATAGTACAAAAATGCTTCTCCTCCCTTTCTCGCAGCGGCCAGGCACGCAGGGCACATGGCCCCCACCCTCGTTCTCACTCTGACTGGAAAACTCTGCGGTTCCATTCTCACGCTGAAGCCAGAGGCATTTGCAACAACTAATAAATGTAACACATCACTCTTCCTCTGAGATCACTGTCTTGCATGTGAACCAGCATGAACTAAGCACATAGCTCGTTCATCTCCACAAACATGTCCTTGCCCCCGCACCCTCGCTAGTGGAAACTGCCATTGTGACCCTGTGTCCCTGCAAGATAGTCCTATCATGTACCAGACCACTGACCATGCCATGATGCCCACCCAGAAGATCCCCAACTAACATTAGACCCCTGCTGCAGTATATCGTTGCCTGCCACTAACAAATGCCACATACAAGAGATTCTTGTGAGCACAGACCCACGCTTCAACCAGTGTATTATAGTGGCCAAGACCCTTAACCTATGGCCTGTATAATCCAATGTTATAGAGACATGATAAACTACTGAAAGACTTTCAACAATTGTTATTTAGTGCATGCATTTTTGAGAATATATTATGTTAGCTTAGATAGTGACCACCCTGCTTCACAGTGACCTGACCTCCGCCCATTCGGAGCATAGATGTCTGACGTCCATCCTCCCGCCAACCAAGCAACCAACCCAGAGGAAGAGATGCCACCCACAAGAACTGTACAATCCAGGACCAACATAGTATCCCATGTTAGTTGCGTCACTTCACTTATAAAAATGTATTGTAACGTTAATTTGGTCAGAGCGCTCTCCTCAGAAATCTTTTGAATGCCATTCATTAGATAAACCTTGCCTTGAACTCTCGTAGCCTGCTCTCTTTGCCTTATTCCCCGTGCGGGGTGTGTCTGTTTTATTCTTTTGCACATGTAAGACGGGGAGGGCACATTTATTTATCACTTCTATTTTTAGACTGTGAAAGGGGGCTCTGAAAAGAGCCTTTTTTTGGGGGGGATTTTTGTTGTTTTACATTTTTTTGGTTTTTTACACATGACAATCTAGGAGAGGAGGGAAGGGAGGGTAAGGGGGGACACCCACCACAGGGATAAGAAAGGGCGGGTGGAGCGAGGAAGATGTAGGGTGGGCCTTACTTAGGTAGTGGGCAGGTTTTCTCGTGCTCCGAGACCATAGTCTCAAAAGCACTTCAAAGTCTCTCCCCCCTGCAGAGTACTGCGTCGCAGTACATACACAAAACTGTGACCTTCGAAAGGTAAAGGTCATCAGCATTGTGAATGGCCTGTGAGGCAGCTGGAGGGATGCGCTCTCCCACAGGAGTGTCTCTTGTGGTGAGAGGAGCGGAAACGGAGGATGAAGTAGAGGAACTCAACCTACTACGCTCCTCACAAGGTACAACCTTGCGAACGGCCCCACCGTGGAATGACCTTAGGTGTTGCTTCATAGTTGTTGTACCAAAGCTGTACGAACCAAGCCTCCCGCGAATCAGCACCATTTTGCACTGGTTGCAGGCGACTTTGTTCGCACGTGCCTTGGGTACGTTACCATGAATGGTAAATAACTGCCACACTCAAGACTCACAGCAAATGCTGGTAGTTGGGACTTCCACTACCTCATCCTCGTCATCCTCTTCATCCTCCTCTACATCCTCATGCCTGTTCCTCTCTTCAGGCCCCTGGGGAGGTGGTGGTGGTGGAGGGGGTGGGGGTGGTGCTGAGGCAGATGTAGCACCAGGTTGAAGTACATCAGTCATGGATGCAATCTGGTTTCAAGATGCAAAAGGAAAGGCAGCAAAAGCAGGTCAATCTTCAATAGTAGAAAGACAGCATGAAGATGAGCTCTGGGGTGTGGCCTTTTATAGGGGTGTGTGTGCGGGCTTCGCGGATACCCGCGCTGTCTGCGGACAGATTGAACTCCCCAAAAAGGCTCAAAAAGTTCCGAAAAGTATGTAGAAAGTCAGGGTTGTTGTCTGGGACATGTGCTATGGTGAATTTTTACTATAAAATACTTTGGATTGCCTGAAAAGGTACTTTTAAAATGTTTGGGGACCCGGACAGTGTCTGCAAATCAGGACACACGCTCAGCGTGGGTGCGGTCACATATTGGCACCGCGAAAATGTCCGCGAAGGGAACGGGTTTCCGCAGTACACCAAATGCACGGGAACGGCTGTGCGCATGCATGCCGGTGTTCTACGGACAGTGTTCAGGACCTGAAACTAATTAAAAGTGTGACACAAGTCAGACAAACAGTTACTGACAGGCGCGATATACGGAAAATTTACGGGTGTGGTGCGCATGTGCGTAGATGTTCTTCAGGCAGTACGGACAGGTATAATGTCCTTAGAACACCCCCATTTTGCATATGCGGACATCCCGGACACCGTGTTTGTTCTTACAACACTTTTAACTTGCCTGCGAACATTACAGACAGGAATTGTGTTCTTAGGGCACCTCCATTTTCGTTTGATTACGGACATCCCGGACACCGTGTGTGTTCTTAGAACAGTTTAAACTTACCTGCGAACATTACGGACAGGAATTTTGTCCTTAGGACTCCCCCGCTTGCCCAATTATGGACATCCCAGACACTGTGTGTGACAGTTTCAAATTGCCTGCGAACAGTACGGACAGGTATAGTGTCCTTAGAACACCTTGATTTTTATTTAATTACGGACATCCCTGATACCCTGTGTGTTCTAAGAACGGGTCCATTTTGTTTGCGAACAGTACAGTCAGTTGTAGTGTCCTTAGGGCACCTCCATTTTGGGGTTTATTACAGCAAACAGTACGGACAGGTATAGTGTCCTTAGGACACCTCCATTTTGGTTTATTACTGACATCCCGGACACCGAGTCTGTTCTTAGAACAGTTTCAACTTGCCTGAGTACAGTACGGGCAGGTATAGTGTCCTTAGGAAACCTATATTTTGGTTAATTGCGGACATCCCGTACACCGAGTGTGTTCTAAGAACGGTTCCATTTTGTCTGCGAACAGTACAGACAGTTGTAGTGTCCTCAGGACACCTCCATTTTGGTTAATTGCGGACATCCCGGACACCGAGTGTTTTCTAAGAATGGTTACATTTTGCTTGCGGACAGCACCGACAGGTATAGTGTCCTTAGGACACCCCCATTTTGGTTAATTACGGACATCCTGGACACCCATACTGTCCGCGGACACCCCAACTGCCTTTTAAAAAAAACACAAAAAAGAACTGAATTAAAACACATATAATATTTTTGTTTTATTATATATAGATGTACAATTTATGAAAGAGAAGGGGAAGCAGAAACTAACACAAACACAGGGGAATTGGGGTTTCAAGAGGATGGATAGGAGGAGATGAATGGACGGAAGTCTCATCAAAATGTTTTTCTTTGTGCAGAGGGTTTGGGGATAATTGACTGGGATATGGAGGGGGGATAGGTACATGTGGGACAATGGCATTTATTTTTTTCTTTTATGTGGTTCTCCACAAAGTTTTTCAAATGGTTGAAATTTGCCATGAGCATGTCCATTTTTTCTTCCATGCGCTGGAGAGTATTTTCCAATGTATCTTTTGGTGTACTATTGGCCATGTAGTTATGGTTAAGTTGCTGTTTCCATAGGAAGAGCACTTTTTGGGTGGCTTATAACTTCGCTCTCCCTGGACGGATCCTCACCAAACTTTGCAAAAAAAGTGTTTGGGTCACTCTAGATTGGTTTGCACAGTTTTTGTTGAGGATTCGTCCAGGGGGGCAATGTTGTAGGGGGGTACCAAAACATTCTTTTTCCCATAGACTGAATGGGAAAAAAATTTTGCTCGCACCTACAGCCCAAACCGCTGGACGGATTTCCACCAAATTTGGACCAGGAGCAGCGGCTTGGTCCCGAAAGCGTGCTTTTGCAGATTTGGTGAAAATCTGTCCAGTAGTTATTTTTAAAATGACCAAAAAGTAGGTAAAAAAAAATTAGTGATATCTGTGTTCGGTTCGCCGACACACTTCCCTGTTCGCTCCGCGGACAGTGTCCTGATTGGCCAATCGTCTTGCGTGATGTTCGCGGACATGCAACGTGTTCGCTGATTGGACGGCGTGGAGCGTGAAGCGCGTCAGATTTTTCAGTAGCGCCCGCCATCTTGGATTCACGGACGTCCGCGGACAACGCGGTGAAACTTTGTTCAAAATGTGTATTTAGTAGAGTGTGTTGGTGTGTAGGAGTGTTTGGGGAGGGTGGGAGTGTATGAGATAGGATGAAAGTTGTGTTTTTTATGTGTTAGACGTTCTTTTTGTTTTCGGGTGTTCTGAAATGTTCTAAATGAACTGACTGGGGGTGTTCTAAGGACTCAATATGTGTCCGTTTTGTTCGCAAGCAAAGTGAAACTGTTCTAAGAACACTTGCGGTGTCCGGGGAGTGTTCGTAGGGGGTGTCCTGAGGACGCTGTCCGTATTGTTCTCTGTCAAGTTGAATGTGTTCTAAGAACACCCGCGGTGTCCTGAAATGTTCGCAAATAAACAAGATGGTGGTGTTCTGAAGACGCTTCTAAGAACACTCGCGGTGTCCGGGGAGTGTTCGTAAGGGGTGTCCTGAGGACGCTGTCCGTATTGTTCTCTGTCAAGTTGAATGTGTCCTAAGAACACTCGCGGTGTCCTGAAATATTCGCAAATAAACAAGATGGTGGTGTTCTGAAGAAGCTTCTAAGAACACTCCCGGTGTCCTGGAATGTTCGTAGGGGGTGTCCTGAGGACGCTGTCCGTATTGTTCTCTGTCAAGTTGAATGTGTCCTAAGAACACCCGCGGCGTCCTGAAATGTTCGCAAATAAACAAAATGGGGATGTTCTGAAGACGTTTTTGAGAAAACTCCCGGTGTCCTGGAATGTTTGTAGGGGGTGTCCTTAGGACGCTGTCCGTATTGTTCGTTGTTAAGTTGAAAGTGTTCTGAGAACTATCGCGTTGTTCTGAAATGTTCGTAGGGGGTGTCCTGAAAACGGTGTCCATATTGTTCGCTGGCAATTTCAAAGTGTTCTAAGAACACTCACATTGTTCGCGGACATTAAAAGTTTCCCATAGATCATAGTTGAAATGTTTGACTCTATGGATGTGATATGCTGCTATGGTTGTCCTTATTATTTCTTCTTAATTTCTGTGATAAAAGAAAATAGCATGTTAGAATTAGTATTTTGTAATGACTTATTACATTGTATAAGCAATATACTTTTATTTTTTTTCGACCCTCATATTTAGTAGAGTACAAATCAGAGTACTGTGCAATTTGCCCAGTTTCTGTATTTGTTGCTAAAATCATTGGGTCTGTGGAGAAAAAAAAATCCATGTTGTATTAAAAAAAAAAACTTTTTCTGTTATGCTACAGTTTATTTGTTTGTTTGTTTTCAGTATTCACTTGTTGTTTCTGGCTAATGCTTTATACTTTGCTTTGTTGTATTTTTATTGGAGCAGTGACAGATTCTTCTTTTGTTTTGATATTATAAAATTTTGGAGCCGTTAGATACCAATTGGCGTATTCTAACTGTCTATTTTTTTAATATATTTTAGTGGTTTTGATTTATCTATTTGGATATTGTTAAATTTTGGGACAGTTAGATACCAATTGGCGTATTCTAACTGTGTATTTTTTGGCCTAATTTAGTGGTATTTATTTATCTGATTAGTTGTTGTAGAATCTTTGAGCTGTTAGATAGCTTTTGGAGTATTCTAACAGTTTATATTATTTTAACACAAATTTATAATGTTGGGACAGTTAGATACCAATTGGCGTATTCTAACTGTGTATTTTTTGGTCTAATTTAGTGGTATTCATTTATCTGATTAGTTGTTGTACAATCTTTGAGCAGTTAGATAGCTTTTGGAGTATTCTAACAGTTTATATTATTTTAACACAAATGTATAACTTTGGGACAGTTAGATACCAATTGGCATATTATAACTGTGTATTTTAAGGTCTAATTTAGTGGTATTCATTTATCTGATTAGTTGTAGAATCTTTGAGCAGTTATATAGCTTTTGGAGTATTCTAACAGTTTATATTTTTTTAACACAAATTTACTTAAAGGATTAAATACAGTTTATTTATCAAATTTTGGTTTTAAGAACATCAAATAAGCGTTTGTAAGATTTGCTGGTAATCTCTGCTTTAGAGTAATGGTACTATCATTACATTCAAACCATCCACATTTCTTTTTTATATATGCAGTGTAGTGCCCTGAATTGGTTGTGGCTCCTGCGTGGTAGATTATACCTATTGTTGTGAAGGTTTTCTTACCAAGTGATTTTTGACCATGTGTGAATCCAGTCAGCTTGCAGTTGTTTTTGGTACCATCTGCATTGTAACGTAGAAGCATTAGTATGACGTATTTACTATGTGTTTGTATTACTAACGTGGAGCGATTATCTGAATTGCAGGTAGAGCATAATCTACCATGGTTTGCATTTTGTACAAGTTGCTGAAATGGAATGGATTTGCAATTTGGTATTGATATATATTTGAAGCGTTCATTGGGGATTTCTTCTTGTGTCACATTGTTGCAGAGAGTGCATGTATGTTTCCACATGTATGAAATCTGAAAGATTTCATTTATAGGTATGTTTTTGTTTTCCAGTACTTGTAGTAAGTACATTAGAAATTCTTGTGGATCTTCCTGTGAGCTTATAGTGAATTTCACCATTCCAGCACAGTAGTCCAATTGTCGTCTTATTCCAAAAACACTATGGGCCTCATTACGACCCTGGCGGTCCGGAAATAACGGTGGCGGTAAACCCGCCGCCACCGTTGTTTCCAGACCGCCTGATCCCGACCCCTGCAGGCGGGAGGTGATGTTCCCGCCAGGTCTGACCTGGCGGGTTTAACACCTCCCGCATGCTGGCGGACGAGGAAACACCAGCAGCATTACGAGATGCTGCCGGTGTTTCCATGATCCCGATTCCCATTGAGTCCCATAGGACTCAATGGGAATGGGGATTTACACCATTCCGCCTCCGTGATTCCCGGAAAACAGGGGTTGTAATGCCCCGGTAATTCCGGGAATCACGGAGGCGGAATGGTAATACGAGTCCGGCGGTAACCAGGCGGTTTTACCGCCGCGGTTACCGCCGGACTCGTAATGAGGCCCTATATGTGTTGTCAGGATTGTTTGCTGCATTTCTGTGAAGTACTAACATTTGCAAACACAATGGGTCTGTACTGTGTAAGTAAATGTTGTCAACAATTGGTGGTAATTGAAATAGAATATTCATTGCTACATTTGCATAGCAACTTACACCAACTATATTTGAGAATTTAAATGGTCCAGGTAGTTCTGTATCTAACTTTTTTTGGAGTTTGTCTTCCTTCTTTAAAGAAGTACGTGGTTTACTTTCTCTAATTGATACTTTTTTGTTTGTGGTACTTGATGAAGTATTAGTTTCTTTTACTCTCTTTGGAGGATTTGCAGTGACGTCCTGTTGCATTTCTGTTTGATTTAGTTTTCTTTTACAACGTTTTAGTTTTTGTGGAACAGAATATGTGTTTAGATGGGGAGTGTATAGTGAGCGAAGTCTATTATATTCTAAAATGCAAGGAATATCAGCGTTTACTTTACTTGCATCAAAGTTGATTAGAAATAGACCGTCAAGTGTACGTAAGCGTGATAGTGCTACGTAGCTCATGCCTTCTTTAAAGACTGTGTTACCAATATCTATCATTGCTTTGTCTAGGGTAAGACCTTGTGATTTATGAATCGTGACTGCGTATGCAAGAGGTAGAGAAAATTGTTCTCTGCATACATACATATCTTTGAAGAGAAGGAATCTAGCTGTTGAGCGTCCTATCCGTTTTACTTCTGAAAGTTTGTCAAAGAGTATATTGACAAACTGAATTTTGTTGTCACGTGGGTATGTTTGAAAGCCAACAACTGCACCCAGTGCTCCATTAACTAGTCCTTGGTCCACGTCAAGGTTACGTTTAAGCATTACTTTGCAAGTTAAGGATAATTTTAACATCTTTTCTAAGCCTGCTGTGTTTGAGATTGATTTTTCTAAATTATTTAGTCTTGTTGTGGCTTGGTCACACATGGGTAGTGTCATACCATGTACATCTAGTTTGTCAGTGGCGCTAATTTCCTTTATTGGTTGCATTTCTTTACTTAACATTATTTCATTGAATTTGAGACAGCTTGCAAGAGTTGGCATTAAGGCCATACAATTGACATTTTTGGGGGCTAATTGTTCCATAACATCTGTAGCACATGCATTATCGCCATAAAGTGCATTAATGTGCCGGGTTTTCAATGTTGCTTCTGCTTCTTTAGAAAGTATACCAACTCTCAAACTTTTTAAAATGTTGGCATAAGTTAGATCTGCAGATTGGCGCATGTTTTCTGTTAATTCTCTGTATTGGAAATGTTGCCAAAGGTTGACATTTCCAATGCTGCCAACAGTTTTACGGCAGAGTTTGTGCCCTAATGTTTTAAAAATAGGTTCACCTTTTACTGGTGTTAATTGAAGCAGATCTCCAAAAACAATAATGTGTTTTCCTGCAAAGAGCTCTTCATAGTCTGTTTTGAGTACTTCTTGTAATCTGAAGTGAATCAAAGCTAACATCAGGTTGGAGACCATGCTCACTTCATCTATTAGTAGCATTTTCATTTGTTTCAATACTCTAATTCCATTGCAGCTTCTGCAGAAAGTTTGTAATCGTCTAATTTGTTCTGGTGTTCTACTGGTAATAGTAGTAATTGGTGTAATGTAACACCACATATGTTGTAGGCAGCTAAACCTGTGGGGGCAGTGACAACAGCTGACAGTTTTTGTTTGTCAATTGTTGAAGGAACTTACTAATGATTTTGATTAGGAATGTTTTGCCAAAACCAGCTTCACCACTGACGTACAGTAGTATAGGTTTATAATTATGGCAGGAACATTATTTATTTTCATATTTTACACCATGTGCAATTTGTTTTGTTACTTCTTTAAAAATGCTACTTTGCTCATTGTTTAGTTTTGATTGTAGTATAGTTAAGTCTTCCTTATCTTCATACTGACACATGGTGTTTTCTACTTCTATCATAGCTAATGCTGCCTCATTTGTTATTAGTGGTTCTCCCAGTGGTTCTTGGCTTCCTGTTACAGAAGGTTGACTACTGTCAGGAGTATCCTTATCTAGTTGGGCTTGGAGTTCTTCTTCATGTTGCTGTTCATTGTGCAACATTGTCTTGTACTGTGTAAAGTTTACATCAGTTATAGTGCTTTCATTTGCTTTGAAAGCATCCTCATATCAGTCATAGTTATCTAGTAATTGTTCTTCTTTTCTCCATGGTTTGAAGAGTTGTAGCAGGGACATGTAATATACTTCTTTATGTTGAGGAGTCTTCAATGACAATTTGATATGATTAATTAAATTTAGTTTAGTGAGTTTAACTAAGCTGCCTTCACAGTCTGTCACTCTATATTTACCTTTTTTTTCATCAGGTTTCATATTATTTTTGTATATGTAGTTTTTGGCTATTTGGTATAGACACATGTTTTCCAAAGTATTACTTCTGTTTGGGTAGTATGTGTCCAATAAATTGTTTTTCAAAATGTCTTGGCTGTTTGGATCATGTTTGGCTATTGTTTCTAAATCTTCATATGATTTTAGAACTCTTTTTCTATATTTAGCTGGACCAAGACTTAGCCATATTATATTTTCAGATTTACCATACAATGAAGTACCAGTTAAACGATCAGCTGCTTCATAAGATCCACATTCTCTATGGGTGAGCATTTTTATGCCCAAGCTGTATAATTTCTGAGATACTGTTTTATCTGATGACAGGTCATTCCAGAGGTCTTGGAATCTGTCTTTTCTGCTTTAGTTAAGTATGCTGTGACATATTGTGCAACTGCAGTAGAATTGTCTGCAATGTACTGCACATCTATGTTTGCATTCCATAAGTGGGCAATGATTGCATTATAATCATTGATATATTTTTCTTCTTCTTTTCTTTTTATGTAATATGTATTTTCAGGTGACTTACCTTTAACACTATGTCTAACTGAAGACATGAGGTTGTTTACTTGACCTGTATTTGTAACTGGTCTAGGAAAACCAAATCGGCATTTGGTGTAGTATTTGCCTTTGTTTTTGTATTTGCGACAACAATATTTTCCACATTTGTGTCTTTGAAATTGTAAAATTTGTGCATGAAGATCACTATTTGTGGCTTCTGATGGAATTTCACAAGTGACATATTTTTCAATAAACTGTAAAACAGTGGCATCACTGTCTTGACCAAATTTAGGAGCATCTTTAATCCATAAAAGCATGTGGATATGTGGTGCTCCTCTGGCTTGGTATTCTTTTCTCCAAAAGAAGTGTTGCACTTCTCCAAGGGGAGGAACAGTTTTATTACAAATAAAATGTAGCATAGCAATGAAGCGATGGTGAAAATATCTTGAAACATTAACAGGATCCAAAGAACAAAGTTCTCCAGGTGTTAGAATATCTATGTTTGTTTTGTTTTTATTTGATATGCGTAGGAAATCATGTAAATCTTCCCATGCATATTCTGCACAACTTAATGTAACAAACCAAGTTGGTGGGCCAAGGTTTCTGATCATACAACCTACATCTCCATGACGTCGAAACCAGTACTCTTTAGTACCACGCATATTTGCTAATAGATTTGTAATATTTGATTGTAAAACCTCATCCTTTTGTTGCACTTTCTCTAATTATTGTATAGCTGTCATATTCTGAAAGTGTGATCCTGATTTTAATATGTGTGCAACTCCGTAACATAAAGTTGATATTTGAATAGGTCTATCATCATACCTTCCTCCTTTGCCTGTAGGAAAGAGTAGAGGAAAAGCATGTGCTTCTATACTTTTTTCCCATATACTGATTGGCGATCCTTTTGTTTGACGCATTTGGTAAGTTTCCAGTACATTTTGTACAGTGTCATTACAGTGCAAAGGATGAATTGTATAATGGTCTAAAGTATTTGATATTGTAGCAGGATCTAGTAGCTCAAATTGACCAGCTTCTTGTGTTTCTTGAATTATTTCAGTTGTATCTTTCAAATTTTCCTCAATATTAATTTCTTTGTAATATTCATCATTCTCTTTAAGATATTGGAAGGCTTGTCTAACTTTATATAAATCTACCAGCTGTTGCCATATTTTTTTGTCTTTTGTAGGTACTCCATTTACTAATATAATTAAAGATTGCTGCATTGGACGTTGCACTCCTAGAGTATGCACATTTTCTTTTAGATTTAATGGTAAATAAACTACTTTTCCACAAATGCCTTTTACCAATTCAGAGGGAGGTAATTTTGCTGTTTTTGGTTGAAGGCGTAGTATTGCTTGAAATGGGTGTACTGTTTGAATTATGATGCTCTCATATAAATTAAGTTGTTGTATAGGTTTTGGTACTGGGTATAATTCCAAATTATTCCAAATTATTTGTGATAGAACGTGAAGGAGTTTGGTTGTTGTCAAGTTTTGTAGTGCAATAACTGCAAAGTATTAAGGGCTCCGTTATTTCATATTTGTTTTCTGCTACAAGGTAGAGAGCTAATTCAAACCATTTAGAATCTTCATTGTCTTCTATTTTGCATGTTAGGTCCACAGTTTTTGTGTTACTGTTATAAAAAAATCTACGTACTTTTAAATTTTAGTATTTCTTTTTTGTATGTATTTAGCAAAAGGTTGCCATGTGTAGAATTGTTGCTTAATTGGTTTAAAGCTATTTCATTCTGTAAATGGCTTTCACTTCCAAAATATTTTTTCTGGATATAGTGAATTTCTTCAAGTAGGTCTTTTGCTGTACCATGTAGAAGGATGTTATTTAACTTTGCTAGTGCTAAAGCAGGACTTTTAGCATAGTACAGTTTATAGACTAGATTTCTTATAGTTGAATGATGTGTTGATATCCTTTTGATATCATGGAAAGTGGTTTTACAAGTAGGTCCTGTAATGTAAGCCAATGAATGTCCTTGTAGTCCTGTATACTTGCGCACTGGACAGGTATCTATATTTTGCAGTAATTTAATTTTGATTTTGTCTTTGCTTTTTACATATTTATTGAGGAATTGGCGTAAAGATTTGAAACATTGTTTGGGAATGTTACACATTGACGTGCATGGCCATTTGTACACTAGACGTTCTGATTCAGTTGAATGGAGGGGTAATTCTAAGTTTTCAGGGCATATTTTTGTAAGAAGTACTTCTTGTTCCATTATGGTATTATTCACTTTTTCATAACCTAGACCACTTCTATGTATGGCAATTGTATTTGTTTGCTTTTGTTTGTACGCTTCTTCATTAAAATATGGTTCTGTGCTTGTAGTGTGATTCCATTCACCTCCGCTGATACTTAAGAAGTTCTTTCTGTTGATATTTCGCTTATTGAGACGTCTTTTTTGTAATTTAGTTATTAGTTTTGTTAGTGGTTTCATTTTGTTTAACAGTAAAATAAATACATTTCTTTTGAGAAGAATTGCACTGTCCATCAATGCTTCTAAGATTAATTTCCTACGATAGGTTTTAAGCTTTGAACCTGATTTCTCTCCTGTTTTTATAAGATTTTGAAGGACTTTGTGACGGTATATTTTGGCTAAAATACTTTTCTTGGTATGCTTAGTTTGCACTATATTAAAATTTGAAGAAATAGTTTTATCTGTACTGATAGCTGATTTTCTGTTAATTGTTTTTTGGTTTGTTTTACATTTTGATAGAGGAAGCGAAGTTGCTGTACTTGAAACTTCTTGTGTTTCACTAAATGATTGTATTAGCTGTTTTGTTTGAACTTTTTTTACAAATTCTGCTAGAGATGGATGCTTATGTTGGACACCTTCATTTTCATTTGCTCTACTTTTGCGTTGCTTTCTACGGACTTGACTTTTGGTAGGCATTCTTTAGGGTCTGTTGAAAAAAATAAAGAAGATATGGGTTGGGGTGTTCTGGAATGTATGTGTGCTGTGTGCATGAGTGTTTGAGTAAGATGATAAAGATGTATGTAATGGTGTGTAATTGTGCATTGGGAACTAAAACTAGTAGGGATAGGTATTCTTGAATTTATGTGTTACTAAACTGGGTTCAGATGACAAAAAAAAAGTAAGCTAGTGGTGTGGAAAAGTACAAATAGTAAATCTAATGTATACAATTAAAACAGTTGTTTGTTCTATAATATGAACATTGTAGTGGTTCAGTTGGCTAATTTGTGTGTCCAAAAATAGAAATTTGTGGGCCATTCTGGCTGTAAATCGCTGTTTAAGACATGGACATTTTTGGACAAAATGGTACAAAATCTCGATTTTTAGAAACCAAAATAGCTCATATTAATGTTACAGTATATTTGATTAATAATACAAATATTATGGTGATATTTTACTTACTTTTTTTAAATTAACAGGTAACTTCTTAGTTTTTCTTTCTTCTTCGAATTCGGCTGCTTCTTTTCAGGAAACTGGTCTTCACTGCAATTGTAAAAGCTTCAAATTAGTAACTTTGTTTGTATATAGCACTGTTTCTAATTTAGATATTGATTTTTTTAATTGAAATCCTCAGTGCCTTCTGTAAAACCATTAAACTAATTTATTTACATAAAATACATTGCTTCAGTTCAGTACATATGATATGTTCTTAATGAACAAATTGTATTGAATGACTAACTGTAGCAAAAAAAAAATATCTTTACTATGTCTTGTGAAATTTATAATATATTAGTGAATACCACTATTTCTGTACGTAAACTGTTCTAGGTAATAGCGCCTCAACGTCATGTCTAATTTAAAGTAATTAAGTAAATAAATAAATAAAAACAAAAAATATGAAATTGTATAAGTATTTTTATAAAGGTTTAAACATAGATTGTGTTTGCAAGCAATTTTGTTTGAATATATGTAGTTTATATATTTCATTTAAAAAATGTTAGTTTAACATGATTTGAGTGTGTGCGTATAAAGAAAGTAAATAGTATAAAGGTTTATAAGTGATAGTTGATTTTAGGAAATTGAAAAAAGTACAGTAAATTCATTTTACAGATTTTACAAGGTAAAAGTCTGTTTGAAAATGTGTTCATCTACTATACAGAAAATATGCATACCTGAAGTTTGTGTTCATGCATATGGATATGCATGGAGCTGCAAGTAGAAATCTTGAAGACTTGTTCAGTATTTCTTCTAGATGCTGCTTGCCAATGATATGACACTTGTACTCAGAGAGATTCAGAGTACATTTGCAGTGCTGATCTATGATGATGCAGTTAGATGTAGAGGTCTTGAATGTGATTGGTGCATGGTCATGTGATTTTTGAGGTACATCCAATGAGGGAATGGCAGAGAGAGTGTAGTGGAAATGGTAGAATGGCTGTTCATGTTACGATATGTCCGCGGACATGGCGGTAGTTCGTGGACATCGAGAGTTACATCCGGGGATTTTTGGGTTCAGAAGTCATGCAAATGAGAATAAGCACTGAAAGGGATTGGTCAGGAAAGTTTGGTGGGTGTGTTGTGCCAGGAGAGATTTTCTCAGATACTCGTTTTGCTGAGAGAACAAAAGATAGCTATGGCTGTGTGTTTCAGAAAACAGATTGTTTGGATTTCAGGAGATTCGTGGATACATTGGTTGAAGGTGCATGCAGAAAGCTGTGGAGTAGCTGTAGATCTTGGATTCCCACATGTGGAAGTACACTGGCATGGAGTACATGGAATGAAGTGGTTGGACTTGCTACCTCTCTGTGCTACTTTGGAGACAGAGCAACATCCAGACATAATTGTAATTCATTGTGGAGGGAACAGTTTAGGACATGTGACTGGATTTTTTTTGCAATTTGCTATGAAAGAAGGACTTAGGAAGGTTATGGACATGTTTCCTAATTCTCAGGTGATGTTTTCACGGATTGCGTAGAGACAAATGTGGCTTCGTTCTTCTTCATTTGGTCCACAAATGGAAAAAGCAAGGCGCAATGTTAATAAGGCTGTTTGTGCCTTTCTAAGAGATTTTGGCATGTCTTCTTTTCACAATGAAAATATTATGTTTTGTAGTACATACATTTTTCGCAGAGATGGAGTCCATCTTACTTATGCTGGCAATGAGATGTTTCTGAGAAATGTACAAAATGCATTGCGACCTTTTTTGGAATTACAACAACGATTTTGAAGGAGATGTTAAGCATTTACAATTTATGACTTACAAACACCACCCAAAGGGTCTTTTCAGAGCCACCACTTCTTTCCAGAGAAAATTACAATGTTTGTGATGGAGTAGCAACCCAATTTTTTTAATGTTCGCGAACTGTCTGCGTACTTCTAAAAAATACAAAGAGCCCTGCTTCATTTATTTTCACTACTATTTTTTAACTGGGAAAGGCGGCTCTGAAAAGAGCCTTATTTTTTTTTTATTTATGTAATTTTGCATTTTTTTGTTTTTTCAGAAACGACACACTAGGAGAGGAGGGTAAAGGAGGGTAAAGGGGGGGACACCAACCATAGGGATAAGAAAGGGTGAGCTGAGAGAGGAAGATGTAGAGTAGGTTTTATTTGGGTAGTGAGCAGGTCTTCTCGTGCTCTCAGACGATAGTCTCAAAAGCACTCTGAAGTCGCTCCCCCCTGCAGAGTACTGTGTCACAGTACATACATACAACTGTGACCCTCGAAAGGTAAGGGTCATCAGCATTCTGTATGGCCTGTGAGGCAGCTTGAGGATGACGCTGTCCCACAGAGGTGGTCCTTGTGGTGACAGGATCAGAAACAGAGGATGAAGTAGAGGAAATCAACCTGCTACGTTCTTCGCAAGTTACAACCCTGCGAATAGCCCCAGAGTCAAATGACCTCAGGTGTCACTTCATAGTAGTGGTCCCAAAGCTGTACTTACCGTGCTTCCCGCGACTGAGTATCATTTTGCACTCATTGCAGGTAACACGGTTTGTACGAGCCTTAGGAACATTACCATGAATGGTAAATAACCGCCACACCCAGGACTCACTCCTAGTGCGGTTAGTAGGGTTTTCCTCTACCACATTCTCATCATCCTCTTCTTCCTCCTCCGCATCCTCACTCCTGTTCCCCTCTTCAGGCCCTTGGGGAGGTGGTGGTGGTGGAGGGGGTGGGGGTGGTGCTGAAGCAGGTGCAGCACCAAGTGGCAGTTCAGCAGCCAAGGATGCCATCTCGATGATGGTGTAGTCTGCAGGTGGCAGCAAAAATCACTGTGTTCTGAAGAATAGCCAGAAACACAATGGGAATAAGCTCTTGGGCGTGGTCTTTTATAGGGGTGCATGTGCGCGGTTCGGGGACATGCGCACTGTCCACGGACAGATTGAACACAAAAAAAGGATCGGAAAGTTTCAAAAGGTATATAGAAACTCAAGATTGCTATGTGGGACTTGTGCCATGGTGAGATTTTATTGAAAAATATTATGGATTAACTGAAAATGTACTTTTAAATTGTTCGGGGACACGAACAGTGTCCGCATTTCAGGACACACGATGAGCGTGGGCGCGATCATATGATCCGTTTGCGTAATTGTCCGCTAAGGAAGCGCCTGTCCGCAGGACACCAAGTGCACAGAGATTGGTTATCGCATGCGCATTGATGTCCTACGGACACTGTTCGGGTTCTGAAGTAATTAAAAGTGCGTCACACGTGAAACGAACATTTCAGGACACAGCGTGTGTTCTTAGAACAGTTTAAACTTGGTAGCGAACAGTAAGGACAGATATAGTGTTCTTCAGGACACCTCCATTTTCGTTTACGTACGAAACTTTCAGGACACCAATAGCGTTCTTAGAACAGTTTGAACTTGTTAGCGAACAGTACCGGACAGGTATAGTGTTCTTTAGAACACTTTAATTTTTGTTTGTTTACGAACAATTCAGGACACCGCGTGTGTTCTTAGTACAGTTTCATGTTGCTAGCGAACACTACGAACAGTTGTACTGTTGTTCAGGACACATCATTTTCGTTTATTTAGGAACATTTCAGGACACCAATTGTGTTCTTAGGACAGTTTTAAGTTGATAGCGAACATTACGGACAGATATAGTGTTCTTTAGAACACTTTAATTTTTGTTTCTTTACGAACATTTCAGGACACCACGTGTGTTCTTAGAACAGTTTCAACTTGCTAGCGAACAGTACGAACAGGTGTGGTGTTCTTCAGGACACCTCCATTTTCGTTTATGTATGAACATTTCAGAACACTCGCACTGTCCGCGGACACTTTTATTGTTTTAAAAAAAAAAAACGGAAACTATTCACAATACAATATACAAATTAAACTTTATTTAACATATATTAATAATTTATGACAGAGAAGGTGAGGCAGAAACAGAAACAAAAACAGGAGAATTTGGGGTTTCAACATGATTGGTTTTAGGTGAAGAAGGGATGGAAGTCTCATCAAAACGTTTTGGATTATGGAGAGGGTTTGGGGATAATTGACAGGGATATGGTGAGGAGGGACAAGTACATGTGGGGCAATGGTACAAGGTTTTTGGTTTGAAATGATTTTCTACAAAAGTTTTTAAATTATTAAAATTAGCCAACAATACATCCATTTTTTCTTCTATATTGTGAAGACTGTTATCCATAACAGGGTTTTCTGAAGTTTTTTCTATTTTGGTATGCTCTGTACAAAAAAATAATATATATGTTAAATGTATATAAAAAAAAATAACAATAAACGGTTTATATTATAAAGTGTTTACCATTAGTTTCACTATCTTGTGACATTTCTTCATGTGGGAAATTGTCCTCTAGCCATTCCAGAGTACTAGACATTTCTGTGAGAAAAAAAAAAGATAATATATTTTTTAATCTAATACAGAAAGTTTATAAATATATGAGTAAAATGAAGTACACTTACTATTTCTGGTAAGATAAGTCCTATGTATTCAGTGGGTCTTGTCTTGTTCTCAGTTGTGTTGTGTCTGTGAGGTAATTATGTTGGAAGCCAATTTATCTTCTTGTGGTATATTCCATTTCAGAACATATTGTATTTAAATGAATGGTTAGTGTGTTACATATATTGGTTACATTTCTTATGTATTACTATATATAATGTGTTTGTGTGCTGCTTTTTGAATTTGTTAAATGTTCCTATATTATGATATAACAATCAAACATACCCCCCCACCCCCCCCCCCACAGTTTTTAGGTAGTGGTACTGTTCTCCGAACATGTCCGCGAACATTAAATACGTTCGCGGACATCAAGTTCATAAGAAGAGATCTAGTCAGTTCCGTATGACATGTATATAAAGTCAAAGTCATTATTGTTACGTTGTGCTACTAAAAAACTATGAAATTCAGTGAAAAAACTTTGTTAAAGGGACGTTATGGTTAAGTTGCGCTACTAAAAACCTATGAAATTCAGTGGAAAAAACGTTGTTAAAGGGACATTATGGTTAAGTTGCGCTACTAAAAACCTATGAAATTCAGTGAAAAAACTTTGTTAAAGGGACGTTATGGTTCCAAGTAAAACCGAAACACCCTTGAAATTCGCCAGTTATGGTAAACTAAGCAACCATAACTCGTGCCACCATCGTGCACTGCTAAGACTAACAGCCAGGACATCAAAAATGACATCACAAATGTCATTGATGACATCACTGATGACATCACATGTGTATGTACTTCTCATTAAATATGTGTAGAAGGGATTCTTATTATGTTGCGAAAAAAGTGTCAAGAATCATTTCAAGAAATATACCCTAATAAGTGCATTGAACGATGCATTGATATAAATAGCATCCTATTATGGGGTTCTATCTAGTATACTAAGCTACTCATACAGAAACATAACATTGTGTGCAGCGTACAAGATGACGGTATGATATTCGTAATGTTAATATGTTGAATAATGAAATGATAATTGTTTTCTTAATATATTTTTTTGTACTGTGAAATATGTAATAAGTAGCTAATAAAACCCATGTATTACATAATTGCATTACTATAGACAAAACACAAAGACACAAGAACACATACCAATATGGGTATATACAGGGAAAGTGAAGTTAGCAAACAAGCACAAGTAGTAGCAGAAACAATTCATAACTTAACTGATTAGTTTCATGCAAATAAATGATTGCTCTGTTTCAAAGCTGCTATTTACCCTATGTATATGTATCACTTGATGTGATTGGACCCTAAGGAAAGTAGTGTGAGTACAATGTATACAAATATGACCATATACAGGGAAAGTACAGCCATAAAAAAACAGAACTATCAGAAAGTGCTCATAAGTCTAGTGATTATCTTTATGCACAAAAAGGATTGCTGTCTTTCAAGCTTGTATTTTCCCATATGTATATGTTTCATATGATGTGACTGTACTCTAAGGGAATTACTGTAAGAACCTACTAGAAGGATACGTCCACAAATAAAATAAAATTCTTAGTTTCTGACTGTTACTGAAGAAAACCATGTGGCCTAGATATGTCAGCAAAAGACAAAATAGTGAGCCAGACATGTGATGTCATCAGTGATGTCATCAATGACATTTGTGATGTCATCTTTGATGTCCTGGGTGTTAGTCTTAGCAGTGCACGGTGGTGGCGCGAGTTATGGTTGCTTAGCTTATATATATATAAGTGTACATAAAATAATTCTTATTCATTTGGTTATATAGAGAAGTGACTACCATTAGTATCACTATCTTCAGACATTTCCTCACGTGGGAAATTCTCCTTAAGCCACTCCAAAGTACTGGACATTTTTTTGAAAAAAAATAATTTACATTACTTTTAGTGTATCTAATACAGACATTTTAGAAATATATAAGAAAAATGCAGTACACTTGCTAACTTCTGGTAAATTGTGTTCTTACTGGTCTGTAGAACTGCTGTTGTTCCTAGTTGTACAGTTTCTGTGAGGTAATTATGTTGGAAGCCTATCTTTCTTCTTTTGGTATATTCCATTTGAATACATATGGCATTTAAATGGATGGTTGATGTGTTAGATATATAGGTTCCACTTCTTATTTATTACTACATATAATGTGTTGTGTGCTGTTTTTTGAACTTGTGCACTGTTCATATGGCACGATATAACAATTTAAGATACCCCCTGAGTTTTTGGGTAGTGTTGCTGTTGTCCGCGTCCGTCCACGGACATACGCACACTCCGCGGACATCAAAAACACTAGCTGGCGGTTCGGTATGTTCTATGTTACATGTATATAAAGTCAGGGATATTATGGTTGAGTTGTGCTACTAAAAACCTATGAAGTTCAGTAAAAAAACGTTGTTAAAGGGATGTTATGGTTAAGTTGCGCTACTAAAAATTTATGAAATTTAAAAACTTTGATAAAGGGACCTTATGGTTCCAAGTAAAACCGAAAAACCCCTGAAATTCGCCCGTTATGGTAAACTAAGCAACCATAGCTTGCGCTACCACTGTGCACTGCTAAGACTAACACCCAGGACATCAAAGATGACATCACAAATGTCATTGATGACATCACTGATGAAATCACATGTGCCTTTACCTTTCATGAAAAGTCTGTACAATGGATTCTTATTGTAATGTTAATAAAAAAGTGTCAATGATCATTGGAATAAATATCTTGAGGTATGTGGTGTATTAAGTAATGCATTAATCCAAATAGCATTGTATTATGAAGTTTTTTTCCAATATACAGGCCGATTCATGGAATTAATGTGCACCGCGCAAGCGTGCGAAAGCGTGCAAATCACAGCGCACGTGCAAAAATCGCAGAGCAAGCGTGCGAAAGCCGCGCAGATCGATTCATGGAAGGCCGTGCGCGTGTATATCCTGGGATGTGCGCTAAAATCCTGCGTGGCGCACACGGGCGCACACGTCATCAAACGGCATGTGCTACGTGCACAACGAAAGCGCACATAGGGCGGCACACACAACGAAAGTGGGCGTAACACGGGGCGTGACACACGGAATGGGGAAAAACTTGTGAAAATGTGGGTGTTACGGGGGGAGTACAGGAGGTTAATGCGCGGAACACCCACACGAGCACCTACCACACATATTCATGCAATCGAACAGGGGAAACGCGTGCACCAAAAAAGACACGCTAATCCAGAAACACGTACGCCAGCAGGAAGCAGGCGTAGGTGGCTCTGCGTAGCATAAAGTGCCCGCAAACAACAAACAAGCGCAGAAGCTAGGATGAATATACCATTCCTCACAGCAGTGGTCGTGGGACCCCGCCGGAGAAGGAGGATAGCCAGACCCAGAATTTTTACACCCAGGACCAGCCTTTTTGGGATGCCTGATGACCAGGTGTATGGGAGGTACAGGTTCCCACCACACATAATACTCGACCTGGTGGGTGAGTGGGAGGATGACCTCACATCACCTACCCTGTGCTCCCAAGCACTGAGCCCCTTGGAAAAGGTGCTCAATGTACTGCACTTCTTGGCCACTGGTTCATTTCAGCAGACAAGTGCCGTAGTGGGGGGGTGTCACAGGCAACGCAGTCACGCTGCCTACACCAGTGTTGGCCATCATGACTGCATGCTCTTCAGTCCGCAGGCACATATACATGCCCAGAACAACTGCAGAAAGGCAGGCTGCCATCCAGGACTTTTACAGGGTGGCACACTTCCCCAAAGTGCTAGGTGCCATTGATTGCATCCATGTGGCTCTACGTCCTCCCAGGGCAACTGAGCACAGCTATAGAAACCGCAAGCACTGGCATTCCATCAACATGCAGGTAGTATGTGATGCCAAGGGAATCATCACCTCAGTATATGACAACTATCCAGGGTCAACCCATGACAGTTTAATTTTCAGAATGTCACCCCTAAACCGGGACCTAGAAGCTGGGCGGCATGGAGATATATGGCTGCTATATGAGTATAAATGCCTCTGCACATATACATGCATGTCAGATACTGAGTAATGTCACAACCTCACTAATGATACCCATCATCACCTTCCCAGGGGACAGTGCCTACCCTCTGTGCACCCACATGATGACGCCAATTCGGAACCCCACCACACCACCCGAGGTAAGATACAACACAGCCCATATTGCAACCCGGGGCATAGTAGAGCGCACATTCGGAGTGCTCAAGTCACGCTTTCGCTCCCTTGACCGCTCTGGTGGGCAGCTGCTATACGCGCCCCCAGTAGTGTGCAGGATCATAATGGCAGCACGTGTCCTGCACAATGTTGCAACCCGCCGGGGCCTGCGGGTGGACATGGTGGTGCCCCCACATCCCCAACCACATGCACGGCCGCTGCACATGGGAGGGGAAAGTGCATGTGGTGAGGCAGCCCGTACGCAGCTGGTGGCTAATTACTTCACCTAGAATCACACCCCTGTGGAGTGCACACAGCCCTGGCACATACCAGCTGACAATCAATGATGATGACATAAGGGACAGTCAACTGTCACAACCATACCAACCTGAGATTGGTCACCTGGAAGTGTTACATTGTGTGCATCCCTACCTACTGAAAGACAACCAATGCTATGTCACAAAAAGACACACATTTATGCTGCATGAATGACTACCCCCTTGCAAAATACAACATGAAAATAGTGCCATGTCACCAAACCACTCCCCATCTCAGCTACCCAACACACCATGGCATGTAATGCAATGTGAAAGCAACCAAATGAATGCACAGCACATGACGCAAGTGTCACAACGTGCACTGTCCCAAATGGAAACAGGCCACAGACAATATGCTCCCAGTAATCAATACCAAACAGCACACATGAACAAATTCTTACCAGCAACACAATATAGCAACACAAGATGAAACAGTGGCAAAATATGCCAGTACAAAATCAAAGTAGTGCAAGTCTTACAACCTGAATAAGCCAGCACATCGACCCCTTCCAACTGCAGAGTGTTGCTGTCAGGCAAATGTGTCAGTGTACTGCATACAACATGAACTGCAGCTGCAAAGGAGATGGCCTTGTGAAGACATGAAGAAGGTACCTGTGAATAAGGAGGAAGACATGGATGCACAAGCACATATCAATATACCATGCAGTGTTCAATACAACAACATTCCCCACTAGGGATGTCCACACAGTTTTAACTACATACTGCCCAGACAGCTCATGGGAGCTCAATGTCACTGTGTAAGTCACTGTCACTTGGTCACACCCTTTGCAAGCCCATGAAAAGGGGAAGCAGGAGGGGTGTGTGTGTCATGAACCCATGCATCTAACCCAAAGGCAGGACAAGCCTGCATGTGCCCAGCTGGAATACACAGTGGATGCCCACGGGAGCGACACAAGGCAACACACTGTAAAAATAATTACAAAAAAATAAAATGGCCATGTGTCGACCGGGGGGGGGGCAACCCAGGAGGTTCGAGGACAGGGTGCACACCGATACCCACCTGCGTGGATGTTGTAAAAAAAAAAATACACCCATGGGCTCATGGCCTGCACGGCTAAGCCATTGTGGGAGAACTGCTGTCGCTCTCTTCACCCTCTGCTGCTACATCAGGAGGTGGTGGTGCTATGGGAGGCAGCCCACGCAAAGCCCTGGTATGGTCCTCCATGGCAACAAGCATGCAGGTGTGGAATGTCTGGTTCTGGAGGATGATAGTACGGAGATCCCCAAGCATCACCTCACGGGTTGCCTGCATTTCTGCACGCATGGCCTCATGTGATGCCGGATCTCCTCACGAGTTGACTGCAGCTCAGCTGAGAGCGAACTTGTGAGCTGCTCCAGCTGCTGTTCTGACCTAAAATTTCGGAAAGCCTCAAGTTCACCCAGAGTCTCCCTGAGGAAATGGAGTTCTAACCTCAGGGCTCCCCTGTGGCCCTGTGACTCTACAGATATGGCTTCGCGCAGAGTCTCCGGTGCCGCCCGTCGGTCCCTGTTGGACGCCAACATGTCTTCCCTGTGTGATTGGCAAATGGAGTCTGTTGCCTGCTGTTGTTGCTCCATCTGCCTTTCAGGGGGGAGAATGGAAGTGGCCACCCTCTCCATTGCCTGAGCCATCATTTCAACCGATGCTCCCTGTTGAGCTGTTATACTGTACATGGAGTTTTTCCATACAGTATTGCCTGGTGGCGTATGGCCACCGCGTCGGCGGGCACCACACCTGTTTGGGGCAAGGCGATCTGCACCTTGCTGTGCTGGCACTGCCTGAGGCTGCAGGACTGCATTCCCCCTCTGATCTGCTGGCCCAGGAACAGGATCAGATGTTGTGGAGTGTGACCTTGCATCCGTAACCGCCAAAGGGGGAGTTACCAACACTGACATCCCCATAGAGGGGCCTACCCCCGATGCAGGTGGGTTGGACAGAACAGCATCCCTGCCAGAAACACTCACCTGCGACAGCATATAAGTCCCACTGTCCGATTCAGCTCCTGAATCATAGAGGTCTGGGGAGGTGCACCCAGAGACACCAGTGGACAGTATGGTTTGCAGGAGGATAAGGTTTTCACCCACCACCACACCACGTCCTCCACTGGTGCCCGGTCGTGGCTCAGATTCCTCCTGGGTCTGCACCATCTCCTGCACCTCAACAGCATCAAGTGCGTCATCATCTGCAAAAACATGAAAGACAACAAATGGAAACAGGCATGAGCACCATAGCACACAAATAGGCCTGACATGGAAGAGATCCAGTACATGAATAACACATGTCACACAGGACCATGACCCTGGCATGTATGCACTGTCAATGATTTGGAAGGGGAGGCAAAAATCAGACTCTGAGGTCTCCAAGATGGAAAATGAACACATGTGCTGCATGCTGGATAGCACTGGCATCACATATTAGCCTGTGAGTGGCATGGGCAATCCACATACATGACACATGCCAGCACACAGATGGCAAGTAGCATAGCCATGGTACTTTTGACAAGTACAGCCATATGTCAGTGAATGAGTACTGTCACCCATCCATGTGATATGGACATGATGAGATGAAAAATGCAAAATAGTGTGACAAAATATGCATGTGCCACAAACTGCAACACATCCAGTGTGCAATAATACAGTGATGGCAGGCAGATGGATACCTCAATGGTTGGTCACTTCAACAGGACAGAACACAACAGTCAGGTTCAACATTCAAAAAGGGCCCAAAAAATAATGTGAGCAGGCCCTTACTCAATCAGCCTGAATGGTCAAATCATTCCCATAACAAGGGCAAAAAAATGTGTTGCAAAAATGGGAGGATTGAAACAATCAGGCTGAATAAACACAGAAAAATCAGAACAATGTTGTTGCAAGATGACAGTTCAAGGGCAACTGCAGTAATGTGGCGCTAATTGGCTACTGTGGTCAGAAGGGATACTGTCATACCCAAACCCAAGGCCGGTGAATGGTTTGTACCACTCAGGAGTACACACCCTCACCTGGCACTCAATCATTACACATCACCCAAGAAACATACACATGGATTACACACACTTGCATGGCCACTCACCGGACAATGCCTCATAATCTGGTAGGTCTCCCACACCTTGGATATGTTCCTCTGTGACAAAGGTTCCAGCAACAGACTCATGTTCAGTGAGTTAGTCGTCCTCTGGTGGAGACCCCCCGCCAGTCACCAGGGTAGAGGCATGATTGGAAGCCTGCTTGTTCTTTGCTCTACGTTTCAGGTCATTCAACCGCTTGTAGCAATCATCAGCTGTGCGCCTCACAAATCCAAGGGCACTAATGTGGTTCGCGATAGTCTGCCAGTGGGCCCTACGTTGAGCAGGCGTAGTCTTACAGCCTGGAGTCACCAACATTTCACAGCTATGTGCCGACACATAGACCACAAGTGCATCAAGTTTGGCGTCATTGAAGCTAGGCTTCCTTGACAGATCCTGAGTGGCTTACGTCGCTCTGGTCAGTAGGGGCAGAAGAGCATGTGGACTGGGTACTAGAAGCCTGTAAAGGCACAATGACCATAGGTCTTGGTGCAGGCATTGGCTGCAGGGTGATGTCGGCAGGGCCAACATCGGTCTGATGGACCTGGACCGACACTGTCCCGGCTGGGAGACTCAGAGCTGGGGTGGATTGAGCTACAGCTGCCCCTGCAGCCTCCCACCCTGGCTACTTGGTGCAGCAGATGACATTGCTGCCCCAGATCCACGTGGCCTGGTGACAGCAACTTTCACCGCCACACGTGGATTAGACTTGCTGACCTCAGAGTCAGCCTGGGAGTCATCCTGTGCCGGTTCAGGTGACAAAATGGGCTGGTCCAACATGGGCTGAGCTGGGATGGTGTCAGCTACATTTCCCACAACCATTGGGTGGGGCATAGGGGTCCCTGATTGGTCCTCCACACGGGGCTCTAGGGGCACCCTGCAAATCCTGGCCACATCCCCTACCGCGCCCACCACACCCACCTTTTGGAGGTCGGCCACCTTTGCCTCCCTTACTGCTCGGTCGCCTCCCAAACATGGCACTGATGTTGTTTTGCGTATGGGAGTTGCAGTAAACAATTGTCCTGGGCAATTGGGGTGAAAGGGGAAGGGTGCTACATGGAATTCGTACTCTTGTGGTCTAGCAAGGCTGTATATGGCTCCTGGGGGAAGATGACGGGTCATGCAATGCACAGGCACCCCAAAAACAAAGGTACACGTGCATGCAACCCCTGGTAGACCACGTGCATGGAAAAATGAACCCGCATTGCGCTGTGGCACCCAGAAACACAAAAATAAGCGTACGCGTGTTACACGCAGCCTGGGGTTCGCGACACACGGGGGCAACCACATTTGGAAAATATGTGCGTGACTCACCGTCTGCCTTGAAAAAGAACGTGAAAAAGATGCACGTGTGCGCGTTGGCAACACCTCCGCCAAAAGAAGTAAAGAACGCAGTCTGAGGAAACAGGGAGTACGAACGGGAAACGTTGTGAAGTAATCGCTTGTGAACCGACAAGAAGTACAAGAAACACCCGCTCGCTCTCCACAAAAAGCATGTACAAGAAAATAGCGTGATACTCATATCTTTTAAGCCAGCCCACACGTGCAATGTCACTTACGCGCTTACGCGCTAAGGCCCTTTCCTCCAGTAGCATGGGTGATGTGCAGTTTTCTCACGTGCTGAATCACAATGCACCTGTGTTGTGGGGAACGCCCGCATGCGTAACGTCACTTACGCGCTTACGAGCTAAGGGCCTTTCCTCGGATTTCACGCTGACGTGCACTTTTTTCACGTACCAAATCACTCCGTATCAAGCTGGCCACGCGAAAACACACGGAAGACCACGCTCCTGCCCAAAAGGCCAATTTCCTGCCCCCAAGAGCCTCGAGCATGCTCCCACCAGCCATCTGCTGCTGCCTGCCTGCTGCCCACATGCCCTGCTATTTGGTGCCAGCACATCAGCCATTTGCATGGGTCCAGTTGCTGTGTCCACCGCTGCTGGAACAGAAGACTCCCGACTGGGATACCATCACTCTGCAGACCAGCCCCAGGACCCAGTTGCCCACCCACGCCTGCCTCGGAGTTCGCAATGTCGGGGCAAGCACCATCTGAGACCACTGGCGACCCCCTGCCAGAGAGGCAGAGGGCCACCAGCTTCAGTGAGAAGGAAGTTGGTGTCCTGTTGGAGCATGTCCTGGGGCATTATGATGCCCTCTTCAGAACATCACGCACCAACAAGGAAGGACGGGAGAGGATCTGGGAGGATGCAGTGGTTGGCATCAACGCGGAGGGGGTGGCAACCCGCGACATCAAGCACGTCCCGGAAGTGCTGGGAGGACTTCAGGTCCAGCACCCTCTACAAGGCCCGGCGCCTCGCAGAGGGGGGCCGGGTCAGCATGAGCAACATCCAGATGAGGATCCTGGAACGCGTAGGCCCAGCGCTCCACGCCCAGATCCTTCGGTGGCAGACCCGTCTGGAGTTGCGCGGTAAGTGGCCAAGCATTGCTGTGTGAGACAGGGCATGTTACAGTGTGCTGGTAGTCTTATACTTGCCTGTATGTGTGACATAGGCCATGTATGGATGTGTGTATGCAGGGACATCATGGTAATGCATGTGAGACCGGTAATGTGTAACCACATGGATGGTGCATGTGTTCCAATGCAACATGGGGAGCTGTATGCGGAATGCAAACATGAATGCATGCCAGTCGCTGTGCTTGGACATGGAGGAGGGGTTAGGGATGGGTGCTGCTCTCATGTACATGAATGGTGCACATGTGTGTGTGTCTGAGAAGTGTGTTTGTGACTTTGAAACGCCATGGATGCATGACACATGTCCGTGATGATGTGTAGATTCACTCATGCAGTGCGGTCACCGTTGTATCCACTGTGTCTATCGACTGTGTCTGTGGTGTACAAGCCATGTTGCATGACCCTCCGGTGATGTGTGTGCATGGGATCAGTGTGAGCGATGATGCATGCGAGTTTGAAGGCAACATTTTGGTTAAAAGAGGCCCTTGTACATATATGCTGATGTTGATTGCAGGCGCCGTGTCTGTTTCTGGATGTGTGTTGCGTGCATTCATCCATGTATTGTGGAGGGACAGGATGGAAGTGACATTTGACAGAGCCACTCATGTGTTATTGCTTCCTGTCTAGGAGAATATTGTACTGTACTCTGATGCTTGTGTTCTATGTCTCCCTCTACGCAGCGTCAAGTGAAGAAGAGGGCGGAGACGGCGCTGTGGAGCCAAGCGGTGGGGATGCCTCCACCGGGCAGCGACGCAAGGCCCAGCCACCCTCCCAGGAATTGCCATCATCTGGGAGAGAGGGGACTGGTGCCGCGTCTGCCACTACGGCGGAAGACGGTGGCGGAAGACGGTGTGGAGACATCCAGGTTGGTGGTCTCCACAGAGGAGGAGGAGCCCACTACTGAGCCGCACATGGGGCCTGGTGGGAGTAGTACCACTGATGCAAGTGGTGCAGTCCAGGGCCAGGGTCAGGAGGCAGCACAGGTCACCGCGGAGGGGCCTGTGCATGTCTCTGTCCTTGACCCTGTGACTGCACCACCATGCACCAGCAGGGATGCCCCGTCCCAGGCCCGTCCGCAGGTAGGGGGGAGTGCCACGTCATCTGCCTCTCCACCACCTGCGGACGAGGGGTCCCATGACCATATGGGCTCCGTCCTGGTTGGTGTCGCGTTGCGCATGCGTGACGTTCGTGATGACGTGCGTGCTTCCTGGGCAGAGCACACACGCCATCACGAACAGCAGCGTCGCAACGTGGCACTGTGGGAGGGACCCTGGTCGGTGGGTTCCTACATGTGTCACGCACTCTGGCGGACCTCTCCTCCTCTGTGGAGACTATGCCCCAGTCATTCCCCTGCCGTCTTGCGGCCCAGATTCCATCAGGGCCCCCTGTGGAGCTGGCCTGACCAACACAGCCAACTTGGTGGAGATCCCATCCCTGCCACAGTCGGGAGTCAGCGGTACAGCAGGGGTGGACACCACAAAAACTGGAGACCAGCAGCATCATCGGACTGGGCACATGGACAGCAGCAGCAGCAGCAGCCTGTAGGTGGGAGCCATGATGGCTCGGGCCATTGACATCAGAGGGGCAGACATCGGCCAGAGGGTAGGGGAACCCTGGAATGGGTGTGTCTTCCATGTGGCTGCGGTTGGGCCGGCGTATAGATGTGGAGTGGCGGCGGGCAGAAGAGGCACGGCTCACAATGGTCAGGGCAGAGAACTCCATGCAGTGGGCACTGAGGCGGGCTGAGTGCCTCGAGGCCATTCGCAGGGAGTTGGAGTCCAACATGGCATCGTCCCTGCGAAACCTTGGGGCCATGGAAGAGGACCGCCTCCAGGACATTGAGCAGGAGTTTGATGATGCCCTGGTCCGGGAAATCAGGAAGTGAGCCGTCAGACTAGCCCGTCGCCATTGTATATAGTTTGAACTTTTAGGTTTCCTTTATCTTTTTCATTCATTTGGGGTGCTTGGACTATGCCCCGCCTTTTTCTATATAGTTCTTTATTAGGTAGTTTTTTTTGCTAAGTTTTCGTTTCATTCGTTGGGCTAATGGACCCTGGATTACTTCTTTGTACAGAGTTGAACAGTGGATGTATCTATTATTATTTTTCTCACCATAGAGCAATGGTTTTGACTGTTTCCATTTCCTTTGGATTTAATTTGGTGGCCGGAGACACATTTTCATTTCGATTTATTTGGATTCAGACTTTTTCTTTTTGTGTTTTGGACATGCTGCATTTCATCTTTTTTTCAAACATTTTTTTCATGTTTTCATTTGATTAAATTATTTTTGTCTTCAATGTGTGGTATTGGTTTCATGCATGTCACGTTGTAGGTTTTCACAATCACCAGCACCCATTGTGTGTGTGTGACAGACATGTGATGATGTACATTCTTGCCATTTGGGTTGTATCATGTAATGGGCATTTCAATGTGGGGTTGCTGGGATACTTGGTTGGGTCTTTGCACAGGGGTGGTGTGCGATGGGATTTGAGAGGCCATGAGGCCCATGATTGTAGATCATGATGACGTGTTGGGGGGACATGAGTCGGGGCCTGCTGGCAGGTGCTTGTCAATGCTGGATGGGTGGGAGTCCTGGGGGACATGAGTCGGGGCCTGCTGGCAGGTGCTCCTCACTGCTGGGTGGGTGGGGTGCTGGGGTCCATGAGTTAGGGCCTGAGCCTCACTGCTGGGGGGTGGGGGTGCTGGGTGACATGAGTCGGGGCCTGCTTGCAGGTGCCCCTCACTGCTGGGTGGGTGGGGGTGCTGGGGGACATGAGTTGGGGCCTGAGCCTCACTGCTGGGGTGTGGGGGTGCTGGGGGACATGAGTCAGGGCCTGAGCCTCACTGCTGGGGGGTGGGGGTGCTGGGGGACATGAGTCAGGGCCTGCTTGCAGGTGCCCCTCACTGCTGGGTGGGTGGGGGTGCTGGGGGACATGAGTTGGGGCCTGAGCCTCACTGCTGGGGGGTGGGGGTGCTGGGGGACATGAGTCGGGGCCTGCTTGCAGGTGCCCTTTACTGCTGGGTGGGAGGGGGTGCTGGGGACATGAGTCGGGCCATGAGCCTCACTGCTGGGGGGTGGGGGTGCTGGGGGACATGAGTCTTGGCCTGCTGGAAGGTGCCCGTCAATGCTGGGTGGGTGTGGGTGCTGGGGGACATGAGTCAGGGCCTGAGCCTCACTGCTGGGTGGTTGGGGTGCTGGGGGACATGCGTCAGGGCCTGAGCCTCACTGCTGGGGGGTGGGGGTGCTGGGCGACATGAGTTGGGGCCTGCTTGCAGGTGCCCCTCACTGCTGGGTGGGTGGGGGTGATGGGGGACATGAGTCAGGGCCAGAGCCTCACTGCTGGGTGGGTGGGGGTGCTGGGGGACATGAGTCGGGGCCTGAGCCTCACTGCTGGGGGGTCGGGGTGCTGGGGAACATGAGTCGAGGCCTGCTGGCAGGTGCCCCTCACTGCTCGGTGGGTGGGGGTGCTGGGGGACATGAGTCAGGGCATGAACCTCACTGCTGGGGGGTGGGGGTGCTGGGGGATATGAGTCGGGGCCTACTTGCAGGTGCCCCTCACTGCTGGGTGTGTGGGGGTGCTGGGGGACATGAATCGGGCCCTGAGCCTCACTGCTGGGGGGTGGGGGTGCTGGGGGACATGAGTCAGGGCCTGCTGGCAGGTGCCTGTCAATGCTGGGTGGGTGGGGGTGCTGGGGGACATGAGTCAGGGCCTGAGCCTCACTGCTGGGGGTGGGGGTGCTGGGGGACAAGAGTCGGGGCCTGCTTGTAGGTGCCCCTCACTGCTGGGTGGGTGGGGGTGCTGGGGGACATGAGTCGGGGCCTGAGCCTCACTGATTGCTGGGGGACATGATTCAGGGCCTGAGCCTCACTGCTGGGTGGGTGGGGGTGCTGGGGGACATTAGTTGGTGATCACTAATGTAAGGTGACATGTGGGCTGGCTGGGGTGCATGCACATGGTGGATGGGCTGCGTGCAGGTCATGACCAGGGGTGCAGGGTAGTCCCCTGTGGTGTGGGCGGCCTAGAGGGGCCGTGGAGGGGGTAGAGGGCACACCTGGGAGCACCTACACTGCCAATTCACGTGTGGGACTCCCCACACACCCCACTGGATACAGGTACCCCGCTCTGACAGCAAAATCGCGTGTGAAATTTCCCCGAACCCCAGTAATACACGTCCCCGCTCGCACAGGGCCAATCGTGTGTGAAACTCCCCGCAAACCCCAGTAATACACGTACCCTGCTCGCACAGGGCCAATCGCGTGCGAAACTCCCTGCGATCCCCAGTGATACATGTACCCCGCTCACACAGGGCCAATCGCGTGTGAAACTCCCCGCGAACCCCAGTGATACACGTACCCCGCTCGCACAGGGCCAATCGCGTGTGAAACTCCCCACAAACCCCAGTAATACACGTACCCTGCTCGCACAGGGCCAATCGCGTGCAAAACTCCCTGCGATCCCCAGTGATACATGTACCCCGCTCACACAGGGCCAATCGCGTATGAAACTCCCCGCGAACCCCAGTGATACACGTACCCCACTCGAAACAGGGCCAATCGCGTGTGAAACTCCCCGCGAACCCCAGTGATACACATACCACGCTCGCACAGGCCCAATCGCGTGTGATTCTCCCCGCGCAGGGTTGTACATGTATTCAGAGGGGTGCGCAGGGAGTTTTACAGGCGTTTTCTTGGTTGGGGGGCTGTATGCTGGTCCACTGTGAAACACTTGTGTATAGGCGTGTTACAAATGCCATATCATATCATATTACTGGCTTGTGTGCCACGTACAGGATTTGTGCGCTGTGCATGGCGTACGGGGAGGGGTTGGGGGCATAACTGGCGCTGCTGCAGGGTCGCTGCGCCACTCTGCGCCACGGCTGGTAATGGATGTTGAAATCCATGAATACGCTGTGCGCGGAAATGGATTTTGGTGCACTCGGCTGGCGCAGACTGTCGCACGCTCACACTGTGTGCCAGCCGCGTGTGCCACTTGTGCAATGGATTCTATGAATTACCCCCATAGTAAGGTACACATGTAGTAACATAGGCAGAGTGTGCAGCAGACATGATGGAGATGCAATATTAATAATCTTGCCATGTTAAATACTAAAAGTATAAATGCTTTCTTATTAGAGTCTTGTATACTGTGAAACATTTAATAAGTACCTAATCAATCCCACTTACTACATTATTGTATTACTGCACACAAAACACAAACAGACAACAACACATACAAATAGAGCATATACAGGGAAAGTGAATTAAACAAAAAAACAGCAGTATTACCCGAGAGTCTTCAGAACCTAACTGATTATCTTCATGCACAGAAATGATTGCTCTGCTTCAAAGCTACTACTTCCCTATGTATAACTATCACATATTGTGTCAAGACCCTAAGGTAAGTAGTGTAAGTGCAATGTGTACAAATATGAGTATATCCAAGGAAAATACAGTAATACAAAAAACAACACAACTATAAGACAGTGTTGATAACCTTACTAATCATCGTCATACATAGAAAGCATTGCTGTCCAAGTCTGTGTTTCCCCTTTGTATATGTTTCATATGCTTTGAGTGGACCCTAAGTGAATTACTGTAAAAACATATTTGAAGTATAAGTCTACAAATATAGTACTTGGTACTATAGTATAGTGAAATTTTAGTTCCTGACTGTTACTGGCCTAGATATATCAGTGACGGAAAAAAGAGTGAGCTAGACATGTGATGTCATCAGTGATGTCATCAATGATATTTGTGATGTCATCTTTGATGTCATGGGTGTTAGTTTTAGCAGTGCACAGTGGTGGCACGAGTTATGGTTGCTTAGTTTACCATAACTGGCAAATTTCAGGGGGTTTTCGGTTTTACTTGGAACCATAAGGTCCCTTTATTAAAGTTTTTTCACTAAATTTCATAGGTTTTTTAGTAGCGCAACTTAACCATAATGTCCCTTTAATAAAGTTGTTTTCACTGAATATCAATATAGTTATTACAGGCAGTATGAAGAAACAAAGAGGCAAATGACTCATTAAATTACTAGAACGAAATAACCACTTCAAACCCAAAGCAATGTGCCAACATAACCTTCTAGATTGAGAGATGGTCCATTTTCATGGGGTGTACGTTAGGTCCACAGCTCAGGTGGCAAACAGTGGCACCAGCAACACATGTTTTACAGCTCTGGTGGTGAAATACACGTGTTACATCTTACTAAGTGAATTAAATAGAGAAAGTGAGTTGGGAAATTACATGGAGATTTTTTTTTGTAATGTTTAAATAACAAGGTTGTCTTCATAACTTTTAACATTTTAATTGCACACTTGGCTCAACTGACACACATTTTCACCATGTTTTTGCTTTCCCTTTCATGTGTTAAATAGAATGCTCCAGCAACTTTTAAAATGAAAAGCTCTCCCCAGAGAAGAAGTTTATTTTTGAAATAAATCGTGCTTGGAAATGACATTGTTGTTTCACCTTCTGCTTTTGAAAACACAATGTTCATAATTAAGTCATTACCACTAGTGAATCTGTGTTAAATAGAATGCTCCAGCAACTTTTAAAATGAAAATCTCTCCCCAGAGAAGAAGTTTATTTTTGAAATAAATCGTGCTTGGAAATGACATTGTTGTTTCACCTTCTGCTTTTGAAAACACAATGTTCATAATTAAGTCATTACCACTAGTGAATCTCTAAACATTCTGATTGACTGGGATGGGGTCAGTAACAAGAACCATTTGCAAATAACCAATAAATCAATGCACTACTCTGTAGCATAATTACCCCATATGAAATGGATTCATGAGTTAGTATGACTAACACATGGGTATGTTCTGCTGTACAATGAGGTGAAATTGTGAACTCCTAGCAAGAAGGTTAGGCTCTCCCCCACATCCTTCTCCTCTGGGATTTCCAAGGTAATGTGTGAATACTTGCATGACTTCTAACGAGTCCCAAAGCAAGCTCTGTTGGGTTTCTAAAACCCTACTATTCCTCACTGTGGAAGGAGCAAATAGACTCAACAGTACCAAAAACGATGGTCCTCCTTCCAAACCCCCTTATTTAACATGATATATCATTCCATCTCTTCATTGCTACTAATTATGGATAACAGCTTTAGAAACACATCACCTTTAACGTAAACCAATGGAAATATTCTTTCTTTTATCCAACAGATGCAAAAAATGCTAACCAAAACCCAACTCCAAAGAAATTAAAGACACGTTCACAGAGGTAAAAACAAGGGAAAAGCACACACTCACTTTCTACTAAAACAATTAATAGAAAATGTACACACAAAAAGAGGGATGATTATCATCTTGCAAAGTATAACCACACTAACCACCAAAATAAGTGTCATTCCTCCACCTCCAACAAAAATAAATGGAAAAATAATTTTTACAGAATGTGAAAAAGAAATGCAAATAATTATCTCCCCATACAATTTCTACAGAATGTGCGCTTGTAACAAACACAAAAAATGAGAGAACCATATGTTCCATTGTCAATGTCGTTCCAATGAAACATTCCAAGAAAATCAATTTTACAAAAAACGGTTGCATCCTCACCAATCTTACAAATAAATCAGACAAGTTATGCTCCTCACTTGTCTATCATCAAAGAAAACTGAGCAAAAAAGCAATAACTGACAGTCCATTCAAACTAAAAAGAAAACATATTTATACTAGTATTTAAACAAAATGAAACCATTAACAAATGCATTAAAAGAAACTTCAAACAAAACTAAGAAACATACACAATGCCAATGTAGATAACATTAGCATGTTTTGTGCCAGTGAATGGTGTCACCCTACCAACACAGAACAATACTTCAAAGGAGAGACATGAGGACAGACATGGTAGAGGATACAAAATAGTAGAAGACAATATTAGGAACAAATACACTTTATTTCAAAAACCTTCCTAAACAATACTTAAACAAATCATCATGATGTACAGACAGTACATCTAGGGGGTAAATCATGGAATAGGGGTGCTCCGAAATTAGTGGAGCAAGCTGTCGCAAGCGTGAAAAAGCGATTCATGGAAGGCCCGGCGTGTGTTTTTCCCGGGATGTGCACCAAATCCATGCTAACCTTACATGTCACTGCGACTTTCCAAACCCGTGCATGACAGGAACGGGGAAAGCGCACAACTTCACGCACACACACCTAAAAAAGGGACGGAACACGGGTAATGGGGAACAACTTGTGAAAATGTTGGTGTAACATGGGAAGTACCGCTGGGAAACACACGAAACGTCCACATGCAAGTGAACAGCACGTATTCATGGAATCGAATAGTTAAAACCCACGCAAGTCACAACACACGCACATGCACAAATACGTCTGCCATATGAAAGCAGGCGGAAGCGCCCCCGCGCAGCAGAAAAGTGCGCGCAAACAACAAAAAAGCATATACAGCTACCATTCCTCACTGCAGTGATCATGGGACACCACAGGAGGAGGATAATAGCCAGGTCCCACATTTTCTTGACCAGGACCAGCCTTTTTGGGATGCCTGATGACCAGGCCTATGGCAGGTATGGGTATCCACCTCATATCATCCTAGACCTGGTCAATGAGTGGGAGGATGAACTCACATCACCCACCCTGTGCTCCCAAGCATTGAACCCCTTGCAGAAGGTGCTCAATGTACTGCATTTCTAGGCCACTGGGTCATTTCAGCGGACAACTGCCATAGTGGGGGGCATCTCACAGCCCATGCAGTCATGTTGCCTTCACCACATGTTGGCAATCATCACTTTGTGCCCCTCAGTCCGCAGGCACATATACATGCCCATAACACCCACAGAAAGGCAGGCCGTGGTCCTGGACTTCTGCAGATTGGCACACTTCCCCAAAGTGCTTGGTTCCATAGATTGCACCCATGTGGCCCTACGTCCACCTAGGGCCACTGAAGGCATCCACCACAACCGCAAGCACTGGCATTCCATGAACGTGCAAGTTGTATGCGATGCCAAGGGAATCATCTCCACTGTCTATGCAAACTATCCAGGGTCCACCCATGACAGTTTCATATACGGAATGTCTGCCCTGATCCGGGCCCTGTAATCTGGGAAACTTGGCGACACATGGCTCATAGGTCAGTACAAATGCCTATGCAAATGCATGCATGTCATACACAGACAAATACACAAACTCAACTAATGACAACTATCATCACCTCCCCAGGGACAGGCCTACCCTCTGAGCACCCACATGATGATGTCAATACGGAACCCCACCATACCACCACAGGTAAAATACAACGCAGCCCATATTGCAACCAGGGTCATGGTGGAGCACACATTCGGAGTGCTCAAGTCACGTTTACGCTCCCTTGACCACTCTGGCGGCCAGCTACTATATGCACCCCCAGTAGTGTGCAGGATCATTGTGGCAGCATGTGCCCTGCACAACGTCACAACACAGCGGGGCGTACCGGTGGACATAGTGGTGCCCCCACATCCCCAACCACATGCACAGGTGCTGATAATGGTCGGGGAAATGGTACGTGGCGAGGCAGCCAAGACCCAGCTTGTGGCCACATTTTTCACCTAAACTCCCACCCCTGCGGAGTGCACACAAGGCCTGGCACATACCAGGTGACAATCGATGATGACAAAGAGACAGTCAACTGTCACAACCTTACCACCCTGAGAATATTTTCACGGAAGTGCCTCATTGTGTGCATCCTTAGCTGGCATGGCATGCAACAGCTGAAAAGCCAACCAAATGCACAACACATGACACAATCATCATTAAGTGCAACGTGAGAAATGTAAACAGGCATGAAACATTCACACCTGACATGGAACCTGATGAACTCACTTGGCAAAAATCTTCCACACATACAAAGGGGGTCATTATGAGTATGGCGGTATGCCATAGATGGTGCTGGTATGTCACTGGCACTGTCCATACCGTACCACCATATTACGAGTAACCTTGGTGGGTGGCGGGCTGTGTGGTGGTCACCACAGCTGCACCTGCAGCTACCAATACCGGTGGACCTGTGTCAGCACATGTTACTTAACGTCGGGTCGCAAGAGTGCCAGGGTCAGATGCCACAGCAGCATCACCTGGAGTGACAGGGGGTAGTGGCATGGCTGCTCAAGCATGTGGCTGGACATCCTGCCCCTGTGGTGCACCCCTGCCTCTTCCCGCTCTACGGCCACCCTAGCCACCCTGGAATCCACGTACTGCCTGCTCAACCCGGCCACGTGCTCAACCACTCCCAACACTGGCAGGACACCCAGGTGAGCCCCCCTTAACCTTTGGTGGCCTCAAAACCATGGCATGGATGCACTAATGCCAATCGGAGCTGCACTGAATAGTTGTCCTGGTCAATGGTGGTGAAGGGGGCAGGGTATGTGATGGTAGACACACACCTGTGCTCCTGCAAGGCTGCCTGTAGACCCTGGGGATAAATGACATTCATGCAATGCCTAGGCACCCCAAAAATACAGGAAAAACATATATGCATCCTCTGTAGCCCACGTGTGTGTACAAAAACCTCATGCAGTACGCTGTGGCACCCAGGAACACAAAAAAGCGTACGTGATTTACATGCAGGCTACTATGACCTCAATAAATGGGGTACGTGACAAACAGGGTCACCCACAGTGGGAAAAATAGCGTACAATAGCGTTTGTGACTCACCGTCTACATAGAAAAGAAATACGCGTAGGCACTGTAACCGCTGTGAAGTAATAGCGTGTGAACCCCAAAGTAGGAAAAACACACACGTCGGTCTCCACTGAAAGCATGTACAGTGTGCTGCAGACCCGCGTGGACCATTTACACGTGGAGAACGAAACGCCCGCGTGCATTACGTCACTTACGTGGTTGGGTGTCCTGACCCACGTTTAAGCTATCATGCCACAACATTTGGTGCTGTGGGCTTAGAAAATTCAAGATGGCGGAAAACCCACATGTGCGCCGAAATCCAGGAAAGCTGCGCAGTTTGTGCGCACACCAAAATGGTTGCCTCACTTGCCACCCACCAGTGCGAGAATGAAAGGCCGGGTTGCCATGAGGGAAATGGGTTGCCAAAGGAAAAACAGTAGCGCCGGTTAGCTTCAAAGCGTTTTAAAACCACCATTGGACTACCCGCACAGTAGTCTGAAACCATTGGGAATGGCAATGCTGATTGCCAAAAGCAAACCCATAACTGTGGAGAATTCATTTTCTTAAATCCCAAAAAGGGGTGTAGTACCAGTACTCACCACTATCCAAAAGCCGGCAATTTAAAACAACACCAGATTTTACTTTTTTGTGTAAAAATGAATGAACCCAAAGCAGGCCAAAGAAAGACTTACGAGAGGTGGATACAATGTAAAGTGATATTCTGAAGTGACTTGAAGGTTTATAACAAGACTGGCTGAGCTGTGGATTGCAGCAGTTTAAGTTGCACTGGATTTAAAGACACTAAAATCGAAAATGTTTAGATTAAATGAGTGACCTATGTTTGGTGTCACATGCCTTTGTAACTGTTGAAATGTCATAGTTTTGCACTTAGAATCAGCATTCTAGCTGCATGTGTAAAATTGCAAGTTAATTTAAAAAGCAACAAAAAAAACATGACAGTTGCTGAAAGTCTGGCTTAAGGAACTTGATTCTGCCTGGCAACTACCCCCATCAGGAGTGAAACTTGAGTCACAGCTGTGTTCCCAGGCCTATCTTCCTTTTGCTGACCACACTAAGAATATACCATCTATCTGATAATTGAATTACCTGTGCTCTGCAGGAGACTGAACAATGCAACTCCCTTCACCCAGGCAGAGGGTTTATTGAGAGGATCATAAATGGCTTCCTCTTGAACAAAGCCCTCTCCTGACTCAGGCAAAGGTTTTATTACAGCAGTCGTAAAATGTAGCTTCCTCTTGGCAGAAGCTGGGAGGGGCACTGCCTGTGAGAGCAAGCTGGCTTGGCAGAACTGGATAAACCAGTATTTCTACCTTGTGCTGAGAGGAAACCACACCCCTTTGTAGACAGAATATTGTTTAGAAAAAGATGGATCATTCATAGAGCGGACATGTGAACATTTTATAAATGATACCATAATTCTTGTGATTTTTCTGCCCACAGTTTAAGAGGTTTTTAGAACCGGTGGTATGTTCAGGGGGGTTTTAGCGGAAAAGAGGATATTACTCTAAATGTATGCATGTTAAAAATCTGAAACTTCATCAGTTAATGTCCATACTCCCTGCGCACATGTATGTAAAGGTGGGTCAATGTCAGAAATTGAAAAATCAGTTAAAAAGTCAAATATGTGCCATTTCTGAATGCAAGCCCCTAGAAACAGCAGATTTGGGACAGAGTATACCTCATGTGATAGGTGACATGGGTATGTAATTTCAAACAACTGTGTAACTGTGAAATATGGATTTTGATCATATATAGATTTGGGTGCACAGATGATAGGGGAGTTGTTTCAAGAGATCATAAATGGATGACATCACCCTGACACCACTTAGTTCCGCAATCAAGTGATGAATGGAAATTTGACCAATGACAAGTGAGAGGGGCAAGTTTAGTTATGACCAACACACACGCCCACTTGCAGAACATATAAATGGACCACTGAAACTTAGGTAGAGACCTTCAAATCCATCTGCCGCTGGAAGCCCTGCCGGAAAAATCCATACTTACCTCCATCAAACTTCAAAGAGCCAACACTTAGACTCCAAGATAAACAGAGACTTCAGAACCTTAACCAAAAAGGCCACTGCCAGCAAGAGTATTTGTCAGCAGGCCTCAAAATATTTTTGCAACTGAACTCTTCAGACAGCCGGCTGACGCCGTCTGAATTTTGCCAAGAACTTTTGCAAGGACCCGGTGACAGAAATATCCAAAGAGAAGGCAGGACCCGACCCAGAGAACCGGTGCCTAGCAGAGACCAGGCCATTGTATCCAGAGTGCTGACCCCGATGCTGTGAGCAGTTCCAGAGACCAGACGCTGTGCCCAGAGACCGTCCGAAGTCCAGACCTGTTGACCAGATCGTGACAAAGCTGCCTTCCTGTTTAAAATCTCTTGTGAGTACCGCCAAACTGTACCAAACCAAAGCTCTTAGTTTAAATTCACCTAATTCAATCTATTTAACCTAAGTAGAACTGCCTGATAGCTCCAAATCTGTCACCTGTCATTTTAGCTGCAAAATCTGCCACTTGTCATTTTGAGCTTTTAAAATTTGCAAAACCAAAAACGACCTCTATTTAATCGCTCATATCTCCGCGACCGTTTGTGCTAGAGACTTGCAGTAACTTTCATTTGAAAGCTTAGAATCTGAGCTTTGAACCGCACCAAGAACCACATTCCTACCCCTTATAGTTTTACCGCAATCGCGGAAAACGCACGCGCGAATTTTACCGCGATTTGCAAATTTCTTCACGTGTAAAAAGACAGCAGTTTTGCCTTCCATTTGCCAGAAATTCGTTTAACCTGCTAACTATCCCTGCATCATTGCTAGTGTGAGCCTGGACTAATATTAACTAGATACCACTCACCCTGAACCTATGAAAGGGAATTAAAAGCATTTCCAGCATATTTCTCATCCATTGCTAGCACATATCAAAGCATTTGGGCCTGTGTTTTCAAAACTCCTATCTGTTTTCTGTAAGCTTGCTGGGATTGAACTGAATCACATTTGATTGCATTTCTGAGAACTGTGTGCTTCCTTCCATTTCCTTGCATTGCATCAAGGGGGGGAGTGAATAGCCAGAGAAAAGTGATTACATTGTTTGGTTGAAATCATATTGAGTATTTTCTGTACTGCATTCATTGAATATTGCATCCACCTGAGCTACATAAAGCATTCTTTACCACCTTCTTCTTTTGTTCCTATTTACCAGTGTGCTATCTTATCCATTTCATGTCAACTCATTATAACTGATTATAAAGAAGGGTGCTAGTGCCAGATTCTCCGTTGTTAATCATTATCATATCAGATTAAGTGTGATATTCAATTATTAATTTATTATAAAGTGTGATATATATACATTTTAAATTATCAAATAAACCTTTTAACTTGCAAAACAGAACTACTTCTTGGCTCAGTGGGGTCAGGGGGATTCCAAGAGAGGGGTGTTATATAGGGGTAGTCATCCAGAACGCATGAACTGGACCTAAAGATATATCAATAAGGGTTTTCATTCAGTATTATAGACTAGGCGTTGACTTAGCTGTAGTGTTGAATTGAATCCTCTTACAACGTGCTTACGAGCTAAGGCCCTTTCCTCGAATTACACACTTCACGTGCCAATTCACGCTGCAACAAGCTGGTCACGTGACAACACACGGAAGACCACGCTCCTGCCCAGAAGGCCATTTTCCTGCCCTCCAGAGCCCCGGGGAGCCTTCTACAAGCCATCTGCTGCTGCCTGCCTGCCTGCCTGCCTGCTTGATGCCAACACTGCCCTGCCATTTGATGCCTGCACATCAGCCATCTGCAGGGGTCCAGTTGCTGTGACCACCCCTGCTGGAACAGAAGACTCCCAAAAAGTAAGCACAAAAGGGTGCGCAGGGAGTTTTATATGCGATTTTGCTGGCGTGAGCGGGGTATGCTGTAAGTATCCATGAATACGCTGTCCGTGAAAATGGGTTTTGGCACACGCAGCTAGCGTACGCTGGCACACGCTCCCTCTCTGTGATACTGTGAGTGCTGCTTCTGCGCTAAATTCTATGAATTACCCCCCTAGTCTGCACATGGTCTTGCATCTCAATCCGCAACATTCATGTCAATTTCTTACAAAATACATGTGATAGACAAAAGAAGAATCAAAACACTATGAAACATAGACTTTTGACGTGGACATTCTGTAGGTGACGATTCTGTAGCATCCTGTAAAAATATCTTTCATCACCTAACAATGTTAGCAAAACGCCATTCTACAATGCACACACTGTTGCCAAACTCTACAGTGCTATAAGTCCAGCTCTTGAATTAAAAATGAAAAAAATAAATGAAACCCTAAAAACTACCCTGCACAAGAAGACCTAGGCCAAATAAACGAAATAAACATTGTTGTACTGAAGTACAACATGAAAACACATCTAACTCAGAAGGTAGCACCTACCAGTTCCTAACCAGTTCCTTTCTTTGCACAACATTTAAAAAAGAAATAACGTTTCAAATTCCCTCTGCTGAAATCCCAGACAAGGTATCTGTCTGCAGCTGTAGAACCTTTAACAAGCAAAGTACAAAATCAGTAGACATTGAACAATTGGCCATGTGTCTAACAGCAGAATATAAATACAACATAACAGATCACTTACCATTGTGCACATATTGTAATGAGAAGCTTGCTGCAAAACAAATGCCCTGAGAGTGTCATCAATACCGAAGAGGATACAGGCTAAATAAAATAATTAAAACACTTGAGAGTGAGTCAAAACACCTATTTATATGATCGAATAATTGGAGGAATGATCCCAATGATGCATGTTAGATTATTGGAATAAAGCGAGGGCTGGAGACACAGCATTGAAGTATATCTGGAGAAATTGATCTCTAAACGATGTCCTGATTTGTCATTGAAAGCATGCCAAGCTCAATATTGAAAATGTCGAACTAAAGAGACGGTTTGACACTCTTAAGGAAGGCACAGAAGAAAGAAGTGTTAAAATACAAACATATGACTCTGCAATGTTGCGAATATTTTAGTTTTGAAGTTCAAAAAGTACACACATGTTGGTTTTAGTTTTTTTATTTATTAAAGTGTGTTAGTTTAATTACATAGAAAACTTTAAGCACATTACAAAATATACAAAAAATTAATAAAAATATCAATTAAGATATAAGTTTAAGCAACAACTTACATCATAAAAACCAAGGATATGGAAATATAATTCATACATTCAATTATATTATAACAATAGAATCATATACACATATTATACTAAAGAGATAAAATAACATGTAAAATTCTATAATCTTATGGCCATATTCCAAATGGCATACGTAGTTGAACTCATTACCACAGACTGGGCCCCAATTAATGTGGACCAAAATTGGTCTTGTTGAATACCTTCCATTGAGTTTACAAAATGTCCATACCCCCTCCTATAAATCTCATTCAGGGCTGTGCACAATGTTAAAATATATCGAGCAGTCACTGTCTCTATTTTTCAACATCTGCAAAGATTGTGCTGCAAAGCAGAAGCTTTCCAACGGCTGGTATATTAATTAGTGGGGAGAATATTGAATCACAGATACAATATTAAACCCTTTAAATTGATACTACAGCATTTGGTTAAGTAGCTACAAGGTGTGTTTCCACAAAAGCTCTGATATGAGTATTCTTTGTTTCGTACATTTTGATGCATTTTCTCAGTATTAGAGATCAGGTCCCATTGATGGGACTTGCTTGATATTTTTTTCATTTTCAGGATAATTTACAAGCACATTACAATCGAGACCAAGCATTGTCAGATGATCTTTAGAAAATCTCTGCAAGTCTGCAATAAAAGGGTTTAAGCCGACTGGTGAAGGGTTGCCACCAAGCAATTGTAGGAGAGCATTTGAGCTACAATCTTGTTTGCCCAATTTAGCATAATCTTCTTGTACTCCACAATGAATATAATGAGGCCGTATTCAAGCCGCAGGGCCTCAGCCGGACTGGCTTTTGGGAGATTTATGAAATGTTTGCTTCTAATTTCCTCAGCCGCTGTACCGGCTCAGTTGAGAACATTTTGAGGGAATACATTATAGCAGGGATTACACTCATCCTGTAAATCTCAACAAAGCCGCTAAAATTCCATCCGCCATCCGCAATGTGTTCAATAAAGGTCTTTGTGACCAGCCATCTTTTCCACACTTTCCACGAACATGTGCTTCATAGAAAGAGGTTGGTGCTCCAACCTTTACAGGAAAACCCAGATATAAACAATCCTGTACATTTTGCCAGAGAGCATTAACACAGTACAGAAAATATCTTGGTAAGCAAAACTGCCCCTGACCAGTAATCAGATTTCTTATTCAATAATGTATCTAGTGGAGATACAAATCTTGTACAATGGTAGAATTAATGTTTTACACAAACACAGAACAGGAGTTTCTATTTTGCTGAAATCTTACTGAAAGTAAGTTCGCAATCCTGAGGACACTCATCTTCCCACACTCATCTTCTTGAACACGTGCTCTCTTATAATAGGTTTTTTTAACCACTCCTGATTGTATTAAGCATGTCCTGCACTTGAATAAATATTATTTGTTCCCCTTTTTTTGTTGGTGTGGTGTTCACATATAGTCACTTTACATGTATTAGTATAACAACATATTATTTTAATATACCTTAAATCATATGCTATGCAAGCCAAGAGGTTGGCTGGGGGTGTCAGTTGGAGTACCCCAATACTGCATATAGCAACTGAATGCAGAAATGTCAATGTGGTTTTCAATTGGAGACTATTGAGGTGGTCCTTTTTCCTCTGTCTACTTGGGGAGGTCATTGCGGGAGGTTATAGGGTAACTTATCATTCTGATTATATATTCATTATGCATTGGTCTGTTGGGTTTGCTTGCCATGATTAATTGTGGTCTTCCCATAGGAGACTTTCTGAAATTACAAGTTTGAATGGCTGTATCGGAGATTAAAGATGTGTTCTGAAATTTCCGGGGCTTAAAAACTTTCCAGAAAATATAGATGGTTGTAATGTATGTACCTAGACATAACATCAATATACTTGGTCTATAAGAAATACGCTTGCTAGACCCTAAAGTAGGTAACATTGCTAATACTTGTGTTGCAGAAATACATTTTGCAACATTCTCCAACTATGCATATGGCATGGCTGCAATTATCCATGAGTCATTTACTTTTTCACATATAGAAACGGCAATGAATACAGAATGTCACCATGTCTATATGCTCGGTTCAGTTAATGATCATAAAGAACATATTTTGAATATATATATATACCCCTGACCAGAATACTCCAAACAACTTTTCTAATCTTGGCTAGTTGTTAAACCGTTCTTTGATGCAATAACTCTATTGTGGATGATGTTAATACTGTGTGGAGTTCTTGGGTTGCACTCAGACCTATATCAACGTTAACACACTGTTATGTTGGCAGTCACATGTATTTTTTAATTCTGTTAAATTGGAGTGATAACAGAAAGATTGTTTGATACTGCTCATTTAATGATAAACATTTTAATATGATAGCTTTTTTTTAAATGTCTTGTTGAAATAATTGAAATTGTGTGTTATGATCTTTTAAGATTAATGGATGATGAATTTTAAATATTGTGTTTTGAGATTCATTTTTTAAGAAAATGTGTATTTTTCTGGTTAAAGGTAATTGTATAGCATGTAACTAATACAAAACATACAAAATAAAGACATATGGATGCTAACGAGTTCACATTCAAGAGAATGTACACACTATTCAGATGCCCATGACTTGCTGGCCAGAGTTGACTATTTCCTAATGTCATCCTAATCAACTGATTGGCTCTATGAAAGCTCAATACTTCCCATAACACAACACGTCTCAGTTTGGTGAGCAGGAGTGCAATGAAATGAAAACTCAAGGCACAAACACTGACGGGTTAAGTGTTCAATAACTCATCACTGATTACCTTGATTTAAAAAGAGGTCTGGTTGCATTATTGGGTCCACTATTGAAGTCTTATAATCCCACATATGAGCCATGTGTATAGCTAAGGAGGCGAGCAATCTCAAATGTATTTGAAACAGACTTAATATGCTTGGGAGAGAGACAAATTTGCCCCTAAAACAGTAGGCATGCAAATCAAGAAGTGTCATCTCCGCAGAAAACTCAACGAGTTTGCAGAGAGGGTAGACCTAGATATTAAATATCTTGGTAGACCACTGGTGGGGAGATGCTGAAACGTGATAGACCAATTAAGATGCTGGCCTAGCTCGCCTAGCTCACCTACAACAAGTTAGGGTTATGTACAAAACCTTGTACCTCACCCATAATGCAACCACCATTGATACACCAGCCTACCTGATGGGCAAACTAAAAACAGCAAGCGGCACATGGTCATCTCGCAGTAAGACCGTCGTCAGACTGGGACGGAGGCTGACGTGCAAGGAGAACACTAGGAAACAGTCATTTTCATGCTACACTCCTGTCATTTTGGAATCCATCCTGGTGGCAATTTAGACTGCTCCATATCGCTTTCATTTCTGGAAATGACTGACGACCTGGCTCCCCCAACAACTCCTTGTTGTAACCTAAATTCCATATATCTTGTGCATACAACCATCCATATATATTGTACTGTAATAATTGTTACCATTTACTTCCTGACATATTCATTGTTCACTACCAGTACTTTTCTCTATTACCTGTACAACACTCCATTGCTCCCAAGCTCAGTTTGAGTTATTCACATTATTATTATTATTATTACTAATAATATTATAATTATTATTATTTTTGTATTACTACTATACTACTACTACTACTACTACTACTAATAATAATAATAATAATAATAATAATATTGGTTCTAATAAACGGGCCCATTAAACAATGACAAATGCATTGATTTGGAGAAAGTTTCATTATTACCATCTTAAAACTGCACTCAGAAAACACTTGTTGAAGTTTCCTATGCCTCTGGAAACCTGCATTTTTGAGGACCTATGTGTTATCATCAATGTCCTACTCCTCAGGTTGTCCCCGCTGCACCCTCCCTTAACCATCCAATACTGCCTCACGTAAATTATCACTTACCAATTACCATTTGGAGGCAACAAATGTTTAAAAATGTGGTAACATATATTTGACGAGTGACATTTTAGCTAAATATATTCCTGTATTGTTGACAAGTCTTGATTGGGTCTAATATTTACAGGGTATGGTACCGTTCAATGCCACAGAGCATTTTCTGAACAGCCATCTATAGTTAAATAAAATGTAAATCTGTCAGTGGCGACGATCAATGGCTACAAACCTCTGGATTTACAGAAATATATGTGCGCCCTCGACTGTCATCGATATATTTTAAATTTAAAATATGTTAACAGAAAATAGCCCAGTCAGTTTTTACAAAATATGACTTTTCACACTCTGAAAAATGCCCCAGATATAGTGTATGTACAGGTTTCTTCAAATTTGCAAGACGTTTCCCGTGTTTAGAGATGATTGGGAAAGCATTGTTTGAACTGTGCGTGGTATTGGTGAAGACACAGTCCTGCTGCCGCATTCACAACAACAGGATCCTTGCGGATACCTTTATATGGACGAGCATTGTCTTCATTCAAAATGTCTTAAAACTCCCAAACAGTGCAAATGGTGAAATGACATGATATACATAAACGAAATTAAAACCGTTAGTTGGAACTTATTACAAGAACGTTCAAGGCCTACAGCTACCTAGGAGCCATTCAGAGCAGGACCCACATTGTAGAATAGGGAAATGGCTATATTGTCAGAGATCACATTTAAGTCACGTATGATGAAGTGAAATTCTTAAAAAATGTATGTGAATCCATTATGTGAATCTAACAATTCTTGTATAACGCATTCATGGTGGTACATGTGCATAGTTCGGTTAGATTGTCATTTAATTAATGCATGATCATCACAACAATATTCACGGTCAGAGACTAGTCTTTTAGTCAGTGAGAGTCGGCAGATCGCGGGTGAGGCTACCTCCGCAAGGGCAGAACTTTTGTATTGTGTGTTGTCTGGCACATGGACTAACAATGAACAGCACAGACTGAAGACAGCACAAAACTTGGCAATACTGTGTTTAATGAGATTTTTAAGGATTTGGAATTATAGCCTTACTATGATGTGTTATCTATTAGACACAAATGTGTATATGCTTCTACCACCATAATGTGTGTGCCCAGGTGTCTTCAACCAGTGAATGTGTAATGTGTAGGGATGCAAGTGCAATGCCCTAGTCAGGCGAAGAGATTTAGACTGCAAAACATATATTAGCAGTCGTCTAAGTGCTAGCATTTCTCATTCGGTGCAGCAGAATACGCACATATCCATTTTCAGCTAGCTTCTGAGACATATTAGAAACACCATATAGCCAAACAGAAAGAGCAACAATGTATTTACGTTGTGGTTGCAGAGGTTAAAGATAGTGTGATGTACAGTGTGTAAGGGTGCAGAAGTAAGAATCTTGACACAAGTATGGTGGAAATGCTTATTAGAGACATTTATTTGCACAAAATGAAAGGAAAGTGGATGGGGACAGGCCTAACTGTACCTAACTACTATGAGCGATTGCCCTGCCTCAACAATAAAGAATACTATGGACCCAGTCAGGATGTCTGGTTAAGAAAACTGTCCACCGTCCTGTGTTGAAACCTATTTCCGTCCATTATATCTAAATAAAGGAAAAAGGGGTGTCTTCTTAATTCAAGAATGAGGCCTCTCCTGTTATGGATGCTGACTCCAAAACACAGTACTTATGTATAAAGAATATCAATAGTTCAATATTCACTGCTCACAAAATCAGCCACTTAAAGATAACCTGGTTCCCCATACTCCTGGGGGACACCTCTTTCTGGGTACCCGGTTCTTCTTATTCACAAAATACTGTTTCTTACAATCCTCTGGGTAATTCCTCTTCCCCGGTCCGTAGCACAAATACATTATCCTTCCCCAGACCTCACTTTAGAGTTTCCCATCAAGTCTGGTTTACTCGCCTACCAGACTTGATTTCCACAATTTTCACTTTTAAAGAAATGTATGTTTTGGGCTCTTTCACACTGGTTATTATTCTTCTTTTATTGTAGTGGGCCTTCGACCTGTATGCATTCCACTGATATGCTTCGCCCACTTTCTTATGGGTCCCTGACCCTGCTCCCATGGCTTAACGGGATCCTTGTCGCTTTGTTACCTAGTGTCTTCTTGCACAGACCGGGTATACTCCCCTGCCAGGTACTGTCCCACCTAGTTGCACTCTGAATGTTCATTTATGTCTGTATGCTTCTTTTGTTATTTCCTTGTTTCCCTTGGGACATTCGTATCTTCTTCAACAGTTCGTATTATATTGTAGATTCTCTTTTTCACCCCCTTGTGCTCTAAGGGATGTTGATATTGGGTTTATAAAGTTTGTATCTTTTTGCAGTCTTCCCTTTTCATTCCCTTCTACTCAACCAGGTCTTTTTATGAAGTTTGTAAAGTTTGTACAATATTGCACGGGATCCATGTCACTCCTTGGGCTTTTCGAGATTTTATTATGAGGCTCCTCAGCTCCCTCATGCCCCCCCTGACTGGTCTGGCACTTTCTTTACCTTTGGGAACTTTACACGCTTTATCTGGTCTCTTCTGGGGTTGTTGAAAAGCTCTTCTGCTCTTGTCACTCTTGACATTCTTTCCTTGCAGCTCTGCAGTTCCAGTGTCTCTCTTTTGCCTTTGGTTGCCCACGTCTCTCTTCCTGGTTGGTTTTCGCTAGTCTAGCTTCCAAGTCTTTGCCAGCAATCAGGTACACCTTGCTAAGACTTCTCAGTTATCTATGGCAGTCCACCTCCCTGCCTCCAGTGTTTGGCTTCCTCATTTTGTACCAGCCTCTCCTTCCCTGCTCCTCCAGGGTTCGCTTTTCAACCATCAAATTAGTCCTTGCTCCCTTTTTACTATCAACCTTGCCTTTGGGCAGTTCTACCATTTGTGTTGGTTCTGCAGTGGGCTTTCGCCTCTTTGCTTCATCTTTCTCATCAAAGTGATATCCTGCATCAGGCTTGGATGAGTCTCCATCTTCCTCGTCCCAGTCTTTTTAAGGATGCCCTTTGATCAGAAGGACTGGAGTGGGGATAATGAAGTGGGGACCCCAAAGGGGTGTATGAATATTGTGTTGTCTCAGGGACATTGACACCAATCACATGAAGGGTTTCCCTCTCCATGACATCCACCCACTGATAACCACTCCTAGGGGGACTATCGGGTAGAGGCCTCAACTACCTGGCCTCATGGAAAGGGACCTCCCCCATGGAAGATGTGACAATACCCTAATGCAAGAGGAGGGAAGAATGTAGGGGCTCTGCTAGAGGAACTATTCCATGAGCTGGTGAACATTTTCACTGCAGATAAATCCTAAAAATAAGCTAAATTGGTTGCTAATAGAAGTTGTTGGTACTGTTTTGATGGGACTTTGGGCATGGGGGCAGGAGGACACCCAGGGAGCAGTGGTGGGTGATGTTGGCAGAGGTACTGTAGGGGTGAGGGTTTATGGAGGTTTTGGTAATGGGTAGTAGACACACGTACCACCACTTCATGAATGGGGGAGTAGGGTGAACTCTGAGGAGCAGAGGCGGAGTGTGGGTATGGGGAGGGTTACACAAACCAAAATGGCCACAAATTACAGGCAAAGTCATCCAGGACTTCTGGTGGGAGTGGGGGGTGGCAGGGCAGCAGATGCAGAGTGGGCTACACCATGGTTGCAAACATAGGCGGGCTATAGCTGGCAGGCACACACATGCCATTTGCAGCAGGGTAGGCCAGTAACCACCCACTTAGGAGCAGAGCTGTGTGTAGATTTGCTTCCCCCTGGTGAGATGTGGAGGAGACATTCACTACGGTATGGGTGTTCACAGTGGTACAGTGTGGTAAAGGAGTTCTGAGGGGGCATTGAGGAATTCATAGGAAGGGTGTGATGATGACTGGGGAGGTACAGGGCATTGCAGAGGATTACATAGCAGAGTTGTGGTAAGTGGATGTAAGTGCCAGGGGTAGGGATGGGATTGGGGTAAGTTGGGAGAGTGAAGGGTAGGTTAACAGGTACAATAGTTGGGCAGCTATTGATTTTCCCAATTGCAGGAACATCTACAGAGCAGTGGTGAGTGTACATGAGCAGGAGTAGCAGCAATGCTGCAGAGGGACCGAGCATCAAGATGGCAGTCAGGTGAGCCATGTTTGTTGCACTTGATTCTGTGACTCAGGGGAACACATGTTATAGAGTCATTATGCCAGGGGCTGGCTTTGCAATATTAGGAATCTTGGGCGTTTGACACAGACACTTTTCTCCTGACTTGACATGAGTCTGGACATGGTTTGTGCATGTTATGGCAAGAATGTCAAGGAAGTGCCAATGTGCTTGTAAGGTTATGGGCACACAGTGTTTGCCAATACAAGAGATGCATTCTCAGGGTGTTGTTATGGGCAAAATGGATAAGCCTGGTTGTATCCTTGAAGGCCATCAGGAATTAGGATTTAGTATGTATTTCCACAGGGGTTGTAATTTACCTGAAGTAGGTTTGTACTCCCTGGTTGTGTGTGTCTCCCCCCCACCCCTTGCCCTGTAAGGGGTCAGTAATGTGAGGTAGACAACTGCTTGTGGTTTTCTCAAAAGTAAACGTTTTATCAAAGAAAAAGGTTTCAAATAAATCCTTGCTATTCCTACGCCATCAGGGAATTCCCAACCTGGTCTAAAGGCTAAGGGAATAACTCCTAACATAAACCAACTGGCCCTCACACTAAACAACAAAACATTCAAAGTAAATCATAAGCAACATAAAAGAGTGAACACCAACTAACCAGAAATTTGGATGACCTTCACCTGTCCTGGGTAAATCCCTTCCCTGGTATTGTCCACAGTCAATTTCCCCAAATGTTGAAAAGGAAGAGGAACGTTTTGAAGCATTTCCAAATAAAACAAATGTTCACCAAAAAGAAATCCACTGGTAACAGTTCTTCAGCTTTCAGTTGAAAAGATTCCCTTTCAATTCCAGCCAAAGAAATAGCACCAATGGTAATCCTGGATTTCCTCTTTCCAAGATTGTTTGGCCACAGTTTTATTTTATTTTATTTATTGCATTTGTTTTATGCCCAATCCCTGAGGTATCACAGTGTAGTTACAGACATCTTTATTATAATTTGGCAGCATTTAAGGTACATACATATACAAGAAAATAACAATAAATTACATGTTATGGAAACATTGGTTATAGTTGCATAGGTCATATTTACTTAATTACATAGTCTGGTGGTGGTCCTCCTTTAATTAGCATCCATCCAGGGCGGAAGGCGGCCGACTCTTGTTAGCTGAGTATCAGCTGCCTAAAGTGGTTACAACGTTTTAGATGTTTTTTGAAGCACTGGAAGGAGTCTTCATTTTTGATGTTTAAAGGAGGGTGTTCCAGTGTAACGGGCCATGACTGGGATGCTGCTTCCACCTGCTCTTTAACTTTTGTATGGTGGGACCACGAGGAGCAAATTTGTGTTAGATCTGAGCATTCTTTTAGGTTCTTTTTTGACAATTGAGTTATTGATATATATGGGTGCTTTCTTGGCGAGACAATTATGGGTAACACAGAGTGATGTGAAGATGATTCTAGCCTTAAGATGTAACCAGTGGGTCTCCATTCTGATGTTGGAAATATGGTCTGAGTTTTTTAGTCCTAGGGCTGCTCGTAGTGCTTTATTTTGCATTAGTTGTAATTTAGCAAGGTTGGCGTTGAAGGTACCTAGTAGGAGTACATTGCAGTAGTCCAGCTTGGATAATTTCAGTGCCCTGGCTAATGTAGTGCAATTTTTGGGTGTGAGGAACTGGTGTCTTAGGGAAATTAATTTGGATGTGTAGGAGGTAGATGAGGATAAAGCATTTACATGTTTCATCATAGTTAAGGTGACATCTAGGTAAACACCTAAAGTTTTTACCTGTTTCATTACTGGAATAGGAGAACCATCGATGTTGATTGATGTATAGTCCAAGTGGAGGGCGTTCATTTTAGTTGGGGAGCCCACCGTGAGACTCTCAGTTTTCTCATCGTTGAGGCATAGACTGTTGAGAGCCATCCAGTTTTGTATTATTACGTAGATTTTGTTAATGAGCCAAGTGTCATGGTCATAGTTCCCAGTGATCGGTATACGGATCTGGGTGTCATCCGCAAAGTTGATATAGATGACACCCATGGCATCCAATGCTGCAAATAGGAGCTTTGTGCATGCGTTATAGAGGGTGGGCGGCATGCATGATCCTTGGGTATGCCTATGGGGACTGGGATGCTATCTGCAGCCTCTTTACCGATGGATAGTCTGTAGGTGCACTCCAGCCAAAAAAGGATTTCACCCAGAGGGTGGCCTCCTTTGAGACTGTAAAGTCATTTGCTAGTGTAGCACATAGTTTGTCGTGATCCACTAGATCGAATGCTGCGGATAAATCTAGCAAAAGAAATATGCAGAGTTTACCTGTGACCCTAATAGTGACCATCTGGATTTTCAAATCAAGGAGTGCCGTTTCAGTGCTATGGTTGGGCCGAATTCCCGATTGTCTAGCTCCCAGGAGCTGATTTTGTTCAGGATTGGCTTGAATTTGGGTGTCAGCTATTTTATCTATAATCTTGAGCAATAACGGGACCGTAGTTATTGGTCAGTAGTTCATAGGTACTGTTGAGTCCAGGGATGTTTTTTTCAGAAGTGGGGTTACCATACTTCTTTTATACTGGCTGGGACCATATTCATATTGAACGAGGCATTGACAAAGTTAGTAATGTTAGGGGTGAGGGTGGGGGTACAAAGTTTAACTAAATGGGCTGGGAAATTATCCTCTTTACAATTAGAGGCTTTTCATTTGGATATGGTATTTAACACTAGATCTTGGGTCACAGGAGTAAAGTGGAATAGCAAATTAGTATTGTCAATATTTGTGTTAGGAGTGGAGGAGGGAATGTTTTTATTAGCTAAGAGCTTTCTTTTTGTGATTATTTTATTTTGTAGCAAATCGATTTTAGAAGCTAATGCGCTTTGGATAGTAGTACACCACACTTTAGTAGAGTTAACCAGCATGGTAGCTAGGATCGTATTTTCCAGCTCTCTAAGAATGCTGGAGAGCTCCTTAGAGTTAGAGGTGGCGTTGCTAATGCAAGTGTTACATTCATTAGCTTTATGGGTTATGATTTCCGCTTTGTATATTTTGTTGGCCGCTATGAATTCATTAGACAAGTCTGTTGTAAGAGTTATTTTATGAATGTGTTCAAGGGATCTTTTAGTGTGCCTGAGAAATACTAATTCACCATTGAACCAGAAGCTTGTACATTTGTTTGCGTGTCATGTTTTAGTTATAATGGGTGCTACTCAGTCAATGGTGGTTGTGAGACAATTATGGTAAATGTCTGCGAGGTGACATGGGTTGTCACTTGTTATAGTGTTAGTTGAGAGGGCTTTACTTAGGACAGGGGAGAGGTTGTCTGCTTTTAGCTTCCGGATATTTCTTGTTTCATAAGTGTCCAGAGTCTTGGTTTTAGGAGGGCATTTCTCATTACTGTTTAGAGTAAAATTGGCGCTATGGTGATCTGTCCAATCGAGGGGTACAATTGAATCGATAGATACCTGGCAGTTAAGCGTGAGTATTCAATTGAGTATTCTGCCCTTATTATGGGAGGGAGCATTAACTAGTTGTGTGAAGTTCATGTCTTTGAGTGCAGCATAGAGGGCATCTGCTTTGTGATCCTGTGTATCATTGAATCCTAGGTTAATGTCCCCAAGGATGATGCATCTGGTATTGGGTTTGATGTAGGGAGTAAGTAGGAGAGGGATATCTAGATCCGGATGGGTGTTGTTATTGGGTGGTCTGTAGATGACCAAAATATTGGTTGTTGTTTTTGGGTTGAATGTGATTTTGGCTAGGAGGAGTTAATATCCTTCTATTTCTTTGAGGGGGCAGGACCTGATTTGCATGTTTGTTTTAGCTATTATGGCCACGCCACCTCCCTGTGCCTTGGATCTACCAGACCTGAGAATGTTGAAGCCTGGTGGGAGAGCAAGAGCTTGTAGTGGGCCAGATGCTTGGTGCAACCAGGTTTCTGTAACCACTAGGATGTCCAGTTTTTGGTCAATGATGAGATCATGGATCTCAATGGCATGGGCTCCGAGTGAGCAAGCATTGATGAGCGTACCTTTCAAGTTGAGTGGGGATTCTGGCGGAGGTGGAAGGGTGGTGGTCAGTACCTGGGCTCCTTTGGTGCTTAGGCGTTGTTTGACCATGGCTTTAGGTTTGTATGGTTTTTGCCTGGCTATAGACGGGTTAGGACTTAAACAGAGATATTTGGTACATGATCTCAATCTACTTAGTGTGGATTTGCCCTGAAAGCCCTGAATTCAATTAATTTATGAGCAACTTCTCTTTCTACAACTTTACACATGGTTATAACCTCTGCAGTGTATTTTATTTAATTGTCAGGATGCTTATTATTGGGTTATTGCTTATCTGTTGACCATGGGTGTAATTTTAGGGGGGACAAGGGTGTTTGTCCCCCCCCCAACTTTCATGGCACACCATTGGGTCCCCATTAATCTGGCTCGGGCACCTTTTCTTTAGATGGCATGCCCCCCCCAACATTTTCTGCAAGGTTACTGCACTGCTGTTGACAACCACCCTTCTACTATTGTTACTGTGGGAACAGATTCCTTTGTTCCACTGTGTGCCACTACTTCAACTAATTTCAATGTAACATCCAATGACCGTGTTATACACAACGACCATTCTGGTATGTCTGTTTGAACTTTATACTTCTGGATTGTTAGGCATTTAAAAGAGAGAACTCAAGGAAATCTACAGTTAGGCAAGGCACTCTTGTTTCTTATTCTCCAAGAAAAGAGTAACCTTTAATCCTCTTCTGTCTGCCTTACTGTGCAGATATAACCTGCCTCTGCTTCAAGACTTGCTTTCTCTCAACTTCAGCAGTCTCAGTATTACAGATTATGTGTGCAATCTTCTTTACAAGCACCAAGTTCCCTTCCCAAGCGTTGTTCACACCTTCCCGGTTCCAGTAGCTACCCTTAAGCTGTTGTGCCAGACTTCCAGCTTCAGATAACAATGCCACACTTGTGTCAGAGGACACTGGTCCTTTAACAACTTCGCTGATCAGGTGGATAGATTTAAACAGCGTATGCTTCACTATAGAAAGGTTTTGCCTCTTGGCTTTCATAATGCTTTTTCCTCTCATTAGTATGTCAACTTCTGGCTTTAAAGAATAACTGTTCTTAATGTTTAAAGGTTCAGTCTTCAGTGGAAAAACAGATTTGTGTACACGCGACCACTCTTTAAGTTAGATCTTTAACCTTAAAAAGTTGCAAGTGATTGTATTCCCACGTAATATCTGTAAGGAACTCATGGTGGCAGCAGTAAAGACAGACACAGTTAAAGGGTGTTCATTAAACTGTACATCAAACTGTACATCTAAGTTGGAAAAATCCCTAATCTAAACCTAAATCTAAGATGGGAGCTAGCTATGACCATCAAACTATAATAAGTCAGTCCTAGTGGCGTTTTATCAAATAAAAAAGGCATTTACTAAGAAAAACCTATTGCCAGTCCTTACAACTAAATACAAAAGAATGAGGGATGGGATTCACAGGAAAGAAAGAAGTGTCACAAATAATAATTCAGGATGCAGTCGTCGGGGTCTCCCTTCCCCAGATTTTGAGCACAGGACAAGGTGGGACTCTGGAGCCCAGCATACGATTGAGCTTTCCCAGCACAAGACTACAGTTTCCTCTCAGGTATCAAGACCTTCGGTGGTGAGGTCTCTTTTCTACAAAAAAGTGTCTTGGCTCTGAGGACCTGATGTTTTCCGAATATAATAAACAAAAGTTCCTTTCTGCTTGCACGTGGGTTGATGCCTTTTCACCCCTCGACCCCCTCTTCTGGGCCCAGACCATTCTCGAAGGTTAGCCTCCCAGTCAGGTTCACTATAGCTTCTCAACTCAATTTCACTTCTGGCATTCACAAATCTTAATTACTTTTTAAATAGTTCACTGTGGACATCCCTCTGTCGGGTTCACTTTTGTCAACACACTGTTCATTGGGACTATAGGCTTTACCCCTTTCCATCAGCACCCCTCTGTCGGGTTCACTCTTGCCAACTTTACATTTCCTTCTATTTTCTAATGATGCAGGATTCACTTCCCTAGGGTGTTCACTGGTTTGCCGGTCAAATACTTTCGACTGTACAGAGGGATTTTGCTAGACTCGTGTATGACCAGTTTGACCTTTTCCTCGCGGCTCTCCTAAGGCCTTCTGGTATCAGTAGTTTTAACAAATGTGGGATCAACCAGATTCTCTTGAAAGAGCACCCATGTGGTGCAGGACCCCTCTGCAGCTAGTTTTCCCTTAACATTAACAGTTGTTTAAACTACTCTTTTCTGCTATTTTGCAACTTTCATTCATAACAGTTTGGTTTCTTATTGTCTCTCTCCTCGACTCACTGGCTGTGATGAACCGCTTGGCATTTCTTGTCTCTGGAGTTAAGGATGGTACCACAGTAGTAAGCATATCTCCCTGGCTTGGTCGTCAGCGGAGGAGGGCTCTGTGTACCATTTTCATCTGCTGCAAAACATGCCTGCTATTGTTCATGGTCTTACAATTTCTTCCACGGAGGTTCCGCGGGCCTGTGTTGGAAAGGGCAAGGTTGCATCTCTCCATGTCACCCTTTCGGTTGTGGCCTCCTTTCTCTTGCTCTCTAACTGCCTTGCTGGGTTTGCTCTCTCATCGTGCGGTCTGCCTTGCTTGTATTGTGCTCACATGCTCCACCTTTTATGAAGGGAATGGAAAGGGCCTTCAGGTGTGTGTGGTTCCGATAAACTGCCTGACTTTTCCTAACCCTTTTGTTGGGACATGTCAAGTAAATGTCAATGGTGTTTGTCCGTCGTCTTCCGTGGTGTACCAAAGTGTTTGTGTTGGAAAAGAGGGGGATACAGTGTTTGAGTATCCTACATGGTAGGATGGGGAAAAGGTGTTATAAGAAGGGGGATATTGTGTCTCACCAGTCAGTGTCCCACTTCCACTCCCCGAGGACCACCCATCCAGGTGACCCTCCCTCACTGGTCCACACCTAGAAATTGGAACCAATAGCGATGACCATGTCCTAGCCACCTGGATGACAGATCCATGGGGATTAGTCAGTGAGACACCTTCAGGTTTCTCACATATCATGGAGATGCTTTCTACCTCATGTTGACAATCACAATTGGCCACAAGCAATCTTGCTTTGATGTTGTATGGATTTGTAACAATTATGAAAGTCAACATTAGAATTTTTTGAATAGTTTAGCATGCATCCCTATTTATTTGGTAGGCGTCCGACCACTACGGCAACAGTAAGAGTTTGACAATGGGAAATTAAATGCTTTTCTTCATATGCAAGTACTACAGCTATCACTACAAGTGCAGGTGATACATTTCCATTGTAAGTAATACTTTTAAAATGACGAAAAGTTTATACTCACTTCTACTTTTACGCAAGTAACTTTAGAGCTGGAAACAGTTACCGGCAAGGCTTTGGGAGTGAACCTGAACGCTGAGCTTCACTCACCTGTGTCACCTTTCTAGCTTCTTCTAACTCTACTATGACTTTTGGCACCCTTTCAACCCACACCCTTGTGCAAAATGGTTGTCTCAGATCGACCAAACCAAACCTGGGAGTCTCCTTTACTCCTTTGTCCCTCGGCTTGCTTTATGCTACAGGTCTCAGCCTTCAGCACACTCAAGGCTGTGTAATTACAAAAACCTCCATGCTCAGCACGTCTTTCTCCGTGCAGCCACGGCAATGCAGGGTTTGTGAACACAGGACCCTTTCAGAACTTGCTGGTGAAATCTGCTGTCCCCACGCTCCAGCATCCTTTAAGTGATCACACTTCCTCTTGAAATGCCAGCCTTGGGCTCTTCTAGTTATGCTACTACTGCCAGCCTTACAGCTCCTGCCCCAGCTCCGTTCTTCTTTCCTATCATGCTGCAGTCTTTTATACATCATAGGTTGGGCAATTGGCTTCAGATGTAAACCATTATTGTCAATTGCCGGACCGGTGTAAAGGTTAAGCCTAATTGTCTGTCCTCTACATCTACATGCTTCTTCAGCCCTCTTCTTTGTCTCAGTCCCTATAGGATTCTGGGACACGTAGTTTTAGTTGTGTATTTTTAAAGGTAAATTTAATTCCCTTAGTAATTTTAACAGAGGGGCTGTAGGTGTTAACTTTGTTAGAGGAATTTGATTTAGAGAAGACATCATTTCTGTCATTCTTTGTAGTTTACATTCAGTATTGAGGAGGGCATTTGATTGTAGGGATAAAAAAGATCATTTATTTTGGTACAATATGCTGTGGTGTTTTACCGTTAGTGTTTACCACCTTAGATTTAATAGGAGGGGGAGGGATATTAAAATGACAATAAGACATAAGCTCTCCCTGTCAGAGGAAAAATACAGTGTCTTATTCCATGGAATCTCCTCACTAGCCTGGGACCTGTCTCCACCCAGGTGTTCTTACCACAGTACACCACACACAGGGTTGGAATCTTTCTTTTTTTTTTTTGTTTACACCACACACAGGGTTGGAATCTTTCTTTTTTTTTTTTTTTGTTTGGCTGAATTACTTCAACCTTTCAAATGTCATCCATCATTACAACAATCATATAAATTCAACTATTTCATGTCTTCCTATTTACATAAAAACACACAACTTTACATATATTTACATTTAGAACTTGTTAACTAAGAAACTTACATACAGTTCATTTTATGTTTTCCTATCACATACTTTCATAAAACTTAAGACTAATCTGGCAATACCTGATTTAAAAAGTGAACAATTGCTTTCCGTATGACAAACCTTGTGCTACAGAAGACACGCCGCCAAATGTCCCCATGGTCAGTTGGTGTGCAAATGCATAGTGTGTTTGAGAAAAACAAATTTCGCTGAGTTTCTAAATTAGGACAAGAGATAATAATGTGTTCTAAAGTCTCTTTGTGGATAAGATTCTTACAGAAGCGACAGAAATTTGCACTCTTTGGAATTTGTTTCCTCCTGGCCAAGATGTCGTTGGTAGGCCATAATTTTCATAATTTTAATCTAAATCTTAGATATTTATTTCTTGTATATGCAGATGGACACTTGACCAAGTAATCTGACATTTGGCGGTATCTCTTGTGTCCAAATAATGCAATTGAAAAGTCCTTATAGGCCATGCACCTTTCTGTATTCATGATCCAATTAAACTGGTGTAATTTTCTTTTTTCAAGGATTGGCTTTTCTAGTAAGAGTTGAAGAGTAATGCTATCATCTGACATGATCTTAAAAACCTCTTGTCGCCACTTTGGCGGAAATACATGTGTTGAAGAAGTCAAAGAATGTGCCACTACCCCCAAGATATTATCTAGTTGTAGACTCAACAAACATTTGCGAAAAAAGGCACATTTCTTCCACATTACATGGGCTGCTAAAGGTACTAGGCCCAATTCATGCCGCAAAATAGGCATAGGTGTGCATGAGGGTAGTCTTAAAACCTTCCTCCAAAATCTAGCTTCAAGAGTATGCCACATGGGTTGTTGATTATTTATCAGTATTTCCATGCCATAAACCATAACTGGCACAACGTTCTGCTCAGAAAAAACAAAATATGTTTGTATGAGAATTTGTCGTATTTGTATATCAAGATTTTTGCTTGAGAAATCAACATGGTTGTTTTGTTACCTAGATTATGCAGATGTGTTGCGTATGCTAAAGAAATTTGAACATATATACCCAAATATTTATACTCAGGAACAGAACATAAAACATCATGTTGAAAATGCCAGATGTACTTACTAAATCTATTAGCAGTCCTTCTTTTGAATACCAGTGTCTGAGTTTTTTCTTGATTTACAGATAGATGATTTGATTACTGTGCTAAACCATCTATTAGTTTTTGTAGACCTGTCGGAGTGCGAGACAACAACACCAGGTCATCTGCATACAGCAACCACGGTATTCTCTGAGTTCCTAATTTTGATGGATCTGCCGCAATAGAAAGAAAAACTTCCCCAATATCTAGTATGAAGAAAATAAAAAGGGTGGGCACCAAAATGCAGCCTTGTTTTAGACCACGGTTCGTTTTGATCGGAGATATTAATTGACCCTCCGTATTCACTCGGACTTGCAGCTGTGTGTTAGTGTGCAAATGCTTTATGAGCGCAATTAGGGAGGGAGGGCATCCATAACAGTGCAGTTTTGAATATAGCAAATTCCGATCTATGGAATCGAAGGCCATATTGAAGTCCACAAAGGCCATATATAAAGACCGATTTTCAGTTGCACTTTGTGATTTGAGCATGTTCAAAGTCATCATATGTGGTATAGTACCTATACCTGCCACAAAACCAGACTGCAAAGGATCACGATTAAAGGTGTTTTGGGACCAGTTATTAAATTCACGTAAAACAATCAGTGCAAATATTTTGCCAGGTGCATCCACCAAAAATATTGGATGATAATTTGCTGCATTGTTTCAGTCCCCTTTTTTATAAATCAGAATAATATGAGCACATTTCCATGACTCAGGTATCTTTTGTGTTTAATTGATGTTATAGAACATGTAAAATAAGATATTAGACCATGCCTCTGGATTTTGTTTCATCATGAAATTTGAGAGCTGATCTGGCCATGGGGCTTTGGATTTACTGGCTTTGTGTATGAAGTATAAAATATCTTCCCAATCAAAATGTAGATGAAAGGACCCAATCAAAGTGAGGCTAGGATCAGTATTTAAGTCTACTTGTTGTGTATATATCTTAGAGAAATATTCAACCCACGTTTGTTCACTAATACAGTTTGAGTGTATAGCCACTTGATTTCCCGCTGAAAAGTGATTTAACAAAGACCAAATATGTTTGGTATTTTTACTGCTTAGATTTAGTAGCATGGTAGCACCATCAGTCTGAAATAGGTCATGCTTTCTCGTCCTCAACCAGTTTTTATATTTGGTTTTGATCTATGTTAAGGCCTTAGTTCGTAAAGCTAATGATAATTGTAATGTCTGACGTTTTTCATATCTGAATTGTATTTTCCTGTCTTTAACTTCCTTAATAAAATTATGAAAGTGTGGGGCTTGCTTGCATGTGTTTGATTTTAAGGGGGGTTGGAACTTCTGCATAGCATCAGCATAAGTAACTGCCTCCAACTTTTGGTTTGAATTTGCTTGACCAAGTAACCATGCATAATATTATTCCACAAACACTTTGAGTGAGTTATTGTCCCACAAAAGTCTATTTCGGGCTGTATTCACAATTACATCGCCTTGCATATATTCAGAGGGCACCTTGTTTGCCAAATTCTTGACTACCTTTCCATGCACAACATATTTGATCACTCAGAATATTTTGGCACACTTGAAAAGACCTAATTTGTGACATGATGTTCTGGTCCACATAAATATAGTCTATTGTACCAGCGCTATTTCCTCTCTGCCTGCTCGCTTTGGGAGGATTGTCAGAAGGAAAGGAGCCATTCAAAACTAATAGATCACTTGATCTTACCAAATATAGTCATTTCGTCAGCCACCTGCTATGATGGATTTGTTGCTGAGAGAAACAGTGTAGATTGAAATCACGTGCAATGATGGTGTAGCATATGCAGGGATCGAGCAAAGTCATGTCTAGTACACCCATAAGATCCTCCAAAAATTGATTATCTGACATAGCCTCAGGATTCCAGTACAAGTTGATCAGGGCAAAGAATTTTTAATTGTGTTGAGCTCTGACCAACTGAATGTACAGGTTTGGTGAATCCCAATGCTCAATCTTTATGAGTGAGCTCTGTTTAGCAGCAACCAGCAAGCCTGTTGTCGGCCTCCCCCTCACTGCCTTATTAGCTGGAATTACCTGGAGGTCAAAACCATTCCACACAGGAGGCTCTACAAGCCACGTCTCTTGGAGCATTATTATATCATGTGTGGATAGCTCTGTAGGTTTGTTTAAAAGATGTCCGAAACCTCTCGAATTCCAGCTAACCAATGACAGGAGTTGATCTTTCTGGGGTAAGCTCTAATGAGACTTGCCTTGCTGCTTACAAACACATGCTGCGTTTTATTCTTGATTTTCTTCCATGTCCAAGTGAAAGTTGTTAAAGGTTGGAGAGGCCGAGCTCCCCTTCAACTGTTGTGTAGAGTGCACTTCTTTCAAGAGTATGAAGCCCAAATTAAACAAATGAGCTTTTTCTGCCCAAACCATGTTCCAAATTACTTTGGAATGTATCCAAAGTTTTACCTCGGTCCCATCTCCCCTCAAAAGAAATTCCACCTGTTTGATGTCAACTGATTTTATGTCATCCAAAGCTTGAATTTCCGAGAGAATCTCTAAAACAGATTTTCGATTAAGTATGTATTGGGTGGCCGGATGAGGACAGCAGTTTAATGTTAACCAAAAAGGAGCTGGTTGCTTCATTTTCAAAGCACTTTTATTAGGATCTCTGTCGGGTGCGACCTGTGATTGAGTGCTTGTCGTAACTCCACTGGTTTGTTTTGTAAAACCTCTGAGATGGTAGAGGTAATTATCTGTTTGATTTCAGAGTGCGATAATCCGGGGCCTACATTTGGCAATGGTACACTCTTTAGATGTACTGTATAAGATAGTTCTAGGTTGTCAACCGCACAGAATGATGCAGAGACAACACCCATAGTGGCCATCGGATTTTCACTCTGCGGTAAGGAGTCTTGTTCGCTTGCTTTACTTGAATGTGAATTTCGTTCAGAAACGTGTTTTAGAGGCAATGCTTGGTGTGATTGTGCACCCATATATTCATTGACGGCACGCCGAATTTCCTGTAAATGGATGTCACTTTTCAATATGGATTTAGACTTCTGTGGAGTTTAGGGTTTCAACATCTTCTTAGATTTGCCTTTTTTCCGTTGTGGTGCATCCTCACATGGAATGAGGGCTGAAACCGCATCAATTAGATCATCGAGCGGTTTATACGAGGGAATGGAAATCATCCTCTTTAATAGTGTAATCACTGTATGGGCTTGATGCTTCTTAGTGATTTCTTTAACCTTTTTATTAGTTTCAGGACAAGGCAACCTTTTAACAAATTGCTTTTTCCGGGATGTAGAATTGGACTTTGTGTTTTTTTGGTTTTTCGTCTTTTAGTCCAGGGCAAAAGTTACCTTTTTTTCCATTTTAGGAACTTAGGTTTGTAGACTAGCTACTACGAACATGTGGTATAGTGGTGTAGGTAAGATTGGAGACTTACTGTTCACATATTTATTGTTACCACTACCTCCCATTGTTCGATTTTCATTTCCAAACCCCAACTCATTTTCCCCCTGTGGGACATCAATTTTCTCGGTTATAACTTCTACAAAATGAGGCAGAACAGCTTTACTCACAACCCGTCCTGACTCCTCATATGCTGAGCCAGAGGCTTGAGTAACTGCGTTCATTTGAGATTTCAGATCTACCTTTACCACAGCCTTTGTCAAACTCTCCCTGTTTCCCTCTAAATTTAGAGTTACAGAATCCTGCCACAACAATAGCTGCTCAATTTGTTTGTGTTGAGCAGCAATTTTAAGTTCGATAGTTTCAAAGAGTTTGGCCATCAATTGGATGGCCAAATTCATTGGCCCTCATTACGACCCTTGCGGAAATCAACTGACATGACCGCCATAGCGTAAATAGCGTTTCCGCCACTGCACGATGGAGGAAAGTGCGGCTAATTCTGACCCATCGGGCACGAGCATTACGCCATGGCGGAAGTGCAAAGTCCGCGATGGCGGAAATGACCCCAAAACGCCCCTTACCGCCGTCGTACGTCGCCCTAGGTGCAATTCCGCCACCCATATTAGCGGTCACCGTAATGAGCGGTCAGCGCAAAATACGGTGACCGTAAATATACGGAAACGGAAGTAAAAACATTGGGCCGGAACGGGAAACAGCACGCCTTACACCTATAAAAGCAGAATCCCAACACAACCATTAAAAATCCGACCCTGAGACACATCCCAACCCGTTATCCACCCCAGTTAAAAAAATAAATATGGGAAAAGTTGCTAAAAAAGCGTGTGACCGCAAGCGGCAGGTCCACTTCTCCCACGAGGAACTCACCGTGCTCACAGAGACCCTCCAGGAGAACGCTGCCGTCGTCTTCTCGACGCAAATGACCAGGACGGCACTTGAGAACAAGAAGGCCATATGGGCGCTGGTGGCACAGCGGGTAAGTGCGGTGGGGACCGCACCCCGCAACCCACAGCAATGCAGAAAGCGATGGGACGACCTACGGATACGCGTCCGGAGCATACTCTCTGCCAACCGGAACATTGCCACAGCTACCGGGGGAGGATCGGAATCACCCATCAAGGGAAGAAATCTGTGCCTCCACCATTGGAATGGAGAGCATAGAGGGAGTCGGAGGGATGGAGAAAGGAGTGCAGACATCAGAAGAATCAGGTAGGTGGCCCAAATGAAACTATGCCAAATCCACAATTACCAACCATGTGCAGTACCATGTGTCCCCATAGTGCACTAGAAACACATGTCCAGGAGAACGTCCACATACATTGCCATGACAGCGCCCCTTAAAAGTCAGATTAAATAAATAAATATTTAAAAATCCAAAAAACACACTCTACATGTGCAGCATGCACACCCTAACTGCAGACTGCCAAATAACTGCATCCCCAATGCACAAAAAAATGAGACCACCTCCAAGGCCCTGACCCAATTCACCCCCAGGTACCACCCCAATGCATGTGATACAATTGCCATTACAATTACCACAGACCCATGAATAACGCTCGCCCTCCTTTACTCCACCACAGGGTCAGATTCCAACGACGAGCTTCAGGACACCCCTACCAGCACACCTGCAAAGAGGGCCAAGACCAACGGCCAAAGACCCTCCACCTCAGCTGCACGGATCAAGACACGTCAGCAGCACGAATCGAGTGGCAGCACACTGGAGGGGACATCAACAGGCACCCCAGCAGCCAGCATGTCCACAACAGCAGCACCACAGGTCCCCCCAATGGATGCCACAGAAGGCACTGCTTCTGGTGGCAGCAGCACCATAGGTGAAACTGCTTTCATGCCAGCATGCTCCGACACAGAAAACGGTGCTGTAGATGTAAGATCCATCCATGACCTGTCCCAATCCCCCTGTATGTTTCATCCCCTACACCATGAGGACACCACGCAGGGGCACCCACAAGACGACGACTGGCCAACCCCAACAAGGCCTGTTGCAAGGCAACATGAGGCGTCCAGCCCCTCTGTGACACCACCGCAAATGGGCATGGACCAGCAGAGGCAACAGTCCCTCGAGCAGATGATAGTGCAACAGCAGCAAATGGCCACGCTCCTCAAGGAGCATGCTGATGAATGTGGGGGTTCTAAGGCAGCCATTGAAACATCTACTGAGACACTTAGGGCAGAAATGGAGCGTAGTACAGAGAAACTAAGGGCACAAATGGAGAGAAGTACCGAGAGCTGAGGGGGGAACTGCATGCGACGTCCAAAGACGTATGTGGTGAACTTGCCGCTGTGCACCGTGTGCTCACTGAGCTCTCACAAACCCTTAGGGACATGCAAGGACGTGAGCAGGCAGAGACATCATCCGTTGCAAGTTCCGTACAGGGCAGCCCCCAACGCAGATCTGGGAGGAACCTGCGCTCCACAGGCAGGGGTGCCCCTGATACCCGGAGAGGGGGCTTGCAATAGCGTCTGACCAATGACAATGAGCATCACTGGACACTGGTGTTCGTGGGGGGGGTAGGAGGGTGGAGGGGGTGTGTTGTGCTACTTTGGGTGGCGGGTCGATTGGGTGTGTAATGTCATTTCACATCTGCAATACAATTCTTCATATTCATCCAATGAGATGTGTGGACATTGATCTCTGTGTACGAGGCCTATCCTGCTGTACAGGCCACATTGTGCATGTTCCCGACACACACAGTGCCACAAGTCCCGTGTCCATGTAACAGCCACCAGGCGTGAGTGCTAGAAGCATGCATCTATGAGATTCTGATGTAATTCACGGGCCTCCTGTGCCTCGCGGACCCCTTGAGGTGCTGCCACATCCCCACCCTCATCATGACCATCTTCAGGTGCTAGCAGTTCTGCGTCGGGGGGCATGGCCACATTCCTACGTACGCACATGTTGTGTAGCATGACACATGCCATGACCATCTTTGCCACCTTCTCATGGCGGTACAGGAGTGCCCCGCCAGACCTGCTGAGGCAGCGGAAACGAGCCTTCAGTAGGCCGAATGCCTGTTCTATGACCACACGGGTACGTGAGTGGGCATGGTTGTAGTCCTCCTCATGCTGGTCCTGTGGGTTCCGGATTGGTGTGAGGAGCCATCTCTTCAGTGGATACCCGCAATCACCTGTATGTGGACAAGAAAGGATGTTTGTGGAATGTCATTGCTACGTACGCACCCCCCCCCTTCCTGCCAGGTCATTCACGCATCACCTACCCCACATACTCATGCATTAAATGAGACTCACCGAGTAGCCAGGATCGGCGCCCTGCGTGTCGCTCCATGTAGCGTGGTATTCTAGAGTTCCGCAAGACCATAGAATCATGTGTTGATCCTGGAAATCGGGCAGAACAATGTGTAAAGATCCTGTTGGAGTCACACACCATTTGTACATTGATAGAATGATATTGTTTCCGGTTGCGGTCCTGGGCCTCCATGGCATGTGGGACAACCAATTCCACATGGGTGCAGTCGATGGCACCAATGCAACCCGGTATGCCGCCAAGTGCATGGAATCCCACTTTTGTGTTTGTAAGCTCCTGCTCTGAGCGTGGTAAAGAGATGTAGTCGTCTGAGTGCTTCAGGAGGGCATCAAGCACTTGGAATAGTGTCCGTGAGAATAGTGGCTGTGAAATGCCATGCAACTGTCCGACTGTGTGCTGGTAGGTGCCTGTGGCCAGGAAGTGGAGTACAGACACCACCTTCAGTAGGGGTGGGATGGCGGTTGGGCTATCTATCATGCTGACAAGGTCAGCGTGTGTCATGTCGACAATGGCGGTTATGGTGTCCCGGTCCAAACGGTAGAGGGTGTGAATCTGCTCAGCTGTGAGGTTGAACGGATTAGCTCGGAGGCGTGGGATTGCGGGCTGCCTGCGTGGTGGTAGTGGCTGTGCTGGTGGGGCTTGCTGGCCATGCCTTGCCCTCCTCCTCCTCCTCCTGCGTCTCCTCTGTGCGGCCGGTTGTTGCAGTCGTTGGCGTTCGTCTTCTTCTTGAAGTTGGAGTACTTGCAGTGCAATCAGGTCCCCCAGGCCCAACATCGCTAGTCCTGCCGGTAGCATTCTGGAGTGGGTGTGGTTGTGGGAGGGGTTTGGGTATGCAATTTATGTGTTTTCAGGCTGTATAGCCTTCACCTGTGGTGATTCATTCCACCTGTGTCAGCTGCAATGCCTTTCGTGCGAGCACGTTCCGCACACGACGCTGCAATTCGACGCATGGCATCTTGCATTTGCATTCATGTTCTTAATCCCGTAGGCTGTGGAATATTGGTTTATATGTTAATTCTGCTATGGTCCCATTGTTGCACATACGATATTTGCATTCGCGAGCAGACTTGTGAAGGGTCAGTGGAATGTAGTGCTCGATCAACGGTGGACCCTCATGCAGCACTGTACCGAGGTTCACCGACGGCGGGGAGTCCCATCAGTGATTGAGGGCAGTTACCATTTTCACACACAGCCGCACTGCATAGATGTATTTGTGAATACAAGCGTTCACAGATGCCTTTTCAACGTGATGTTGCAAATTAGGAATTCGAAGGACAGCGCTTTCGGTTTTCGACTAGCGGCGTGGAGACGCCCACAGGTCTGACTGGAAATGTAACGTTCTATTGTTGAATGTCCTTGGGACAGGGCCCATGACGGGAATGCAATGATTGATATGATTTGAATGGGATGCGCTATAGCGTAGTGGACGATAAGGCAGGACGTTCCCAAATACATGTGACTTCACTACACAAGGAATCCGGGCAGGAGCACAGTGGATTTTGAAGGCTACATTACGCACAGACTCAATGGACATTTTGAATGTTATGTGAGTGAATATTCAGGCGTTTTCATAACGGGATGAGGGAATGATGAATGGATGCATGGGAAGATGATTTAATTGGGAGTCGGCCATGTACATGGCTATTTGGAATGTATCCCATTCCCCTGCGCTATGTGATGCAAGGCTGCCATAGTGGGACCATCGTCTGTCTGCCCTTGTTGAACCCTCCCTGTCTCGACGCGCCTTCAATCACTTGTGTCTATGCACGTTGATGATCCCATCTGATGGATCCTGTTCTGACAGGCGCATGCACACAGACACTCGTTTGAAATAGTGTATTCACCTCGATTTGTGTCGTAATGATTCGCAAGTGATTTTTGGGTGCAATTGATCCTTATGAGTGGGCTAGCATGCATATGGTTTTAGGTTTGGTGTATTGAATGTAGTGAGTAATACATATGAATTTCGGATGCCCATACTATATTTTTTTTCATTTGGGTGACAGGTATCTCCTCCCCTTCTGCCGCTGCCATCTGTACGCCACTCCTGCAGATGGCTTCTACAGTCGACACCTGCAGCTTCGAGTTAATCAGTGGAGCACCATTACGATCTTATGGGACGATCGCCAATGGCCCACATGCCCTTACGCAGTACTAGTGGCTAGGTGCAGCATACCTAGCTTCCAGCTGGACTAGTGCCTACTTCATGGGACGGGCCTGCGGTCCTAGGCGCTTCCATGTTGCCTTTTTGGACGTGGATGTAGCCCCTGTGTGCCATGGAGGTACAGGGCGTCACACATGGGGTAGCTGGTCATTTATTGCGGATGCAGCCCACAGTAATGCTGATCATTTGTGAGTTTATGCTCAAATGGCTGTATGGGCTTGGTGATTTTGATGTGCATTAAATTTATATTCAGATATTAACCGTGTAGCGTTATTCTTTGCTAGTAATGTGGCATATTCCGATTTGTGGCGCGATGTATTGTGAGGTGTTCTGCATTGGGTTCCGGCTTCTGGGTACAGTTGTGTGGTACGTGCTTATGCTGATGGTTGGTTTGACTACTGCCATGTGTACAGGGCTGGTGCAGTCTCCCTCAGGTTACTGCTTTGACTGTTGGTTTACACTGGTGGCAAGCGATGGGGGACTGTTGTTGTTTTGTGTCATGGAATTTTCAGTTCATTTTGATGTACTTGCACCTTCAGATGCCTGTGCTGCATCAGTACGGCAATGGTGTGTTGCCAATTGGGGATGGCCACTCACAGGGCACTTGGGGCCCCTGCATGCATTTGTTCGTTGGCATGCATGGGTGACTTGTACATTTCACTGGTTGCATGGTGTGACTGCATTGCGCCTACGAGAAGTTGTGCAATGTGGCCAGGGAGTGGAGTACAGGCACTCAGTAGGGCCATTACGGTTGGTTCGCGATGCCGTAGTTCTCGCCATGGCGGAATGGTACTTTCCGCCATGCTTGATGGCGTTAGGTGAATGTCCGCTGGGGTCAGCATTCGCGTACCGTTGCGCCATGGTGGATATTGCGGTTTTGCACGGCGCGCGTGCGCGTACTTGGTGCAGTTAGCGTTGGCGTTCATTACGGTGTCGCTAATCGCATCGTACTTTACGGTGACGGGTCATAATCGCAACGGGCGGTATTCGATGGCGGTATTACATTTCCGCCATCGTTTTTCGTATTCCGCCAGGGTCATAATGAGGGCCATTGAGTTTAAAGTAATCTCCAACAGCCTATTTGGAGACTGCACCTGACTTAAATTTCCCTAGGAGCATGTTGAGAGATTTTCCTCGGGGTTGGCTGGGCAAACGATATATTTGAAACAGCAGTCTGAGAGGTGCTTGGATATAGCACCGGGGAAGCCGATAAATTGTCATTCAATGTTTGTGATGAAAAACTAGACTCATTTAAATCAATATTGAGTATCGCTGGGTCTTTTAGCTGGTGACCCTGGGATTCTTTTGACTGACTGAGTGTGGAGGTTGGTGTAGTCATAACATTGCACAATAGGACACTGTCAGACAATGAAACATTTTGTTCAGATGCAGACAACGGAGCATGAACACATTGACTTACCCGAGACAACAATTTCGGGCCCCCCAACCCCAAAACAGTGCTTCCTGATGGTTCTGTCAATGTCGTTGTCGCTAAATCAGGTTTACCATGGTCCATAATTGACTGGGGCGCCAAACAAACAGCTCTTTGCATAGTAGGTGTCCTTTTCCTAAATACAGGTGCAGAAACTTGCGGCGAGCTAGCGTAAAATGAGCGAATGTCCATATGTCTCACAGGGCTTTCCATTTGTTTTCAATATAATTTAGCAGGCTTCGGGAAGGGAGTAGACACACTCCAAGAACGCTTCTTACGCCCCAGAGGCGTTGTAAGTCCAGAAGTTGGTTCCCATAAGCCAGCTATAAGGGACCCGGGGGGCATGCCTGAAGTTAGAGTAAGCATGTTCAGATGTAAGCAAACTTTATACATTTCCCAGACACCCAGACAGAGTGCTTATTAGAAAATTAAGATACCTAGTAAGTACAGCCTGCCGCTTTACCCGCGACAAACGCGGCAAAGCGGCCAAGCGGTACTTAGAAAGGTACTTGCAACGGTGCGTTCAGGATTAGATGCACGCCTTCCACTGGGCGTGTCAGAAAAGCAACAGCAAGGTGCCTAATCAAACAAGAAAAACACAGAAAAGTTGCATAAGCTGAAGCTGAAAGCAGTGGAATTTTCCTCTTGTTGCTGGGTAAAACCCAGTTCACCTGCTGGTTGATGAAGTCCTACACAGGCTGCAAGTCCAAAAAGCAGCAAACTTAGCAAAATCCAAACTGGAGAGAAGAGTAGAGCGGCCAAGCGGTACTTAGAAAGGTACTTGCAACGGTGCACGCGCGTTCAGGATTATATAAACGCCTTCCTCTGGGCTTGTCAGCAAAGCAACAGCAAGGTGCCTGCTGGTTGATGAAGTCCTGCACAGGCTGCAAGTCCAAAAAGCAGCAAAATCCAAACTGGGGAGCAGAGTAGAGCGGCCAAGCGGTACTTAGAAAGGTACTTGCAACGGTACTGGGTTCCAGGGTTGGAATCAGGAAGCATGTGCCCTCCCCTGGCCACCTATGAGCAGACTTTAGGCAGGGTTTTAGTGAGGGATCTGAAGAATTCTTCACAGCCCTTTGACCTGCAAAGGTAATGGGTGGTGCCTGTGGATAAGGCTGGAATCGCCCCTGCACTTCTACTGCTATGCCATGATGTGTGGCAATATGATGAAGGGCACATTGTGCCACAATGAATTTGTATACTACTGGGGGTGCATATAGCAATACACCAGCTGTGTACTCAAGGGAGCAGAAGCATGACTTGAGCAATCTAAATGTGCGCTCAACTATGGCTGTAGTAGCTGTGTGTGCTGTGTTGTAGCGCACCTGACCTGGGGTGGGTGGGTTCCTGATAATTTCAATAGGAATGGGGGTAGGAGGTAGACACTGTCCCCTGCAAAGGAGTAAATGTTTGTTAATAGCATGCATTGTCATTTCTTATGTTTCTATGTGTCATGTGACTGCTTGTCTGTGCATGATAGTTGATAATCACACACAAGCCAGGTGTTGGCAAAGGTTTACAATGCCATAGCCTGGTATGTGGCAGAATGACACAAGATGTAGCTATCATGCATGCATCCTGGGTAATTGGCATTCACATGCATATTGTGTCCCTTGGCATCACAGATTACCTGCACATTTATGGAAGGCCAATGTGCAATATTGCAATATATGTGCTCAACGTCTGGGGGTGGGGGGGTGTTGCATTGTTAAAAGGCTGAACTCGATGGCTCCCAGGACTCAGGAAAAGTGTGCAACAACATACAATTCCTGGCACACTCTTTGCCTTGCCTGCAGTGTGTGTGGCATGTGAATGTTCCTATGTGCACGTGCTAGGATTCAGCGCATGAATGATCGGGTCGCCAGGAAGTGCAAGGCTGATAGCATTTGGCCAGAGTTGTCACAGCCTGTGAGCAAATGGTGGATGATACCAGGTAATTCACCCTCTCCCTGACCAGGTTTAGGATGATGTGGGGAGGGCAGCGGTATCTTCCATGCACCTCCTCTTCTGGCATCCCAAATGTTGTTGTTTGTGGATGGAAGATTCTGGTCTTCTTCATCACCCTCCTCCTCCCCTTTCCTCCATGTAGTAATGTTAGTGCTAGCAATGCAGGATTCCTCATTGTAGCAATGGATTGTTTCTTATGATTGCATTGCACTTTTTATACATGTGGTTGCATAGCACTTTTGCACTTTGCGATGGGTCATGGGCAGCCGTAGGATCATTCTCTTTTGCAGTCAACACAATGGTGCTATTGTTTCTGTGAATATTATTTTTTCAGCGCTTGATGTGGTGTTTTTGTAGTTTGCATGGTGCCTCCCACTCCACTTTGTTCCTTAGTTTCCCCCTTTCATGGAGATATTTGCATGTTCCACCCCCTTGTACTTCTTTGCGCTTGCCAGTCCTGCATGCTGAGTTCTATCCCACGCAAAGCACTTGTGCAGGTTGTTAAGAGGAAGAGGGAAGGGGTAGCACAGTCTGCTCTGTGTATTGGAAAATGGTATTTAGTACAGAGCGAAGTGTATTTTCGCAGCACAAAGTCACTTTCCACCACCCTAAACCTATGTAAATTAGGGCCGTTGTCTTCTTCTAGACACACAGTCCATTAATTGAATTTAAGTAATCTTCAGATCAGAAGACTTCATATCCTCACCAGTCCCACCACACCTGCCAAGGTCATACAATTCCCATCCATTAGTGCACTGGCTATACAAGCCCACCTACACAGCTAATTAATATTTTATAACACACTTAATAATGGAGCCCAGTCTCTAAGCATGGGACTAGGATTTAAAGCTTGGTTGCTCTGCATCGTCTTGCTTCCAAGACAAGCATGTTGCCCCTGAGCTATCCTCCCAGCCCTGTACATACACAGACAACACACATTTCTGCCCTGGTGGATAAGACGGATGCACAATTTTGATGTCTATGTTGGTGCCACAGAACAGCAAGGTAACAATCAAAAGAAAAGCAATTTAACGTTCTCAGTAGGCCCATCAGTTTGTGATATAATTCATGAACTACCTGAAAACTGTAGAACGGGCTTCCATGACATCAGGGAGTTGCAATGTCTATTTAGCTCTACATACATTGTTGAATTCTAGATGTTAAGCAATAGTCAACTCCATGATGCGCCTACACAAGTTCATCATATTTGCACTAGAAAAGCCCTAGAGTCTCAATTAATTGTGTATACACATTATCGTAATTCTGAAAGAAACTATTAAAAAACGACACACAAAAGATGAAATATTAACCATACATAAAGGTAACATAAACTAAGGAAATTTAGTTCGGGTTTGGAGAAGAAACCCTAGCCAAGCAAATACTGTGAATTACACGTTGCACTGCTCCAAATAATAACAAGACATTTTACAAAGCAAATTAATATATTATACTACTCAAATTACTCTAGCTGCCAACTCAACCTAGAAAATGTTTGAGGTTCTAAACTCTTTGTCCAAGGAAACAAATAGCATATATCTGGAGATCTTGGAAGAATGGTGCAACTTCATTCAAGAGTACTTCAGAGATTAAATCATTAAGATTCACCAGAATCTAAAAAGCACATCATATACTCCACTAGTTATTACCACAACCCCACAAACATACCAAATAAGCTAGTCACTAACTACTACTCACATATAGTAGATAGTGTCCCTATTTTTCCCAATGTATTATTTCAGGACGTTGCTCATCTCTAATTGAGTCTCAAACGTACCTCTTGTCCGGGGATCCGATGCCACTCCATGATCATTAAGGATAACACAGCCTTTTTGAATTGAGCAATCACCATATTCTTTAACACGTCTTCTGAAAAAGCTAGCGTCCCTAGTAATTGAAATAAGCTTGGGTTACTCCTATACCGAAGAAGTGAAACTTAGATCCCTCAGGTTGCTCAAATGGCAGCCCCATAACAAATGTACCATTCTTACTAAAAATACTGAACAGAGCAACTACAACACAAAGAAGCTCCTTCACGAAATTGCACAACATCTCTGGTGTCCTGCTGTCTGGCTTTAGACCAAACCGGAGCACTGACCTGGCACTTATAGATATTAAAGATACACTATCTGAGATTATCGAAGACAACGAATCAGGGCTATTAATGCTGCTGGATTTATCATCCACATTTGACACCTTAGACCATTCCACACACCAAATCACATTAAAGCAATTGTACACATGTCTAATGAAGCTATTCATTGGATATCATCCTTCATTACTAACAGATGCACAAGGGCATATATTGGCCATTGCCAATCATGGGATGAAGTATTGGAATGCAGTGTCCCACAGGTATGTCCCCTCTTCATTTGAATATCTGTTAAAATCCTTTCCATGACATTTTGTCAGAATATGACATCACATTCCACACTTTTGCCAATGATACCCAGTTCGTTGTTAGGCTTGATAAAGATCCACCGGCGAATATTACACAAATCCAGACCATTTTTAAGCTATGCTTGCATTTTGCCTTCCACTGTATTCCATATATAGGTTTGATACTCTGAATCTCACCACTGTTATATCTCGTCACACTTGCATTTTGCCTTGCAGAGTATTCCCAATATAGGTATGCTACTTTGACTCTCGACCTGTGCTAATTTGCCAGACTTGCATTTTGACTCTCAGAAGATTAACCAATATAGGTTTGTTACTTTGAATACAGTAAACCTTCCAAAGTAGAACATACACCAGAAGATGCAACCAATAGGAAAAATGACAGAGGCATGGAAACTGCAATCCTGAACACCCATGAAAACTTGCTCTCTAATTTCAATTCTAACTCTCCCTCCATTGTCATCCTTCTTGATGTTTCCTCTGTCTTTGATACGGTCAATCATGCCACCCTTATATAACCTTATATTAGCTCTGTGAAACCCTTGTCATCACAGTCCTGGCTCTGGACTGGTTGACCTCCTGCCTCTCTGACCGACCTTGCCAGGTTCAACTGGGCCCTTTTCTCTCCTCCCTCTTACTCTAAACCTGTGGTTTCCCGCACAGATCTATGCTCTCGCCTTGGATTTTCAACATCTACCTTGCCCCTTTAGCCTACTTGATCTGTGCATTCTCACCTAACTTCCAGTGTTAAGCAGATGACACGCAGATATCCTCCAAGCTTCCCTCCTGTGCCTACTCCTCTTCCTCTCTCATCCCTGACTGTCTGTCTGCTATTCAGGCATGGTGCATTGCTAAAGATCTCTGCCTTAATGCCAGTTAGACTTCCCTCTCTGCCCCCTCTCGGGCTCCGGCTACACCTCTGAAGGGTGTACGTATGATCTGTACCCCTCCCCGGAAGTCCTTCAAGGATGGCAACATTCTCCATATTGCCACTCTTAACTCTCGCTCTGCTGTCAAACATGCCTCTGATATCTGCCGCCTTCTGGAAGAACTTGACCTTGATGTCCTCTGTTTCATCCTCTCTGTGCCCAGGCCCAACCGCTCTGGTGGCGGTGTAGCCCTGATCTTGCTGAGTGGATTCCTGCCACTGTCACTCCTACGGAGGTCTACTCCTCGTTTGAATGCCTCATCTTCAGGCTCTCTCTCTCCCTTAGCCATTCCCTTACTATGGCTACTATCTATCAGCCACCTGGTTAGATTTCTTCCTTCCTCTCTGAGTGGGCGGACCTCTCCTCCTCACTCCTGGCCTCTACCACTCAACTCCTCCTTCTTGGAGACTTCAACATCCACCTGGATGCCTCCTGTCCTCCCTCTGGACTCTTTTGTGACCTCTGTGACTCTCCCTCCCTCACTATTCTCCCCTCTGGCCCGACTCACTCTGCAGGGCACACTCTAGATGTTCTGATCTCCTTAGACCGCCCCCTCTCTGTCCCTCTCTCCACTCCTCTCTCCTGGAGTGATCACTTTCTCCTATCCTCCCACCTCACCCTCCCTCTCCCTCAGGCCAAGCCACCTCCATCACTGTCACCCACCTTCTCGGTCATCCGACCCATGAAGCGCGTGTCAGTTGAGGCTTTCGCCGCCACCTTATCACCCCCTCCTCCCCTTTCGGCTGACTCTCACCCTGACACAGCCATCTCCACGCTCCATTCTTCTATATCTGATAATCTTGATATCCTTGCCCCTGTCATGAGAATCCGCCTGAAGCCCAAAGCCAAGTGTAACTCCTGGTATGACGCAGACCTCATCACCCTAAAATGCAAGTGCAGGTTGGCCGAGGGGAAATGGCGTGCTTCATGTTCATCCTCTGACAAACTAGCCTGCCGCCTGCTGCAAAGGCAATACTGACTCTCCGTCCTCACCAAGAAGCGAGCTCTTATCCAAGCCCGTGTCTCTGCAGCATCTAACAACTCAGCTGAACTCTTTAAAATCTGCAAGGAACTTGCCAATCCCGCCTCAGTCTCTACGACTCCTGTCCCTTCCCAGGCCCTCTGCACGGCATTGGCTTCTCACTTCATTTCTAAAACTCAGGACATCCTGTCCTCACTCTCCTCCTATCGCCTCCCTCCCTCTATTGCCTGCTCTTCGACTGGCCCTTCTGCAGCCATCCCCCATCCCTCCTTCTCTGCCTTTCCCCTTTTCTCTGCAGACAAGGTTTCTAGACAAGTCCAATCTATGAAAGTCTTGTCGAAACAGGTTCACCTCTGTTCCTCCAAAACTATCAAGACCACATCGAATCCCTGGCTCCTGCCCTGGCTAATTTCTGCAATCACTCCTTCGCCACTGGAGTCTTCCTATCTCCCCTGAAGCACTCCCTTGTGCACCCTCTTCTTAAGAAACCCTCTGCCAACCCCTCCTGCCCGGCTAACTATCACCCAATCTCCATCACTCCCTTTCTGGGCAAGCTCCTGGAGAAACTGGCCATCTCCCAACTTAATCTCCACACTGAATCTGTTGATTGTCTCCATGATCATCAGTCTGGCTTCAGAGCTGCCAGAAGCATGGAAACTGTTCTCTTGAACATCCGCGAAGGCCTGCTCACCAACCTTGACTCCAACATCCCATGCGTCCTCATCTTTCTTAATTCTCTTCTGCCTTTGACACTGTCAATCATGCCATCCTGCTCAACCATCTCCGTGATAACCTGGGCATCACTGGTCAGGCTCTGGCGTGGCTGACTTCTTTCCTCTCCAACCGACACTCCCAGGTCCAACTTGGGTCCTTCCTCTCCGATATCTTTATTTCTACCTATGGTGTTCCCCAGGGGTCTAACCTCTCTCCCTGGCTTTTCAACCAATACCTGGCACTCCTTGGCCACTGCATCACCGCTCTTTGCCCCAACTTTCAGTGCTATGTGGATGATACCCAGCTCATTCTAAGGCTACCCTCAGCCTCCTCCTCTCTTCCCTCATCTCTGATTGTCTGTCTGTCATCCATGAGTGGTGTGCCGCCAATGACCCCTGCCTTAATGTCAGTAAGACTGAGATTCTACTCATCGGCACACCCGCTCCCTCCTTCCTTGCAGCTCTCTGGCCTGCCTCTCTTGGCCCTCTTCCTGCTCCCAGCTGCAAGGCTAAAAACCTCAGAGTCATATTCGACTCCACACTCTCCTTCTCTCCTCACATCTCCAACGTCTCTAAGAAGTCATACTACCAGCTGTACCTCTTCAGAGGTATCCTTCCATTCCTCTCCTTCCCCAGAGGCTCACTGTCTCCAGAGCCCTGGTTCTCTCTAGGCTGGACTATTGTAACAACCTCTATCTAGATCAGCCTGCCTCTACTCTCCACCCTCTGCAACTGATACAGAACAGGACTGCGAGACTTATCCTTGGCCTCAAGCCCAGGGATTGCATCTCTCCAGGACTGAAATCTCTTCACTGGCTCCCAGTGGCTGCGAGGATTAGGTTCAAAGCCCTCTGCATCGTCTACAAGGCCTTCTGAGGCCTGGGGCCGCAATACCTTCAACTCTCACTTCCTAAGTATCTTCTTTCTCAAGCTCTTTGCTCATCCGCATCCAACTCCCTTAGGGTCAGTCGCTTCTCCAAGCAACGAGTTGGTGGTAGATCTCTCTCTTTGGCAGGGGCCTCCCTCTGGAACAGCCTTCCTGCCTACCTGAAACTTGAGGAGAACCATCTCCGGTTCCGGAAGCACCTCAAAACATTCCTCTCTGCCTCTGCTTTCTCCCCACCTCTCCCCTGTTGAATTCTTGGATGAAACGGTACTGGTTACCTGGTCACCCTTTCTGATTCTCGGGCCCAGCCCCGCCAGTTGCCCACCTGCACTTCCCCCTGGCAACCCCTGCACTTGCGGACTGTTTTCTGTATCCCCACAGTCCCCCTACCAGCACTTATGTCTGCACTTAGCTTGCACTGCCACCTGCGGCTGTTTTATTTATCTTATTTTTTCTACTATCCCATGCACTGCACTTTCCCCTCTCCCTTCCCATGCACTTGTGCGATCTGAATGATAACTGGCCTAGTAGGATTGTTGTTCTGTCTTCCCTTTGTTCCCCCTCCCCTGCCTTGTCATGCCTTGAAACACATGTGTATAGGCGCGTTATAAATGCTATATCATATCATTATAAATGCTATATAATATCCTTCTCATTAGGATCCCTGTTCCTTCCACCCACCATGGGCCCCCGTCACCCTCCTGTGAGGCAAAACACCTTGGTGTCATCTTCAACTCCTCTGTCTCCTTCTATCCTCACATCACAGACCTGGTCAAGAAGGCCCACTTTCAGCTGCGCTGCCTCAGGGGCATTTTTCCTTTCCTCACCTTTCCCCCAGGAAACGCAATGTATCCAAAGCTCTGGTCCTCTCCAGTATGGACTACTGCAACAGCCTCTGGTATGGTATTGTTTATTTATAAAGCGGCTATACTCAGGCAGTGTTTCAATGCACTCAAGGAGTGTGGGAACATGGGGAACAAAACAATAGTCGCCCAGAGCCCTTGAAATTCTGAGACAATAATAGTTGGCACAAGCAGAGTAAGTGCATACAATACATTTAACAGTAAATCGGCCTGAAAACGATTCTACAGTTTTGTTTAACAGTGCAATTTGGGGGTGAAGACAAGTGAGAACTTCAGGGACAGTACGTACAGGTTGTGCAAGTAGATAGACGGTCACAGGGAGGGGGGGGGGCGTCCAAGTGCACCCGGAAAGTGCAGACAGGGTAGTGCAGAGAGAGCCACTCTTTTTGGGTTATTTCTCAAAGTGCAGTGATTGTGGGTGGAGAGTAGGGCCCTGAGGCAAGTGCGAAAGAGGACTGGCAGGGGTGCCAGAGACTCTGTGAGACTTTAAAGTACAACAGGCGGCCAGTCAACAAGCTGTAAGGAGGAGGAACGAGAGAGGGGAAGAGCACAGAACTATGTTAGCAGGGTAGAGGGAGAGAGAAGGAAGAGGAGAAGATGAAGGCCTGGAGGAGTTTAGTTTCCAGAACTTAAGACGATCATGCTGAAGATGGAGGGCGGCAGAGAGGCTATTCCAGAGGGAGGCAACTGCTGAGGATAATGATCTCCCTCTAAATCTCTGCTTGGAGAACCGTCTCGCTCGCAGAAGGTTGGAGGTAGAAGAGCGGAGGGCTCATGAGAGTCAGTATTTAGGTAGGCAGCATTGAAGGTAGGTAGGTCCCAAACCCCAGAAAGCCTTGTGAACAATGCAGAGGGTCTTGAACTTGATCCTTGCAGCCACAGGGAGCCAGTGAAAGGATTTCAGCACTGGAGAGATGCAGTCCCTGGGGTTGAGGCCAAGGATACGTCTTGCGGTTCTGTTCTGGATGAGTTGCAGAGGGCAACTACTTGCCTCTTCCTCAATCTCCCTAATTCCTCTCTTCACCCCCTTCAACTAATCCAGGATAGGACTACGAGACGTATACTTGGCCTCAAGCCTAGAGACTTCATCTGTACAGCCTAAAATCTCTCCACTGCCTCCCGGTTGCTGCAAGGATCAAGTTCAAGTTCAAGACCCTCTTCACTATCCACAAGGCTTTCTGTGGCCTGGGAACCTGCTACATTCAACTCTCTCTCCCTACATAGCTCCCTGATATAGCCTCCCGGTCTTCAAGCTCCAACCCTCTGCCTATAAGACGCCTTTCCAACCAAAGAGTAGGGGTAGATCTCTCTCTCCCACAGGTACCTCTCTGGATTGGCCTTCCTGTCCCTTGCAGACTTGAGCCGGATTTCCTAAAGTTCAGGAAGCTTCTCAAGACCCTCCTTTTCTCTTCCTCCATCCCTCTCCCCATTTGCTCTCCCCCTCCCCTGCTAATATCCCCCTCTGTTTATTGACTGGCTGCCTGGTTCCTTCAGATTCTTCCAGGGCACCAGGCCCTCCTCGTCCATTCTAATTGTAAACTTGGTCTCACCTGACCCCCATCCCCAACCTGCACTTGCCCTTCCGTGTCCCTCCCCCTGGATGGGTCTGCACCCCTTGAGCCCTTTGAGCCCTTTGAGCCCCGTACCTCGTATTTAGCATGTGGACCTTCTTTCCCCTGCACTCTCTGCATTACCCTGGCTCTGCCCACCTGGCCTCCCCTGGCACCTGCTTAACCCACAAGCCCTCCCGCCCTGACCGGCACTTCCCACTTCCCCTGTCCCCGCACTTCGTGTTACTGAACTTTCATTATCCAAATGCCACAAGGCCTAGTAGGATTGTTTTTGTATTTTTGTCATCCCTGTCCCCCACATTTGTCTTGTTATGCCTTGAAACACATTGTGTATAGGCACATTATAAATACCTAATAAATAAAAAATAAAATATCCCCTATTCCCACTCTCACTGAGCTGTTAGAAGGACAACCCTGCGGATATTAAAAAGCCTGCCCGAGGCATTGAAGAAGCAGTCGAAGTGTACATTTCATTGAGCCTTGAAACGCCATTTGATGTATGGGCGCATTATAAATACCCAATAAATAAAATAAAACACATTACATGTGGGGGTTGTTTTAATGTCCTGTACTCTTTGTAATCTGTCCACATTGTCATGTATGGGACGGGCCCACACATTATTGGAAACTAGAGGCGAGTGTTTTAGAGACGGCAGTTTTCCTGCAATAAAGAGACGTACTGTTGAACAGCTTGGTTGTGTTCTTTTAAACATATCATTCTTGGCCACTCTGACCATTACAACGTGTACTGATTGAAGACGCGTGGGTGTTTTGGCGTGCTCATCATATTGGTTTTCATTTTAGGAGTGTTGGAAGGAATCGTTCATCGATATATGGCACTGTGTGTGATGACTTATTCTGAGTCAGAGTACAGACGTCACTGGATACAGCACTGTAGTCCTCTGCGTGCATGTTTCATTTTATGTCGCATTTGCTCTCTGCACACGGCACATTATAAAATTGCAGTTCAATGCTCAGGGTGAGAGAAATTGATGAGAGGAGATGGTAAAGCCCTTGCAGTACCCCCCGATTACCTCTAATTCTGGTGAAAGCTTTATGGAACCAGTGCAGCTGATAAATGTACTTTTAACAATTGTACGACTTACGCTGTGTTTTACTATGCTCAATCTTCTGATATCCTTCCAAAAACAGACCGACTTTCTGTCGTTCAGTTATACCTGAAGTCAACTCCTTGCCTCAGGCCACTGAAAAGACAACACACAAAATCCTGCCTGGAAGTGTGAGGTAACTACTAGAGGCGAACATACGACCACACAAAAGGAACCACAAATAAAGAGGTATGTACAAAAATATATATTTTAATTAAACATTGAAATGCTGTTAATATGACAAGTGAATACATTTTGCTGGAACGTGCCTGTGATTCTCAGTAATGGTGAAGGCCATGGAGTCTGAAGTGGACTTTGGTTTATGCCAGAAAGCAAGCATAAGGAATTTGCCAGCTACATAGTCCAGATGCATGGACGTGTCTCCTATTTGTCTCCGATGCTTTTGAACACTAACTAATATGGATGCCACTTTTTAAGGATTTCAGTCAGGCAACCTACACCTTTGTCTCAGACCAGTATGCAGCGCGCAATTGAAATGCTCAGGTTAGATTAGATTCATAGTGAGATGATACACCACTCATATCACACCCCCTTTTCAAATGCCCCGGGACTCAGCAGACCATGAACGAGGCTGTTTGATAAAATGTAACAATTATTTATTTATTTTAAAATTCAAAATAAATCATACACATTTTAATATGGTGCAGCAATCACCAATGGGGTGATAAGAACAATATGAATGTAAGCAATGCACTGAGTTTCACCTTCTATTGACACAATTACAAAACACCAGGAGCACTTTTTGATTTTAGGTAAGATAGCACTTGAGCTAGAATTTCCCCCTGCAAGGTACCCACAACCCACAAATAATCAATTTTGAATGGATAAACAGAATCAGCAGGTAATCAGGAATGACACTCGGAAATGGATGAATAAATCAATGAATGGGTATAATTCTTGAAACAAAAACAATTCTTTACTGGAGCAACACTGGAAGGATACTAGCAATCACAAGCAATGGAATGAGCAAAAACATACAATTCAAAATGGAATGGAAGATTGAAAACAGTTTATAATCAAAATGACACGTTGTAAAATTAACACACTTTTTCAATTCCTGCCTGAATTTACCAAAACGGTTTTTAATAAAAATTGGTGAATTGTTGGGGTGTAGCCACAGATCCTATGTACAAAATGAAAGTGAAATGAGGTCTCCAGCTGTTAAATTAATGGAGTTATGGAAGATCTAGTGAGGTGTGAAAAAGGCAACGAAATCAGTTTTGAGAAGGAACAGTTTTACTCTACACTAGGGCATTCAGGCTGGACTACCAGATTGAGTCACAGTAAACTCTGGGGTTGACTCGCGAGTTCAACCCTAGCACTTCCGCGGCCGCCCTGGCGGACCCAGTCTGATCACTCCAAACAGGATTAATAGTTTAGGATTTTACAAGACAAAATTATTAATGATGTTGGCGCTAGCACAAGAAATCAAAGCAGGGTTTCAAGAATGATCTTTGGCAATATCACAAGTTATCAGGATAAGGATGGGATGACTTAGAGATTGGGATGGAACAAAGCAAGGCAAGGCAAGGTATGCTATGGTTCTATGGTTCCTATTGATACGCACAGTCCACTTTAGTTTGGATTTTGGACAGTCAGCACTCTGGATCACCACACAGATCTGGTCTAACACAGGACAGCTGGACAAAATCAGTGGGACAGGGTCAGCAGGGCAGGGACTGGATACCAAAGGATAGTTCTTCGGGACTGGCAATTCTGGTTAGTGGATAAGATAGGGCATCCGGAGAGCAGGATGGCAGCAGGATGCAGTGAGTGGCAAGGCAGGTTAATTCAGGATGGTTCCCAAAACACCACAGCATTTCCCTTTGTTATTGGGATTAATTTAGAATTGAGGCCTAGCTGAAGGAAGATCAGGAATGCCTGGCCTTGTGGTTGGGATCTGGAGTTTAGATGGATAGATGCAAGATGAAGACAGGAACAGACAGGAACAGGACGCCGGCGTAGGAAATCAGGAATCAGTGTGTCCTTGTGTGTTGTCAGGGGCTCTTTTTAATAATACCAAGTGACATCTTCACAGTATATGACAGGGGCAGGGGCAGGCTTTACTACACACGCTCCTAACAAAAGGGATTGGGCAAATGTAGTAATCTCCGCCTTGCTTTCTGCTGGTTGGATTTCCAAGGGAATGTTTTCAGGTTTATGAGGTGAGGTTTACAATGTCCCAACACTCCCACATTTACTTTACTGAAAATCTGATTTTGGCAAAAACATACATTGATACACTACCCACAGGTTACATATGATGTGCAGCACGGATTAGTCCAAACCTCCAGTCTGTGCAAACTTGTTTTGCCTTTCTGACACATTTTGGTAATTTTACACATTAAATATTTGGCCTAAAATGCCACAATTTTATACACAGATGTGAATTGTCCCTAGGGATGTATGTACAAAATCTTATGTTTGCCACATTAATACTTTCCTGGGAATCTGTCATATTTCGTAACTTATGTTCCCCATGTGGCAATGAGTTCTACCAAGTTTTAAAAGATGGCCCACAACATTAGATTTAACACTGCAAACTTTTAAATTTCTGCTAATTCTGGCTACAGAAATAAGAGGCTTTAAAGTTTCTTTATAACATAGGGCCTCATTACACGGTAGGCAGTGAGCCATGGCGCTATTAGCGCCATGGCTCATGCCGGTAAAATACCGGCACCGCCTTGGCGGAAAGGGGATTTACCGCCCCATTCCAAGGTTGGAGGGGCGGTAAATCCCCCTTCCGCCATTGCCCTTCCCCATTCTCATTTCTGCCCCCTAGGGCTCTATGGGAATGGGGAAGGTGCTAATTATGGCACCGCAATTTTGCGGTGCCGTAATTAGCTCCGAGGTCCCTTAGCGGGTTGGATTTTAACGCCTGCAAAAAGCAGGCGTTAAATCCCCCAACCCGCAAAGGGACCTCGTAGTAAGGCGGTAGGGATTTACCGGTACCGGTATTTTACCGGTACCGGTAAATCCCTACCGCCATCCGAGTAATGAGGCCCATAGACTCTGGCACAGAAACGCAGTCCCTTTGTTACTTGATCCTGTTTTTTTTCTTCCTTCAACTGCAAGCAGCTGTCAATTCCTTCCAGGCAAGGGGTTTTCCAGTCATAATTGAAGGTTTTATTGCCCTTTCACACTTGACAGGTGAGAGTCCCAGGACTGCTATTGTCCCAGGCTGGAGCACAGACGAATGTCTGATGAGCATGTGAACTTTAGTTTAGTTTAGTTTATTCATTTGTATCGCACACCAGACCCGAAGGTATGAGGGCGCATAAGCAGCATGGTTATTCAAAGCTTGGTTACAGGTTGCTTATACATTACAGTGTTACGGTATGACAATGAAGGAATTTTTTTTTACAGGTTTACAAAAAGGCAGATATTTTACAAATTTACAAATAAACATACTTTACAGGATTGCAGCAGTGTGGTGGGTTAGAAGTATTGGTGGTCCTTGTTCTTTATCCACTGGATATAGTTGCGTCTAAAGTGTGCATCCTATCCCATTCAAACTTTTCAAGATGGTTCTTCGCACCTACGTGTCCTGGATTTAGGGTGTATCTCCCTTCCTTGGATGAGTTTCAGGGCCGGCAACTGGAATAACAGGTTTTCCTGAGAGCTTGCAACTCCAGCCTATGTATTTTAAACTGTTTCATTTCTTAATTTGGTCTTGAATTAAACCGACCTATGACAGAAGATATCCTATGTGTGTATTGTCACCATTAACATAATTCCTTTATATTGCTAAGTAATCAGGCTTTCATTAACACTTGAGTTTTAAACAGGTCATTCTTTTCACTCAGTCAGCACAGCCCATTTTTCCACATGTGTTAAAAACTGCTATCATTTCTTTCTTTAACTCGGTTTGCAGCTCCTCAGATTGCCACTGTCTTGGCAGCTGTAGTCATTTTCCTTGCAGCAGGACTCTTATCTAAAGTATAGATACATTTATCCTTGACCTGGCTCAGAGAGTAAAAAGTCTCTTTGAACTGCTGCACCTGGATACATTTTGTCAAGAAATAAACGTGTGTTTTCCGTGCAAGTGAAAAATGAAGTTGCTTTTGATTTCTCTGAGAGTAGGTTTGACTGGGCCTTTTTACTCACAGTGGTTTCAGAATGACAGATGTAATTGGCACCAAAGCAGCATTTTGAAAGGGTGAAAATGTTTCATTCTGAAGGGGAATTTTTGGCTTTTGCAGCAAAGCAGTGCTGCAGGTTCACTTGATTCCATATATATGTCTCAGAACACACTCGCATACTTTTGCAGTGTGTCCCCTAGTTCCAATTTGCCTGAAGTGTGTGAGGCAAGATGGTCCCGCCATTTTTCTGTTGCTGCCAAAAGGCATTTTTGAGGTCCTGGGGCACACAGGAACCAGCGCAGCCAGGTTGCTGTTTCTTGCAAAAATGCAGCTCAGTGATGTGGGGCAATGCGTTGAGGGGGTCAATATATCCCACACCCTGCACATCTTGGGATTTTACAATATTTATGTATGTTTAAAAAAAAAATACTTGTATATGGTTTTAACAACAAAACCTTTACAAACATGTTTTAAAATTAGTATCAATTTGGACAAGAACAATTTTACAGAATGTCATGAATAGATTAATACATAGATTCATCAAATCACCAATAGTACTAAGTAGATTACAAATAACAAAAATGCTTAAAATTGCAGAGTGTAGAAAATGTACACAGTATCCAGAATGATGAGCAGAATGTACACAATTTTCTTATTTACAAAACTAAAAAGCCATACTGAAAAACATCATAAAAAATAATAAATAAATCCATTCTCAAGGTAGATCTGAGTGTAGATGATTATTATTATACATTTACTAAATTAGTTTGCAGACATTCTTCAGAAACCTAAGAACGGTTCATTTCATTTGAATGTGTTTACCATGTATCATATCTAACCATAAACACTCTAAAGGCACCCAGCTAAGATTTGTGATACATTTTCCAAAATGGTCAATCCTTTGCTTTTCAAGGGCTAAACAGAATATTAATAGGTATGGCAGTGATTCTTTTACTGATCGGCTTGAGTAGAACTTGCAGTGTGCTGTTTTATCCTGTACTCCCTGTCTTATATATAGGATTGTATTGGTTCATAAGACATTCAATCTAAAGTGCATATAGTCATTCCTTGCCTTTTTTCTGGAAAAACGGGTTAGCTATATTTCTGGTGTTCCCAGTGTTTTCCCATATGACACAATCTGAGAGTATAGTTTGGTTCTAATGTACCAATCAATGGTCATGGCCCAGTCAAATTTGCAATTTCTAATTTTTACAGAATGTACATTGTCCCTCAGGGTTTCTAGTGTAGTCCCAATTTTCATTGTAGATCAAAATCAGGTAGAAAGCCTTTGGTTGCAACCCGCCATTCCTTCTTTTCCCAATACGGTATACAGATTATGTTCACTACTGCCATACATTTTGCGGAAGAGAGTAAACTTTCTCCATTCCACCAATCTGGCCTTAGGACTGGAGCCCCAGTTCATATCTGATGGCTGCAAACGTCGGACATCTCAGAAGATGGAAGAATACTTTCCTCCACATAATGGCTTCATAGGGGTTCAATTTCAGTATTACCCATTCCAGAAAAAAATCCACTACATATATTTATCGTGGGGTAGCCTTGACAAGATAGAATCTTATGACAGGTAAAGCTGAAAACCTGCCATAGTTCCTATCCACTTTTACTATTTCACTCCCTCAGGGCTATAGCTTTGGCCCTCAGGTAGTTCCTATAGAAACCCTTATTCAGGTACGTGATGATAGGATAGCCCATATAGACCATGATCTATTTTGCTTGGATTTTGACATTATTAATAAACCATGAAAATGTACATTTCTTACAGGATCTACTTAATTTTATTATAACCATCTGTTGAGGGTTAATTAGCAAATTATTTGCAACCATGTAATCATTATAACTTTTAATCTACCGTTGTAATCTTATTGGTGTGGTCCCTTAGTATAAAGTCATCTGCATATGAAGCCCACGCTATCTTTAAATTTCCTATTTCAGGCAGAACAAAGGTAGATTTTAACAATTCCTTACCTACATCTGCAATGTCTAAGTTGAATACGATTGGTGCCAATCAGCATCTTGTTCTAAGACCATTTAAGATAGACATTTGCTGGACATTAAACTCTCATTATTCAGCCTTACTTGAATAGTCCAGTCCTTATGGAGGAAGATCAATATGCTCAGTAACCAATGAGGGATGCCTAAGTTCTTTAATTTTGCATATAGGGTCCAGTGATCAACAAGGTCAAACACCCTTGAAAGGTCCATGGAAGCTAGATATATGTCCTTTGTGTTCTCTCTCCAGGTCAGTTGCTGTAGACTGTTCAGCAGAAGCTCTCCCCATATGTGCCCATTTGTTTGGGAAATCCCAGTTGGAAAATGTGCAGAACATTTATTTAATTACACAATTCTTCTAAATGGCCTAAGACTATTGAGGCAAATAGCTCAGAGTCAACGTCCATCAAAGAAATGGGACGATAATTGCACAGTGACATCCTATCCCCTGTCTTATAAATGGGTATTACATAGGACTTTATCCAAATTTTGGGGATTTTCTGTGTGTTGAAAATGTAAAAAGTAACACAAAATTCTAGACCATAGAGCAATGTTCTCTTTAAATATGACATATGTTAGGGATTGTGGGCCCCCCACCTTAGATGTGCTAGCCTTAGCTATTTTTCTGATATAATCTATTTCGTGAATACCAATTGCCATGGATCATTATTTCCCTCATTATTTAAACTACTCAAGGTAATTCCTTTCTTGTATAATTCCCCAAAGCATGTGGTCCATACATCCGCCATTATATGATTGACCTGTAGGGAACATTGTGTCTTTTCTAAGTCATTAATCAAAGAGCAAAGGTTCAGTGAGTTCCCCTCTTGCTAGGTGGAAAACATAGCCTCACTGTCATTCTGAAGTAGGACATATCTATAGGATTTAATGATTCTTCGGTTTCATTTTTATAATTTTGATATTAAGAATTGCATCCTCCGGTCTCTCATCCCCGTTCTTCTTCACCAATCTTAACTCCTTTCTTGAGGACCTTTTCATATGTTGGAGTATATTTTCATATGTATGGGGATGTGTTTTTACTTGTCTGATTTTTGGCTTTTCTTTCCCCATTGTCGCCAAAAGGGCCATGACATAATTATTAAAAGACAAAGGGCCTCATTATAAGTTTGCAGGTCCGGTAACAGCAGTACCAGTAAGCTTGTGGGTACCATTTTTAAGAGACCGGCAAACTACAAGTTCTGCTCGCGGGTGCCTCAGCGCACGCCAGGTCTGACCTGGCGGGTGTACCGGCACCCACAAGCAGAGCAGTTCAGATGCACCGGCACCATTCTCAATGGTGCCGGTGCATCCGACCTTCCCATTGCCATTGAGCCTTATTGGGCCCTATTGGGCTCAAATGGGAATGGGGAGCATTTTCTTCCGGCGCCCGCAAATGGGGTAATCGCCTGAACGTGGGTGCCGGAAAATAAATGATCCCGGCGGCAGCCGTGCCTGTTATACCGGCACGGCTACCGCCGATATTGTAATGAGCCCCACAGTGTTGTATGTTCTCCTTCTAGAGAGGAGCTCATGAAATCTCTTAAAAGCATCATGTTAAACATAGTCATGTTCCTCTCATTCCATCTTGGTTGAGTGTCCTGCTGGGTTGGCATTACTGGTGCTTTTTATATATCTGCCCCCTTATATGACTTAGAAAGAACAATTCTTATGATAAATCTTTTGTGATACAAATATATAATCTATGCAGTGTTATTTCCAAACCAAGCAGCATTGGCGTGTTCATCCTCTGTGGTTACAAATAGCAATTGGAGACCCGAGCTTTCTAGGTAATAATGCCATCTCTGACATTGTGTCTTTTTACACCTAGCTATAGTGATCACTGGGGTCCTTCTTCATCGCTCCCCTTTTTGTGCTTTGGGGAGTCGGCTTTGAGGATTTGATCACAATCCTCTAAAGTGGTGCAATATGCATTAAAATCTCCTAGCAACACTGCTTGACCCCCTGGACATTCAAGGTACCAGTCTTCAATCTTTGAGTTCACAAGTGCTAACGTATTATCAAAGATTCCTTCAGGCTTCCAGTTTATATTAAATACCATTACAAAATTCACAGATATACTATTGTCCATTTTTACAGTCACAGCCAACACACCTTTACATATGTTACATTGGCTAACAATTGATAGACCCATGACTTGTCGGATAGCGGTCCGAAGGCCGTCAGCCGGGCGACCCCTCTGCCCTTGTGTTGCTGGTTCATGCGCTAACTCATACCGTTGGAATATCAGTAATTCTGTTATCCAGCTTTGTGGTTAACAAATGATAGAGGCAGAACGCAAGAATGTACATAGCAATACATTTGTACATAATACAGAAAATCCTTGAATGCCCCAAACAATTCCTTCGCTACAGTGGACCTTCCATTTCAACTGTGCAAAATGTAATTTTGACTCACCTCCAATTTGAATTATCCTGTCCCTTCTGTACCTCTACCTGCATTCTCCCACTCACGCCCTCACTCCTCTCGTCCTTCCTGCTCCCATCTATCCTTTCCCAGCCCCCACCCTCACAATAGACCTTTGCAGTGTAGTGGAATGATCTGAGGTCATACCCCAGTTTTTGAAGATTCTATACCTCGCTCAACAGAACACCATAGACCATACTTGACGGGATGACTAAGCAAACAAAGTAATATTGTTCCTGATGTATGATCTCTACCTATTTAATGTCATTTGTTGTGATTAGCCTTTGTGCTGGTATTTCATTAAACAGAGATAGTACCGTCCTCCTGTTTAGGTAATCCAGTCCACTGTTATCGAGCATGTAACTGAGCATTAAGCTAATTTCTTGCGAGAAGACCAGTTCCCTAAAAAGGGTCAGAAATGTTGTTACTTATGGGGTTATCGGAGTATCTCTCCTGTGCAGGGGCGTTATTACCTTGTTTCTGATCCAACAGGTAAAATAGGGGTCCAATCGATTCAATTCCCAAATTAGGGGTTTCTGAGAATGGGTAGGTATACTTGGGTTAAGTATAGTTACATACAGATTCCCCCTTGCTCCACTTCCCACTTCCTCGTTGCTTATACTTTTGGCTGGGGCTTCCTAAGGCTCACTCAGACCAACCGAGGAAGTTGGATAGTTCAACATTGGAGAGTTAGAATATTTCTCCTGCTTTGACAACACTTCACTTTTGGACTGTTCCTCTGAATCTAGGTTCCCCAAGTTCCCCGGTCCTTTCTAAGGTTAACCAGAATTTTTCTCTGTTGTATACCCCTCTCAATGTCTGGCTCCTTTATAGGACATTCTTTCTCAATACTCATTTTACGTGTTTCCTCCAGAACTAGTGATCTGATATATCATATCTATCCAGGGGGCCCATGGGCTAGGGTATTTTTTCTGCTACGGGTACTCCTCTATTCACAGTATCCCCTTTCTTGTTCTGATTAAATATTTTAAAAGTGGATGTTTCTGGTAGATAACCTTGCTTACTTTTCCTTTTGCCAAACCCTTCTGTTTGAGAACATCTATTAACCTAGATTTGGAGGATGAGTACTGCCCTGTAAGTATCGGGTGACCAACTTCCCACTCCTCCCATGATGTCCTCCCTGGGCCCCACCTCTGGAATGTGTGCCCATTTGCTTCCGTAAGGGAGTGTCTGCATGTGGTATTTCTACTTCTTCTATTGAATGAACCTCGCATTCATCATAATCATCGATATCGAACTGCACAATTTTGCGCAGGAATTTCCAAGATGATTTGTTTTTAGCCTTTTTATTTAGAGGTTTTTTCTTTATTATTGTTGTCATTTTTGGAGGATAATTACTATTCATGTGGTCGATGTCATTAGCATTGCTATTAGGTTCTTCTGTGTTGTTTTGCAAACTTCTAGAGGTGCCATCTCTCACTGCCGCCCTATTACCGTTCTCGCTCTGAATTCTAGGTGAAGGCTTTTGTATTTCCTTAGCTATTGATTTGACCAGCCTATTTTCCACAACTATGGCAGACTCTTTTACCAGGTGCGCCATAGATGTCTTTTGTTTGCAGAACTCCTTTAAATAACTTGTCTGCATTTCTATTTCTGCTATCAGTGTTCCAGTAGATTTACTACAGCTGAAATAATTGCATTAGGGTCCTCTTCTATCAGGACTGGTGAACTTAAATAGCATTGGGCGTTTGATATGCTATTTTCCTGTTCACCAATCTCCGCTGGGTGGGTTGACAATGCTAGGAGATTTATTTCTGCAGTACTGAAAATAGGGGGGGAATTTAAGAAGGACTCACTGATCCTGTTGTTCCGATCTCGGATATCAGAGACTTTCTCCTTATGATGTGTGCCCATGATTTGTTTCTCTATCTCCTGTGGCAATAAGCCCATTTCTCTGACCGAGGGGGACTGCCCCAATATGCTAATACCATTTCCTCTGTTTGCCTCCCTTCCACCCTCCTGGCTCAGATGTTCCCCTTGCAGATCCTGTATCCCCGTTATTTTATCCAGTGATGGTGGTAAAGGGAGTGCCATAGCGCGGGCCATGGTGTGCCGTCGATTTGAAAAAATCTAATGGGGCTGTAAGTATGTCAGCTATGCTATTCCAGTGATTTGAGATCATTAATGGGATTAGCAGTGTGTCCGTAACAGCCACTCTCTTTTTTCCTCATGTTAAGCACCTGCTAGATGCGTGCGCACAGATGCGCGCGCCTGCTCCTCAAGTGCTGCTTCCGTTTTGAGGGGGCAGGCTACGGTCTCAATGCAGTTGAAAACAGAATTACTGGATCCTCATAGTCCAAAAGATACAAAGACAGTCTATTTTCAGGACCAGAATAATCCTGAGCGTGTTGCAGACAAATCTCCCGGCCTTCCTTTATACCTGAAGACGTATTAGATCAAAACCTGTCAGGAGCTTGCGGGGGACTGCCGGCCGTTTGAAGCAAACAGCACTCCTGGAGCACTGGCTAGATGCACGTGCCCGCAGATGCGCGCGCCTGCTCCTTATGTGCTGCTTCCAGTCTCGGGGGCAGGGCTACGCTCTCAATGCAGTTGAAAACAGAATTGCTGGATCCTGAAGATGTATTAAACCAAAAGCTGTCAGGCGCTTGCTGGGGTCTTCCGGTCACTCGAAGCCAAAGAGCACTCCTGGAGCACTCGCAGGAATAATTTATTTAGTCCCAACCCAGGAAGGTCATACGGTTTGAGCAAATTCACATAGGAGAAAGTAGTGCATGTCCGGGGCAGAATAAAGGGTATCTGAATTGGTGTATCATAGATGAATACATTTACATTTGTTGTCGGCACAAATCAGAGGACATTTCTGCCCATATTCTAGGATATCACAACATTATACAATGGAAAGTGCTGTAAAAAGTGCCGGAATTGAAAATACACCATATTCTAAGTGTACAGCAGTGGTATGACCCACTGCTCTCCCACTTGCATTTCTATCCTTCAACAGACAGAGACATGTTAGCATTTCACATGGCCATGCCTTTTAAGGGTCCATCATTGGGAAATATCCTGCCAGCAAACACATGTGTGCTGGTAGCCTGTCACACAATGGGGTTGGGAGCACACTTCCAACACTAAACTATGCAGGAGGGCTAGCATCCGCATCACTTGTTCTGCTGCAGAGCCCCTGGAAATCTGCAGGTCGTCCTTGTTGATAAGGTGGCCTAGGCATTTCCAAAAATCATACTTTAAAAAAAAGTGCAACTTCGTCACAGAAACAGATGTGGACAGTAAGCGAGCATCCGCAATTTGCTATTTTACACCTGAATCTCAAAAACGGAAACTTCAACAAATCTCTACATGCATGGAGCATCTTCAAAAAGCTTATCTGCAAATGCTGTTCGGATAGATTTGCTCAAGGGCATCTTCTGGTGTGTTCCCTTTTAGGTTTTGACAATTGGAAATTTCAGAGTGAACTCAAAACACTCCCATTTTCACATTAAAAGGCATGTATTCACTGACTGGTTGAGCAAGTCCACACGACTGGTAGGTGGTAAGACTTTGACCAGTCCCCTTGACTTGTTCTGCCAAGGCGACTGCTCTAGCATGAGCCTGTGAGGCAAACATTTTCTAATGCTGTATAAACCATCTCGTATGTGATGTCTCACTATTTTGGCAGTGTTAAATGTGGTGATCATGAAAGCCTGCGCTTGAAAGACAACATTCTGAATGCGTGGTCTGATTGGCCTTGCATGAAGTATCTATGTCTGCCCAGAGCCTGAGAAACAGAAATAACAACACATTAAATGTAAGTTTAATGTTACTGTCCCTGCCACAGAACATTGAAATGTAAATTGCAATATACCTATTGATTAAGAATAAAGAAGAAGTGGTCTTGTAATGCCTGCTACCCTTATATGCATGTTACTATGAGGCACATGGATACTGTTTTACTTTTTTTATATGTCATGCCAGATTCCTCCCACGTTTTAGTTATATCAATGCATTGAATTGAAAGGGTGAATGGCTGAGTCAACCTTTCAGGGATGTGACCCACTCACCAGCAGGCTGATGTTTTGTGGTGAGTGATTAGCTTTCTGAGTTACCTTTCAGGGATGTGACCCACTAACCAGCAGGCTGATGTTTTGTGGTGAGTGATTAGCTTTCTGAGTTACCTTTCAGGATGTGAACTTGAACACACATTCATTATTGGAATTCTCTCCATTATCATTACTTGGCGAGTAAGCCTATGTCTATCCTGATTGCTCCTACATTGACTAATGATATGTTAAGTTCTTGATTAATCAATACTGTCTGTCGAGAGAAGAAGGGCCTGCTGGAATCAATATGCCACGTCTCAACCTGCAGGTGGATGGAGCACCTCTGAGGATACACCACTTAAAAAACATTTCGTTGCAAAGCTTAACATTGAATATTGTGGTAGAAAAAGGCAGGCGTATGCTAATTGATGTCTCAAAAAACCTGTATTGGAATCATAAGTGTAAGTGACTTCATATATAAGTGGAAGAAAAATACTGAATTGAGAAAGACTACGCCTTCATATTTAATATCGACTACTTTGCCACTTGAATCATTTGCATGAAGGCATGATGGGGAGATGCATTTCGCAACTATTGTTGTTTTTACTGACACGTCTTGTCTTCTGCTGGCTTAACTAGTTAATTTAGTAATATGCTTAAACCACCAAAATCATTCACATGAATTACGAACAGAAGCAGATTCAAATGAATAATGAGAGAGTGTGGGTCCTAATAGTATCAATGAAACATATCTTTGATGGTGGTCTTTGAACGATCATATAATGCCCTTGGGAGGCTTGCGTGTCATCACACAGAAGACTGTGTGCGTGTCATCACACAGAAGACTGTTGTGCTATTTCAGATGAATGAAACTCTCCTTATTGAAGTCAAGGAATCGTCCACTTGTTATATTGAGGACAATGTACCAAGACCCTATATGTATGTTTCTGAGCATGGGGGAGGGGTTATAGTGTGGGGACTGTGTGTGGAGTAGCTGCTGTCCATTTCTGTGTTCAGCCTACAGTGCTACACCTAACGATTTGGTGAACTAAACTAACCAAATTTTTCAGTCCGGCATGTTGTTTCTTTGACAGTTTCTGTCAAATAAAGAGGTACAAGAACATGCACAGCTATCAATGAGCACGAGTGATTCCCAATGAGGCCAGATATACAAGAGGTAATATATTATTAATGTTTGGCAATTAAGACAGTGCTTCGTTTACACAGTATACAGTAATCCAGTTTGCCAAATGATGTCATGATAATTGCCAGACTCATTTTTGAAATGCTGAATCATCTCTTCTCTTGATTTTAACACGTGACTTCTATGAATACATGTCTGCAGCCAGAATCTTAAGAGTGTGGTTGTTGAAGACCACTCATAGGCTAATACGTTTTGTAATCTCTGCACTTTTACCCAACTAGTCATGAATTCTTTTGCCAGATGCAATGGTTTCCATATAATCGTACACTATATAAGACATATTAGGGTTGGGACATAACATGGTATTGTGATTGTTGCAATTGTGTGTTCTGTTCCTTCCTGTATTCTTTATAGAACCCTCTCATAGCCCCAGGTCTTCACCAAAAGTGTTTGTTGCCAAGCCACATCAATCATAGAGGTTCTGCATTGATTTCAGGAAGATAAATACGGTCTCCCAATTTGACAGCGCATAGCATGATTGATGATCAAATTGATCGTTTGGGGTGTGCCATTTTCCTCTCCATGATTGATCAGACCAAAGGGTACTGGTAAGTCCCTGTTAATCCAGCAGACATGGAGAGGACCGAATTCCCTACTCTCATTGGCTTTTTTCAGTTTAAGGTGTTATCTTTTGGATTGCATGGGACACTGGCTACCTTTCCATGGTTAATGGACAAAATCCTGCGACCCTATGCATCTTTCTGTGCAGCATAAATTCATGAAATCATCATCCACAGCATGTCTTGGAAAAAGCATTTACATCATCTCTCCCTAGGTACCAGAGCATTAAGAAAAGCTGGGCTCACCGCCTCATGCCTCCAGCATCTCTGCCCCGGTTTGTGCCGTCAGCCTTCCTCCGTCTTTCCTGCAGAGATCACATCTTCTCATGAGACAAAAAAGACCTCCGTGCCTTTTTGGGATAAGTAGGGTACTACAGACGTTTTATCCGTAGTTTCTCATCCATCATGTCCTGTCTTACTGATAATCTCAAAAATGCTGAACTGACGAAAATAAGATGGTGAGAGGAAGATCAGTTGTGCTTTAAAAAGCTTCAGTACATTTTGTGTAGTGAACCTTTGTTGAAGGTGGCAGAATTCAACAGGAATTCATTTTACAGACCGATATGCTTTGCATGTTGGTTTAGAAGCAGTCCTCTCACAAGATCATGATGGCATTGAGCATCCTATTCTCTATATTAGTAGATAATTATTCCAACAAGACAAAAGCTGTGCCACATTAGAGTTAGAGGCATTAACAATAAATTGGGCAATATGAGGAGATAGCCACCGGGAGGATGTCATGGCTTCATTGGATAAGGCATGATATTCCCCACTACCCCATGAGGGAGACTCCCTGTTGCCCAATACGCAAATGGCCTATTGTCATTTTAGTTCTTCTTCAGGTACAAATGATCTTATATGTGAAATTATTTAGAAAGAACTTTCAAGAACCATGCATCAGAATCCATCAGAATCCATCAGTGGACTTCAATTCCCATAACCAATTAAATACTGGGACAAGGAAGTGGAAGGAATTGGTACCGAACAGCAAGTTTGTTGAACATGCTAGAAATTGGATTGAAACACCTGTGCATGGGACCTTTAAAAATGGACACTATGCTGACAGAAGGAGCTCAGGAGAAGATGTGATCTCTGCAGGGAAGACAGATGGAGGCTGACGGCACAAACCGGGGCACAGATGCTGGAGGCATGAGGCGGTGTGCAGAAGCTGAAGGTGCAAGTTGGTATTGTAAAGTGAAGAGGCTCACCAGTAGAGAAGAAGGAAAGAAGCATGGTGCGAGTGAGGCTGGCTGTGGAGATACCAGGAACTGCATGAGAGTCTCTTGGTGTCCAGAAGCCAAGAGAAGCAGCACCATCCTTACCAAGAGCCACAGAGAGACAGTGAGACAGAGAGACAGTGCATGAGCGCAAGGAAGCCTGGCGATGCTGAAAACATCTGTTCAGTCTTCCAAAGCACAGTGGGGACGCCGGGGCATTCTGTCGACAGCGCTGAAGAAAATTAGGATGTTTGGAAGTTACAAAAGTGAAAGGGTATATTGAACAGTAAATTTACATTATAAGGCATTTGAGAGCACAAAAAGAAGTCCTGGCAGGAGAGTACACTGGGAAGTTGAAAGTGTATAATGAGTCCTGGCAAGGAAGTATATTAGGCAAATTGCATACCTACAAGGAGTGTAAAACAGGAACAGTGTTTTGTGTTAAAAGAAGGAATATTTGTTGCAAGAAAACTTAACAGTGTTCATATAACAAGATTGTTGTGGGGCAAGGAAGGCATTAAGAACTGCCAGCCCAAGAGACATTTGTGATGCCAGTGAGTAATCTAGGGAAAGGGAAACACCCTCTGCAATTCAAGTATTTCTCATTATGGAGAACATTAACGTTAAAGCCATTCAGTTTTTTTAGAACAACCCTTTTAAAAATACCAGTTTATAGACATTTCCTTGTCACTTTGTTATTTTGTTTTGGTGTGAGGGTCAGGATAGAAGGTTTTGGACACAAGGACAGCTTTCTGATTTATGACATCCTGATAAAGACAGTTTCAATGTTTTGGTTTATCGGTAGGAAATATCCTCTTTAGAATAGAGTCATATAGGCATTTCCCCACCCCCTTTAAATGGAATAAAAGTATATAACTAAAAACATGACAACTTTGTATCTGGCTTTAATTTCTGACCCCACATATATGGTGTCATGAGTGGGAATGGGCTCAGTTGATATAAACTGGGGAACCCCTAGCCACAGAACACTCGATCAGATATGGCTTGTGCAGTAGCAGGTGAGAATTAATCCAACCTGGGGACTAAGTTTTGATACCTACAGACTTAGTCCTCATTCCCCGCCTGGAAGTTACATCAGACAGGCCTCTAAGTCAGGTTTAGCTTAGCAACATGCCCTAGACATTTTAGCAGGTATTGTTGACCCAGACAATAGAGGTGACATACAAATCCTGATGCAAAATAACAGAAAATAGCAGTATTAAATGAAGGCTGAGGAGGGAATAGCCCAAAGAATTTTAGCAAAGGCGCTATTTTGCAAACCCCAGGAAGTCAAAAGCTTTAATAAGACTGACAGAGGAACCAGCAGTTTTGGAGAAGCTGATATAGAATCTCATATTACACTAGAGGCAGCTCCACCACAGATATCTGGGGACGAATCTGAAGTTGTACCTGACCTAGCGTTTATGTATTTACTATGTGCCTGTATTTGGAAGGTGGAACGATTATCAGAATTGCAGGAAGTACATAATCTGCCATGATTTGCAAGTTGCTGAAATGGAATTGATACACAGTTAGGTATGGATACATACACAAAGCGTTCATTAGGAACTTCTGCACAGAGTGCATGTATTTTTTCCACATGTATTCATTTATAGGTAGGTTTTTGTAGTAAGCACATTAGAAATTCTTGTGGATCTTCTTGTGAGTTTATAGTGAATTTGACCATTCCAGAAAGTAGTCCAATTCCTGCCTTAGTCCAGAAACACTGCAAGTGTGGTTGCATTTCTATGAAGGACTAACATTTGCAAACACAATTGGTCTGTACCATGTAAGTAAATGTTGTCAATAATTGGTGGCAATTTGAATAGAATATATATTGCTACATTTGCATAGCAATTTACACCAGTTGTATTTGAAAATTTGATTGGACCTGACAGTTCTGTGTCCAAGTCATTTGTTTGGAGTGTGCGTTGCTTCTTTGAAGAGGTAGTTGAGTTATTTTGAGCAGTAGATTCTTCTTTGGTTGTTATCCTTGATGGAGTATTTGCTTTGTTTACTTTATTTGGAGAAATTTCAGTGAGATCCTGCATAGCTTGAGTCTGAAGTAGTTTTCTTTTACAACGTTTTGCTTTATGCGAAAAAGGATAGGTTTTCAGATGGTTGGTGTAGAGTGAACGCAGCCTATTGTATTCTAGAATGCAAGAAATATCAGCATTTAATTGCATCAAAGTTGATTAGAAATAGTCTCTCAAGTGTAGGTAAGCGTGATAATGCCACATAGCTCATACATTCTTTAAAGTCTGTGCTACCAATATCTATCAATGCTTTATCTAGGCTAAGACCTTGTGATTTGTGAATGGTGACTGTGTATGCTAGAGTTAGAGAAAACTGTTCTCTGCATACATACATGTCTTTGAAAAGAAGGAAGCGGGATGTTGAGTGTGATATCCTATTAACTTCAAGTACTACTCTACAGTTTAAAGATAATTGTAATATTTTCTCCAAACCAGCTAGTTAGAGATAGAGTTTTCCAAGGTGTTTAGCCTTGTTGTGGCTTGTTGACACATGGGCAGTGTCATACCATGTACGTCCAGTTTGTCTGTGGAGCCAATTTGAACTATTCGATGCATTTCTTTTTTTAACATTGTTTCATTACATTTTGAACAGCTTGCAAGAGTTGGCATCAAAGACATACAATTGACATTTTTGTGTGCTAATTGTTCCATGACATCAGTAGCAAATGAGTTATGGCCATCGAGTGCATGGATGTGCCTTGTTTTTAATATAGATTGTGCTTCATGAGATTGTACACCGACTCTAATACTTTTTAAAATGTTGGCGTATGTAAGGTCAGCAGACTGACACATGTTTTCAGTTAATTCTCTGAATTGGAAATATTTCCAAAGGTTGACATTTCCTATGCTGCCAAGAGTTTTACAGCACAGTTTGTGCCCTAAGGTTTTAAAAATAGGTTCACCTTTCACTGGTGTTGATTGAACCAGATCTCCAAAAACAATAATGTGTTTTCCTCCAAAGAGCTCTTCATAATCTGTTTTGAGGACCTCTTGTAATCTGAGGTGAATCAAAGCCAACATTAGGTTGAAGACTATGCTGACCTCATCTATTAGCAGTTTGAAAACTCTGCGTAGTTCCATTGCAGCTTCTGTAGACATTTTGTAACAGTCTAATTTGTTTTGGTGTTCTACTGGAAGGAGTAGTAATCGGTGTAAAGTGACACCGCCTACGTTGTAGACAGTAAACCTGTGGGGGCAGTTACAACAGCTGACAGTTTGTTGTTTGTCAATTGTTGGAGGAACTTGCTGATGATTTTGATTAATAATGTTTTGCCTGAACCAGCTTGATCACTCATGTATAGCAGTATACATTTGTAGTCTTGGCAGGTACAGTTTTTTCTTTCATGTTGCCCACCATGTTCAATTTGTTTTGTTACTTCTTGGAAAACTCTTAGCTGTTCATTGTTTAGTTGTGATTTCAGTACAGCAAAGTCTTCTGTAGATTGCTCATACTGACACATGGTGTTTTCTACTTCCGTCATGGCTAATTCTGCCTCATTTGCTATTAGTGGCTGTCCAAGTGGTTCTTGGCTTCCTGTTACAAAAGGTTGACTACTGTCAGGAGTGCCCACAGCCAGTTGGGCCTGGAGTTTTTCTTCCTGTTGCTGTTCATTTTGCAACATTGTTTGGTACTGTGTAACATTTACATCTGTTATAGTGCTTTCATTTGCTTTGAAATCGTCTTCAAAGGAGTCATAGGTATCTAGTAACTCTTCTTCTTTTCTCCATGGTTTAAAAATTTGTAGCAGGGACATGTAATACAGTTCTTTATGTTCAAGAGTTTTTAATGACAATTTGATATTATTAATAAAGCTGCATTTGGTAAGTTTCACTAAACTGCCTTCACAATTTGCCACACTTTATCTACCTTTCTTTTCATCTGGTTTAATATTATTTTTGCATGTGAAGTTTTGGGCTACGTGGTATAGACACATGGTTTCCAAAGTGGTACTCCTGTTTGGGGAGTATGTGTCTAGTAAGTTGTTTTCAAAATGTCTTGGCTGTTGGGATCATTTCTGGCTAATGTTTCTATGTCCTCATATGATTTGAGAACTATTTTTCTGGATTTAGTTGGAGCAAGACTTAGCCATACTATATTTTCAGATTTTCCATACAAGGCAGTACTGGTTAAACGGTTTGCAGCTCCATAGCAACCACATTCTCTATGAGAGAGCATTTGTATGCCTAAGCTGTACAATTTCTGTGATAGTGTTTTGTCACATGATATGTAATCTCAGAGGTCCTGAAGCTCTGTTTCTCTGCTTTGGTTAAGTAGGCTGTGACATATCGTGCAACTGTAGTGGAATTGTCTGCAATGTACTGCACATCTATGTTTGCAATAGGAGGGCAATGATTCCATTGCAATCATTGCTGTATTTTGAGTCTCCTGTTCTTTTTATGTAATATGTGTTCTTAGGTGATTTACCTTTAACACTATGTCTAACTGAAGACATGAAGTTGTTCACTTGACCTGTTGTTGAAACTGGTCTAGGGAAACCAAAGCGGCATTTGGTGTAGTATTTCCCTTTGTTTTTTATATTTGCAACAACAATATTTCCCACATTTGTGTCTTTGAAATTGTAAAATTTGTGCATGAAGGTCACTATGTGTTGTTTGTGAAGGAATTTCACAAGTGACATATTCTTGGATGAACTGCAAAACAGTGGCATCAATGTTCTGACCAAATGTAGGAGCATCTTTAATCAACAAAAGCATGTGGCTGTGTGGTGCTCCTCTTGCCTGGTGTATTCTTTTCTCCAAACAAAGTGTTGCACTTCTCCGAGGGGAGGAACAGTTTTATTACAAATGAAGTGTAGCATAGCAATGAAGCGAAATATCTTGATACATTTACAGGATCTAGAGAGCAGAGTTCTCCTGGTGTTTTTATATCTATGTTTGTTTTGTTTTTGTTTGCTATGCATAGAAAATTGTGTAAATCTTCCCATGCATATTCTGCACAACTTAATGTCACAAACCAAGTGGGTGGGCCATGGATTCTTATCATACAGCGTACATCTCCATGACGTCTGAACCAATGTTATTTTGTTCCAGGCATGTTTGCTAAAAGATTTGTAATGCTTGACTGTAAAATCTCATCTTTTTCTTGCACTTTTTGTAGTAATTCCGTAGCTGATATATTTTAATGGGTACCTGATTTCAATGTGTTTGCAACTTCGTAGCATAGAGTTGCTAGTTCACTTCCAAAGAGAAGGTAGAATATGTATTCCATGTTTTGTCTGAATCTGGGGTCTTCAGAATACATTCGTAAAGAGCAGCATTCTGATGCTGTTATTTGTGTGGGTCTATCATCGTACCTTCCTCCTTTCCCAGTAGGAAAGAGTAGAGGAAAGACACTATCTTCTATACTTTTTCCCCATATGCTGATTGAAGATGTTTTGGCTTGTCACATTTGGTATGTTTCAAGCGCCTCATCTATGGTGTCTTTAGAGTGTAATGGATGAATTGTATAATGGTCTAAAATATTGGATTCTGTAGCAGGATCTAGAAGTTGAAATTGACCAGTTTTTGATGACCCTTGAATTATTTCAATGGTTTGCCCCTGGTTTTCTTCAATATTAATTTCTCTGTAGTATTCATTGTTGTCTTTTAGATATTGCAGGGCTTGTGTAAATTAATGTAAGTCCACGAGTTGCTGCCACATTTTTTTGTCTTTTGTAGGTACGTCATTTACTAAGATAATTAAAGATTGATCTATTGGACATTGAACTCCCAGAGTGTGTACATTTCTTTGAGATCTAATGGCAAATAAACAACTTTGCCACAAATGCTTTTCACTAATTCAGAGGGAGGTAGTTTTGCTGTTTTTGGTGGAAGGCGTATTATTGCTTGAAATGGGAGCACTGTTTGAATTATGATGCTCTCATATAAGTTGAGTTGTTGTAGGGGTTTTGGTAATGGGAATAATTCCAACTTATTTGTGATAGCACGTGAAGGTGTTTGGTTGTTGTCAAGTTTTGTAGTGCAGTAACTGCAAAGTATTAAGGGGTCAATAATCTCGATTTTTTTTCTGTCATAAGATAGAGAGCTAATTGGAACCATTTGGAATCTTCATTGTCTTCTATTTTGTATGTTATATCTACAGTTTCTGTGCTATTTTTATAAAAAGTCCTGCGGCAACACACATACAAATGGTTTGGTACTTCAGCAGATGTACTTTTAAACTTTAGTATTTCTTTTTTGTATGTGTGTAATAGAAGGTTGCCATCTGTACAGTTTTTGCTAGTCTGCTGTAAACCTATTGCATTTTGTAAGTGGCTTTCAGTTCCAAAATATTTTCTCTGGATATGCTCTAGTTCTTTGAGTAGTTGTTTGACTGTACCATATAGAAGATTGTAATTTGAATTGGCTAGTGCTAAAGCAGGACTTTTGGCATAGTACAGTTTATGGACCAGATTTCTTATAGTTGAATGATGTGTTAATATCATTTTGATATGATGGAAGGTGCTTTTGCAAATTGGTCCAGAAATGCAGGCTACTGAATGTCCTCTGTATTTGCCCACTGGACAGGAGTCCATTTTTTGTAGTAGTTTCATTTTGAATTTGTCTTTGCCTTTCACATTGATGTGCACGGCCATTTGTAGACTGGACGTATTGGTTCAGTGGAATAGACAGTTGATACTGAGTTTTCTGGGAATATTTTTGTGACCAGCGTTTCTTGTTCCATAATGGTATTAATACGTTTTTCAGACCCTCGTCCACTGCTATGTATGGCAGTTGGGTTTATTTGCTTTTGTTTGTATGCTGCTTCATTGAAATATGGTTCTGTGCTTGTGGGGTGACTCCATTTACCTCCACGGATGTTTGTGAAGCTATCTTTGTTGATATTCTGTTTATTGAGAAGTTGTTTTGTAGTTTAGTACTCAGTTTTGTTAGTGGTTTCATGCAGTTTAAAACTAAAATAAATAATTCTCTTTTGAGAAGGATTGCACTGTCTATGAGAGCTTGTAGAATTAATGTTCTATGGTACATGTTAAGGGTTGTGCATGATTTCTCGCCTTTTTTAATAAGGTTTTGAAGGTCTCTGTGGCCGAATTATTTTGTAAAATAATTTTTTGGGTATGCTTTCTTGCCGCTACATCAAGATTTATAGGTGCATTGTTAGCACTAGTGGTAGCTGCCGTGTGGTCAATCACTTTCTGTCTTTCGTTTTGCATTTTGAAAGAGGATGCAAAGGTTCTGTTCTGGAAGCTTGTTTTCTTTCGCTTAATGACTGTATTAGCTGTTTTGTTTGAACTTTTTGAACAAATTCTGCTAGAGGTGGATGCTTATTTTGGAGAGTTTTAGTTGGATTTTGTTTACTTTTGCGTTGATTTCTACAGAGTTGCTTTTTGGTAGGCATTCTTTGGGGTCGGTTGGAGAAAAAAAGAAAGTGTGGTTTGGGATCTTGTGCAGTGTATGTGTGCTTTGTGCATGAGTTTCTGAGTATGATGGTAAGGATGTATGGAGAGGTGTGTGATTGTGCAATCGGCTGCTACATCCGGTAGTGAAGGCTATTCTGCTATTTGTGTGTTACTATAGTGGTGTTAAGATTGCAATACAAAGTATGGAGCTGGTGAGGGGAAGCACTAAAGCTGAATCTAATGTTGCAGGGTTAGTACAATTGTTTGTTCAAGAATACTAGAATTCTACAGTGTTTGAGTAACAGTTAGAACATTATGGCAGAATTGCATTTACTTTTCTGGATGGAAAGAGTTCTCCTTCGTACTTCAGACGCTGCTGCTTTTCAGGGAAGTGGTCTTCACTGTAATTGTGAAAGAAAGAAGTTAGTAAATATGTGTCTTAATAGCACTGTTGTTAATGTAGATTTGGATTTCTTTGTTTTTGCAGTAGTAGTGCTTTCTGATAACTGTGCATAGCATGTACATGCACTTTCCTTTGCCTACGTGCATTCTGCATATTTCATTTAGAATCTGTTAGTTGAATGTGCTTTAGAAATTAGTGTAATAGTAAGCACACAGAGCACAGGCGGTGTTATTGGCTGTTAGGAGATAGAAGAAATACGTGTATGCTTTGTTTGCTATTTTTACAGGGTAAATGGCAGGTACTATAAAGAAAATTATGCAATGTATGCATTTGTGAAGGTGTGGCAAATAAAGCAGAAGGATTTGATGGGGTCAGCAGCTTATTTCTCAGTAGGTCATTACCAAAGTACAGGGTGATTCTGTGGTGCTGGGAGATGGGAAAGTCTGATATAAAGTAAGGGTTGCAAGGAATGATCTGGTGCTTGTGTTGCAGACTGAACGGAAGAGGGGAGATGTTGTATGTGTTTCTTTACAACATTGTACATAGTTGTAGATGTGTAAGAGGATTCAATTCAACACTACAGCTAAGTCAATGCCTAGTCTGGGATACTGAATGGAAACCCTTATTGATAGATCTTTATGTCCAGTTCATGAGTTCTGGATGACTACCCCTATATAACACCCCTCTCTTAGAATCCCCCTGACCCCAATGAGCCAAGAAGTAGTTCTGTTTTGCAAGTGTAAAAGGTTTATTTGAGAAATAAATCAAAATATAGATACCACGCTTTTATAATAAATTAATAATCAATATCGCCCTTATAAATATAATGTTAATCAACAAGGGGTAATCTGACACTAGCACACTTCTTTATAATCAATGCGGAGTTGGTGTAGGATGGATAAAATAGCAAAAATACTTTTATGATTTCAAGGGAAAAGCAATGAGGAATAAAATGCAGCACAGAAATAACTTAATATGACTTCAACAAAACAAGCAATCACTTTTCTTTGACAATTCACCCCCCCTTTATGCAATGTAAGGAGATGAAGAGAAGAGCACACAGTTCTTAGAAATGCAATCAAATATAATTCAGTTCAATTCCCCCCCCAGCAACTTAGAGAAATCAGGTATGAGTTTTAAAACACAGGCCCAAGTGCTTTGAATGTGGTGGCAAGGAAGTGAAAAATATGCTGAAAATGCTTTTAATTCCCTTTAGGAGGTTCAGGGTGAGTGAGAGATACTTGGGATGAGTTCAGGCTCACTTTAGCAATGATTCAGGGATGGTTCTTAAGAGGCAAACAAATTTTAGCAGTTCAGCCAAAAGCAGCTATCTTTTTACAAGTAAAGAAATCGTGCCAAATCGCAAATCGCAAGTGCGTGAATCATGATTGCGGAAAAAGTATAAGGAGTAGGTTCTAGGCTTGTTGGACAGCTTAGATTCTAAGCTTTCAGAGGAAAGTTAAACCATTTTGTAAAGGTTGTTTTTTCGGATATAAAGTAAACTCAAAATGACAGGTGACAGCTTTGCAGCTGCAGAATTGACAAATGACAGTGGTGCAGCTTTACAAAATGACAAGTGACAACTTCTAGGAGGCAGTTCTGGTTAGATTAAAATAGTTTGGATTAGATTATTTTAACTAAGAGATTGGTTCTGCACAGTTCTGCTAGGTACTCACAATATAAATTTGAAATAGGCCTCGCCACGGCTCTGGTCAGGTTTTGGACTGGACTCCGGTTCTGGTCTCGGCACTTCACAGTGATCTGGGTCAGCTCTCTGGTTCTGCTCACAGCGGTCTGGGTCACTCTGGATCTCTGGCCTCTGGTTCTGGATGCTGCTCTGCTTTCTCTGGGTACAGCACTGCTTCTGGATCTTTCTGGCGCAGGGTTTCAGGCCAGAATCAACAGCTCAGCCCGGCTGTGAATAGTCTGCAAATGATTTTGGGCCTGCTGAAAAATATTTTTGCTTGCAGTGGGCCTTCTTGGTTCAAAGTTCTGTAGTCTCTGTTTAGCTTGGAAGTCTAAGAGTAGGATCTCTGGATGTGAAGTCGTCGGTCAGCATGCTCCGCAGCAACTGGATTTGAATGTCTCTACCTGTCCCAGCAGTCTCTTTTTATGTGTTTTGAAAATGGGTGTGTGCCTGGGCCTATCTAAGCCTGCCCCTCTCTACTTGTCATTGGCCCAATTCTCCCCTCTCCCATGATTGGGGGAAGGAAATGTGAGTCAGAGTGATGCTGTAGGTTTTATGGGTCAGAGGATCCTCCCCTGGTCAGTTTCCACATGCACACAAATCTATATTTGACCCAAATGTATATTGCACAAATTACATGTACCCATCACATAACACATGAGGTATACTCTGTTCAAACTCTGCTCTTCCTGGGGGCTTGCATTCAGAAATGGCAACATTTTGCGCTTTTTAACTGGTTTTGCAATATTGGTTTTTCATTAAAATGTATACTACACATATCTCAGTAACTTTCCAGGTTGCTAGCTTAAACACAGTGTCTACAATATCAATAAATAGTGGGGTTTTGCCCCAGAACATCACACAAATTGGAGTTTGAGCTTGAATTGTAGGCAACGTTTCCATTTTAAGGTTCCCCACATTTCACATTTCTGTCATCTGGTTACCAAGAGTTATCAGTGTTTCTGTAAAATATATATTTTGCTTTCAATTCAGTTCTCAGAGTGTTGGAGTCCGCCTCCAAGACTTGGGTGGGTCAGTGATCACATGTGTCTCCTGGCCGGCAGGTCTTTGATGACAGGAAACAGTCAAAATCAACATATTCTATTCAAGTGCAAGAGCCTATTGTGTGGTCTCCAGGAGGCTGCCAGACAGTCTGCCTTCTATCAATCAAGAGGTCATGTGAGATTCTAACTCCTGGTGTGAATCTCTGGAGGTGAGAGGTTTCCCAGCCTTTTGGCCTGTTAATCAAATCAGATTGTATCTGGGAACAGCAAGTGGTTAAGTTTTTAATTAAATGCAGTCTTTTGATGTCTCAGTTGTCACAGAAGGCAGATTGGCTTCTGAAGTAGCAGTTCTCCTTTTAGAGTTTAGACCGCTAGCGCAACCTTGAGGTATTTATCGGTACTGCGTCCATTTTTTGGATCAGTCTTGAATGAATGCATTCCAAACAAGAGATTTTACATGGAAGTATATTATCCAGGTTCAGCACATGGCACTGGTGTGGTTCTGCAGTAAAATAATTTTGTGCCCATTGAAGAAATGAATTCCCAATAGTTGTGGGTTGCTTTTGGCAATCAGCATTGCCCCTTTTGCAATGGGTTCAGGCTACTGTGTGTAGCCCAATGGTGGTTTTAGGCAGTGCCCTTCTGTGCCCATAACATTGGCAAAAATGGGTGGAGGCCTATTGTTCATGCATTTCCCTGTGCATTTTCTGGGAAGCTCTGGCCATCATGATGTTTTCAATGCCAGTAATGCACATTTTTTCTGGTAGGGCTCGGATGCATGGGTAAAAACATCCCACAAGCCCCCCTCTTGCGATGGCCATTCTGTTTCACTGATGGAACTTGCAAGATCTGGGATGTTCTCCTCATCTTCTTCCGGTAGATGGCACAGTTCAGCATCTTTTTCTCCATCCGGTCGGATCGATCGGTTCTCCTCGCCGGTCCTGATGGGAAGATTGGGCGGTACCCCGGGCCCCTTGGGTCTCTGCTCCCGGTCTCCGGATTGTCCTCCTTGGCCAGTCTCCAGGTTTTCTTTCTCCTAGGATGACAAAGGAAGAGCGGCAATACCTATTCATGGACATTTCTCCCGCACCATTGATATAGTGGGGTGGCATATATATTTTAGAACTCAACAGATATGAACATGCACATTTTTTTTAAATTAAGAGACAGGAACACATAAACTTGAGAAACACAGAATTTGATAGGCTATATGTAGGATATTTTAGGGTTGGAATTGAATTATTCTGGAGCGGTACCCTCTGGGATTACAGAGGACTCCTCCAGTTGCTGCAAAGTGTGCCTGGGATGGCAACACTTCAACTGGTTTATGTGGACCCACTTGTCTTCCCCCTCTGCCAAACCGCCTTTGGGGATGCGGATCTTGTAGGCCACAGGGGAGATCTTGTCTATCATTTCAAACGGTCCCTTCCATGTAGGCAAAAATTTGCGCTGTCTTGCCTGGTTTCTTTGGAAGTTGTATAAATAGACCCGGTCCCCTGCCTGATATTCCTTCCTGGAAGTTTTCAGGTCATAGTGGTTCTTCATACTCTCGGCTGATCTTTCTAGATTCCGCTGAGCATAGGCAAAAGCATGTTGAAGGTGTTTCCTTAAATTCTCCACATACTCATGAGTTGTGGAGGCATTTATCAACGTTTGCTCTTGGGTTCTGTAGAGCAAATGCTGGGGAAGCACCATCTTGTGTCCAGTCATCAACTCAAATGGTGACATTTTGGTTGCAGATGAAGGGGTAGATCTGATGGCCATTAGGACCAGAGGTAATCGGAGATCCCAACTTGGCCCAAAATCTGCCACAAGCTTTTTTAAGATGCTCACAATTGTCCGGTTGTAACGTTCCACTGCTCCAGAAGAAGCTGGCCTGTAAGCAATATGTAGCTTTCTTTTGACCCCCAGTATCTCCCACATCTTTGTCATCACTTCACTGGTGAAGTGGCTACCTCTGTCTGACTCAATCCTTTGAGGTAGACCAAAACGGGAAAAGATGTGTTTAATCATCAGGGCAGCTGCAGTTTCTGCCTTGCAATTTGGGGCTGGGAGACATTCCACCCACTTGGTAAACAAGCATGTCACAGTCAACATGTAATTATTCCCCCTAGCAGAGCGAATCACGGGGCCTACAAAGTCAGTTGCCCGGTGTGTGAGGGATGTTGGCTGAAATTGTGCACACACAAGACAACCCTTCAAATATTGGATGAGGTCCTGGCCCATGTGTGGCCAGCATGAAACCTTTCTTAAGATTTCCAGTGTTGTGTGAAACCCCCTATAACCGGCGGTGGCCGCATCATGGGCGTGTCTTAACATCAGGATTCAGAATGCGGTAGGAACCACCCACTGATCATGGCCAGCTTGGGATTTCCTTACCAACAAACCGTCTTGGATCCGGAACATTTTTGGACATTTCATCAACACTCTTAGGTCCTCTTTCCAAATGTAATCGGTATCCATCAGGGGAAAGTTCTCAGGGTCCTCAAGGTGTTGTTAAAACTTACCAATAATTGGAACCCCCTTCTGAGCTGTAATTAAATCAGCATCAGCATCAGGGGTCTCCTTACTTTATTGTGCAGTTGAAAGATCATTGTGAGCATTTGTCTGGGACCTAGTGATAGCAGTGACCTGGATTTCCCCCAACAGGGACTCTATTTTGATTAGATCCCCTTGGATGGCCCCGGTTTTGGCCAGCTGATCAGCTAAGTCATTTCCAGTTTTGTCTGGTCCCTCTACTTTGGAATGACCATTGATCTTTTTCCAGTAGATGGTCATCCCATTCGATGTGACCAGATCATCAATGTTTTGGATTAACTTCCCATGTTTCAGGGGTTTGTTATTAGCACATAACATGCCTCTGGTTTTCCAGTTGACCAGGTGCTCCACGAACCCGTTCCGTACATAATCCAAATCTGTGATTATGACCAGTTCGTGGAGTTGATGTTGGACAGCAGTGAGGATGGCCTGATGCACAGCCATCAATTCTGCCACCTGACTACTTTGGGGACCAATTTTGTATCCAGCGGAGGGTTCTGGGAACTCCTTCACCCATGCATTCCCTACGCCAGCCACCAGTTCTTTCTCCCCGTCGTTGTCAACATGGTACGAGCATCCATCCACATAGACAGTGGGCATTCCCTCACACTTGTCTTCTTCAAAGACTTTGTGTGGGGAATTAAGGTATGCCTCCGTGTTGTCCTTGATTTTTAGACTTTCGTCCTCGAGACAGTTTTCTCTGGCACAATCATGCAAGTCAGCCAGACCTTGCGCGAGGGGACTCTTCTTGTTTTGGCCATATCTGACCTCAGCAGGAAAGCCTTGCATTGACAGAATCCAGGAAGTAATTCGGGAATTACTCACATTTCCGGCCTGGATTCTGTCACTTTGGAGATATTGCAGAGGCTGGTATGGAGTCTCCACTATGATGTGTTCCCCCTGGATAAACGGGCAGTAATTCTTCAATGCCCACACCATTGCCAGGAGTGCCTTCTCACAATCGTTGAATATTTCCTCCGCAGAGGATAAAGTTTTGCTCACATAGGAGATTACTTTATTGACCTTGTCATGCTTTTGGTATAATACTGCCTTCAAGCACGTATTAGAGAACCCTGTCTCCAGGAAGAACTCCTTGTTTCTGACAGGGTAAGCTGTGAGAAGCTTCTTTTCAGTTGTCTTACTGCCTCGGCTTGTTCTGGACCCCATTCCCACTTGACCCCCACCTTCAGGAGATGAATCAGGAGTCTGGTGATCTCTGCGTAGCCCTCAATGAACTTTCTGCTGTAATTAGTCAGTCCAAGGAGGCTCCTTAGTTCCCGCAGAGTTGTGGGGTCTTTCAGTTTCTGGAGTGCTTCAACTTTCTTTTCTTGGGGACAGAGACCCTGAGGAGTAATCTCATGCCCCAAGAAATTAACACGGGTTCTACACCACTGTGCTTTCTGAAAGGAAAGTTTTGCTCCAGCGACCCTCAACTGGGTCAGAACATAACGGATCTCCGCTATGTGTTCCTCCACAGATGAACTTTTGATGAGGACATCATCTACATAAGCCAGGTTACCCCTTGGACCCAGGTCAGGCATGGCCTTGTGTAGGAAAATGTTGAATTCATTGCCAGAGTTGAGGTATCCGAAGGGAGTCCGGGTCCAAGTGTACTGCTGGCCCCCAAAGGAAAAAGCCAGCTTGTATTGGTCCTCCCTACTGACAGGCACAGTCCAGTATCCATTGGTCAGGTCTATTGCTGTGAATACCTGTGACCCCTGAATCTGGGCCAGCCCTTGGTCAATGTAGGGCAGAGGCCATCGGGAAGTGGACCCGTTTGTTGAGCTCCCTAAGGTCGGCACAGAGTTTCCACTGGCCGTTTGGCTTCAATATTCCCAGCAACGGATTATTGAAAGTGCTGTGGACTGGACGGATTATTCCCTGGGACTCAAGGTTCTTAATTATTCCAGTAAGGGACTCCATGGATGCGAGAGGCAAGCGATATTGCTTCACAAACACTGGAGTCATTCCAGGGTCCGTGGGAATTGTTGTGGTGTGGATGTCGGTGCGACCACAGTCATATGAGTCTACCGCAAAGAGATCTTGGAAATCCAAGAAAACTTGTTTCAACTTTTGCTTTTGTTCCAGAGTCACACAGGCATCAGCTAGGTTGACTCTCTCTTCCACCATCTGCCTGAAGCCTGGAAAGACTTCTGGTTTGGCTATCTCAGCGGCCTCCTCCAGCTGGGTGGAGAAGTCCCTGGTCAGAGTGCTGATTTGGACTGGAGGCCTCAGGTGGGAAAGGCAACCCTCATGGACCTGGAAAATCACCTCATCCCTCCTGAAGTCACAAGTCACATCTTCCTTACCATAGGGGCAGGAAGTGTACACCAGGAAGTTCCCCCTATGCCGGGTAAAAATCCTGTCTGGTGTTGTATGGTCATCACTGTCACTGTGAAAACAGTCCTTGGGGATTGGTCCTAACAGTTCATTTCCTAAATCGATGGAAAAATGTCAGTCATCAACCGCCATTCCAATAATGGTGCCTGCGGCTAGAGTAATACTCTTTAAGTCGCTGTTATCCACCTCTATTAGAATGGTGTCATGTTCTATGTTGACTAATGGAGTTAGGTTTACCCCCAACCCTTGCTGTTGGAGAGAAGCGTTTATATGTATGTAAGCATCAGCGTTTTTCAAATGTTGTCCTCTTTTAACTTTCACTTCCAGGGAGAATTGTCGGGTCTTTTCTGGGATGGTGACTTCCTCTTTGATCTGAATTTCAACTGCATAAGGTAGCAATTGAGCTGACCTAAATGCTTTTTCTGGATCATCAAAGCCCATGGGATTATCCGCTAATCAGGACCAAGCTTTGAAGTTTATTAGGTCCAAACTAATGGCAAATCGATTGAGAATGTCACTGCCTAAGTAAAAGGCGGCAGTGACGTCTCGCACGACCCAACAATTATGGACTATACTCTTGTTGCCAATGGAGATTTTGAGCATACACCTGCTTGGCAGGAGCTGTTTGGAATTAGGTGCTTCCAGGTCCATTTGCCATTTGTCTATCAGTTTGAATGTGGGAATGGCTGGATCTTTTGGGAGTTGGCGGAACATGGCTTCGCTGATGAAGCTCTTACCGTTGTTCACGCACAATCGAGCGAGAACAGAATCCTTCCCATCATTTAACTGAACAGGGATGAACAACTGCTCTCCAATTTGCTGAATATCAGCCAGGCTCTGAGCTGATTTCACATCTTTCTGGACTATAGGAGTGGGAGTTTCTGAATGTGGATTAGTAAAGAATTTCAGGGTGTTTCCTTCCAGTGTGGAATACCACCTTAAACTGGAAGGAAGGTTGATTTTCAGAAATAGAGAGGACCCCCCATCACCAGTCTGTTGTCCTACTGCTCTTACTGTCACGTCTGGAGTTTGGTTGTTCCGGAAGTGAAATTCTACTTGGTCAGATTTTTGTTCAACCATGTGGCAGGTGCCGTTTAAGCTAACATGGTTGACACTCTGTTTTAATTTTATTGGTCGGCTAGTCTGGGTCCAGAGGACCTTGTTTACACAATCTATTAGGGGTGACAACCTTCTCAGGAGGTCATTCCCTAGTAAACAAGGGGTGCCCTCTGGAGTCACTACTATGACCGGGTGTTTCGCCTTGTGTCGTCCAATTTTAATGTCCACGTCTGCAGTCCCCTCAACGGGAATTTCCTTCCCGTCAAAGTTCTGCAGTTGTCCAGGAAGAGGGGTGAGAGGAATACGGTAATTCTCCCCCTTTCCTGCATTTAGTTCATCAAAGGCCCTTTTGGACAGAAGGGTAGCTTGGGATCCAGTGTCCACCAGTGCCAAAATTGTACCCCGCCCCTGTACTTGTACCGGGGCATAGTATCTTCCCTCCTTTTCCTCAAGGGGGCACAGATAATGCACATTTTTGGACAACTGGTGGGCTAACTTTCTGGTTTTGGACATTGCTAGAGAAGAGATTTGGGCAGAATTCTGTGGAGAGTCTTGGGAATCTGAAATAAAAAGTTGGCAACTGGAGATCAGAGCCATTGTAGGTTCCCCTGGTTCAGGTTCTGGCTGCCCCCCCTTTTTGAAGGCAGTCACCAGGATGGGTTTGAACCAGGGGATTTCGGTATTGTGGGTTCTGGGATGAGATGATGGACGGCAGTAGCTCAGTCTCCATATCTCCCCAGTTTGGATTGGAATCCCTTGGGACCCATTTTTCTTTGGGAGGAGTTCCCCCATCTCTGAAGGAGAAGATCCTTTTCCCAGGATCTTCTGAGGATCCCTCTCCCTCAAATTGGAAGACCTGTACCTCCTCCACAAAGTGGGTCTGTTTGGGTCCTTTGTTTCTCCTACCCCCCTCTGCTCCTTGGGAGGTAGGCTTTCAGGGGCAGGAGATTTTGTTTCCGGTTCCTGGTTTTGCAGGGGCTTTTTACAAGTTGGGAAGGAAGCTTCCTCCAAGGCTTTACACCCCCCTTCCCCTTGTGCCTCCTCTCTGCGAACCGGTGGGTTATCGGGGTGCTTCCCCCGTCATTGTTCTGGAGCACCAGGTCCAGAGTTTGGGGCATTCTGCGGTGGCATGCTCATCTGAGGGTTCTGTTGAGCCCTCAGTATGTGACCCAGATCTCGTGCCATATTTTGGACCTGACGCTCTAATTGGGAAACCCTCTCAGGCTGATACAGGGCTCTATTTTCTCCCCTGGGCTGATCCCGGGAAGGGTAGCTATCCCTTCTCTGGTAGTACCCCTGGTTGGGAAGATTTTGGTACCCCTCCACCCTTGGCCTCCCCTCTCCAGGATTAGGTTGTCTGGGCTCAGGGAATTGGGTAAAGAAGGATGGATGATTTTGGGGCGGGAAATTGCGTGGATACCTGGGGAAAAAGTTTTGGCCAGGATTTGGAGAATTTCTGCCCTCCTGAGGGAAGTTGGGAGGGAAGTTCCCTGGGTTAGGTGCTTGGCTGAATCCCCCCCTTGGGCTGGAGGAGTCCACACATAACCCAGGATCGGTCGGATTCCCTTATAGCGGGGACTTACATAGTCAGGGAAGCGTGGGACCCCATTTGTGGGACTACCTCCTCGACTCCCTGTCTGTGACTGGCCCGAGGGCCTTCTGGGCTGTGAATTATTTGGTGCAGGCAGGTTTTTAGGCCCCCCCATCTCCAAATCTAAAACGGGGGCAACCTTTACCTCTGCCACCTTGGCAGCAGCAGGGGTGCTGTTGGTTTTGGGGTTTTTCGGCGCGTTATTTTTATTTTCGATAGGCTTCTGCACCTCATAGATCCGGGTAGCCTGTTCAATCACCCAGTCTAAAGATCTTTTCTCATGAAAATCTCTCACGAGCTGGGTCATTATATATTTAGGGAGAGCATGGAAAAATGTATTGACAAACTCTTTGCTGTCTGTGCGCACCCTTCTGGTGGTCTGCGCAAAAGCACGCTTTAATTCTTGCACAAACTCTTGTGGGGCCTGATCCTCCCCACATTGCAAATTGTAGGCTGCCTTGCGAGCCTCTTGAGGATTTCTGTGAACAGAAAAATGTTTCAAGATGGCCGCCTTATAGGTGGACCATCTTAAATGATTTTGGTCCTCCAGCCCCGCAAAGAAACTGGAGTATTCTGGGGAGAATGTCCATTTGACGTACTGGATGCAGCTACTGCTGTCCTTCAAATGGAAAGTCTCCATCATTTGCTCATAGAGCTCCAAGTGTTCCCAAACGGAATACTTGGCGTTCTTATGATAAGGTGTGATGACACTCCTTATTGCCTTTATTTGCTTCAATGGGTCCTTAAGCAAGGCCCTTTTTGCCTTATTGGCCTTTTTGGTTCGGGTAACCCTGGTCCATTCATCCTCTGACTCAGAGGCACTGCTCCCAGAGGTTCCTATCTGATCTTCCAGGTTTTCCCGGATTCTGCGAGCCTGGGAATGGCTGGCAGAATGTGGGGACCTGGTCTCCTGTGTCCTGCGCCGTTCAGAGGAGTCTTCAGATTCCTCCTTGCTGCCAGGATTTGATGGGTACCCCCCCCACTCACCTAACTGGGCAGACGTTTTCAGGATGCCCTTAGTGGGCCTACTCTCCTGGGGTTCCCCACTAAATTGCACTGTGCTTGGGTGCCCATACCCGGATGCCCGCCCCTCCATTCCTGGGAGGTACTGGCCTATGAGCCCCATACTTCTGGTTGGATAGTAATCTGCCATCCCTGTGGTCCGGTGCTCATGTGCGCGAGGGGACATGGGGGTGGCAGAGTCCAGGGACTGAGAGATATGAAGGCCTCTGGTACTAGGGCTCCTGAGGTTATGCTCAGGAGTCTCCCTCTCCCAGCGAACCTGGTCTCTATCCGCCCCTGCTCCCTGTTGCAATGCAAGAGCCTGTGCTTTCAGTTCCTCAGTTAAGGCCTTACTAGACTCTATCAGTCTCTCCTGCATCGCTACCTGTTGTTGGAGCCTATCATTGTGCTGACAGAGAGCCTCATTTTCTCTCTGTGCCTCCTGATTGGTCCTGGAGTACTGGGCCAGTCTTTGCTGCAGGAGGGTTACCTCCTGAGTCCCTTCTCTACTGGCCTGCTCCTTTCTTGCCAGAGCCTCCTCCACCCTCCTGGTGTGCTCTAACAAGTTCTGGTGTTCTTTTTGGAGGTCACCCAGTCCCTGGAGGGCCAGGTGATTTTCTTCCATTTTCCTTTTTAAATGGCAGACTTCCTGGCCTAAGGTGTCCCTTTCATGACTAAGAGTCTGCATCTGTGCCGCCAGGTCATCCCTTTGCCTTTGGAAGGCACCAGCTCACTGGCGCTCCTGATCAAACTATGCCTGGGTATCCAGGTCTTTCAGAATCAATTTATTGCTGTCTGCCTTTTCCCTATCTAGGTGGCTTTGCAGGGTGACTACCTGCTCAGCACATATCCTATTGAAATCTAATTGTTGCTCCAGCTTTTTCTGGCTCTGTAGTAGGGAGTCCAAACCTTCTTGGTACTCCTTTTGCAAGGCCAGAAATCTGGTATCCTGGTCAGCCTTTTACTGTTGCAGCACATCCATGTCCTCCTTTATTTTAGTGATGTACCGTCTGCTGTCATTTTCTGACTCCTGGCTCCTGAGCAGCCTCTGCTCAGAAGAGTCCAGATCAGATTGGGCCTTCTCTAACGCCATCTGTTGCCTATTTTCCAGATCCTGGCCTTCAGCACATTTGTCCTGCATGTCTCCCATTTATAGGTACAAGTATGCCGCTATCCTGGCAATCTTATTATGTTCATCTTTGGCTTTAGGGGCCATATATAGTTCACTCAGGGCCACATGTAATGGACCCTGATCTCCCCATATATCTGACCCTGTTTCAGTGACCTGTTGCGCGATTGCCTGCAAACAGACCGTTTGGTCCTGATGAGTCCACTCACCTCTCACAAATAGCTTATGTAAGAAGTGCTCTCTGGCTATTTTGATGTCTACCAGTGTCGTCATTCTGGAATTTGAGTTCCTTCCTGACTTACAGAAGTTTGAATTTTATTTTTGCAAAACAGACTGTTTCCTTAGAGCGTTCTTTTGAGGAGTGCTTTACAGCATAACACAGCGTGGTGATCTGACCGATGTATGTATCCCGTCAGTTAGCACACTGTATTAAGCTGCACAAGTGATAAATCTAACCTGGAATATCCCGGCTCGAGCCCCCACTTTGTAATAGGATTCAATTCAACACCACAGCTAAGTCAATGCCTAGTCTGGGATACTGAATGGAAACCCTTATTGATATATCTTTATGTCCAGTTCATGAGTTCTGGATGACTACCCCTATATAACACCCCTCTCTCAGAATCCCCCTGACCCCACTGAGCCAAGAAGTAGTTCTGTTTTGCAAGTGTAAAAGGTTTATTTGAGAAATAAAACAAAATATAGATACCACACTTTTATAATAAATTAATCATCAATAACACCCTTATAAATATAATGTTAATCAACAAGGGGTAATCTGACACTAGCACACTTCTTTATAATCAATGCGGAGTTGGTGTAGGATGGATAAAGTAGCAAAAATACTTTTATGATTTAAAGGGAAAAGCAATGAGGAATAAAATGCAGTACATAAATAACTTGATATGACTTCAACAAAACAAGCAATCACTTTTCTTTGGCAATTCACCCCCCCCTTTATGCAATGTAAGGAGATGAAGAGAAGAGCACACAGTTCTTAGAAATGCAATCAAATATAATTCATTTCAATTCCCCCCCCAGCAACTTAGAGAAATCAGGTATGAGTTTTAAAACACAGGCCCAAGTGCTTTGAATGTGGTGGCAAGGAAGTGAAAAATATGCTGAAAATGCTTTTAATTCCCTTTAGGAGGTTCAGGGTGATTGAGAGATACTTGGGATGAGTTCAGGCTCACTTTAGCAATGATTCAGGGATGGTTCTTAATTTTAGCAGTTCAGGCAAGTAAAGAAATCGGGCCAAATCGCAAATCGCAGCAAAATTCGCGAGTGCTTGAATCGTGATTGCGGAAAAAGTATAAGGAGTAGGAAGTCGGTTCTTGGCTTGTTGGAAAGCTTAGACTCTAAGCTCTAAGCTTTCAGAGGAAAGTTAAACCAAGTTCGTAGCCCAAACGGTTCCAGCGATATGAACGATTTTGTAAAGGTTGTCTTTCGGATTTAAAGTAAACTCAAAATGACAGGTGACAGCTTTGCAGCTGCAGAATTGACAAATGACAGTGGTGCAGCTTTACAAAATGACAAGTGACAACTTCTAGGAGGCAGTTCTGGTTAGATTAAAATAGTTTGGATTAGATTATTTTAACTAAGAGATTGTTTCTGCACAGTTCTGCTAGGTACTCACAATATAAATTTGAAATAGGCCTCGCCACGGATCTGGTCAGGTTTTGGACTGGACTCCGGTTCTGGTCTCGGCACTTCACAGTGATCTGGGTCAGCTCTCTGGTTCTGCTCACAGCGGTCTGGGTCACTCTGGATTTCTGGCCTCTGGTTCTGGATACTGCTCTGCTTTCTCTGGGTACAGCACTGCTTCTGGGATTTCAGGCCAGAATCAACAGCTCTGCCTGGCTGTGAATAGTCTGCAAATGATTTTGGGCCTGCTGACAAATACTTTTGCTTGCAGTGGGCCTTCTTGGTTCAAAGTTCTGTAGTCTCTGTTTAGCTTGGAAGTCCAAGTGTAGGATCTCTGGATGTGAAGTCGTCGGTCAGCATGCTCCGCAGCAACTGGATTTGAATGTCTCTACCTGTCCCAGCAGTCTCTTTTTATGTGTTTTGAAAATGGGTGTGTGCCTGGGCCTAGCTAAGCCTGCCCCTCTCTACTTGTCATTGGCCCAATTCTCCCCTCTCCCATGATTGGGGGAAGGAAATGTGAGTCAGAGTGATGCTGTAGGTTTTATGGGTCAGAGGATCCTCCCCTGGTCAGTTTCTACACAAATCTATATTTCACCCAAATACATATTGCACAGATACGCAGTTGTTTAAGATTACATGCACCGTTCACATATCACATGAGGTATATTCTGTTCAAACTCTGCTCTTCCTGGGGGCTTGTATTCAGAAATAGCAACATTTTGCGCTTTTTAACTGGTTTTGCAATATTGGTTTTTCATTAAAATTTATACAAATGTACACCCTCCTACTACACATATCTCAGTAACTTTCCAGGTCGCTAGCTTAAACACAGTGTCTACAATATCAATAAATAGTGGGGTTTTGCCCCAGAACATCACACAAATTGGAGTTTGGGCTTCAATTGTAGGCAAAGTTTCCATTTTAAGGTTCCCCAAATTTCACATTTCTGTCATCCAGTTACCAAGAGTTATCATTGTTTCTGTAAAATATATATTTTGCTTTCAATTCAGTTCTCAGAGTGTTGGAGTCCGCCTCCAAGACTTGGGTGGGTCAGTGATCACATGTGTCTCCTGGCCGGCAGGTCTTTGTTGACAGGAAACAGTCAAAATCAACATATTCTATTCAAGTGCAAGAGCCTATTGTGTGGTCTCCAGGAGGCTGCCAGCCAGTCTGCCTTCTATCAATCAAGAGGTCATGTGAGATTCTAACTCCTGGTGTGAATCTCTGGAGGTGAGAGGTTTCCCAGCCTTTTGGCCTGTTAATCAAATCAGATTGTCTCTGGGAACAGCAAGTGGTTAAGTTTTTAATTAAATGCAGTCTTTTGATGTCTCAGTTGTAACAGAAGGCGGATTGGCTTCTGAAGTAGCAGTTCTCCTTTTAGTGTTTAGACCGCTAGCGCAGCCTTGAGGTATTTATCGGTACTGCGTCCATTTTTTGGATCAGTCTTGATTTAATGCATTCCAAACAAGAGATTTTAGATGGAAGTATATTATCCAGGTTCAGCACATGGCACTGGTGTGGTTCTGCAGTAAAATAATTTTGTGCCCATTGAAGAAATGAATTCCCAATAGTTGTGGGTTGCTTTTGGCAATCAGCATTGCCCCTTTTGCAATGGGTTCAGGCTACTGTGTGTAGCCCAATGGTGGTTTTAGGCAGTGCCCTTCTGTGCCCATAACATCGGCAAAAATGGGTGGCAGCCTATTCTTCATGCATTTCCCTGTGCATTTTCTGGGAAGCTCTGGCCATCATGATGTTTTCAATGCCAGTAATGCACAGTTTTTCTGGTAGGGCTGGAATGCATGGGTAAAAACATCCCACAGATGATGTGATAGACATGACTGCACCTGTGCATATTTGAATGCTGTTGTAAATTCTAGAACGGAATGGGCAACCAGCTGGAATGAGAGAGCTGTCTAGATTGGAAGAAAAGTTTTAGAGGCAGTGGTTTTGGTTCAGCTGGGAGCCTTTCAAATGATATTGCTATCTGTGTGTATAAATAAGGTTGCATGTACTCATCCTGGGTGTGTGTCATTTTATGATACACTAGAAAGCCTTTTTCCATAATTATACTGTTATTTCTCCCATCTTTTAACATGAAATGACACTTTGTTAGATCACTGTGTGTGTTGGGTCTGATTACTATTATAATCATTTGTAAGGGAAGTTGAAATGATAGAATGTATGTTAAATATGCAGAATGTATAGAAAGGAAATTGCATGTACATCATATGCACTATAATGCATTAAATGCTATTATGGTTGAAATGTGGATAAATAGGCGACAGTGGTTACACAAATGATAGAATGAATGAATAAAATAACAGTTTGCACATTGCAGTTAATAATATGGGTAAATAAAAATGTGGAGTGCAGAGAACTTTGCAAGTGACACTTGATCATAGTAGATGGGAGAAATAACAGTAAGCTTGTTTTACAGGTTATACAGGGTAAGTGCCAGTTACTCTGTTTATATGCATTAATACATGCCAACCCTCCCGATTTAGGTGGGAGACTCCCGATATGAAAAATATAGTTATTTTGTACATTATCCCACCTAAAATTACTGTAGCCCCAATACATTTCTATGGGGAAATGTAGGTCTCGCGATTTCCCTGTGGAAATCTCCCTCCCAGGTGGCTCTGAATATTGGCATGTATGTGCATTTATACAAGAAATGTACATGTAGCGTGCAGAAAATATTCATACCTGTAGTTTGTGTTCATGCATGTGGATGTGCATGAATCTGCAAGTAGAAATGTTGGAGAGTTTACTAGTAGTTGCGGTAGGTGCTTTACACTCACAGCCCAATTGTACTCAGAGTGAACAACAGCACATCTAAAGTGCTGAATTGTAATGATGGAGTTAGATGTAGAGTTCTTGGATGTGATTGGTGGATGGTTCTGTGACTACTTAACAGTAGCCAATGAGGGAATGGTGCAGACAGAAGTGGAAAGGGTAGAAGGGCTGTCCAAGGGCTGTGACACCACATCTGTTTGTGGACAAGGCGTGCCACATCCGGGGTTTTTCAGCAAATCCCTCATGGAGAGGGGACTGTAGGGATTAGCCAATCAGGTGCTGAGGTTCTGCTTTGTATTGAGAGAGGCTGTGTGTAGTGAAGATGGCAGAGGTGGAGAAAGTCAGGGTGTTGGTGCTTGGAGATATGTTTGTGAATGTTTTGGAGCAGTATGCAAAAAGTTTGAATGTGGGAAACAATTTTGATGTAAAAGGAGTGGATGTGGTGTGGAGCACTGTGCCGGGTTTCAATTTACAAGCAATGGTAGAAGTTTGTCAAGACATGGCTATGGTTAACAGTCCACATGTGGTTGTCCTGCACTGTGGTGCTTTGCATTTGGGTTATGTCAGTGCCCCTACTTTGTTGTTGGAAGATCTGCAAAACTTGGTTCAGCCAGTAATGCAACTACTTTCAAATGCCAAGATCATTTTTTCTGGTTTGATACCTAGAGCAATATGGGACAATAATGCTGTTTCTAGGTGGTTAATCAACCGAGGCATGTTTGCTTTTATGACTAGAGCTGGCATGTTCTTTTGCAACAATGACAACATTGACTCTGGTAATGTTGATTACTTTAAAGAAGATGGCAAGTCTTTATCTTTTATGGGAAATGCCATGCTGTTTTGCAACATAAGGGTTGCTTTGGAGAAGCTAATGTGAAGATTTTTGGGGGAAAATAAGAAAATACAAAATAAAAGGTGTTTCTGAAGCATCTGCAAAAAAAGTCTCTTTTCAGAGCCAACCTCAAAGGGGAAATGGGGCACACTATTTAAATTTTAATTCCCCATGCTCAGATTTTACTATGTGTCAGCGGACACCGCGGTTGTCCGTGGACAGCGCAAATTACATACATAATTTTTGAGGTTGAGAGGCATGCAAATAAGACTTAACAGAGCAAGGGATTGGACAATAGGGTGTACTGGGTGTGATTTGTGAGCAGAGACTTTGTCAGAAAGTATTTTTCCTGAGAGGAGAGCAGATAGCTATGACTGTGTGTTTCCGAAACCAAATTGTCTGGATTTTGAGAGAATCATGGACAGATTGGTTGGAGGTGCATTCAGATTGCTTTGGAGTGTTCTGTACATCTTGGATTCCATCATGTTAAAGTGCACTGGCATGGAGTGCATGGAATGAAGTGACTGGATTTGGTACCTCTTTGTGCTACTTTGGTGACACAGTGTCATCCAGACATTATTATTATTCATTGTGGAGGGAACAGTTTAGGACATGTGCCTGGATTCTCTTTGCAATTTGCAATGAAAGAAGGACTTGGGAAAGTCATGGACATGTATCCAAACTCCAGAGTAATTTTTTCCATATTCCACAGAGACAAATGTGGCTGCACTCTTCTTCATTTGGTCCACAAATGGAGAAAGCAAGGAGCAATCTCATACAAGGCTGTCTGTGAATTTTTGAGAGATGTTGGTATGTCCTCTGTTCACAATGAAACCACACATTTTTCGTAGAGATGAAGCACATTGTACCTATGCTGGCAATCACATTTTTCTGTGAAATATACAAAATGCACTGCAACCTTTTTTGGAATTACAGAAATCCAGTTTGCAGTAGGTGTTGACCATTTGAAGTTTTTGAAACACAAAAAAAAACCACAAAAAGGCTGTTTTCAGAGACACTGCTTCCTCCCAGTTAAAAGTGCAATGGTTCTGACAGGACAGCACCACAAACATTTTAGAGGTCCGTGGACAGTCCGCAGACTTCTAAAAATGCACAGGGCCCTGCAGCATTTCATTGACACTTCTATTTTTGAATTGTGAAATGCGGCTCTGAAAAGAGCCTTTTTTGAGTTTTTTTTGGTTTATATTTTTTTGGTTTTTTTAAACATGACACATAAGGAAAGGAAGGGAAAGGAGGGTAAGGAAGGGACACCAACCACAGGGATAAGAAAGAGCAGGTGGAGAGAGGAAGATGTAGGGTGGGCCTTATTCAGGTAGGTAGCAGTCCTTCTCATGCTCCTTGACCACAGTCTCAAAAGCACTTCGGAGTTTCTCCCCTCCCTGCAGAGTACAGCGGTGCAGTACATGCACAATACTGTGACCCTCGAAAGGTAAGGATCAACAGTATCATGTATGGCCTGCAAGGCAGCTTGAGGGATGCGCTGCCCCACAGGCATGTCTCTTGTGGTGGCAGGAGCAGAAACGGAGGATGCTGCATGGGAACTCAACCTACTACGTTTATTGCAAGGTACAACCTTACGAATAGCCCCACCATTGAACGACTTTAGGTGTCCCTTCATTGAGGAAGTACCATAGCTTTACAAACCTGGTTTCCCACGACTCAGTACCACCTTGCACTGATTGCAGGTCACCTTGTTAGCACATGCTTTTGGTGCTCCATCAAGAGTGGTAAATAACCTCCACACCCAGGAATCACGGTGAGCACTAGTAGTCGGGACTTCCACTACCTCATCCTCTTCATCCTCTTCATCACTCTCCTCTGTATCCTCACACCTGTTCCGTTCTGCAGGCCCTTGGGGAGGTGTTCATGGTGGAGGTGGTGGGGGTGGTGTTGAGACAGCAGCAGCCATGGATGCCATCAGGACAGCGGTTTTAAAGAGCAAGAGCAATCCAATGCAACAAGGAGAAGTCTCTGTCCTGGAAGCACAAAAACAGAATACGGAGCAGCTCTGGGGTGTGGCCTTTTATAGGGGTGCTGGGGCATGCTTCGCAGACACCTGTGCTGTCTGCGAACCCTTCGAACATGAAGAAAGGGCTAAAAAGTTCCAAAGAGTATGCAGATCGCCGGGACATGGTCTGAGACATGTGCAATGGTGAACATTCCCAGGAAAATACCTTGGATTGCCCAAAAAAACACATTTTGGGTGTCCGGGGCCCGGACAGTGTTCCTTACGCTTAGCACGGGTGTGGTCACATGATGACATCGCAGACACGTTTGCGAATGGGACGGCTGTCCGCAGGACAGCAAACGCGCGGGGTCGGGTCTACGCATGAGTGCAGGTGTTCTACGGACAGCGTTCCAGTCTCCAAACTAATTAAAAGTGCAACACACGTGTGGCGGACAGTTGCAGACAGGCATGATGTTTGTAGTGGCCAAGGGTATGATACGCATGCACGCGGGTGTCAAACAAAATAAATGTGCGTCATAACTTTGTGGACAGGAGGACGGGCTATGTGTTCTACAGACATATTCATTTTGGTTGCGGACAATGCAAACAGGGGTAATGGTTTTAGGACACTTATTTTGCATAGTTACGAACATGCAGACGCCTTTAGTGTTCTGCGGACATCCTCATTTTGACTACGGACAGCTCGAACATTTGTATTTGTATTTTATTTATGTGTAAAGCACACCGGGCCCCAGGGCATCTGGGTGCATAATCTTAGAGAACAGAGTTACAGTTACATACAAAAGACAGCAATAAGTAGCTCAACCAACTCTTATTCAACATGCTGGTAGGACTACAGTATTACAAGAGTATGTACAAAATAGTATGCAGAAGGCATGTACAGGCAGGGGGAGACAAATGGCTAGCTTAAAGACTGAACTGAGGTCATGAAAGTGAGGGAGGCTAGCAAGGCAATATGATAGCAATAAGTTAGGTACAGGAAATATATACAGTTTATCATACAAGCGTTATAAAGAAGTACTAAGTGGCAAAGTAGAAAGTGAGTAACAACGAGGCAATATCGGGTATAAAGCACCGAGTATCTCAAATGTTTTTTGCAGAAAGCCATAATTTGGTTTTACTCTTGAAACATTGGAAGGATGGCTCAGCTCTGATAGCAGTAGGGAGAGTATTCCAGAGCTTAGAGGCCAGCACAGGGAAGCTCACACTACCTGCTCTTTGTAGTTTGAATCTAGGAAGGGATAGGCTATGGGCTTGGGCTGCTCTCATGGGCCGGGTGGAGGTCTGAGATGGTTAGCTAAGTATGTGTGGCCTGGTTGGAAAGGCACTTATGAGTCAGGGGAAGTGTTTTCAATGAGATTCTATGCTTAACGGGAAGCCAATGTAGAAGACTTCTGTGGTTGGAGATGTGGAAGTTTCTTGGTATGTTTAATGCCGCTCCGATGGCATTGTTCTGGGTGACTTGCAGTTTGTTGATGTTGCAATGATTGGTCCCTAAATAAAGGATGCTGGAATAGTTTATCTTGGACATGACAAGTGTTCTGGCCAGGATGATGCAATTAGGAGTGGTCAAGAATGGTTTACAGGCAGTAATAAGTTTGCATATATAGGTGGATGCTGACCTGACAGCATTAGTTTGTCTGCACAATGATAGTGTGGAGTTGAGGTAGATTCCAAGGGTTTATGTATCCTTCGAAAACTTGATGACATGGCCATCAATGATGAATGACTTGGACTTTTTTTTATCAACAGTACCATAAGAATCACTTGTACAGATATTTCATGTAAAGTAAATGCACATGTGATGTCATCAGTGATGTCATCAATGACATTTGTGATGTCATCTTTGATACCTGGGTGTTAGCCTTAGCAGTGCACAGTGGTGGTGCAACGTTATGGTTGCTTAGGTTAACATAAATGGGGAATTTCAGGAGTTTTTCTGTTTTAACAAAGTTTTTTCATTGAATTTCATAGGTTTCTATTAGTGCAATTTAACCATAATGTCCCTGTAGGAAGGAACATCCTTTTCCAAGATGGCCACCATGGAAAGAGAAGGCGGGGCTCGGAACAGAGCCCCTCTTCCCTTTCCATGGCAGCCTGCAGAAGGCAAAGTCTGAACTCTATGAAAATATCACCAGAAGCACATTTTTTTCCCTTTCAAACCTATCCTGCTATAGAATAACTTTACCACGTAGCCGGTCCCAAGTGAACATGGCCACTTTAACACCATTTTTCATCCCTCGCGGTCATTGCCAGTTTGTCCAGGTCACGACCTTATACCATGACCCGGACAATCTGGACACTTCCCATGGCCATAGGCTATACCTCAATCAAAGGTATATCACTATTTGTGTACCTACATTATGACACTTGTCCAAAAAATAACACGGGCACATTTGCAAAACTATGCTTTAAGGTCTATTCCAATGCTCATTACATGAGTTTGCTTGAAATCCGCCCATGATTTATTTTTTCAAAAGTGTCTAAATGTACATACAATAGTCATTTTACTTAGGCCCCACTTGACAACTTGGCAAAATCCATTCAGTCTTTTCACAAACATTGAAGATTGGGTCTATAATCGTTCTGAAAATATTTGTCCATATGTGTCAAACGGCAACACAGTTATAAGCCATATAAAAACTTTGAGACCCCCTCTAATTTAGCCCCCTCATTTAAAATAGTTTTGCAAACGTTTGTGCAGATTTGTGAAATGGCAGCACATTTAGAAGCCTTTACAATATTTAGGGAACCCCCTCTGAATTTGTGCCCTCTTGACAGTACATCGCTGCACTTAAAAATCATTTGGAAATAAGTCTAGAATAAAATTCCCAAATTTCATGCAGTTTCATTGAGTGCCGCGAAAGTTATAAGCCATCTAAGAACTGCTTTTCACCAACCCTGTAATACAGAAATAGGCATAGATGCCCCCGGACATCTGAAGTGTTTGCAAACATCACAGGACTGCCCACCGAACATCCAGACCGTTCACGGACTTCAGGGGTGAAAAACACCCATCTTTGGCTTCTTATGGCCATATTTAATCGGACCAAACAGGGAAATGGGTCAGCAGAGCGAACTCAGATATCACACATTTTTTGCGATCTACTTTTTGGTCATTTCAAAATAAAATACTGGATGGATTTACACCAAATTTACAAAATCACACTCTTGTGACTAGCCACTTCTCCTGGTGCAAATTTGGTGAACATCCGTCCGGCAGTTTGGGCTGTAGGCGTGAGCAAATGTTTTTTCCATTATGTCTATCAAAAGAACATTTTGGGACCTCCCCATAACTTTGCCCACTTGACGAAACCTCACTGAACTTGCCAAAATAATTCAGATTAGCCCATATAACTTTGCTCCCCTTGGACAAATTCTCACCAAACTTTGCAAAAAAAGTATATGCAAAGTTTGGTGAGGTTTGGTTTGGGGGGGCAAAGTTATAAGGGGGTACCAACATTTATTTTTTTCCAATAGAGTGAAAGGGGGAAAACACTTTGCTCATACCTACAGCTCAAACCACTGGACGGATGTGTACCAAATATGTGCCAGGAGCATCGGCTTGGTCCTGAAAGCAAGCTTTTGTAAATTTGGTGGAAATCCAAAACAACAAAAAAGTAGGTGTCAAAAAATGAGTCATGTCTATGTCCGCCCCGCGGACACATTTCCCTGTTCACCCCGTGGACAGGACACCGATTGGCTAATCGGCTTGCGTCATGTCTGCAGACATGCAGTGTGTTCGCTGATTGGCTGGGATGAAGCATGAGGTGCATCGTATTGTTTTGATGTGCCCACCATCTTTGATCCGTTGACATCCGTGGACAGCGCAGCGACAAACAGGGGGAAAATACTACTTTGGGGAGTGTGTTGGTGTGTAAGAGTGCTTGTAGAGGGTTGGGGAGTAATAGATGGGTCAAATGCTGTATTTGTTTAGGAGGCATGCACCCCTGATGTTTTCGTCATGTCCGCGGTCACCGTGGCTGTCCGCAGACATAGAAAATGCAGTAGCCCATACAGCACAGTTAAAATGTTTGATTCTATGAGTGTGTTATGCTGCAGTGGTTGTGGCCAGTGCCTAAAGTTTCGGGTGCATGGCGGCAGGCCGTAGGCCGTAGGCCATGCACCCAAGAATTTAGGCCCTGGCCACAACCACTGCAGCATAACACACCCATAGAATCAAACATCTATCCATTATCCACACATCTACAGTTTATGTACTGTTTGATTTGTATAGTTTGTATGTGAAGTTTTGGCTACGTCATGTAATTAAGATTGTAGAGTTTGGTAACAAGCACTGCAGTATAACATATCCATGGAAGTAAACATTTTGGATTGTGGTGTATGGTTAGATGTTTGATTCAATGGTTGTGTTATGGAGCAGTATTTGTGAGTTGAATTATAATATACTTACTGTTTGATTTTCTGTGATTGGATATATTTTTTTCATGACTTGGGTAACTGGAGCTGATATTCTTTTTCAATTTCTGTGATAAAATAAAAGATCATGTTAGTGTAGATAGTTTATAAAGAGTTATTGCATTGGATAATAGACATTTCTGCATTATTTCAAACCTCATATTTGGTAGTTTACAAACCAGTGTACTGTGGAATTTGCTCAGTTTCTGTGTTTGTTTCTGAAATCATTGGTCTGTGGGAAAAAAATCTATGTTGGATTAAAAAAAACTTTTTTGTTATGGTACAATACATTTCTTCTTTTTGTTTTCAGTGTTTATTTGTTGTTTCTGGCAAAATTTCTATCTGTTGGCTTGTTGCAGATTGTTAGATACCTGTTGGTGAATTCAAGTTGCTAATCAATCTGTTGGGTTGTTGCAGATTTTCGGGGCAGTTAGATACCTGTTGGTATATTCTAACTGTTTATTTCTTCTTATATCTTAGTGGTATTGATTTATCTGTTTGGTTGTTGCAAAATCTTGGGGCAGTAAGATACCTGCCTGCGTATTCTAACTGGTTATAGTTTTTTTGTTTATATTTTCAAGTTACTCATCTATCTGTTGAGTTGTTGCAGATTTTTGGGGTAGTTAGATACCTGTTGGCGGATTCTAATTGTTTATTTCTTCTTATATTTTAGTGGTGTTGATGTAATCGTTTGATTGTTGCAAAATCTTGGGGCAGTTAGATACCTGTTGGTGTATTCTAACTGTTTATTTCTTCTTATAATTTAGTGGTATTGATTTATCTGTTTGGTTGTTGCAGAATCTTGGGGCAGTTAGATAACTGTTGGCATATTTTAACTGTTTATAGTTTTCTAATTGAAGCTTTATTAATGTTCATGCAAAGATTAGTTATAAAATGTTGGTTTTAAGAATATTAAATAAGCGTTTATACGATTTGCTGGTAATCTCTGTTTTAGAGTAATGGTACTATCGAACCACAATTCTTTTTTATATATGCTGTATAGTGACCTGCATTGGTTGTGGCTCCTGTGTGGTAGATTACACCTATTGTTGTGAAGGTGTTCTTACCAAGTGATACTTGACTGTGTGAATCCAGTCAGCTTGCAGTTGTTTTTGGTAACATCTGAATTGTAACGTAGAAGCATTAGTATTACGTATTTACTATGTGTTTCATTTGTAAGGTGGACCGATTATCTGAATTGCAGATAATACATAATCTGCCATGGTTTGCATTTTGTACAAGTTGCTGAAATGGAAGGGTTTCACAGGTATGGATAAATACTTGAAGCGTTCATTAGGGATTTGTTCCTGTGCCACATTGTTGAAGAGATTGCATGTATGTTTCCACATGTATGAAATTTGGAAGATTTCATTTATAGGTATGTTTTTGTTTTCCAGTACTTGTAGTAAGTACATTAGAAATTCTTGTGGATCTTCTTGTGAGTTTATAGTGAATTTCACCATTCCAGCACAGTCGTCCAATTCTTGTCTTATTCCATGAACACTGTGTGTGTTGTCAGGATTGTTGCTTGCATTTCTATGAAGGACTAACATTTACAAACACAATGGGTCTGTATTGTGTAGGTAAATGTTGTCAACAATTGGTGGCAATTGGAATAGGATATTTATTTCTACATTTGCATAGCAATTTACACCAGTTCTTTTGTAAATTTGAATGTACCAGATAGTTCTGTGTCCAAGTCATTTCTTCGGAGTGTGTGTTGCTTCTTTGAAGATGTACCTGAGTTACTTTTAGTAGTAGATTCTTCTTTGGTTGAAGTAATTGATGACGTATTAGCTTCTTTTACTCTCTTTGGAGGATTTGCAGTGAGATCCTGTTGCATTTCTGTTTGAAGTAGTTTTCTTTTACAACGATTTGATTTTTGTGGAACATGATAGGTTTTTAGATGGGGTGTACATTGAACGTAGTCTATTGTATTCTAAAATGCAAGAAATATCAGTGTTTACGTCACTTGCATCAAAGTTGATTAGAAATAGACTGTCAAGTGTACGTAAGCGCGATAGAGCTACGTAGCTCATGCCTTCTTTAAAGACTATGTTCCCAATATCTATCAATGCTTTATCTAGTGTAAGACCTTGTGATTTGTGAATGGTGACTGCGTATGCCAGAGTTAGAGAAAATTGCTCTCTGCGTACATACATGTCTTTGAAAAGAAGGAATCGAGCTGTTGTGCATCCTATCCTTTTTACTTCTGATAGTTTGTCAAAGAGAATATTGACAAACTGAATGTTGTTGTCAAGTGGATATGTATGAAAGCCAACAACTGTACCAAGTGTTCCATTAACTAGTCATTGCTCCACATCAAGGTTATGTTTAAGCAATCCTCTAGAGTTTAAAGATGATTTAAATATTTTCTCCGAACCAGCTGTGTTGGAGATAGAGTTTTCTAATTTAGTTAGTCTTGTTGTGGCTTGTTGACACATGGGTAGTGTCATACCATGTACGTCCAGTTTGTCTGTGTAGTAAATTTCAATTATTGGTTCCATTTATTTTTTCAACGTTGTTTCATTGAATTTTGAACAGCTTGCAAGAGTTGGCATCAAGGACATAAAATTGATATTTTTGTGTGCTAATTTTTCCATGACATCAGTAGCACATGTGTTATGGTCAAACAGTGCATGGATGTGCCGGCTTTTTAATATTGATTGTGCTTCTTGAGGAAATACACAAACTCTAATACTTTTTAAAATGTTGGCATATGTGAGGTCTGCACACTGGCACATGTTTTCTGTTAATTCTCTGTATTGGAAATGTTGCCAAAGGTTGACATTTCCTATGTTGTCAACAGTTTTACTGCAAAGTTTGTGTCCGAAGGTTTTAAAAATAGGTTCACCTTTCACTGGTGTCAATTGAAGATGATCTCCGAAAACAATAATGTGTTTTCATCCAAAGAGCTCTTCGTAGTTTGTTTTGTGTACTTCTTGTAACCTGAGGTGAATCAAAGCCAACATTAGGATGGAGACCATGCTCACTTCATCTATTAGTAGCTTTTTCATTTGTTTTAAAACTCTGTGTAGTTCCATTGCAGCTTCTGTAGAAAGTTTGTAATATTCCAATTTGTTTTGGTGTTCTACTGGAAGGAGTAGTAATCGGTATAAAGTGACACTGCTAAACCTGTGGGGGTAGTTACAACAGCTGACAGTTTGTTGTTGTCAATTGTTGAACGAACTTGCTGATGATTTTGATTAAGAATGTTTTGCCTGAACCAGCTTGACCACTGACGTATACTAGTATAGGTTTGTAATGTTGGCAGGTACATTCTTTATTTTCATGTTGTACACCGTGTGCAATTTCTTTTGCTACTTCTTGAAAAATGCTGTGCTGCTCATTGTTCAGTTTTGATTGCAGTACAGTTAAGTCTTCTGTATCTTCTTCATAGTGACAGATGGTGTTTTCTACTTCTGTCATAGCTAATTCCGCCTCATTTGCTATTAGTGGCAGTCCCAGTGGTTCTTGGCTTCCTGTTACAGAAGGTTGACTGCTGTCGGGAGTGTCCTTATCTAGTTGGGCCTGGAGTTCTTCTTCGTGTTGCCTTTCATTGTGCAACATTGTTTTGTACTGTGTAAAGTTTACATCATTATAGTGCTCACATTTGCTTTCAAAGTGTCTTCACAGGAGTCATAGATATCTAGTAACTCTTCTTCTTTTCTCCATGGTTTAAAAAGTTATAGCAGGGACATGTAATATAGTTCTTTATGTTGAGGAATTTTTAATGAGAATTTGATATGATTAATTAAGCTTTGTTTGGTAAGTTTCACTAACCTGCCTTCACAATTTGTCACTCTGTATCTACAATTATTTTCATCTGGTTTTATTTTATTTTTGTATGTGACGTTTTAGGCTGTGTGATATAGACACATGGTTTCCAAAGTGGTACTCCTGTTTGGGTAGTATGTGTCCAGTAAATTGTTTTTCAAAATGTCTTGGCTGTTGGGATCGTTTTTGGCTATTGTTTCTATGTCGTATGATTTGAGAACTCTTTTTCTAGATTTAGCAGGACCAAGACTTAGCCATACTATATTTTCAGATTTTCCATAAAAAGGAGTACTGGTTAAACGATCTGCAGCTTCATAGCAGCCACATGCTCTATGAGAGCGCATTTTTATGCCTAAGCTGTACAATTTCTGAGACAATGTTTTGTCCGATGATAGGTCACCCCAGAGGTCTTGAAGCTCTGTTTTTTCTGCTTTGGTTAAGTAGGCTGTAACATATTGTGCATCTGCAGTGGAATTATCTGCAATGTTCTGCACATCTATGTTTGCATTCCATAAGAGGGCAATGATTGCTTTGTAATCATTGATATATTTTGCTTCTTCTGTTCTTTTTATGTAATATGTGTTCTTAGGTGATTTACCTTTAACACTATGTCTAACTGAAGACATGAAGTTGTTTACTTGACCTGTTGCTGTAACTGGTCTAGGGAAACCAAAGTGGCATTTGGTGTAGTATTTCTCTTTGTTTTTGTATTTGCAATGACAATATTTCCCACATTTGTGTCTTTGAAATTGTAAAATGTATGCATGAAGATCACTATTTGTTGCTTCTGAAGGAATTTCACAAGTGACATATTATTCGATAAACTGTAAAACAGTGGCATCACTGTCCTGACCAAATTTAGGAGCATCTTTAATCCATAAAAGCATGTGGATATGTGGTGCTCCTCTGGCTTGGTATTTTTTCTCCAATAGTAGTGTTGCACTTCTCTGAGGGGGGGAACAGTTTTATTACAAATAAAGTGTAGCATAGCAATGAAGCAATGATGGAAATATCTTGAAACAATAACAGGATCTAGAGAGAAGCGTTCTTCAGGTGTTAGTATATCTATGTTTGTTTTGTTTTTGTTTGATATGCATAGGAAATCATGCAAATCTTCCCATGCATATTCTGCACAACTTAATGTAACAAACCAAGTGGGTGGGCCAAGGTTTCTTATCATAAAACGTACATCTCTGTGACGTCAGAACTAGTACTCTTTAGTATCATGCATGTTTGCTAACAGATCTGTAATACTTGATTGTAAAACCTCATCTTTTTCTTGCCCTTTTTGTAGTAATTGCCCTAGCTGACATATTTTGAAAATGGGTACATGATTTCAGTGTGTGTGGAACTCCGTTGCATAGAGTTGCTAGTTCACTTTCAAAGAGTAGGTGGAATATTCGTAATGTGCTGTATTCTGATGCTGTTATCTGAGTGGGTCTATCATCGTGCCTTCCTCCTTTCCCAGTAGGAAAGAGTAGAGGAAAAGCAAATGCTTCTATACTTTTTCCCCATCTGCTGATTGGTGATCCTTTGGTTTGTCGCATTTGATATGTTTCTAGTGCAGCATCTATGGTGTCTTTAGAGTGTAATGGATGAATTGCATAATGGTGTAAAATATTTTATACTGTAGCAATATCTAGAAGTTCAAATTGACCAGTTTCTGGTGACTCTTGAATTATTTCAGTCATTTCCCTCAGGTTTTCTTCAATATTAATGTTTTTGTAGTATTCATTATTGTCTTTTAGATTTAGCAATGCATGTATAACTTGATGTAAGTCTAGGAGTTGTTGCCAATTTTTTTTGTCTTTTGTAGGTACACCATTTACTAAGACAATTAAAGATTGCTCTACTGGACGTTGCACTCATAGAGTGTGTACATTTTCTTTCAGTTCTAATGGTAAATAAACTACTTTGCCACAAATGCTTTTCACTAATTCTGAGTGAAGTAATGCTGCTGTTTTTGGTTGAGTATGTATTATTTCTTGAAATGAATGCACTGTTTGAATTATGATGCTCTCATATAAATTGAGTTGTTGCAAGGGTTTTGGTAGTGGAAATAATTCTAAGTTATTTGTGATAGCACGTGAAGGAGTTTGGTTGTTGTCAAGTTTTGCAGTGCAGTAACTGCAAAGTATTAAGGGGTCATTTATTTCGTATTTGTTTTCTGCTATAAGGTAGAAAGCTAATTCTAACCATTTGGGATCTTCATTGTCTTCTATTTTGTATGTTATGTCTAGAGGTTTTGTGCTACTTTTATAATAATTTCTGCTGCAACACACACACATGGTTTGGTACTTCAGCGGATGCACTTTTAAATTTTAGTATTTCTTTTTTGTATGTGTGTAGTAGAAGGTTGCCATTTGTAGAATTGTTCCTAGTCTGTTGTAAAGCTATTGCATTTTGTAAGTGGCTTTCACTTCCAAAATATTTTCTCTGTATATGCTATATTTCTTCGAGTAGTTCTTTGGCTGTACCATGTAGAAGATTGTTATTTAAATTGTCTAATGCTAAAGGTGGACTTTTAGCATAGTACAGTTAATGGACTAGATTTCTTATAGTTGAATGATGTGTTGATATAATTTTGATATGATGGAAGGTGCTTTTGCGATTAGGTCCTGAAATGCAGGCTAATGAATGTCCTGTGTGTTTGCGCACTGGACAGGTATCCATATTTTGTAGACGTTTCATTTTGAATTTGTCTTTGCTTTTACATATTGATTGAGGAACTGGCATAAAGATTTGAAAGATTTTTTGTCAATGTTACACATGACGTGCACAGCCATTTGTACACTGGACATTTTGGTTCAGTCTGATGGAGAGGTGATACTGAGTTTTCTGGGGTTATTTTTGTAAGCAGCGTTTCTTGTTTCATTATGGTATTATTACATTGTTCATACCCTCGTCCTCTGCTATGTATGGCAATTGTGTTTGTTTGCTTTTGTTTGTATGCTTCTTCATTGAAATATGGTTCTGTGCTTGTGGTGTTACTCCATTAACCTCCACAGATATTTAAGAAGTTATTTTTGTTGACATTCCATTTATTGAGAAGTCTTTTTTCTAATTTAGTAGTTAGTTTTGTTAGTGGTTTCATTCTTTCTAACACTAAAATATATAACTTCCTTTTGAGAAGAATTTCACTGTCTATGAGAGCTTCTAAGATTAATTTTCTACGGTAGGTTTTAAGGGTTGTGCATGATTTCTCTCCTGTTTTTATAAGATTCTGAAGGACTCTGTGGCAGAACATTTTTTGTAAAATACTTTTTTTGGTTTGGTTACTTGCCACTACATCCAGATTTATAGGAGCAGTGTTAGCAGTAGTGGTAGCTGAATTCTTGTTAATCACTTTTTGTTTCGTTTTATATTTTGAAAGAGGAGGAAAAGTTTTTGTACTGGAAGCTTATTTTGTTTCGCTTAATGACTCTATTAGATCTTTTGTTTGAACTTTTTGTACACATTCTGCTAGAGATGGGTGCTTATTTCGGACACCTTTATTTTCTACTTCTGCGTTGCTTTCTATGGACTTGCTTTTTGGTAGGCATTCTTTGGGGTCTGTTGAAAAAAAAGAAGGTATGGGTTGGGCTGTTCTGCAATGTATGTGTGCAGTGTGCATGAGTGACTGAGGATGATGGTAAGGATGTATGTGGTGGTGTGTGATGGTGCATTGGGAAGATACAACTAGCTGGGAAGGCTATTCTTGTATTTGTGTGTTACTATACTGGGGTTCAGATGACAGTAGAAAGTAAGCTAGTGGTGAGGAGAAGCACTAATACTCAATCTAATGCTATAGAATTAAAACAGTTCTTTGTTCTGCAATACTAACATTCTAGGGGCTGATTTATGGAATTTGTGCGCTGAAAGAATGTGGATTTGTGTGCAATTCTGTCTGCAAATCCCTGTTTAACAAATGGGGATTTGTGGGCAGAATGGTGCACAAATCCCCGTTTTTCGGTGCACAAATTCCATGAATGAACCCCACAGTGTGTTTGAGTAACAGTAAGAATATTATGATAGTATTGTACTTACTTTTTTTGTTTGGAATGAGCAGGTTTCTTCTGAGTTGTTGTTTGTACTTCAGAGGCTGCTGCTTTTCAGGAGAGTGGTCTTCACTGCAATTGTAAAATAAAGAAGTTAGTAATTTTACGTGTTTATATCACTGATGTTAATTTAGACGTTAATTTTTATGTTTTTGTAGTAGTATTGTTGTTTGATAACTGAACATACGGTGTGCATGCAGTTTCCTTTGACTATGTGCAGCCTTTATATTTTACTTACAATATGTTAGTTCAACATGCTTTGAAATGAGTAGAATATTAAGTTTATGAAACTATCTTGGTTTCTTAGGCTGTGTTATTTCATGGTAGGAGATAGAAGAAATAATTATATACTTATTTTGCAATTTTGATAAGGTAAATGGCAGAAACGGTATAGAAAAGCATAGACTGTATGCATTTGTGAAGGAGTGGGTAATAAAGCAGAAGGATGCAATGTACAGGCAGTGGTGTTATTTCAGCTGGGAGCTTTTCAATGATAGTGTCTATCTGTGTGAGTGTATAAAGATGCATGAACTGATCCTGGCTGTGTGTAATTTTATAAATCACTACTAAGTATTTGTCTACAATCATAGTTATATCTCCCATCTTTTAATGTTATCATTTTTTAGATAGTTGTGTGTATAAAAAAGAATTTAGATAGCAGACAGGTTTGGAAGTGACAGTTGATTATAGCAGATGGGAAAATAATAGTACGTTCATTTTATAGGTAATATAGGTTAAGTGGCAGTTACTCAGTTTACATGCAGAGTTGTACATGTACTCTGCATAACATGTGCATACCTGTAGTTTGTATTCATGCAGGTGGGTATGCATGCAGCTGCAAGTAGAAATCTGGGTTACTTGTACAGTAGTTTTTGTAGTAGGTGCTTTCCAATGATATGAGACTTGTACTCATAGTGATCAACAGTACATTTGAAGTGCTGAACTCTGATGATGGAGTTAGATGTAGAGGTCTTGGATGTGATTGGTGGATGGTTGTGTGACTTCTTAGCTGTATCCAATGAGGGAATGGCACAGAGAGTGAAGTGGAAAAGGTGGAAGGGCTGTTCAAGAGTAACGTGCTCCGCGGACATCGCGTCTGTCCACGGACAGGGCGTGCCACATCCGGGGCATTCCAGCAAATACAGCATGGAAAGGGGACTGTAGGGATTAGCCAATCAGGTATTGAGGTTGTGGATTTGTGTTGAAAGAGGCTGTTTGTAGTGAAGATGGCAGAGGTGGAGAAAGTCAGGGTGTTTGTGGTTGGAGATATGTTTGTACATGGTTTACAGCAAAATTCTCAATGCAGGCATGTGCAAACAATTTTGATGTTAAAGGAGTGGAGGTGGTGTAGAACACTGTGCCTGATTGCGATGTACATGTACAAGTTTGTGGAGATATCGGCTGGATGAACAGTACCCATGTGGTAGTTTTGCACTGTGGTGGTTTGCATTTGGGCTATGTCAGTGCCCCTATTTTGTTGGCAGATTTGGAATACTTGGTTCAAGCAGTAATGAACATCCTTCCAAATGCCAAAGTTATTTTTTCTGGATTAGTACCTAGGGCAATATGGGACAATAGTTCTGTTTTTTGGCCTCAGCAAAACATTGCTAGGTGTGCAATCAACCAAGGCAAGTGTGTTTTCATGCTTAGAGCTGGTATGTTCTTCTGTAATAATGAGAATATCGATTCCAGTAATGCTGTTTATTTTAAAGAAGATGGCATTTCTTTATCTTTTGTGGGAAATGCGATGCTGTTTTGGAATGTAACGGTTGCTTTGGAGAAGGTTATGTGAAGATTTTAGGAGTAAAGAGAAAAAAAAATACAAAATAACAGGTGTCTGTCAAGCATCTTCATAAAACACCAAAAAACGGCTCTTTTCATGGCCAACCTCAAAGGGGAAATGGGGCACACTATTTAAATTTAATTTCACCATGCTCAGATTTTCGATATGTCCGCGGACATGGCGGTAGTCCGTGGACACCGCGTATCACATACAGGGATTTTGGGGTTTAGAGGCATGCAAATGAGAATGAGTAAAGCAAGGGATTGGCCAATAAAGTTTACTGGGTGTGTTTTGTAAGGAGAGAGTTTGCCAGAAAGTCTTTTTCCAGAGAGAAGAACAGATAGCTATGGCTGTGTGTTTCCGAAAACAGATTATCTGGATTTTGGGAGACTCATGGATACATTGGTTGAAGGTGCATGCAGAATGCTGTGGAGTAGCTGCAGATTTTGGATTCCCTCATGTGAAAGTGCACTGGAATGGAGTGCGTGGAATGAAGTGGCTGGACTTGGTACCATTCTGTGCTACTTTGGAGACACAGCATCATCCAGACATAATTATAATTCATTGTGTAGGGAACAGTTTAGGACATGTGTCTGGAATTTCTTTGCAATTTGCAATGAAAGAAGGACTTGCGAAGGTCATGGATATGTTTTCAAATTCCCAAGTAATTTTTTCTCATATTGCGCAGAGACATATGTGGCTTCGTTTTTCTTCATTTGGTCCACAAATGGAGAAAGCGAGGCACAATGTCAATAAGGCTGTTTGTGCCTTTTTAAGAGATGTTGGCATGTCCCCTTTTCACAATGAAAATATTAGGTTTCGTAGCACATACATTTTTCGCAGAGATGGAGTCCATCTTACTTATGCTGGCAATCAGATTTTTCTGAGAAATGTACAAAATGCATTGTGACCTTTTTTGGAATTACAGCCATCCATTTTGCAGTAGCTGTTGACCATTTGAGGTTTTTCAAACAAAAAAAACACCACCAAAAGGCTCTTTTCAGAGCCACCATTTCCCCCCATAGAAAAGTGCAATGGTTATGATAGGGCAGCACCCCAAAATTGTATATGTCCCCGAACTGTCCGCAGACTTCTAAAAAATGCACAGGGCCCTGCACTATTTATTTGTCACTTCTATTTTTAACTGTGAATGGCGGCTCTGAAAAGATCCTTTTTTTTTTGTTTTATATTTTTTTTGGTTTTTTGAAAACAACACACAAGGAAAGGAGGGGAAAGGAGGGTAAGGAAGGAACACCAACCACAGGGATAAGAAATGGCAGGTGGAGAGAGGAAGATGCAGGGTTGGCCTTATTTAGGTAGGTAGCAGATCTTCTCATGCTCGGTGACCGCAGTCTCAAAAGCACTTCGAAGATTTTCCCCCCTGCATAGTACTGCGTCACAGTACATACACAATATTGTGACCCTCGAAAGGTAAGGGTCAACAGCATCATGAATGGCTGGTGAGGTAGCTGGAGGGATGCGCTGTCCCACAGTAGTGTCTCTTGTGGTGACAGGAGAGGAAATGGAGGATGTTGTATAGGAACTCAACCTACTAAGTTTATCACAAGGTACAACCTTGCGAATAGCCCCACCGTAGAATGACCTTAGATGTCACTTCATTGATGTCATACCAAAGCTGTACTAACCAGGCCACCCACAACTCAGCACCATTTTGCACTGGTTGCAGGAGACCTTATTCACACGTGCTTTCAGCACTCCACCATGAATGGTAAACAACCGCCACACCCAAGACTCACAGCAAGTGCTGGTAGTAGGGACTTCCACTACCTCATCCTCTTCATCCTCCTCCTCTACATACTCACGCCTGTTCCCCACTGCAGGCCCTTGGGGAGGAGGTTGTGTTGGATGGAGTGGGGGTGGTGCTGAGGCAGAAGTAGCACCAGCATGGAACAGCAGCAACCATGGATGCCATCAAGTTTGATGTAACAATCGCAGAAAGAGCAGCAAAGGCACAAAAAGCAGGTCAATCTCCAATAGTAGAAAGACAAAATGAAGATGGGCTCTAGTGTGTTGCCTTTTATAGGGGTGCAGGTGGCGCTCTGAGAACAGCCGCGCTGTCCGTGGAAAGATCCAACACCCTAAAAAGGCTCAGAAAGTTCCAAAAAGTATGTAGAACGCCTTTGGGACATGTGCAAAGGTGAATTTCTACTGTAAAATACTTTGGATTGTCCAAATAAGTACTTTTAAAATGTTCGGGGACCCGGACGGTGTCCGCAAATCAGGACATACGCTCGCGTGGGTGCGGTCACATGATGAGATCACGCGAATGGGACGGGTGTCCACAGGACACCAGATGCGTAGGAATGGTGGTGCGCATGTGCGCAGGTGTTCTACGGACAGTGTTCGGGTCCTCAAACTAATTAAAAGTGTGACACACGTGAGACAGACTGTACGGACACGCGCGATGTTTGTAGGACCTATGGGTGTGGTGCGCTTGCACATAGATGTTCTACGGACAGTATGGACAAGTGTAGTGTCCTTAGGACACCTCCATTTTGGTTAATTGTGGATATTCCAGACACCGAGTGTGTTCTAAGAACAGTTCCATCTTGCATGCGGACAGTACGGACAGGTATAGTGTCCTTAGGACACCTCCATTTTGGTTAATTGTGGACATTCCAGACACCAAGTGTGATCTAAGAACAGTTTCATCTTGCTTGCGGGCAGTACAGACAGGTATAATGTACTTAGCACACCTCCATTTTGGTTAATTGCGGACATTCCGGACACCGAGTATGTTCTAAGAACAGTTCCATCTTCCTTGCGAACAGTACGGACAGGTATAGTGTCCTTAGGACACCTCCATTTTGCTTAATTGTGGACATTCCAGACACCAAGTGTGTTCTAAGAACAGTTCCATCTTGCTTGCGAACATACGGACAGTACAGACAGGTATAATGTACGTAGGACACCTCCATTTTGGTTAATTGCGGACATTCCGGACACAGAGTGTGTTCTAAGAACAGTTCCATCTTCCTTGCGAACAGTACGGACAGGTATAGTGTCCTTAGGACACCCCCATATTGGTTAATTACGAACATCCCGGACACCTGTGCTGACAACGGACACCCTAACTGCCTTTTTAAAAAAAATAAGACACAAAGGACTGAATTAAAACACACATATTTTTTTTATTATATACAGATATACAATTTATGAAAGAGAGGAGGAAGCGGAAACTGACACAAAAACAGGGGAATTAGGGGTTTGGAGAGGATGGATGGGAGGGGATGAAGGAATGGAAGTCTCATCATAACGTTTTTCTTGGTGGTGAGGGTTTGGGGATAGTTGACTGGGACATGGAGAGGGAGAACAGGTGCATGTGGGACAATGATATTTAATGTTTTCTTTTATGTAATCCTCCACAAAATGTTTTAAAAGATTATGGACATTTTCCATATCCATTTGTGTTCCATGCACTGCAGTATTTTGTAATGTCTCTTTTGCTATATTATTTTCTATGTTTGTATGGTCTGTTAAAATAATACATATATTTTAAGTACACATAAAGTAATGATTATTAATTTGCTCATATAGCGAAGTGTCTACCATTAATTCCTCACGTGGAAAATTTTCTTCAAGCCATTCCAAAGTACTGGGCATTTCTGTGTAAAAAAAAAGTATTACCTTTAATGTACCTAATACAGAAAAATTAAGTTTACTTTCTAGTTTCTGGTAAGTTCTGTTCTTACTGTTGTGTAGGTCCGCTGTTGCTTCTTGCTGTGAAGTTTCTGTGAGGTAATTATGTTGGAGGCATATCTTTTTTGTTTTGGTATATTCCATTTTAGTACATATGCCATTTAAATGGACGGTTGATGTGTTGCATTTTTAGGTTCCACTTCTTATTTATTATTACGTTTAATGTGTTTATGTGCTGCTTTTTTAACTTGTTCAGTGTTTATATGGCACGATATGGCATTTGTGATGTCATCGTTGATGTCCTGGGTGTTAGTCTTAGCAATGCATGGTGGTGGCGCAAGTTTTGCTTTCTTAGCTTACCATAACTAGCAAATTTCAGGGGTTTTTCGGTTTTACTTGGAACCATAATGTCCCTTTAACAAAGTTTTTTTACTGAATTTGATAGGTTTTTAGTAGCCCAACTTAACCATATCGTCCCTTTAACAAAGTTCTTTTACTGAATATATATATATATATATATATATATATATATATATATATATATATATATACAATTAAAAAAACTTTGTTAAAGGGACGTTATGGTTACAAGTAAAATCGAAAAACCCCTGAAATATGCCAGTTTGACGGATTTTGGACATTCCTATATTATGTCCCAGGCCCCCCACGAGTGGAATGGTTTATGCACATCTGTGTTATGGTTCAACATACAAAGGGTCAAAAGGAGGCTGACTTTTTCACTTTTCCATTCATATTCTCATAGAGAAAATGCCCAATCTTAGCTCTCGCTCACAGCCAAACCGCTGGACAGATTTGTGCCAAATAAGAAACAAGTCAGTCACAACATTTGTGAAGGAACTTCTTTCTTGTTTTGGTGCAAATCCATTCAGTGTATTTGCTTACATTGTTATGATGCATTGCTGTTGCCAAGCTTTATCAGTTCTGAAAGTAGGCCATTACAAAAATCTTGTTCCGAGTTCAGAATCATCATTGTAAAGTGCCCTATAATGAAATAAGTTGTGTAATTTATGCAACTTTGAAAGCAGGGAGCATGTGGGTAGGGTGAGATAGGATGTTTGATTAAGGATTATGGTAGGGGGATAACATAGCTTGGCGTTCTTTTGACTCATTTTGCCAAGATCGAGAAGAGGTGCAAACAGCAAAAAGGAACAGTACATACTATAATATATTTAAATGTGGTAATCATTATTGTTGCTAGTTAGGGGAAGATGAGTATTTCAAGTTAGGTATTTTTCATTGTAGCTTAGTTTCAGGCCATAGGTGAGTGTTGGCATGAGTGCCACCGGAGGACAAAAAAAGGCCAGCATGATAACAACAGTGAATTCTATTGGGAAGGGCAGTCATTGGTTATGATCATGATATGGTGTAATGTAAAGGTACTGGCTTCATTTGCATCTGGATTACACCATGGGTAAGTGTTAGAATGAGTTGAAAGGAGAGGGACGAGCAGAGGAACATGTTACCATAAAAATAGGGGTGAATAGTTCTGGCAGGAGATTTATTGTGCTTGGTGATGTCATGTGCCTTATGTTAAGGTATTTCATTTATTTAGATTAGTATGTTGATTTCAGCCGTAAGTAATAAAAGCTAGTTATAGAGATGATTGTGGTTTTAGGTGTGTCAAAGCAGATAGTAGTGAAAGTCAAATACCTGACTTAGAGACTAATTATTTTTTTTAACATATTTTATTAGTTTTACAACAAATATAAATTTAAAGATGACACCATTCACATGTTAACTTCACAGTGATCATGGCGAGTCAATAATAGTGTCCAGATGAAAGTTAAATACTAAATCATTACATTTCTTACATCTGTCCAACTAGCCTCTGCAAAGACCAAGTAGGACATTTTCGCAAAGTCATTATCCACCTAAAAGCATGGACCAAGTATTTTTCAAATAGGTGGTGTTCAACAACAAGGTGCAAACCAATCCATAATTAACAAACTACAGGTGCTCTAAAATAACTCTCTACGTGCAGCATTAAACACCCAGGCTAGAGCACATCTCCACCACCAGAATATCATGCAAATGGCTCTCCATACAACAAAAAATCGACCTAAAAACCATATGTCTTACATATAAAGCCTTAAACCAAACCACCTTATCTAACCAACACATTCACCATGAAACCTGCCACTAGAATTACCAGTTCGTTCCTCCAACACCTTATGTCTAAGAGTGTCCAGATTCACCTTAAAAAGAGCTGGAGGTTCCAGTTTCATGGTCCTTGCCTCCCAACTCTGGAACACCCTACCACTTAACATTACATCTATTGAGTTCTTTCATTCTTTTAGGAAACAGGTTATTGGATGGTTACTGAACAAAAAACTAGCTTTTACCATCCTCTCTCTCATATGTCGGATGATACTGCCTATATTTAACTGTGCTTTTTACCTGTAAATTGTAGAAATGTATGTATAATGAAAAATGTATATATTGTACTATGTAACCGTTTCCTGAAGCGCCCTTTTACCCCTTAGTCCGGAGCGCTATGTAAATAAATAAAAAATAAACAAAACAAACAAACAATAACTACTTGCATATTTCCTCAGCTTCTTCCTGCCTCCCTCCCCCCCGACACATCAGAGTAGCACCCAAAGCAACACTGCTCATGTTAATTACTTTTGCACTTCACTAGATCTTCCTTCCCATGCATTTGAGCTTTTTATTCATGCTCATTGTGAACTTTTTGCCCGTCCATCTCAGGGGCATTATGAGCTATGTGAAAGTCCTGGTGGGGACCTCTCCGCTGAACCCTTACCAACTCGTCTCTGCACGTATTATAGTATTCCAAAATGGAACCCAAATCATGTCTATATGAGAATGGGACTCCAGCAAGTCCGATGTGATGCTTTCCATCTGATAGATAATATGCACTTTTGTGAGACATTCCCATTTCATTGGCAAAGTACTGCATTTCCATTGAACTGTTAAGCACACTCTAGCTGCTAACAATAGATTTCTAGGCATATGAGATAGTGTCAGTTTCAATACCAAACAAGACAAACAGTGGGGATAGTCTACTCGTGATTCCATCTATTGCCTGAATCCAACCCAAGACCTCTTTCCAGAATGTCTGCATCCTTATACACCCCCACCATTGATGCCAGTAGTCACATATTTCACCACAGCCCCTCCAACAGTACAGAGCTGTTCCTGGAAACATTTTTGACAGCCGATGTCGGGTGAGATTCCATCACATTAAAAGCCTCATGTTGTGCATTTTGTATTGCATCTATATGGAAGTGCTCCACAACGCTTTGTATATTGCAGGCCATGTGTCCGGTTGATTTTGCAACTTCAACTCTGCATTCCATTTAACTTCAGTGCTGGGTCATGCAAGATGGCCTCGGGTGAGCAGTACACTATATAGTTGGGCAATCAATCCCTTTGTACCCAGGATCTCACTCAATCTTGATCTCAAATGCGCTTGAATGCCATGAGGGGCTTCTGAGAGAGTTGCCCCAGAGCGGTCCCCCGTAGCATGCTCCTGAACTGCAAGTAGAGTAATGGTGTTATCGTGGTACCTTTCTATGCTCTTCTAAGTCTGCCCTTGAAATGTATTTTTCATCCCTCCACATCTGCCCCACTCTTATCAGACCTTCATCGTAATGGAGCTGAAAGCAGTGTACTTCAGTCAATTGGTCCCGAATAGAGGGAAGGGCATATAAAACTGAGAGGAGAAGGCCAGGATGTTACATCCTTCATAGTATGTGTGGGATGCCATAGTGGCCACAGCACTGCTAAGACTGGGTGCTCTCAAATGTTCCGTGGCATTGTTCGATATAGGACCCACAGCCATTCACCTAGGATGACTGGTAAAAAAAGCACATTTTCCAGGGCTAACCATTGTTTCTCAGGGTTTTCCCACAAGTGATCCCTGAGAATGCAGAATTGAGAGGCCCTGTAGTATTCAATTTGATCAGGGTATCCCATGCCCCTTTGTCTTTTGGCAAAATGAGGGTTGCCTATGAGATCTGGGGCTTTAGGTATGCCCATAAATATGCCAAGAGAGACAGTTTGACCTCTGCATGAAAGGCCTCCGGTACAGCAACCGGGAGGGATTGAAAGAGAAACAAAAACCTAGGGAGTATGTTAATCTTAATTGATGCATACTTAGCTGCCCAAGAGAGTTCTAATTTAGACCATCTCCCTGAGTCTCCCCTGTTGATACTCAAAATGGGTCTATAATTTGCATTGTATAAATTGGACAAGTTTGCTACAAGTTGGGTTGGGAGGACCGCGTCTGGCTGGAGGGTCAATGCTATCGTTTTGTTTAGGTTTGCACGGAACCCTGATAGTGCGCCATATCCCTCAAGGACTTAAAGAGGGTCGGCACAGATTCTAACGGAAGAGAGATATGAGTTAAAATATCATGCGTGAATAGCGCCAATTTATATTCCTTTCCCCCTCTTTCTAGCCCATGGATTTTGGCATTCATCCTTAGTGTCTGCACGAAGGGCTCCAACACCAGGGCATACAAGAGGGGAAATAAAGGGCAACCCTGGCACGTACCTCGTGTCAAGTCAAAGAGCCCCAAATCCACCCCATTGACCAGGACCTTAGCCAAGGCATTGCGGTACAGTGCTAACGCACCCGCCATCCATATTTTACCCAGTCCCGGCCATCTCATTACCGCACGCAGGAAAGGCCATTCGACTCTGTTGAATGCCCTCTTGGCATCGATGGACATTAAAATGGGGCAGTCCTCTCTCTCATCTATAATGGCAATGAGATTGAGGGTTTTGCGTACTGTGTCTGTGTCTTGCCTACCTATCTCATAACTGACTTGGTCTGTGTGAACTAACTGAGGAAGAGTTTCGGTCGGACGGTTAGCAAGAATGTTAGCATAGATCTTTGCATCAACGTTTATGAGCGATATTGGCTGGCATGATGCACATTCTGTGATGTCTTTACCCAATTCTAGATTTGTTGAACAATGGCAGGGCTTGACTCGTTTCTAGGATAGAATTAAAAAGTTTAACTAAGAAGGGAATGAGTTAGAGTTGGCTTTTTAAAAGGCTGGTGTATACCCGTCCTGTCCAGGCCCTGAGCATGCTTTCATTTTAGAAATGGCTATTTGGATCTCTTTGCTGTGATTGGTCTATTTAGCATGTCTTGATGTACTTGTGATATTAGCGCACAGGGGAATTTTGATCGATGAAGCTCATTTTAGGCTTCTGTTCCCCCTCCTTCAGCCAAGTATCGGGAGGTTTAAAATCTCGAAAAACACTATGTAATGTTCTCCGGGGTTCAATAGGTCTTTCCACCTTTCATCTTTAATCTTGGGAATTGCCCTTTGTTTTCATAAGCGGTAGGCTAACATGGTGTGAGCTTTATCGCTTTTTTCATAAAACGTCAGTTTAAATACCACAATTGTAACAATGTCTTGCCATGCCAAACATCCTTTAATTACTTTTGAAGTTCCAAGATCTCTGCTTAGATTACCTCCACGTCTATTGACTGTGCACAGAGATCAAGTTCCTTGCGCGTTATCTCAGATTTCAATTCTTTCTCTCTATTTATCCTGATACTATTCCTGTGCGCCCCTTCCGCAAATAGGATGCCCGAAATTGTGCCTTTAGTTGCTTCCCACACCGTGTTTAGAGTCAATTTGCTTTATTCATGATGAAGTAATCTACCAGCTGTGAGGGTCTTTAAATAGTGGGTCCTTATAGGGGGTGTTGTTGCAGGTCCATCTACGCTCTGTAAAATAGGATGGCCCCCAATGCAGTTCCAACATGCATAATTTGTGATCTGTTCAGGCCACTATCTCTATAGCTGCACTTACAATTGAGCCCTGGTTCTCAACTCCAATCAAGAGATAACCTATCCAAGAATAGGTGAGATGCGGGGACGGGGGAGTAAAAGGTAAAGGCTCTCTCTTTTGGGTGAACTGTGCTCCAAGTGTCGATTAAATGGTTTGCTCACAACTGGCTCAAGAATCTTTCCCCCGAGGTACCACTCAGTGAGTGCACTCACTGTCTCATATAGTCCCAATCGAAACTTGGATCCACTATAATATTAAAATCACCACCACATACCAACTAACCTTCTTTCCAGCCTTCGAAAAAGTCAAAATGGGACTCACTAAAATGAGTCTGATTTTGGTTGGGTGCATAGGCAGAACAGAGTGTAACTGTGCGTAATTATATTTTCCCTTTAAGGGATGGAAACCTCCCCTCCCTGGTGTATTTGCTCTATATGAAGGTCCACCAATTTCTTGTAAATAATTCCGGCTCCCCTTCTCTTGTGAGTCCCCAAACCCCATAGTGTGCCCCCTATTTCCCTACTCACTATCCCATACTCTTTGCTTTGGGGACATTTTGTCTCCTGTATGAATAACTCATCTAGTTTTGATAGTTTAAATTCCCTAGCTAGCATTAAACGCATTTCAGGGAGTTGAGGCCTTTAACATTGAGGGACCCACATTTTATTCCATCAGAGAATGCCATGTTGGTATACTAAATGTCACATTGGGACCAAGCTAAGGTGAATTGTCTTGAAGCAGGTGATTGACTTGTGCATGGAGTGTTGCATACAGCAAAACGTATGAGGTTGTGTTCGTGAAGCTTTGGGAATATTTGAGAACCCTTCCCCCACCTTCTGATGAGAACCCTCCCCCTATGAGAAACACCATCCCAGGCATTTCCCAAGAACTGAAATGCCCTTGAAGAAAAAAGGGCCACATTACAAGGACCGCTCTCTGGACTAAAATGCATAACTTCAACAATGAAATAATTTGAAGGTGACACAATCCTGCAACTTAACTTTACTTTAAGAACATCCAAACACTTATGACCATTCAAAGGCTACAAACACATTTCCCTCATTGCTGGCACATGACATTTTATGTGCCTGTTAATGAAGCAAACTGTTAATCCCTGCTCAACCTGTTTTTTATATAGTCGCTATTCACATACTGGTTTTATACTTGAACGTATCCGTAAAATGGTTTCAAAAGGCATTGAAAGAATATTAGTAAAATTACAACATAGCGCCTGAATCAGCGACTATGTTATAGCCAGGCAGGCAGGAACAGGCATTATTTTACGTATATAATACTTAAAATTTGAACATTTAGTGATTCAATCAATATAGAGTACAGATTGTAGAAAAATGTGCTTTGCCATTACAGGGATTGTCCCGTGACCTTTACTCTGAATCCGATATGGTAAACTGGATTAATTATTTATATTAATGAGAAATACGAAATAGATGGTGTCTAACTAACTGTACAGGCTGTGGCATGTTCATGGGTCACATTTCCTGAGGAGTTAAATAGTAAAATGTATATACATGGTGAGAATCAAGGTATATATATCTGTTCATGATTTAACATGCAAGATTGTAGATTCAGAACACAAAGGATTATATTATAACAATAATATATATAAATTAAATGAATGATTATTCAGTGGTCATGAGAATAAATGTGTATACTTATTTTTCTCTCTGGTTTGTCTCTTTTTTGTTTTGTTTCTTTTATTGTATTTGTGCTTTGTTTGTTTGACGATTAATGGTGACTACAAACCTTCATGTTTTCTCTCTCTCCATATTGTACATAATATTCAATTTTATTATATTGTGTATTTCTAATCAATTAATATTATTGATTTGTATGTTTGAAATTGTTTTTAGAATATGAAAATTATATAATTGCCCATATCTTTTTGTTTTGATAAAGGCCCTTGAGAGGCAGAAACACGTGTAAAGAACCAATGGGCTCAACTAACAAATAAAAATGTATTTTGCTGAAATCACATTTGCAAAGGGAAATCATTCAGAAGCCAATTGGATCTTGGTGGCGCAGTTAAAGTGTGGTTCACAGAATTCTTGCATAAAACGGATGGGGAGGGGGTTTGGTTCCTCCTAAAATCCACCACACTAATGCGACACTACACAAGAGGTGTGTTATTTTGGTCGCCGGCATAAGAAGTTGTCCCCAGAACAAACTCTCAAACAAACTACTTTACATATTGTAGAGTATATCGGTGGTCCGGTTGATGGTTCTCTCCAATACCCTTGCCAGTCTCCTAATATCCTCGGAATTCATGATCTGTCCCCAAAATGGTACAAAGGATTTCTCTACATCACCCATGACTTGTGAAGGAGTATCAATGTTCTCGTCCCGCCTTAGCCCTAGAGACCTCAGTGGTACTAGCTACATATACCCCTGATAGCAAGATACCCGAATAACAAGTACCCTGCCAATCCCTAGGTAGCCACAGATAAGCTTCATTACCGCAAATGAAATAAACAGGATTGCCTACATACAAAGGTCTGTGCTCACTGGTCAATTTTGCAACATTGATACAACCCTCAAAAGTACCCATTGGCAGAGAAATATTCCTTTGTATGCAGAAGGAAACAGAGTTGGGGCTATGATTGATAGTATAGGACGGTGGCGAGGCATCCCGGTTGCCTACGGGAGCCATCTTGAAAGAGATTAATGATTGAAAAGGTCTAGAAAGTATATCGGAAGGCCTAATAGAAGCAATGTTAAGTTTGCTCCGATTTGAAAAAAGGGAGCATCCCAGAGGCGTCAGGACTCGCCTTTCAAACTCATTTAAATTAGTCCCGTCAAAGTTCCCTGAGATGCTATAATTCCAACAACCAAACAATAGTGCCCTTAGGGAGGCATAACATGCAGTATTGAGAGGCAAAGGATCAATATACCAGCCCAACCGTTTTTCCCTGTGTTGTGGCAAATGCAAACAGATCCAACAATTTCTTCTATTCAAGATTGCATGAGTCACATTCATTATTAACAGAAGTGTATTATTATGATAGCTCTGTCTGTGTTGGGAGTCCCTAGGAGATAGAGCAGGTGCACAAAAGGTGAGGACATAGTGGGAACACTCTCAGTAGGCAAAAATGTTTCAAGTGGACACACTCCTTCGATGTACCAAAACCCAAAAGCAATTACTACTGTTAGACTGGTTAACATAATTACAAGAAAACAATACATCCTCAAGGACCATGTATTGGTCTGTCCAAGGTATTGTTCCTTGAAGTTCTTTCCCGAAAAGTTCCTGCAAAAAACACTGTAGTCCGTTTGCTGGTGATCTCCTGATCATGTGATTCTTGATTGAAGATAGCTTTTTCCCCAGCCACTTGCTTATATTTCAGCGCAAAAGTGGCAAAGGACGAGTTCAACCGTCATTTCCTGTGGACACAGCTGTGCTGTGCTGTAAGTCTAGTGCCGTGGACGCAGATCGTACCGCAAGACTCTAGGTACCGCGTGATCTGTGAACAGTGTGTCGTTGCTTCCTGATGGAAGTGGTGAAACAGAGATATTTTTCAAGGGTGCAGAAAGATCGGAAGAAGAATTCAAAGACAAAGCAGCAGTCTCCCCAGGCCCTGGGGCTCAGGAAGAGTCTCCAAAATACCCTTGATGTTGTTCTAGATCGATTGATCATCAGAAACAGAGCAGGTAGTTGTCTTCTCTTCTTCTTCATCATGTGGCAAAGGGAAAGGTATCCCCTTGACATGCGTATCCAGTGTTGTTTCCCAGCTACTCATACGGCAGTCTGTGTGGCCAACAGGACCTGAAGCGGCCTTCTCCAACACGGTGCGAGGCTGGATGCTCTCTCAAATGACTTTGTGAGCACCCAGTCGCCGGGTGGAATTCTGTGACCTGGTCCCTCGCATTTAATTGGGAGGGCTTCTCGCACCTGTTGTTTTGAGTTAACTGGTCACAGTATTCAGAGAGAAGCAAATGCTCTATATCCTTTAAATGTTTGGGCTTGGGAAGGTTCCAAATGTTAGCTGGCCTCCCCATGATAATTTTATATGGGGAGAGCCCAGTTCTAGTCTGTGGGGTTGTCCGCATGGACAGTAGTGCTATAGGTAGAGCTTCCAGCCATTTCAAATTACTACTGGCACAGACCTTAGCAATTTTATTCTTCAAAACACCATTATGGCGTTCTACGAGTCCAGTACTTTGAGCGTGTCTAGCCGAATCGATCTGTAATCCTGTGCATAATTGCAGAATAACAGCAGCGATAAAATGTGGACCATATTCCAACCAGATGACCCTTGGCAAACCAAACCTAGGAAAATATACCTTAAGCATGGTTTTCGCCGCTGTCATTGCTGTGGCATCTTTCACAGGGAAGGCTTCAACCCATTTGCTAAAGGCACAAATGACTACCAGACCATACTTGTAATTGTTACAGCGCTCCATCTTGATTAAATTGAAATTAATCACTTCAAAAGGCACAGAGGGTGGACCAAAACTACTCCGCGGTGTCGTCATACCCTTCCCCGCATTATGCTGTAGGCAAACCATACAATTAGGGACAAAACGCTCAGCAGTTTTTGAGATGTTAACATTTTCCCAAACAGATTCTAACATTTTGCAGATCTTCCTAGCACATATATGAGTGGGACCATGGGCCATTGTGATCATAGAGATGACATATGCATTGGGTTACATCCATCTTCCTTTTGGATTATCTACCCAACACTCTTCTTCATCCAACTTGCCAAACCCTCAGCCCATTGTTTAAGTTCTTCTAGAGTGGCACCTGTTTGAATATTTTTTATTGAGTAAAACCCTTCATCTATAATACAAGTGTTTGTGGCTTCCTTTGTCGCATACATATCTGAGTATAGATCAGTAGCAGTATGTTTAGCGATCCTGTCAGCAAAAGGATTTGTTTTTCCTACACCATCTACTACCTTCTGATGTGCCACGCACTTCATAATTGCTAGTTGAGTGGGAAGCGCAAGCGCTGAGCTTAGCTGAACTATCAAGGTGCCATGTTGGATTTTTGTTCTGTGTGGTGTCAAAAAACCTCGTTCTGCCCGTAGTCTACTGAAGTTGTGAACCACCCCAAAGGCATACTGGCTGTCAGTAAATATATTCACTCTAAGCCCTTCGGAAAGTTCACAAGCTCAAGTTAGTGCAATAATCTCTGTGGCCTGCACAGAGTTATGCAAAATGTTCTTGGTTTCCATGATCGTGCTTAATGTAGTGATGGCATAAGCAGCAGTGGATGTACCATCCGGACGTTTGAAGCAGGAGCCATCGCAAAACAGCTCCCCTTGTGGATCATTCAAAGGTATATCTTTCAAATCAATTCTGCCTTTAGTTTCTTGTTCTGTGGTATAAAGGCAGGCATGTGACATTTCATCATTACAAGCAATATCGGATTCAGTACGCAACACCTTTTGATTTAAATATGCGGTGCAAACAAGATCAGTTCATATCTTGTTAATCGTGTGGTAGTAAGGTGTTATGTTTGCGTTCTATTTAATAGAACGTCTTCAGAGTGAGGTACCGGCAAGTTTAAAGTTTGGCCTAGGACCATACCCTCGGTCTCCTTTACAGGCGCAGCAGTGACAGCTCTCAAACATCTCAGCAAAGCGCTTGCAACAGGATCAAGGGTGGAGGAAAAGTAACCGCATGATCTATTCTTCCCCCCATGCGCCTGGGTTAACACAGCCAAAGCACATCCATTAAGGTTCATGCACATACAACTCGAAGGCCTTATCATAATTTGGTGTGGTCAAAATTTATGCTGAACAAAGTGCAATCTTGAGCAGATCAAAAGCTTTCTGGTGTTCCAAGTTCCATGATAATGGCAAAGAAATGCCCTTCTTTGTCAATCCCAACGTTGGTTTGATCACTAGTGAAAAATTAGGGATCCACTGTCTTCAGTAAGAAGTAATTCCTATCAAGACTCTGACATCCTTCTGTGTATTTGGGACAGACATGCTAGAAATTCTCTTAATCCGTTCAGGTGTCAATCTTCTTCCCTCCTTTGACAGGAGATAGCCTAAATAGCGACCTCCTGTCAACAATACTGAAACTTTTTCAATGAGGCTTTATGTCCATGCTTTGCGAGATGAATGAGCAATAACACAGTGCCTTCTTTGCAAGCACTTTCTGAGTCTGCAGCTAAAAGAAGGTTGTCGACATATTGCAGCAATGTACAAGTAGTAGGCAACTCAATGGTATTGAGCTGCTCTTTCAAAGCCCTACTATAAATGCTCAGACTCTCCTTGTACCCTTGTGCTGCACGGGTGAATGTAAACGAGCGTCCCCCTAGGGTGAACATGAAATAATATATACTATCCACGTGTATAGGAATACTAAAGAAGGCATTCTTAAGATCCACAGCACTGAAATGAGTAGCAGAAGCTAGAATCATTGATAGTATCATCGTTACATCAGGCACAATTGGAAAATGTGGAGCAACAATCTTATTGATTATCCCCTTGCTTGTACACCGGTAAAATTGGGCTATTGCACAAACTTCTGCAATTTCTTCAATTACTCCACAATGTACAAAATCAGAAACTATACACTTCAAAGCTTGCTCACCATTAACAAAAATCTTATATTGTGGAATTTGTGGCAACTTAACTCCTGGTTTCAAAATGATTTTAACAGGCTCAATTTGCAGAATACCAACATCATCATTGCCATCAATCGCCCATAAACATGCCAGAACTTCACTAAATTATGGCGGCAAAGGTGTAGTCAGGAACTGTGAGGCAGATGATTGCTGAGGTGAAATCATCAAACGCACTCCATCCGAAGAGCATTGAATTACCGCATTTAATTCCTTCAACACATTCAACCGCAACAAATTCTCTCCACAGTTTGTTGTCAAAAGAAACAGACAGTAATCCATAAATGGACCCAGTGAAATTGGTACCGGCAGAGAAACCGGACTAGCCACTGGCGTACCAGAAAACACTACAGAACCATTTTTCTGCACTGACAGTGGAATGTCTGGAACCCATGAATGATCAATGGAACACTTATGTGCTCCTGTGTTTATCAAAAATAGATGCTTCCTATTCCCCACCATCATCTCAACGTAGGGACCTTTCTGATTAACGGGAATAGGCGGTGGTTCCAGACCCTGCTTCGGACTTTCCTAATGAAACAATATATCATCAAAGACAAGATCTTCAGAAAGGTAGGCAGTGGAAGCATTATCAAAGATATTTCTTCTATCTACACTAGGTTGCTAATTATCTTGCGAAAAAGACTGAGAATTTTGAGCAAACTGGCTTGTTCCGGGATCCCCTACCCCAGGGCGATCTCTGGATCATCTACCTATGACACCATATGTGTTATTCAACCTTTGCTAGAGGATCGGGCATTGTGCTCGCATATTACCCTCTTGTCTGCAATAAGCACATTGGTTCGCGTGTACAGGACCCAATGGCACGTTACTTTGTGGAACGAACTGACCTCTAAACTGTATACTACCTCCTTAGTTTTCAGATCTCCCCTTTTCTTTTCAATCCTTTCTTTCTCATTGTTGACTCTATTCTTGTAATACTGTGCCATATGCAATACTTCTGACTGTGATTTAGCTTGCCAGGCACTCACAGAAGTCCTAATTTGTGACTGAATAACAGGCAACAATCCATGCACAAATGTATCCACAACTAATCTTTTCCTGACTCGGTGCTTAAATCCTGCCAGATAAAATCTGAGAATACTTGTTCAAACCGATTCAAGATTTTGGTAGCACCTTCAGGTTTTCCTTGGGTACAAGCAGTGAGTTTGTCCCAAACAATCCTTCTCTCGGGAATTAAAGTCTTCAATTTCGCTACAATTCTATCTGGCAAAGTCAGTATCACCTGTGGTGGTCTTTCACCAGCTGTCCTTTCTCCAGCTAGCCTAACCATGTTAACCCATGTGTCACCTAATCCCACTGCATCATCTACAGTCCTAATCTGTTTCCATAAATCAGCAGGTAGGAGCACAGGAAACAACAAGTCTATATCACCCAGAGTAAAAATGGACAAATGCAAGACAGATTCTATTTCTTTGTAAACCCCGTTGGATTTTTCCGAAAGTCTGGAATCGACTGTCTAATAGTATTCACTTCCTGTCTTGAGATCGGGACGTGAACAAACTCTGATACGTAATGAGCTTCAATATCATAGGCTGCTGCACCCGTTGCAACATTAGCAGGAACCTCAACTTTGGGAACAAATGTCGGACGAACCTCTCTCATAGGCAACTGGGAAGTATGCAACTCCGAACGGTTACTAAGCAACAGAGTCAAATCGAGCGCTAAAGTGGTGGAAGTAGTGTCAGACGCAAAAGCTCTCTTATAGATATTCAATAGTTCTGCGGGACAACACATCTTTTTCTTTATACATTCATCCTGCAGGTATTCTACCATTACCTGTATTACTTTCCTCTGCATTTCTGGAGTATACTGACTATAAGTATCATATACTTCCACGGGAGATATCGACATATATGAAATCCACCTAAGTGCATCTCTCATGCAAATTCGCATTTCTTCACTCATCAACTTACAAAGAGGAAGGAACCGTTTCTGTACGTAAAAAGCATCCAAACTATCCCCATCTACTTCATCATTCTGCAAACGTTCTAACCCCCCTCTGAACTCAAACACCCTCTCGACATGCTCATGTACTTTCTCCGCAGTATCTCTTGAATAAGCTAAAACATTCAAATCTCTCAACCCTTGTGGGACATCTGTGTCCGTCAATCTATTCCATATTACAGCCAAATGTATCCCCATCCCAACAATAAAAACATTCTGATCGGGAATACCTTCTAAATTAGAGAGTGTAGCTAAGACAGTAGTTTGTTCACCTTTCTCTATACATTGTCTGGTACATGCATTCAAGTCTCTCTTTCTCACTTTGGCAACTGTATTTCGAGTTAAAACCTTTGATTCAACACTCACTCCTTTATCAGAGGCAAGCGGAGCAGAACCGCTTGTGAAAGAAAGAGTAGACAAATGCTGTACGACAGGTAGTGGAGACACTATCACTGGCACCAAAGACAGATCTATTGGAACAGTGACAGTCGGTAAAGGTGAAGGTACAGACGGAGGAACGACAACAGGAAGAGGACCAATAGCTGGCGGCGGAGGAGCAACTGGAAGAACAGGAATAGCTACGGGAGGAGGAACAACAGCAGGAATAAGTAAGACAGCAGGAATAGGTACATAAGGAGGTGGTGCAGTGGCACCAGGCCTACGTTCACTTAAAAGTGTATCGATTAGTTCATCTGAGGCATGAAAATCTTTAGACGGATATATTTTCTGTATACCAAGTTGAAAAGCCCTATCCATGTTTCTAACAGATTCTGACTGTTTTTTTGATCATACAAGAATTCGTTTTCAGAGTTTGACATATGTTGACGTGCATGCTTTTCTTTACTCTTAAGTTGTTGCATAGCTTCCTTTTTCCAATTTTGTATTACATCAAATGCTGCAGGTCTAGCTTTTTTTCTTTAACAATATGGATTCTAAATACTCTATTTGGGAAATCTCAAAACTACCATTGATTGGCCACTGAAGTTTGGAAGCATGTCTACTTTGTCTGTGCCAAATATCATTGAATACTATACTACCAATGCCGTACCTACAGTACATAGTACATGCCAGCAACCCCTCCTGTGGTGCCGGATGGCCAAATTCCAAAGATTGTCTGTCTCTGCGGAATAACGCCCTGAATCAGGCAGACAATTTCCCAGGCATATCAGATTACTGGTGTTACCTGGCACCGATTGCGCTCGCGAGAACAATACTACAACCAAATATCAGGATACTTAGGAATCAGGGCATGACTCACCTGATTCAAAGGACTAAGGGAGGTCCGATTGGATTATACAGGACAACAAAGGACCCTTGTGGTTGGTGATTTTGGCAAAACTTCCCGCCTCGATATATGGACCCTCGTCAAGATGCTGTCTCGGACCGCAAGCTCACCGTCCAGGGATTGGGTTGTGCAGTACTGTTGAGGTATCGCGTCTCATCCAAGAAGGGGCCCCCTGCCTCACTGTCCGATCCCGGTCCGATAGCCGCGTCAACTCTTCAACAAGGTGGTATCAATCTTGAGGGTCCCTATTCGGGCGCTATCTGAAAGAACAAGGAAATATCGAGGCTGAGTACGACAAAGGAAATACAGCAATCACGGGCTAAACAGATTCACAGATCTATTATTACTGTGCAGTTTACAAAGCAACACAGATAGCTATCTGGCTTCCAACACCTTGCAATGTGTACCAGCCCGACAGAGAGAGGTGAGAGAGTGCTGGACGTCTAAACATTTGTGCTTGTATACAATTTTGTGTAATATTGTCCAGCCTCTCTTCACGTTAATAATTTGTGGTCTAGAGTTTGTGCCTAGCTCACATACAATATTATACAAATGATTACATAGGTTTGCATTTCCATGGAGGCACAATGGTGATGTATGTTCTCGGATCCCGCGGTAAGCCTCGTGCAACGTCTCTTTACAATTGTATTAAGCCTATGTATACATTTGAGGTTTGTTCTTCATTGTCCCAATGTGTATAAAAGGATGAGTCTTGTGATCACAGACCATACTTAAACAACAGTTCATATGCAGTACAAGGTATCTTTGCCTAGTCTAAACAGTTGGCTCTTGGACAGCCTAAACATTAACAGAACTCAAAGGTCGGGAGGTTTGGTTGCAAGTTGAAAACATGGTCCACCATTTAAGAATGAAGAACACACGAGTAGAAATCAAAATGGCGGACAAATCTTAAAATGGCGGCGAAGTTAACCCAAAATAAAATCAGAACTTTGCGATGGGGTTTCCGTGTAGCGCGACTAGGCTTAGGCCAATATAAATATTAAGGAGGCACTATAAAATTACCGTTTAACACTAGGGCCCTCATTACGACCCTGGCGGAAATCGAAAAACGATGGCGGAAATGCAATACCGCCATCGAATAGCGCTCGGTGCGACTATGACCCGTCACCGCAAAGTACGAAGCCATTAGCGACACCGTAGTGAACGCCAACGCTAACTGCACCAAGCACGCGCGCGCGCGCCATGCCAAACCGCAAACACCACCATGGTGCAACGGTACGCCAATTCCGACCCTAGCGGACATGTACCTAACGCCATCAGGCATGGCGTAATGTACCATTCCGCCATGGCGAGAAGTACGGCATCGCGAATCAACCGTAAACGGCCCCACTGAGTGCCTGTACACCGCTCCCTGCCCACAAAGTACAACCCCCCGTAGGTGCAATGAAGTCACAATGCAACCATTGAAATGTCCAAGTCACCCATGCATGCCAACGAACAAAAGAAACACAAGAGGGGCCAATGGGAGCTGCAGGGCACAGATGGCACGAATACAGAAGCCATCCCAATGGACATGACCACAGTCCCCCACCAAGAAACGCACGCAAACACAGGCACCTGTGACCAGCAATATTCCGATAATCACATCATTCCACCAGTCCACCTGGCTGACCGGCATCTGTTACACAAAACCCAATCCCCCGCCCCTGAGCATGACAACATTCAAACTGTCATATAGGCAGCCCCCATCCCTGACCTCACGGGCTTAGTAGGCAAACGCGCCCAGTACAGTACCACGCAACTAAACCCCGAAGCTGGAACCCAATGCAGATCTCCTCACAATACATCGCCCCCCAAATAGGCATATGCCACACCACTTGCAAAGAAAGACGCTACACGGGCCAAATCAGAATAGAAATTTATGCACATCAAAGTCACCAAGCCCATACAGCCATCAGGCCATGAACTCCAAAACACCAATCACCATTGTGGGCTGCAGCCGCAAGAAATGACCAGCCACTACTTGTGTGTCGCCCTGTTCCCCCATGGTACACAGAGCCACATTCACGTACGAAAAGGCAACATGGAAGCGCACAGAACCGCAGGGCCGTCCCAATGGGGAGGCACTAGTCCAGCTGAAAGGCCGAAATGTTGCTCCGAGCCACCAGTACTGCGTAAGGGCATGTGGGCCATTGGCGATCGTCCCATAAGATCGTAATGCTGCTCCACTGATTAACACGAAGCAGCAGGTGTCGGGAGTAAAATCCATCTGCAGGAGTGGCATACAGATGGCAGTGGCAAAAGGGGAGGAGATACCTGTCAACCAAAAGAAACGAAAAAGATTAGAATGGCCATCAGAACTACATTCGAACAACTCACTTCAATGATCACACGAAATCCACAGCCATATGCATGCTAGCCCACTCAAAAGGATCATCACCACCCCAAAACCACTTGCGACTCATAAACATCTATATCGAGGTGCAAACACCATCACAAACGAGTGTACCTGTGCATGCGTCTGTCAAAACAGAATCCATCAGATGGGAATGTTAACGTGCATGGACACAAGTGTCTGAGTGCGCCTCGAGACAGGGAGGGCTCAACAAGGCCAGATAGACGATGGTCCCACTATGGCAGCCCTGCATCACATAGCGTAGGGGAGGCGGATAGATCCCAAGAAGCCCTGTACATGGCAAACTCTGTATCAAATCACCTGCCCATGCATCCATTCATCATTCCCTCATCCCGGGATCAAAACGCCTGAATAATTACTCACATAACATTAGAAATATCCATTGAGTCTGTGCGTTATGCAGCCTGCAAAATCCACAGTGCCCCAGCCCGTAATTCCAGTGTTGTGAAGTAACATGTATTTGGGAACGGCCGGCCTCATCGCCCACGTAGCTATTGCGCATCCCAAACTATTCATATCAATCATTGCTCCCTCGCCATGGGCCCTGTCTCAAGGACATTGAACAATAGAACGTTATATTTGCAGTCAGACCTGTGGGCATCTCCTCGCCGCTAGCTGGAAACCGAAAGCGCCGCCCTTCGAATTCCTCATTTGCAACACCACGTCGGAAAGGCATCTGTGGCCGTTTGAAATCACTAATTATTCCATCGAGTGCGGCTGTGTGTGAAAATGGCAACTGCCTTCACCCACGAATGGGACGCCCCGCCCGTCGTTGCAACTCGGTACAGTGATGCATGAGGGCCCACCGTTACTCGAGTACTACGTTCCACTGACCCTTCACAAGTCTGTTCGCGACTGCACAGATAGTATGGGAAACAATGGGACCACAGCAGAATGAACATATCAATCCAATCTTACACGGACATCGGGTACAAATACATGATAGCAATAGCAAGATACCATTCCCCGAATTGCAGCGTTGTGCGCGTGACGTGCTCGGCCAAAGGGGAGAGCAGTTTGCACAGGTGGAATGAATCACCACAGGTGGAGGCCATACAGCCTGAAAACACATTAATTGCACAGCCAGTCTCCTCCCACAACTACACCGAAATGCTACCGGCAGGACTCGCGATGTTGGCCCTGGGGGACCTGATAGCACTGCAAGTGCTCCAACTCCAAGAAGAAGACGAACACCAACTACAACCAGCCGCACGGAGGAGACGCAGGAGGAGGAGGAGGCCAAGGCAGGGCCAGCAAGGCCCACCAGCACAGCCACTACCACCACGCAGGCAGCCCGCAATCCCACGCCTCCGAGCACATCCGTTCAACCTCACTGATGAGCAGATCCACACCCTCTACCGTCTGGACCGGGACACCATAGCCGCCATTGTGGACATGACACAGGCTGACCTTGTCAGCATGATAGATAGCCCAACCGCCATCCCACCCCTACTGAAGGTGGTGTCTGTACTCCACTTCCTGGCCACAGGCACCTACCAGCACACAGTCGGACAGTTGCATGGCATTTCTCAGCCACTGTTCTCACGGACACTATTGCAAGTGCTCGATGCCCTCCTGCAGCACGCAGATGACTACATCTCCCTACCACGCTCGGAGCAGGAAATTACAAACACGAAAGTGGGATTCCATGCACTTGCCGGCATACCGGGTTGCATTGGTGCCATCGACTGCACCCATGTGGAATTGGTCGTCCCACATGCCATGGAGGCCCAGTACCGCAACCGAAAACAATTTCATTCCCTGAATGTACAAATGGTGTGTGACTCCAACAGGATCATTACACATTGTTGTGCCCGATTCCCTGGATCAACCCATGATTCTATGGTCTTGAGGAACTCTACAATACCACGCTACATGGAGCGACACGCAGGGAACAGATCCTGGCTACTCGGTGAGTCTCATTACATGCATGATGATGTGGGGTATGTGAATTGGCAATGACCTGGCAGGAAGGGGGGGGGGGGTGTGCGTACGTATCAATGGCATTCCACATCATACGTTTCTCGTCCACATACAGGTGATGCTGGATATCCACTGAAGAGATGGCTCCTCACACCAGTCCGGAACCCACGGGACCAGCATGAGGAGGACTACAACCATGCCCACTCACGTACCCGTGTAGTCATAGAACAGGCATTCGGCCTACTGAAGGGCCGTTTCCGCTGCCTCAGCAGGTCTGGCGGGGCACTCCTGTACCGCCATGAGAAGGTTGCAAAGATGGTGATGGCATGTGTCATGCTCCACAACATGTGCGTACGTAGAAATGTGCCCATGCCCCCTGACGCAGAACTGCAAGCACCTGAAGATGGTCATGATGAGGGTGGGGATGTGGCAGCACCTCATGGAGTCTGCGAGGCACCGGAGGCCTGTGACATTCGTCAGCATCTCATTGATGTATGCTTCTAGCACTCACGCCTGGTGGCTGATACATGGACACGGGACTCGTGGCACTGCGTTTGTCTGGGACATGCACAACATGGACTGTACGCCTATGATGGCCTAGTACACAAAGATCAATGTCCACACATCTCATTGGTTGATCGTGCACTTTTAATGGCATATGTGATGTCATGTGGAACACCCTTTCGACCCGCCACCCAAGTGAGCCCAACACACCCCCTCCACCCTCCTACCTCCCCCCCGAACACCAGTGTCCAAAGATGCTCATTGTCAGTGGGCTGTCGCTATTGCATGCCCCCTCTGCGGGTATCAGGGGCACCCCTGCCTGTGGAGCGCAGGTTCCTTCCAGATCTACGTTGGGGGCTGCCCTGGACGGAACTTGCAACGGATGATGTGTCTGCCTGCTCACGTCCATGCATGTCCCTAAGGGTTTGCGAGAGCTCAGTGAGCACACGGCGCACTGCGGCAAGTTCGGCACATACGTCCTTGGCCGTCGCATGCAGTTCCCCCCTGAGGCTCTCGGTGCTACTCTCCATTTGGACTCTCAGGCTCTCGGTGCTACTCTCCATTTGGACTCTCAGGCTCTCGGTGCTACTCTCGATTTGTGCCCTAAGTGTCTCAGTTGATGTTTCTATGTCTGCCTTAGTGCCCCCACATTCATCAGCATGGTCCTTGAGGAGCGTGGCCAGTTGCTGCTGTTGTTCGATCAACTGGTCGAGGGACTGTTGCCTCTGCTGGGCCATGGCCATTTGCGGTGGTGTCACAGAGGGGCTGGACGCCTCATGTTGCCTTGCCACAGGGCTTGTGGGGGATGGCCAGTCGTCGTCTTGTGGGTGCCCCTGCGTGGTATCCTCATGTTGTACGGGATGGGACAGACAGGGGGATTGGGACAGGTCATGGATGGATCTGACTTCGGCATCCCCGTTTTCTGTGTCCGAGCATGCTGCCATCAATGGGGTGTCACCTATGGTGCTGCTGCCACCAGAGGCAGTGCCTTCTGTGGCATCCATTGGGGGGACCTGTGGTGGTGGTGTTGTGGGCATGCTGGCTGCTGGGGTGCCTGTTGATGTTCCCTCCTCTGTGCTGCCACCTGATTTGTGCTGCTGCCGTGTCTTGATGCGTGCAGCTGAGGTGGAGGGTCTCTGGCCGTTGGTCTTGGCCCTCTTTGCAGGTGTGCTGGTAGGGGTGTCCTGTAGCTCGTCGTTTGGATCGGACCCTGTGGTGGAGTAAAGGAGGGCGAGGGTTATTGATGGGTCTGTGGGAATTGGAATGGCATTGTATCACATGCATTGGGGTGGTACCTGAGGGTGATTTGGGTCGGGGCCTTGGAGGTGCTTTGATTTGTGTGTGGAGTGAGGGTGCAGTTGTTTGGCAGCCTGCAGTTAGGGTGTGCCTGCTGCACGTGTAGTGCGTGTATTTGGGGTTTTTAATTATTTATGTATTTATTGTGGGTTTTAACGTGCGCTATCAGGCCGATGTGTGTGGGCGTTCTCCTGGACATGTGTTTCTGTTGCACTATGTGGACGCATGGTACTTCACATGGATGGACTGTGTGGATTTGGCATTGTTTTATCTGGCCCACCTACCTGAATCTTCTGATGTCTGCACTCCTTTCTCCATCCCTCCGACTCCCTCTATGCTCTCCATTCCGATGGTGGAGGCACAGATTTCTTCCCAGGGGGTCAACTTGATGGGTGATTCAGGACCTCCCCCGGTGGCTGTGGCAATGTTGCGGTTGGCAGAGAGTATGCTGCGGACGCGTATCCGCAGGTCGTCCCATCGCTTGCGGCATTGCTGTGGGGTGCGGGGTGCGGTCCCCACCGCACTTACCCGCTGTGCCACCAGAGCCCATATGGCCTTCTTGTTTGCAAGTGCCGTCCTGGTCATTTGCGTGCAGAAGACGACGGCAGCATTCTCCTGGAGGGTCTCTGTTAGCACGGTGAGTTCCTCACGGGAGAAGTGGACCTGCCGCTTGCGGTCGCACGCTTTCTTCGCTACTTTTCCCATTTTTCTTGGTTTCGCTAGGGTGGTTGGCGGGTTGGGGTGTGTTTCAGGGTAGTGATTTTAGTGGTTGTGTGGTTTTAGTGTATTTATAGGTGTACGCCGGGATGTTTCCCGTTCCGGCCCCATGTTTTAACTTCCGTTTCCGTATATTTCCGGCCACCGTACTTTCCGGTAGGCGCACACTGCGGTGACCGCTAAGTGGGGTGGCGGTATTGCACCTAGGGCGCCGTACGGCGGCGGTGGTGGCCGTTTTGGGGTCATTTCCGCCATCGCGGACTTTGCACTTCCGCCATGCCGTGGTGCTCGTGCCCGATGGGTCGGAATGGGCCGCACTTTGCTCCTTCGTGCAATGGCGGAAACGCTATTTACGCTGTGGCGCTCCGGTCAGTCGCTTTCCGCAAGGGTCGTAATGAGGGCCTATGTCTCTCTCTTTTTGTTCAAGGTCCTGAAACCCGGCTTCACAGTTCATTACTGCCAGGTCTTCCGACAGCTGGTTATTTTCATCCACCTCCAACCGATCTTCAACTTTTACCATCTTAGCCTGCAGGTCTGAGACTGTTTCTGTAAGGCTGGATTTTATGGAGCATATTTCCCCTAGCAAAAGCCAAATATCTGACTTGGTAACATTGTCCCTATCGTTTCCAGGTATTTCTGTGGATCTTTGCACCTCATCTTGCTCCATGCCTCTTGGAATTCGACTAAATAACTTCAGCTTTTATAATATTCTTAGGTCCAGTGCTCCGACCGGCGAGAGATTCAGAGGACGTAATTGCTGGAGGTGTCTCTCGTGTAGTCTTTCTAGGCAGCTCTAATGCAAGCCTTCCATTCAAGGTTGGCGGCATTTACGTTTTCTGCTGGTAGATCCTGTATTTCCCCTTTTTTTATTTTGATTGGATCTCTTTATCTACCCAATGGCTTCTTGTATTGCCTTTCCTGTGAGTGGACTCAGACGCCTTCCAGGCACTGCTTTTCTGGTAATGTCTCTTCTGCAGGGGAGTGTGTATAATAGAGGGTACTGTGTTTGCTCTATATACACTCTGTTTTTTTTTTTTTATGCGGCCACTGCGTAGCTTTAAGGTCCACTTTTCCCCCAGGGGGATGTGCAATTCCAAAGGCTTGCGTGTGATAGATCAAACAAATTGTTCAATCTTGCTCAATTCACCCTTGCCCTCTGCTGATTATCATCAAAGTGCCTACAGCACACTTCTCTGCATTACTACGTTGCAGCCAGCGGTCTCCTGTGCCTTCTTCCTCGTGTTCTAGAGGATCCAAGGGCGTTACGAGCAGCCATGCTCAAACATAATGGAGAGTGCGGGCCAGGTCTTAATCTTCGTATGCCTGCCCCGATTAATGAATAGCAACCCCCTGAGCTCTGTGCACCTTGTCTGTGCAAACAGGGGGCTACGCGACATGACTAACAGCACCCGGCCGGGCGATTCACATGGAGGAGAGCCCGCTTTGCTAAAGGGCCTTATTATGGGCTTAGCTCATACCTCTCTGGATACTGCACAGGATGCGCTGCTTTCCAAAGTCGAGCGCTTTCACTTCTCCAGAGTGCTGGTAAAGTGTGTTTGCCTTCCTGCGCTGTATGTCACGGCTGCAGTAGCTTCTACTTCTCTGAGGACACCACAGCTGCCGTTAGACAGAAGCCATCTTTTTCCCTCCATGTCGTGGCAACAGGCTGTCTTTCTTCTTCACGCGTACTGCAAATCTGAGCACGGTTCCAGTTCGTTTTTTGCCACTTTGTGCTCTTACTCTTTGGCTTTTAAAATGTGTGGTCATGCAATTGGGGAATACAATTAAGGGTTTTTTTTCACCATTTTCACCATGATCCGGTGTCTGGAGAGGGAGACGATGGCTTAGGCAGCCATAACATCTGCGCCCCCTGCTGGTCTCCTAAGAAACTTATTTTTAATGATTTGTTTCACTGTAGCTTAGGGTTAGGATATAATTATCAGCTAGCCAGAGTATCATTGAGAGAGACAAGCATATCACTATTTTAATAGCCATTAATGCTTCTGGGCAGAGGAGCTATTTGGGTGTAGTAATGTCAAGGCAGTTGCTTCATTTGGATCTGTAAGTTGTTGACAGGATTTCTATGACCTAAGTAACAAAGGTGAGCAATATAGAGGATTGTGGTCTTAGGTGTATTTTAGTACTTTAAAGAGGATAGTATCAACATAGAGATATGTGAGTTAGGTATTCATATTTAGTGATGTTTTAAAATATAGATCAGGTTTAGGCCATGAGTAAGTTCTAGCATGAGTGATATGAAGAGGGAGGAACATGTCAGCATGATCATAATAGTGAATTCCTCTGGGCAGTGTAGTTTATTGTTTAAGTGTATTCTTACTATGTCCTGTAAAGTGTTACTTGGCCTACTACATAGGTTAGTAATGTGTGTGCTATTGGTAAAAGTATGTTGAAGTCAATTATGTCTTTATTTGTTTTATAACATCTTCTAGTTTTTATTTAACAGATGACACAGTAATTCTAGTGAGGAAGAGGGTTGCGTGGGTGTGACATGAGGAAGTGGAAACTGATTCAAATAAGAAGTGTTTGGAAGAAATTAAAGAGATTTTGCAGAATATTCAGGTGGACATGCAGATTATGAAGAACAGGAGGACAGTGTATAGTGTGATAGGGGAAAGGATGATGAAGGGAATGCCAGTTCTGGAGTGAAGAAAAGAATACCATTTCCACAATCACTTTCACTCAAAAATAAATATTTGTTTAGCTTATTGTGTGTCATATTTTACTCTTCATTTCCCCCGCTTGCCCAGTACTCTACATCTTCTTTCTTGTCCACCACTCTCCTCATGGTCCATCATTCATTTCTGTCTCTTTCTCCCCATCATATTGTGACTATTTTTAAAGTGTTTTAAAAATGTAAATTTTGGTTTGGATCCTAAGGTGAGGATGGGCTCTCTTTAGATGCCCCTTTTTTGGAAATGCACAGGTAACCTTATTTTTAAAGGTAATCTGTGGGTTCACTGAGAGCTGGTTTGTAGCATAAAACATGTGCTGGCTATCTAGTTTGAATAAAATTGATGTCAGGAGTGCTATGCTGACACTAATATTGTATAGATTTCTATGGGCCTCATTACACGGTAGGCGGTAACCATGGCGCTAATAGCGCCATGGTTGCCGCCGGTATTTTACCGTGTCCGCCTTGGTGGATGGCGGAATTACCGCCCTACTCCAAGGTGAGTGGGGGCGGTAATTCCCCATTCACCAAGGCTCTTCCCCATTCCCATTTTTGCCCCCATAGGGCATAATGGGAATGGGGAAGGTGCTAATTACGGTACTGCAAATTGCGGTACTGTAATTAGCTCCAAGGTCCCTTTGCGGCACCCTACTTTAACGGCTGGTAAAACCAGCCGTTAAAGTCGGGTCCCGCAAAGGGAACTCGTAGTAAGGCGGTAGGGGTTTACCTGTACCGGTGCCCTTACCGGTAACGGTAAACCCCTACCGCCTACCGTGTAATGAGGCCCTATGTGTCTCCTACTTATTGAGTGATTGCTTTCATTTGGATTTTCAACAAGTCATTGCTTTGTTGTACTGTGGAGGAATTGACCGCGGTAATCAAATCCATACAGGAGACATACTTTAGAACAGATGCATCATTTCAGGAGAGTGCTGCTAGAGGAGGTGAAATGAATGCCATGCTGTCCAAGGAACAATAGAACACTACGGGAAAAGTAAGTATCTGTTTCAATCAGTTGGCAGTCACAATCCAAGGTTTGTGTATTTTGTCGACACACATTCTACAGGTGACAAGTACAAACACTGGCGAGTAGGTGCTGTCTGAGAGAGATGATGTGTCGAAAACATGTGCCTTATGTTTGTTTGCAGAGGATTTATTTGATGTTACTAAATATCAGAGCTTGTGTAAGTATTGCTTCAGTAGTATCAACAGATTTTCAATGCCCAAAAGGAGTGTTTTGAACAAAATGGAAGTGTGTGCATACCCTCAGAACTGCAGGTTGGGAGACAAAGTCTTCAAAGCTTCCTTCAAAAGCACCCTTGCAAGGAGTGCAAGGTAAAGTGGTTTATTTAACATTGGATTTAAAAGAAAATGATCTGAATCTGGGTGTCAGGTGGCCGATTGAGGATTTATTGTTGATTTTAGTGAATGGTGGGCAACAAAAGACAGGAACATCTCGCAGAAAATTGACAATTTGAAAAAGGTGAAGGAAGCACTTTCCTATTTGGCAAAGCACAATGAGTTTTACGCTGATCTTCACTTTGAAGAAAACATTCCACTCCTTTATACGCCTTCAATGGTAAGGGGACAATCTCAGCGTGTTTGTGAGGCTAAGGCTTCTTGCACATACGATAACTACACTATTCATCATTTGAATTCTTGCAAGCTAATGGGTGATACAACTAAATTATAGCAACTGCAGCAAGTTAGGGGTTTACTGATTAGTTTGTGAGGGAAGAGTTTAGAGATTCAATGTTTCCTAATGCTTTTTCCTTCTGGAAGGGCGGTCGGTTGGATGAATGCCCTTCTCTAATTTCTGCACCAGAATACCATTGTACACACATCTATTTTAAAGGACCATAATTCAGGACAAACATAGAGAAGATTTTCCACTAAGAAAATGATAGTGAGCTCTCCACTCTTTGCTATTCAGTGGCGCACAGTGAAGACTACACATGTTTTCAAAATGTCACTGCAAATGAAATGATGCTGAAGGTGAAAGATAAGGATGAAGTGTTAGAAAGCAACATTACAAACATTCTTGCTAACTTTTTGTTTATTTTTGTATTCTGTGTTACAGCTCTATTTTTGAACTTTACACAATATACATGCATATCCATTATCAATCAATGTATCCTTACAATTAAATTATTATATGTTACAAAACATTACATTTACACAACCAAACCCCATTCTATTTACATCACACATACTAATATTCCTATGTTCAAAGGTTAAGACAGATTTATTATAAAAATATGTATCTTAAAAATCTACAAACATCTGTATTTAAAACGTCCATACTAGCACCTCAATTACTTTAATGAGTTGATAGGGAGCTGGTTTTATTGGTGAATGAAAGAGTTTCAGGGGCTGCTTAGTCTTCAGTCATATTTGCTGTCTGCAAACTGCATTGAGAGTGGGGTGGTTCAGGGATAGTCATGTTATTTGAAGGTGCATTTTACATATTTGTTATATGGTTTAATCGTATTGTGGTGGTTGTGGTCAATGTAGGTGGAAAGGCTGTGCGACTGTGTCCACAGACACTGCAGCAGTCTGTGGATCTGCACATGACTTCCAAGTCTTTTAAGGATGTCTAGCTTGGAAAGAGGACATTGTGGGACTAACCAATCTGGTTTTGTGGGTCTGGAGGAGGAGTTGAAGTGTACAGGAGTACAGGATAGGAAGTGTTTTTTTGGTAGTATTTAGTAAAGATGGCTATTTCTATGGCTATGAAGAAGCAGAGTGTGTGGATGGTGAGAGATTCTTGGATCCATTAATTAAATGAATCTCTTAGTATCTCGGCTACTGTTGGATTTGGTGAAGGGGAAGCTTTGTGGTATGTATATTGTGGCTTAAAGTGGGTAACTTTATTACCATTCTGTGAAAGTATGGCTCACTTTAAACATCCATATATTATTATTGTGCATTATGGAAGCAACAGTTTGGGCTATGTGACTGGAGGATCTTTGCAGTTTGCTATGAAGGATATGTTCAGAAGCCTAATGCAACTGTTTCCAGCTGCAAAGATTATTTTTACTGAAATCAATAAAGACAAATACGGAGACGCCCTAACCTTTTTTGTCCTCAAATGAAAGAAGAAAGACAGCATGCCAATAAAGTTGAATGTGCTTTTTTTATGTGCTTTAGGAAAGGCATATTTTGGAAATGAAAATATCAAGTTGGATGGCGTAAATATTTTTCGAGGCGATGGAGTGCATTTGACTGATGTCAGAAATCTCTTGACTATCCGAAATGAACTGAACCAATTTTTGTGAAATGTTGAAATATGTCGCAAATGTTTTCTTTAGTAGTAGTAGTAGTAGTAAATACAAACAAAAACAGAAAAAAAATGAGAAGCTGTTTTGTGAAAGTTACGCAAAATAAGTTCAGCAGAACATTTGTTAGTTCAGTATATAAAAGCCCCAAAATCAAATGATATTAGCTCCCCCACCCCATGCCTGGAATTTTCCAGTTATACGCAGATTTTTACACTGTCCATGGACCATGCAGACTGAAAAAGGCCTTGTGATTTAATTTTTAGTTCTTATTTTTTACTGTCAAAGGTGGGTCCCAAAGGAACCTTTTTTCATCATTCTGGTTTTTATATTGTTGGGAGATTTTGTTTTTTTGTAGGAGAGGCAAGAAGGTAAGAAGGTAAGATGGGGAAGTAAAGGGGGGAAGGGACACCAGCCACAGATACAGAGAGATAAGTGGACAGGGGGAGATGTTAGGGCATGCCTTAAATTTAAGAACAGTGCAGTCTTTCTCATGCTCCTTGACTTCTGCCTTGAAAGCACACTGAAACTGCACCCCCTGCAGAATGTTGTGTCATAGTACAAACAGAGCATTGTGACCATTGAAAGGTAAGGGTCAACAACGTTCTGTATGGCCTGCAAGGCAGCTGGTGGGATCCTCTACACCACAGGAGTAACCTGTGTGGTGTCAGGAGTGTTTGAGGAAGATGGGGTAGAGGAAGATAACCTACTTCTCCCAGAGAAAGAAACAGCCTTTCTCAGAGTATCCAGGTGGTTAGAGCAAGTGTAGTGTTGCATGGTGGTGATCCCAAAAGAGTACTGGCCAGGTAGTCTGTGACGGAGTACGGCCCCGGACTCAATGCATTGAACCTTGGCAACCAAGTTTTTGACACATCCCTAACAGTTTTTAAGAACTGCCATACCCACCATCCTGTCTGGGTGCTGAAGATAAGAAGTTCCTCTACCTCATATTCCTGTTCCTCATCCTCCTCCTCGTCATCATCGCGTCTGTTCCCCTGTCGATACTCTCCATGTGGTGATGGTTGTGGTGGCCCTTGGGACGGTGGGATGGCCATGACATGTGACATTCTTAAACTATTGGTACTATTAGCTATCACAAGTTGCTCTCTACTTGTGTGCCACATTGTGAATGAATAAAAGTAATGTGTGGGTCCATTCAGAGGAACTCTGCATGGACTACTGAGCTGAAAATGTGCCTTGTAAAGATGGAAAAAGTGGACAGATCAACAAAGAATGGGTCTAGGAGCTCTGGAAGGGTACATTTTCAACTTGAAACACCTTAGCTTGGCTAAACATGCAGTTTCAAACTGTCTGTGGTGTTGGATACCGTCTGTGGACACGTCGTCATGCTGCAGAGGCGCAGTCACATGAAGACATTTGGGGCATCCGCAGCATTGGCTGGTGTCCGCAGACCTCGTCAAGCAGGAGACACAAGGCGCATGTGCAGGGAAGTTTTGCAAATGGGCACATTGCCCGCAGAGTAATTTAAAGTGTGTCATGCAAAACTGGACATGCCCAAACAGGGCGGAAGGTCACCATACAACCCATTTCGTAAACGGGCCCTCTGAACAGTAGTGATGTTCATGGACTATTTATTTTTAAAGACAAAAATAAAAATGTTATATTCAAGATATTTATAGTACAAAAAAATAAATGTTTTTTAAGAAAGGGATGGGGTGTTAGAATGGGACACAAAAATGGGACAGTTTGGAATTTTGATAAAGTCATCATCTGGAGAGGGAGGGAGAGAAATTTCATCAAAGCATCTCTCATTTATGTTTTGTGAATTTGGGGGAAGGGGGACAAGTACCAGTAGGAGCGTGATAATCAACATTTCTAATAACATGATTTTTAACATAATTTAAACGTTATTTAAATTAATTGCTAGGTTCATCCAATTTTGAAGACAAGATCATTATTACATTCTGTACAGTTGGGGTTTGGAATTGTATTCCTGATAGGTGGGATTCTGCATAATTAATCGGTGGTGTAATTTCTTCCTGTAACCTATTTACTATAATACAAGAAGAAATTATTATTTCAATGAGTTCTAAATACATTACATTTTTTTTTATATTGAAACATACATTGTTTACCATTATAGGTTTCTTCTTCACTCATTTCTTCTTTGGGAAAGTTTTCTTCTAGCCACTGAATTGTGTTTGACATTTCTGTCAAAATAAGAAATGGTGATATTTGCTTATGAGAACTGTTTATATAATGAATGGTAATAATAGCATTGATTAAGTTTCGTAACTTATAGAAAGAGTACTTTCAGAGCAGCTTATAACTTTGGCACAGTTGGACAAATGGTCACCAAACTTTGCAGAGAGGCGCATGCTAATTGGATGTTTAAAAACGTGAGGTGCGTCATCATTTTAGAAACGGTTGCCGTATTGGATGGGTGATTCACGGTCTTTGTCCGTGGACAGTGCGGTGAGGAAAAGAAGTCTGGAAAATAAATGTGGGGTTATTTTGTGAACGAAAGAGGGATTGGAAAAGGTGGGGTAATTGAAAATAAATGATATGGAGCTATCCTTATAGGTGGAAAAAAGCTGTGCAGGTACTGCCGCGTGTCGTACATTGTTCTGTCCGTGGATGTTATAGGGAATTAGGGGGGTCTGAGTGAGTCTTGTTATTTGAAGGTGTATTGTGCATATTTGTTATATGGTTTAATTCTATTGTGGCCCTTGCCCCAAGAATCTGGCCACTGGGAACATACACCAAAGCAATATGTGTATATTTTTTTTATAGGAACTATTGGGGGAGTATACCATATTTGTAATGTGGTGGACTGATATAATTGAAGTGGATATGTTATTTATGATCATGGGACAATTGAGGATAGTGCTCCTTGATCTCTTCTCCGTCTTTGACACTAAATGGCTACATGATACCAATATCTATCTCCTCCCTCTGGCTCATCTGATCTCCTCATTCCCTCCTCATTTCCAGTGTTATGCCAATGACACATAGCTTTCCTTGAAACTTCCCTGTACTACTTTCTGCTGCCCATCTGTTTTCCCTGATTGTCTGACCGCCATCCAGGCATTGTGTGTAGCTAACGATTTCTGTCTCATTGCCATTATGATGGAGATCCTCCGTATTGTGGAACCTGTACTTTGTTTTGAACCTACCCTCTGGCCACCTTCCTGCCGTCTACCCTCACCATCCTGTGAGTCAAAAAACCTTGGAGTCATCTTTGACTCCTCTCTCTCCTACACTCCTTATATCTTGGACCTTGTCAAGAAGGCCCACTTTCAACTTCACCATTCTCCCTTTCCTAACCTTCCCCCAGAAGCTCAACATCTATACAATCATTGTCCCATCTAGGCTAGACTCCCGCAATAGTCTCTTCCTCAACCTTCACCTTTTTTCCCTATGTCCCCTTCAGCTAATCCAGAATAGGGCTGCAAGAATTACCCTTGGCCTCAAGCCTAGGGATCGTATCTCTGGAGCCCTAACATCTCTACACAGGCTCTTGGTGGCTGCAAGGATGACATTGAAAACCCTCTGTATCATTGACAAGGCTTTCTGGGAGCTGGGACAAAGCTATCTCCACTTTTATCTCCCTTAATACTCCTCTGCTAGAGCCCTTTGCTCCTGTAACTCCAATTCTCTGTTTGTCAAACAGGTCTCCAAACTGAGAGCGGGAGTGAGGTTTCTCTCTTTGGCTATTTTGACTCTTTGGAACAGGCTTTCTGCTCCTCTCAGACTTTCGTCAGACTTCCTTAAATTCCAGTAACTTCTCAAAATTCTTCCTCTTCCCCTCTGTCCCTTCCCTGCTAACTCATACCACTGCCACCGAGACTGATGGCCTGGTCCCTCATGAACCTCACAGGTTCCATGACCTAAATCTAATCGACACCAGTAACCCCCTTTAGCACTACCCTTGTGGGCATACCGGCTGTGCACCCCACCCTTGGGACTTCCCTCCTTGCACTTAGCCAGTGGCCTTACACTTTGGCATCCGTGGGCACTTGCCTCTTGGGCTACCATCAGCACTTGTGTATCCCTGCTCCCCCTTCCATTCATGCACTACTCTCACTGCACTATGCATATGCACAATTATTGCAGCACTTTGTACAATTTTGTTTTGTAAAAGTAATGGTAATGCAGATACAAAGGATTTCTAGAATATTGTTAAGTGGCAGTTGGTGTGTGGAAGTTTACTATTTTCATCGGATTACATGTAGAGTTTTCGGAAGTGATTGGTGGATGGCTGTCTGACTATTTAAAAGCAGGCAATGATGGAGTGTTACAAACCTACAAGTAAACAAGGTAGAAGAGTTGTCCTGTGCAATGCTGTGCATGTGCCATTCAGGTCTTTTAATGATGCCTGGCCTGGAAAGGGGACTGCAGAGACCATGGATAGTCATGAAGGTCCATGGATTATGGTCCTTATTGTATGCTACAGAAAAGTATGTGTGACAGAAAATAGTTTCTGATCTGTTTTGTTTTTCTCTAGTATACGATTGTCTATTACTTACATAAGCATTTTTTTTTGTAGGTGAGGCGAAGATGTAAGGTAGGCGACCTGACCATGTCACAAAGTCAGAGTCAGCTGCATTAAAGATTTTTTGGATTATTTACTGAGGACATTAGGATCCTTCCAACAGGAGCACAGTCCGAGATTAGCCCCAGTTACAAAAGGTGATAGGTTCAAAATAGTAAATGTGGGGAGCAGCACGATAAACACAGCTTTTATAAATAATACTTTTCTGCTTTTTAATATGTTATTGCTTATAAGTAAAAATACATCTTATTTCATTGCCATTGGTGTCTGACTGAACTGTATTTTCCTGTTTGCTACGTTTATAAAACTGCACTCTGCTGTACTTTAGACTTTAGATCTATAGTGTTTTGCTCTTTGCAGACTCTTTGCCCTACAAATGTGTGCTTCCTGCACCACACCTAATACAGTGATATTACACAAACTTTGCATTGGTGCAAGTGTAATTAACACTAGTGCAAGAACTATCCAATTCTTTCAAGGCATTCCTGCACTAGAGAAAATGACAAACAATATGGCAAGCATTTCCAGATACACAAATGAAAGAACATATTATATTTTTTAACATAGAGCATTTTTTTACAAACACTCTGTAATATTCCCATATCTACTAAAACATTTTTAGGTTTTTAGCGGAAAGGCACAATCCGGCAGGCTCTGCTGATCTCTTGCAAGCTTCTCTTTAACATTTCTCCATTGAGCTTTGATGTATCTTAGCTGCTATTAAGCTTCAGTGCACACATGAATCTGCCTTTCGGGACTCGAGCTGTGAATTCCTTGGACCCCTTTAGTCATCATTAGAGGGTTTCATATAATCGTCCTGCAGTTTTTAGGAAGCAGTGAGCTTAGCTATGATCCAGCATGCTTGAAGAAACTCTTTCCCATTCGGGAATTTCTCAAGACAATTAGACAGACACGAGCACTCAGATAACATTACATCAAAACGATTCCCCCAGTCTTGATTTAAACGTGCTTTTAAACCTTCATGTTAAGTGCTTGCAGTTCATGTTCGGTTGAAAACTTCAGCACAAACGAAAAAGCTGCCATAACTTATGAGGAGCTGTAGGCCAATGTAATTGTAAGAGTGGATGTAAATACGTAATTGCATTACCCAACTTCACCTGCAAAAGTGACACGCTAGCTCTTAAGCGGTTGGCCTTATCTTTTGCCTCTGTTTGGAAACACGCTCTTTGATTTAATTTATACAGTATGACGTGCTTGCATTCATCTACTCATGTTCAAATATAACTTCTGAAAGCATTCATATTTTTTTTATTTATTCTGTTTTAGTGAAGGAACATTTTGTTTCCGAAAATAAGCACAGTACACGACGTCATATAGAATGCCGCACAGTGGCATTTTGGGGTCCCTTTTTATAGTGGCACATAGATTATTTATGAACCTGCAGATTAGGGGCGGGTGGGGGAGCTATTCAAATGAAGAAGCATGTACCAGTATAGGGAACATATAAACAATATAAAATTCCTACAGTTTGAATATGTACCAATAACTGCATTTGAGGATTGATATGGGGACCGCAGAAGATACAGATGGAGGAGGAGGAGTGATTCCAAGGCACGCAGGATGTGTAGTTTTAGGGATGTTTTTAACCCCATAAATGTGGGCATACAGAGCATTAACATCCAAAGTGAAAGGGTATACCGTGGCATGGTGCCTGCATAGTCTTGGTGATGTGCATGAGGTTTTGGGATTGAAGAGAGAAAGACGATGGGGTGGAGGAGTGGGGTGGGTGATAGATTCAGTCAGATAGTACGCTGTCCCATAGAAAGATGCAACTAGTTACGAGCCTTCAGGAAGCTCTCTGTTTTGCCGCACATGTTGGTGGACGCCACTATGGCAAACTCGCTTTAATTGTGGCTGTGTGTGGTTGTAACTCAATCTGCCTGCAATCAATAGATACCATGTATGCAGTATCCAACAATGTGAAGAATGTTAGACAAAGTTTGAATGCAGTACCCTCTGGGAACAATACAAACAACTATGACCACAGGTATAGGCAAACAAACCTGTGGTATAAGCTTGTACTACACAGTTTTGCTAGCGTGTTGAGCAGCCAGGCTTCAGGGTACGTGGATTACTGGGGTGCACAGGAAGTTTCACACGCGATTGGCCCTGTGCGTGCGGGGTATGTGGATTACTGGGGTGCGTGGGAAGTTTCACACGCGATTGGCCCTGTGCGTGCAGGCTACGTAGATTTGGGGGGTGCGTGGGAAGCTTCACACGCAGCAGGCCCTGTGCGTGCGGGCTATGTGGATTACTGGGGTGCGTGGGAAGTTTCATACGCGATTGGGCCTGCGCAAGCGGGGTACGTGGATTACTGGGGTGCACGGGAAGGTTCACACGTGATTGGGCCTGTGCGAGCGGGGTACGTGGATTACTGGGGTGGCGGGAAGTTTCACACGCGATTGGCCCTGTGCGTGCGGGTTATGTGGATTACTGGGGTGCATGGGAAGTTTCACACGCGATTGGCCCTGTGCGAGCGGGGTACGTGGATTACTGTGGTGCGCAGGAAGTTTCACATGCGATTGGCCCTGTGCGTGCGGGGTACGTGGATTTGAGGGGTGCACGGGAAGTTTTGCACGCGGCAGGCCCTGTGCGTGCAGGGTACGTAGATTACTGGGGTGCGTGGGAAGTTTCACATGTGATTGGCCCTGTGCGTGTGGGGTACGTGGATTTGGGAGGTGCGCGGAAAGCTTCACACACGGAGAGGCCCTGTTTGTGCGGGCTACATGGATTACTGGGGTGCGCGGGAAGTTTCACACATGATTAGGCCTATGCGAGCGGGATACATGGATTACTGGGGTGCGCAGGAAGTTTCACACGTGATTGGCCCTGTGCGTGCGGGGTACGTGGATTACTGGGGTGCACGGGAAGTTTCACATGCGATTGGCCCTGTGCGAGCGGGGTACGTGTATAACGTGGTATGTGCTCTTGCTGTCAGAGTGAGGCACGTGTATCCAGGGGGGTGCACTAGGAGTCCCACATGTCAATCGGCAGTGTGGGTTCTCACAGGTGTGCCCTCTACCACCTCCATGGATGCTGCAGGAAAACCACACCACAGGGGACTACCCAGCACCCCTGGTCATGTCCCGCAGGCAGTCCATCCACCATGGGCATGCCCCTAGCCAGGCCACATGTCACCTTGCACTAGTGATCACCAACTCATGTCCCCCAGCACCCCCACCCCCCCAGCAATGATGGTCACCTGCCAGCAGGCCCCCACTCATGTCCCCCAGCCCCTCCACACCCCCAGCTTTGACAGGCACCTGCCAGCAGCCCCCCACTCATGTCCACCAGCACCCCCATCCCCCAGCAGTGAGGGTCACCTGCCAGCAGGCCCCCACACAGGTCCCACTCATGTCTCCCTGCAGCCCCATCCCCCCAGCAGTGAGGGTCACCTGCCAGCAGGCCCCCACTCATGTCCCCCAGGACCCCCACCCCCCAGCAGTGAGGGTCACCTGCCAGCAGGCCCCCACTCATGTCCCCCAGCTCCCCCACCCCCCAGCAGTGAGGGTCAACTGCCAGCAGGCCCCCACTCATGTCCCCCAGCACCCCGACCCCCAGCAGTGAGGGTCACCTGCCAGCAGGCCCCCACTCATGTCCCCCAGCACCCCCACCCCCCAGCAGTGAGGGTCAACTGCCAGCAGACCCCCACTCATGTCCCACTCATGTTCCCCAGCACCCCCACCCCCCAGCAGTGAGGGTCACCTGCCAGCAGGCCCCCACTCATGTCCCACTCATGTCCCCCAGCACCCCCACCCCCCAGCAGTGAGGGTCACTTGCCAGCAGGCCCCCACTCATGTCCCCCAGCACCCCCACCCCACAGCAGTGATGGTCACCTGCCAGCAGGCCCCCACTCATGTCCCCCAGCACCCCCACCCCCCAGCAGGGAGGGTCACCTGCCAGCAGACCCCCACTCATGTCCCACTCATGTCCCCCAGCACCCTCACCCCCCAGCAGTGAGGGTCACCTGCCAGCAGGCCCCCACTCATGTCCCCCTGCTGCCCCACCCCCATCAGTGAGGGTCACCTGCCAGCAGGCCCCCACTCATGTCCCCCAGCACTCCCACCCCCCAGCAGTGATAGTCACCTGCCAGCAGGCCCCCACTCATGTCCCCTAGCACCCCCACCCCCAGCAGTGAGGGTCACCTGCCAGCAGGCCCCCACTCATGTCCCACTCATGTCCCCCAGCACCCCCAGCCCCCATCAGTGAGGGTCACTTGCCAGCAGGCCCCCACTCATGTCCCCCAGCACCCCCGCCCCCCAGCAGGGAGGGTCACCTGCCAGCAGGCCCCCACTCATGTCCCACTCATGTCCCCCAGCACCCCCACCCCCCAGCAGTGACGGGAACCTGCCAGCAGGCCCCCACTCATGTCTCACTCATGTCCCCCAGCACCCCCACCCCCAGCAGTGAGGGTCACCTGCCAGCAGGCCCCCACTCATGTCCCACTCATGTCCCCCAGCACCCCCACCCCTCAGCAGTGAGGGTCACTTACCAGCAGGCCCCCACTCATGTCCCCCAGCACCCCCAACCCCCAGCAGTGAGGGTCACCTTCCAGCAGGCCCCCACTCATGTCCCCCCACCCACTCACCCATCCAGCAGTGACATGCCCATCTCGTGACACAAACCAAAAGTCAACTATGTACATCAACACATGTCCATCACACATTTACACACACACATGTTGCCATTGATTGTTGCCATTGATTGAGTCAACATGCATGACCCCAATGAGTGAATCCCACACATTGAAGTAAAAGATCAAAATGTATTAACATGAAAACCAATTGAAAGTACTTAAAGCATAAAATAATGGCAAACATGAAATGAAATGCATGTCCAAATTAAAAAAAAATCCTCAAAAAAAAACAAGTAATCCAAAAGAAAAATGGCCGAAACTCTCTGCCCACCAAACCAAAACCAAATGAAACGCAAAAAGGTAAATCCATTGATCCATGGTGAAATGAAATCAAAATGTCCAAATAAATCCAATGTCCAACTATGTACAATCCAATTTTCAAGGGTCCATGAGCCCAACGAAACAAATGAAACCTACGTATAACCTACCTAACAAAAAAACTATATACAAAAGTGTGGGGCATAGTCCAAAAGCCCCAAAATAAAAATTAAAAAAAGCAAACCTAACACTATAAACTATTTACAATGGCGACTAGCAAGTCCAGCGGCTCACTCAGTCATGTTTTCGGCCAGGGCATCATCGAACTCCATGTCTATTTGCTGGAGGCGGGCCTCTGTCCTGGCCCCGAGATCTCGCAGGGAGGCATCCATGGCCTGTTCCAACTCCCTGCAAGTCGCCTCGAGGCACTCTGCCACACTCAAAGCCCGATGCATGGAGAACTCCGCCCTGCCAATGGTGAGCCGCGCCTCTTCGGCCTGCCGCTGCTCCGCACCTATACGCTGGCCCATCCGCAGCCACATGGAAGACACACCCATTCCAGGGTCCTCCTGCCCTCTGGCTGATGCCTGCCCCCCTGATGTCGATGGCCCAGAGCCATCATTGCTCCCACCCAGAGCCTGCTCCTGCTGCTGCTACTGTCCATGTGCCCTGTCCGATGATGCCTGCACATCCTCCATCAGCTGGTCTTCAGTTGTGGTGTCTACCCCTGCTGGCCCACCGACACCCGACTGTGGCAGGAATGGGATCTCCACCAAGCAGGCTGTGTTGGTGTCTACCCCTGCTGGCCCACCGACACCCGACTGTGGCAGGAATGGGATCTCCACCAAGCAGGCTGTGTTGGTCAGGCCAGGTACACAGGGGGCCCTGGTGGAATCTGGGCTGGAAGACGGCAGGGAGAACGACTGGCACATAGTCTCCACAGAGGAGGAGAGGTCCGCCAGAGTGCACATCACATGTAGGAACCCACTGACCAGGGCCCCTCCCAACAGTGCCACGTCGCGACGCTGCTGTTCATGATGGTGTGCATTCTCCGCCCAGGAAGAACGCACGTCATCACGAATATCATGCGTGCGCACCACAACACCAATCAAGATGGAGCCCATACTTTCATGGGACCCCTCGTCCCCAGGTAGTGGAGAGGCAGATGACATGGCACTCTCCCCTACATGCGGACGGTCCTGGGACGGGGCATCCCTGCTGGTGCATGGTGGTGCAGTCACACGGTCAAGGACAGCGACATGCACAGGCCCCTCAGTGGTGACCTGTGCTGCCTCAGGACCCTGGCCCTGGACTGCACCACTTGCACCAGTGGTACGACCCCCACCAGGCCCCATGTGCGGCTCAGTAGCGGGCTCCTCCTCCTCTGTGGAGACCACCAACCTGGATGTCTCCACACCGTTTTCCGCCATTGCAAGCCCCTGTGGGGGCTCACCCGGCCCTTCCGTCACAGCTGTAGTGGCAGACGCTGCACCAGCCCCTTCACTCCCGGATGATGGCAAGTCCTGGGAGGGTGGCTGGGCCTTGCGTCGCCGACCGGTGGAGGCATCCCCGCCGCTTGGATCCACAGTGCCGTCTCCGCCCTCTTTTTCACTTGACACTGCGTAGAGGGAGACATAGAACACAAGCATCAGGGTACAGTACAATATTCCCCTAGACAGGAAGCAATAACACATGAGTGGCAGTGTCAAATGTCACTTCCATCCTGTCCCGCCACGACACATGAGTGAATGCATGCAACACACATGCAGAAATCCATGTACAAGGGCCTCTATTAACCAAAATGTTGCCTTCAAACTCACATGCATCATGGCTCACACTGATCCAATGCACACATATCACCGCAGGGTCCTGCATCATGGCTTGTACACCACAGACACAGTGGATAGACACAGTGCATACAACAGTGACCGCACTGCATGAGTGAATGTACACACCATCACGGACATGTGTCATTCATCCATGGCGTTTCAAAGTCACACACACACTTCTCAGACACACACACATGTGCACCATACATGTACATGTACATGACAGCAGCACACATCCCTCACACCCCCTCCATGTCCAATAACAGACACTGGCATGCTTTCATGTGTGCATTTGGCATACAGCTCCCCATGTTGCATTGTAACACATGCACCAACCATGCGGTTCACACATTACTGGTCTCACATGCATGACCATGATGTCCCTGCACACACACATCCATACATGGCCTATGTCACACATACAGGCCAGTATCAGACCACCAGTACACTGCAACATGCCCTGTCTCACACACCAATGCTTGGCCACTTACCACTCAACTCCAGATGGATCTTCCTCCGAAGGATCTGGGCGTGGAGCGCTGGGCATACACGTTCTAGGACCCTCATCTGGATGTCACTCATTCTGACCCGGCCCCCCTTTGCGAGGCACCGGGCCTTGTAGAGGGTCCTGGACCTGAAGTCCTCCCAGAGCTTCTTGACGTGCTTGATGTCGCGGGTTGCCACCCCCACCCCATTGATGGCAACCACTACGTCGTCCCAGATCCTCTCCCGTCCTTCCTTGTTGGCGCGTGAAGTTCCAAAGAGGGCTTCAAAATGCCCCAGGACATGCTCCACCAGGACACCAACTTCCTTCACACTGAAGCTGGTGGCCCTCTGCCTCTCTGACTGTGGGTCACCAGTGGTCTCAGATGGTGTTTGCCCCGACATGCCGACCCCTGAGGCAGGCGTGGGTGGGCAACTGGGTCCTGGGGCTGGGCTGTGGAGCAATGGTATCCCAGTCGGGAGTCTTCTGTTCTAGCCGGGGTGGACACAGCAACTGGATCCCTGGCTGACGTGCAGGCACCAAATTGCAGGGCGCATGGGCAACAGGCATGCAGGCAGCAGCAGATGGCAGGTGGGAGCTTGCTCGGGGCTCTGGGGGGCAGTAATTTGGCCTTCTGGGCAGGAGCGTGGTCTTCCATGTGTTGTTGCGTGGCCAGCTTGTTACGGAGTGATTTGGCACGTGAAAATCTTGCACGTCTGCATGTAATTAGAGGAAAGGCATTTAGCGCGTAAGCGCCTCTCTGATGTTACGCGCACAGGCGTTTCCCTCGTGACGTGGGCATAGTGGCTCATGGTGTGTGAAAAAAATGCACGTCCGCGTGTGAATGCGTGTAATCCGAGGAAAGGGCCTACCAATCTGTGACGTGGTGCACACAGGCATTTCCCTCAACATGGGTGCATGTTCATCGTACACGTCCAAAAACTGCACATCCGAGAGTCAGTTCGTGTAATTGGAGGAAAGGGCTTTAGCGCGTACACGCGTAAGTGACATTGTATGTGTGGGCCGCTTTAAAAGGTACGTGTAGAACCCCATTTCCTTGTACGTGCTTTTCGTGGAGAGCGAGTGGGTGAATTCTGTACTTTTTATCGGTTCACACGCGATTACTTCACAGCGTTTCAAGTTCGTACTCCCTGTTACCTCTGACAGCGTTCATTTTTTGTTGGGCCTGTTTCCTCAAACAGCGTTCCCTTCTTCTTTTGTCCTGTCTCCTCAGACAGCGTACAATTCTTCTTTTGGTGGGGGTGTTGCCAAAGCGTGTCTTTTTCATGTTCTTTTTCCAGGCAGACGGTGAGTCGCGCACATATTTACTACCTGTGCTTGCCCCGTGTGTCGCGTACCCCTTCAGAGATCATTGTAGCTGTGTGTAACACGCGTACGCATAGTTTTTGTGTTCCTGGGTGCCACAGCATAGTGCGGGTTCATTTTTCCATTCACGTTGTCTACGAGGGGTTGCGTGCACGTTATTTTTTGTTTTCGGGGTGCCTGTGCGTTGTGTGACCTGTCATCTTCCCCCAGGGGTCACAGACAGCCTTGCTAGAGCACTAGGGTATGAATTCCATCTAGTACCCTACCCCTTTCACCTCCAATTGCCCAGCACAATCATATACTGCTACCCCCATACACACAACAACATCAGTGCCATGGTTGGGAGGTGACCAAGTGGTAAGGGAGGCAAAGGTGGCCAACCTCCAAAAGGTAGGCATGGTGGGTGCGGTAGGGGACGTGGCCATGATTTGCAGGGTGCCCCTACACCCCCATGTGTGGAGGGGCAATCAGGGATGCACATGCCCCCCCCATGGTTGTGGCAAACGTAGCTGACACCATCCCAGCTCAGCCCTTGTTGGACCAGCCCATTGTGGCACCTGCACCGGCACAGGAAGACTCCCAGGCTGACTTCCAGGTCAGCAAGTCTACGCCACGTGTGGCGGTGCAAGTTGGTGTCACTAGGCCACGTGGATCTGGGGCAGCTCTGTCATCTGCTGCCCCAAGTAGGCAGGTTGGGAAGGCTGCAGGGGCAGCTGCAGCTCAATCCACCCCATCTCTGAGTCTCCCAGCTGGGACAGTGTCGGTTCTGGTCCATCAAACCGGCGTTGCCCCTGCCAACATCACCCTGCAGCCAATGCCTGCACCAAGACCTATGGTCATTGAGCATTCGCTCACTCCTAGTACCCAATCCATGGGTGCTTCTGCCCCTACTGACCAGAGCGGCGTAAGCTACCCAGGATCCTCACCACCTTTGAAAAAGATGAAGAAGGGTGCTCTGGCACTATAGGCTGAGACCCCAGACACGGCTACACACTCCGGCACGTCAAGGAAGCCTAGCTTTAATGACGCAGAACTTGATGCACTAGTGGCCTATGTGTCGGCACATAGCCGCGAAATGGTGGTGGCTGCAGGGTGCAAGACCACACCTGGTCAACGTAAGGCACACTGGCAGACCATCGCAGACATCATTAGTGCCCTTGGATTTGTGAGGTGCTCAGCTGATGATTGCTACAAGCGCTGGAATGACCTGAAACGCAGAGCAAAGAACAAGCTGGCCTCAAATCATGCTTCTACTCTGGTGACTGGCGATGGGTCTCCACAAGAGGACAACCAACTCACTGAACATGAGTCTGTTGCTGGAACCTTCGTCACAGAGGAACAGATCCAAGGTGTGGGAGACCGACCAGATTACAACGCATTGTCCGGTGAATGCCCATGCATGTGTGTGTAATCCATGTTTATGTTGTGTGGGTGGCGGGTTCTGATTGAGTGCCAGGTGATGGTGTGTGCACCTGAGTGGTATGGGTCACCCATGTTTTTCCTCCAAACATTCACTGGCCTTGGATTTGGGTATGACAGTATCCCTTCTGCCCACAGTAGCCATTTAGCGCCACGTTACTGCACTTGCCCTTGAACTGTCATCTTGCAACAACATTGTTCAGAATTTTCCAGTGTTCATTCAGGCTGATTTTTTCAATTCTCCCACTTTTGCATTGCATTTTTCAGCCCTATTGTCACATATGTGACATGCTTCTGTCATTGATTACACCCCACATTGGCCAACATTTGTTACCTTGTTATGTGAATGATTAGACCATTCAGGCTGATTGAGTATTGGCCTGCTAACATTGATTTTTGGTGCCTGTTTGTATGTGGTACTTGATAGTTGTTTCCTGGGATGTTTAAGTGGCCAACCATTGATGAATACATCTGCCTGCAATCACTGTATTCTTGAACACTGGATGTGATGCAGTGAGTGGCACGTGCGTATTTTGTCACACTATGTAGCATTGTTCATCTCATCATGTCCATCTCACATGGATGGCTGACAGTACTCATTCACTGACATATGGCTGTACTTGTCAAATGTACCATGGCTATGCTACATGCCATCTGTGTGCTGGCATGTGTCATGTATGTGTATTGGACATGCCATTCACAGGATAATGTGTGATGCCAGTGCTACCCAGCATGCAGCAAATGTGTTGCAAGTCCATCTTGGTGTCATCAGTGTCTGCTTTTTGCCTCCCCTTCCAACTCAGTGACAGTATATGCATGCCAGGGTTATAGTGTGCTATGGTGCTAATGCCTGTTTCCATTTTTTGTGTTTCATGTTTTTACAGGTGATGACGCACTTGATGCTGTTGAGGTTGAGGAGATAGTGCAGACCCAGGAGGAATCTCAGGCACGACCGGGCACCAGTGGGGGACGTGGTGTGGTGGTGGGTGAAAACCCAATCTTACTGCTGACCATACTGTCCAGGGGTGTCTCTGGGTGCACCTCCCCAGACCTCTATTCAGGTGCTGAATCAGGTGATGAGACTTATGTGCCTTCGCAGGTGAGTGTTTCTGGCAGGGATTCTGTTCTGTCCAACCCACCTGCAGCAGAGGTAGAACCCTCTAAGGGGATGTCAGTGTTGGTAAATACGCCTTTGGTGGTTACGGATGCAGGGTCACACTCCACAACATCTGATCCTGTTCCTGGGCCAGCAGATCAGAGGGTGAATGCAGTCCTGCAGCCTCAGGCAGTGCCAGCACAGCAAGGTGCAGATCGGCTAGCCCCGAACAGGTGTGGTGCCCGCCGACGCGGTGGCCGCACGCCACCAGGCAATACTGTATGGGAAAACTCCATGTACGGTATGGCAACCCAACTGGAGGCATCCGTTGAAATGATGGCTCAGGCAATGGAGAGGGTGGCCACTTCCATTATCCCCCCTGAAAGGTAGATGGAGCAACAACAGCAGGCAACAGACTCCATTTGCCGATCACACAGGGAAGACATGTTGGCGTCCAACAGGGACCGACGGGCGGCACTGGAGACTCTGCTGGAAGACATTTCTATAGAGTCACAGGGCCACAGGGAAGCCCTGAGGGTAGAACTCCATAACCTCAGGGAGACTCTTGTTGAACTTGAGGCTTCCACAAATTTGAGGACAGAACAGCAGCTGGAGCGGCTCACACGTTCACTCTCAGCTGAGCTGCAGGCAACTCGGGTTTAGATCCGGGCATCACGGGAGGCCATGCATGCAGAAATGCAGGCAACCCGTCAGGTGCTGCATGGGGATCTCCATACTATCATCCTCCAGAACGAGACCTTTCACAACTGCATGTTTGCTGCCATGGAGGACCATACCAGGGCTTTGCATGGGCTGCCTCCCATAGCACCACCACCTCTTGATGCAGCAGCAGAGGGTGATTAGAGCAACAGCAGCACATCTCCCACAGTAGCGTAGCCGTGCAGGCCATGAGCCCATGGAGGTGTTTTTTTTTTGCAACATCCACACAGGTGGGTGTTGGTGTGCACCCTGTCCTCAGACCTCCTGGGTGGCCTTCTCCCCCCTGGCCCCACATGGCTATTTTTGATTTTTTCTTTATTTATTTTTTACAGTGTGTTGTCTTGTGTGGCTCCCGTGGGCATCCACTGTGTATTCCGGCTGGGCACATGCAGGCTTGTCCTGTGTTTGGGTTAGATGCTTGGGTTCCACACACACCCCTCCTGCTTCCCGTTTACATGGGCTTGCAAAGGGTGTGACAGTGACTTAAACAGTGACATTGCGCTCCCATGAGCTGTGTGGGCAGTCTGTAGTCATAACTGTGTGGACATCCCTAGTGGGGTTTGTTTTTGTATTGAACACTGCATGGTGTATTGATATGTGCTTGTGCATCCATGTCTTCCTCCTTATCCTCAGGTACCTTCTTCATGTCTTCACAAGCCTGTCTCCTTTGCAGATGCAGTTCATGTTGTATGCAGTACACTGACACATTTGCCTAACAGAAACACTCTGGAGTTGGAAGGGGTCGATGTGCTGGCTCATTGAGTTTGTATGACTTACATTACTTTGAGTTTGTACTGTCATATTTTGGCGATGTTTCATGCTGTTTTGCTGTATTGTGTTGCTGGTTAGTATTTGGTCATGTTTGCTGTTTGTTATTGATTACTGGGAACATATTGTCTGTGGCCTGTTTCCATTTGGGACAGTGCACTTTGTGACAATTGTGTCATGTGTTGTGCATTCCTTTGTTTGCTTTCACATTGCAGGACATGCCATGGTATATTGGGTGGCGGAGATGGAGAGGGGTTGGGTGAAATGGCGCTATTTTCATGTTGTATTTTGCAAGGGGGTAGACATTCATGCAGCATAAATGTGTATCTTTTTGTGACACAGCATTGGTTGTCTTTCGGTAGGTAGGAATGCACACAATGTAACACTTCCAGGTGACCAATCTCAGGCTGGTATGGTTGTGACAGTTGACTGTCCCTTATGTTATCATCATTGATTGTCAGCTGGTATGTGCCAGGGCTGTGTGCACCCCAAAGAGGTGTGATTTTAGGTGAAATAATTAGCCACCAGCTGCGTATGGGCCCTTTCCCCTCCCATGCGCAGCAGCCGTGCTTGTGGTTGGGGATGTGGGGGCACCACCATGTCCACTGGCAGGCCCCGGCGTGTTGCAACATTGTGCAGGACACATGCTGCCACTAAGATCCTGCACACTACTGGGGGCGCGTATAGCAGCTGCCCACCAGAGCGGTCAAGGGAGCAAAAGCGTGACTTGAGCACTCCGAATGTGCACTCCACTATGCCCTGGGTCGCAATATGGGCTGGGTTGTATCTTACCTCAGGTGGTGTGGTGGGGTTCCGAATTGGCGTCATCATGTGGGTGCTCAGAGGGTAGGCACTGTCCCCTGGGGAGGTGATGATGGGTATCATTAGTGGGGTTGTGACATTACTCAGTATCTGACATGCACGCATGTGCAGGGGCATTTATACTCACCAAGCAGCCATGTATCGCCATGCCGCCCAGCTTCTAGGTCCCGGTTTAGGGTTCACATTCTGTAAATGAAACTGTCATGGGTGGACCCTGGATAGTTGGCATATACTGAGGTGATGATTCCCTTGGCATCACATACTACCTGCACGTTGATGGAATGCCAGTGCTTGTGGTTTCTGTAGATGTTCACAGTTCCCCTGGGAGGACGTAGAGCCACATGGGTGCAGTCAATGGCACCTAGCACTTTGGGGAAGTGTGCCACCCCGTAAAAATCCTGGACAACAGCCTGCTTTTCTGCAGGTGTTCTGGGCAGGTATATGTGCCTGCGGACTGATGGACGTACAGTCATAATGGCCAACACCTGGTGCAGGCAGCGTGACTGCATGGCCTGTGACACCCCCCCACCATGGCACTTGTCCGCTGAAATTAACCAGTGGCCAAGAGGTGCAGTACATTGAGCACCTTTTCCAAGGGGCTCAGTGCTTGGATTGAATTGAAAAGTTCAAAGTCCCAAAGTTTAGCAAAAGAGGTCAAGGGCTCTAAGGTGGGAGGAATTGGCACATGTTTGAGAATTCTCCCTAACAAAGAAACAAACACAAAAGGATATTAATCTATTTATTTGTTATATGTTTGCTAATTCTTCTGTTTCAGAATGTGCTAACTCCCCTGGGTGCCACTAAAAAAAGCATTACATCTCGTAAAACACTAATGTGTGACATGGTTGCAAAGAATCGGTAGGATGCAAGACTTTAAACGCCCACGTGCTCTGGTTAGTTATAGTCGGTGTGAGGGATGTGAGCTGACAGTGTGATTTACATAGAGCGGCTGATAACTTTGTTAAAGCACCATTGGTTACAGAACGGCTTATGCTTGCAGGTTACTCACATTACAACGAAACTAGAGCGAGTGTACATAGCAACAAATCGCAGGACATGTGACACGGCCAAAGCAGGCAAATCCAACGTTATCAGGTATCATATATAGCTGTACTTGTAAACAAATTTCTCAAACAATGGTCATCTAGCAAGTGATGCACATATGTATTTCATCTTAAGCAATGTCCAACAATATTCTTTCCATGTTAACGGTTTTAAAGAGGAAATAAATCCGTGAACAAGATCCTTGAATTCATCGTTTAGCTAAAAATGGGGAAATCATTTGAAACACTCCTCTATTCTCTTAATGCAGAACAGCAAATCAATTTTAATCAGTGGCACCTTATGTAGAGTTGAACATTGCTTGGCATCATGACACAATTTGACACATGCATTTACAAAGCCTTTTATCTACAGCCCTCATGGATGATTGCCACTTGAATGTGCTCTATTGGAAACTTTACTGTATGAAAAGAAACAAGGGTCAAGCTTCTTCAGTGTAGCACAAAAAAGACAGGATTACATTAGGTCTTTTCACAAAAAGTAGATACTTGCATACCCACCTGAGTTACTTCTTCTAAACTGAAAATACATTGCATATCTTTAGCATGTCATAGGATGGATGGGAGCTCACTCCTATTTGTGTAAAACTGATTAATAAAGTGTCCAGTGCAATATTCCATGGGAACATATGGGTATGTGGCAACATATGTGCAGTACAGCTATTTGCATGCAATATATGGTCAAATATGTGTTTGTATATAGTATGCAAGAAAATACTTTACCGCATATGACATGAAGGAAGTGGTTGCAAAACAGATCCTTGGATCACTTAAATCAGTAATATAAAAGAATATGATGAAACACTTTAGCAACACAAGGGTTGTTACAAGGTTGCCAGTAAGTCGCTGGTAGTGCTGGCAGCCTTCCGGCAACCTTGGCTTACAGTTTCCACTGCCTGATAAAACGGGATTTTACGAGCGGCAGCAGTATGGTATGTTCCCGTTCCCATGGAGTCACATATGATTCCATGAAAATGAGAACACTGAAGCAATGGCACTGCTGTTAATGGTGCCGTTACTTCAGTGATGTATCTGCAGGTAGCAGACTGAACTAACGGGAGGTTAGGCCTGCCGGTAGTTCACTTCCCCTACCGGCAGACTTGGCATCAGCCAGTCCGGAAAAGGTGCTGGCAACCATGTTATTTGGCCCCTTATTTCCAAACCGGCTCACTCGTAATGAGGGCTAATGTGTGTGGGTGAATGTTGCAAGTTAATTCCATTGCTATATTCCCCTCATAAACAAATATACAGGCAAGGCTATCAAATACTCTGTAGTAGGTACTGAGAAGCAACTGTGTTGAGCACAAATATAATGTCAATTACCAACACTGATTTAAAATAAGATGTCCATACATTAATTGTGCAGCCTATTCATGGTATAATGCCCCCCACCCCCACACGTTCTTGCTGTTTAGAACTTAGACCTTCCTACCACATTCAGATTCCTTCTGGTTCCATTTTGTTTGATTCATTTTTGTTTTATGTTATGTTATTGTTTAAAGCACAGACCTAGCTCGAGAGTAGTAGAGTTCTGTACAAGGTGTGTGTATCCAGCTTTTGGGCGCTGTCTATTAACAGCAGCACTGTACTGTTAGTTGCAGTCTGTGTGTCTGTCTGTGGATCCATCTGGATTAATCGTTGGTCAGTTATTGCTGAAAAAGCCATGCTTTGAGGGCTTTGCAGAATTGGAGAATTGTGAGAGGATACTGAGTGTATAAAGGGATTGAGTTCCAGAGGGAGAATGTGTGACAAGAGAAGTATTGTTTGCAGGTCATCTCATTTTGGGCAAGTTGTAATTCAAGCAAATGTCATTAATAAAATCCCAAATTTCAGTCACATATAAGTGAAGCATCAAGATTGAAGGTCTACACTGCACACAACATAGTACAAAAAAATAAGCATCAGTAGCCTAGTAGCCTGTATAACACCTGCCAGGTGTACTCTTAACAGTGGCAACAACAGGTGCCATTCCTTCTTCAATCTCACATCATACATTGTAGGGAAGTCATTATGCTCAGTCATTGTGCACATGCATCATCAACAGACACTATACAACAATATGTTTCTCTGTGGACATTTCTTAAAGGTGTGTGGTTGCCTATATGGGTGCTACATTCATATCAGCCATGATAAGCCACACTACTCGTGACCAAACCATGCACGCCAGCCACATCAAATATCAGCTCCAGAAGCTTGTGCCAGCATTGACAGAAATCATTAAGCCCCCTTATATAATCTAAAATTCCCTGAGATTCTCAAAAAGGCAACTAGCAACTATTGGCTTAACTAATCAGTTTTTTAGGTGAATATGTTGTAAAACTATCAGCCCATTTCAATCATCCAAAAGGAATTCAAGTTATAGGGAAAAGGCTTGCCTATCAGCTGGAATGCTAAAGTGGGGAGTATGCTCTTTTACATCATAACTAGTACAGCTTTAGCTCAGGCATAGGCAGAAATCCAATGCTACTCTATAGTGCATAGGCACTGCTAGGAACCCCCACTAAAGACCACCTGCAGCACTAGTACATCTTGTCCTATCTCCTGTCCATCATACAATGGAGGGCATCCTTCACCAATATTTCCAGTTTATTCTGTGATTGTGTTGTTTTGTCTATGCTCATTCTTCTAGAATATCTCCATCGCGGCTAATGTCCAATCATTCTTCTAAGAACCAAGAAATACACACACAGCAAAGTTACTGGACTATTGACATAGGCCCACATGATTGTTGAGGCAAACGTGTAGCTACTGGACACACATATGTATTGAAAAAGAAGCATCTATCGCTTTCTCTGTGAATACACTGGCCTTAACTGACAAAATGGCATGTACAAGGATCAAAATATTCCCCGAATATCAAACAAATTGCTCAGTACAGGTCAATTTACGCCAAAAAGGTAAGAAATGCAACATTTGGAGTTTGGCATTTGTTTTCAAATACCTGCATTGCATTTGACTTTTTTGAGTCCTTCACTATCTGCGGATCCAAATGATAGACTATACAAAAATATACTCACAGATTCATTTCTATCAGACCAAAATGTCTGACCCACTTGGGTTATAAGGCAACCTTTAGTTCAAGTTTGGTATTGATCTGTTCACCTGCATATAAGCAATACTTGCTAAAGCAGTTTGAATACGAAAAGACAACATTTGGAAAGCCTTTTAATAATTTTGCAAAGAAATTCAGAGGTGGATGTAAAACTGTTTAACTATATCTTGAAGGCTTGTTGAACAGAGCCAGTGTTGTAAGCATCTCTAAGTGCCTTATGGGTGGATAACCCACCTTAACCATTGCTGCAGTGGTGCTATATTTAAATAAAGTCTAAGAGACACACTAAATATAGTAGTGGGTGTTCCCCAGGCAAACAGGAAATATGCCTTATTAACCAGGACAGAATGCCTACTGCTAATATTACAGTGTGAGAACTACAAAACAAGGGTCAGTCAAGCTTAGACAAATGCCTGAACCACTTCCAGCAAGAATCTTAATGAATGAGACTAGATGGTATATACACAGGAAAGAGGAGGACAGGATAACAACTTGGATGAAAAAAAAAACAAGTAATAAAAGCCAACAAATTGTATGTAAAAGTTTGGACCTGATTTACTAAAGCATTTTACATTGCAGCAATCAGATTGTAAAATGTATAGTAAATCAGGCCCTTTGTCTCTAGATACTGGGGACATACAATACACATTTTTAAAACATGAAGATGTTGACCGTAATTGATAATGTATCATCATCTGCCTATGTTCTAGTGACGCAAATGTCTCCAATGATATGATATGAAAGGTTATTTATAATTTGCTTAATACCAAGAGGTTTCTAAACGCGGACAGATGGATCAAAATCTGTGTTGCTTCATGCCGTCTATCTTCCAAGGCGAGCACGTTGCCCCTGTGCTATCCTCCTGATATGATATATCACATTTTGAACATGTTTGTACAAACCGTTCTTGCTAAGGTTGTTCTCAATTTCGTTAGTCCTATAAAGACCTTATAGAGGATGTGACACCAGAGGAGAAGAGAAAATCATGCTTGAAAATGTATTATAGCAGCAAAGGGTCATAGGAGTGATTCAAATGGGCATTGTACAGGTTCCTTTAAAGGTAGAACTGGGGGTGCGCCAGTTCTATGTGCTGGCACCCCTACATTTTTTCCTATGCATACATGCTCTTCATAACCACCTGCTAAAATCTTCACCTGATGTTACAAACCTGGATGGCCGGCCCGTACCGGTTTTGGTGTATGAGGATGATTCTGTGCTGATGGCCCGTATACCAAGAGCTTTGCAGGCTCTCATCTCAGAATATACTGTTTTTATGGAGGGGCTGGATCTGAAGGTAAATGCGGCAAAGTCAGTGATGTTGGCATGTTGGAACGGGAGATGGAGGATTGTTTTTAGGACTATGTACTGTAGGAACAGTGCTATCCACAGGGCTGACTACTTTGATTACTTAAAAAGATTATGCTTCGGGAGAGTATCTCATGCTCAAAACCAGTCTTTTCAGTGTAATACTTAAGGTAGTTCAAACAAATATTCTGAATATCCAAATCATAAAAGATGTGTTATTTTTATTCTCCAGTGATAAAGAAAAAAGCTGGTTGACACGTGTTTCAACCCAAGCTCATTGTCAAAGCTGTACATTCAGTAAACAAACATAAACGCATCAATGAAATCCATACTACTTGTCATTCAAAACGTAACATAAATCATATTAGTAATTGTATTGCAAGAAAACATAGAATTGGATGAGTCATACCATATTGTGTCACATGTCAGGCCAGGTGGTATACACGCATTTCGTCGACCACTTTTTCATTGTGGGACTTTTCATCGCCGACCATTTCATCGGCAACATTTTTTTTAAAACATTTTTTTAGGGTGGGTGTGTGTGCAGGTTGGGGTATGATTATTTAAGCAAGGGGGGTTTCGGGGGGCAGCCCCCCATAAATAAAAAAAAAAAAACGTTGGCGATGAAAGGGTCGGCGATGAAAAGTCCCACGATGAAAAAGTGGTCGACGATATAACGTAGAACCAGCCAGGTTTGGAGGAATAGAGTCAGTAGTAGATGAACAAGTAGATTCAGAGAACAGAAGAAAGGAAAAATTAATTGAGCAATATTATAGGTTTTATGAACACCACGTGCCCTTGATATAACACTGCATTGTTTACCAGTTGGTGAGATCGTGAAATGCACACACACCAGCACCCGATACAGACTGTATTAGGTGCGCCTAAGATAGATTTGAACCCGCTTGAGTGCAGGAGAGAGATTATCCAGTGAATCTGTCTTAAGATTTATGTTTGTGATTGTATTGGTGGGTCAGACCAAGATGAAATGAGTCTAACAAAGTAATGAGATTAGATCTGACTCACCCTAAAATTAATCCAAGATCATTGAACCTATTCAAAATTGTTGAATTGAATACATCTCGGTTATCTTCACAAGTGCTTCCAGACACGGACACTATTTAATAGTCTGATATATCTTAATCCTAAATAGGGGAGAGTGGTTGTGATAACACAAGAGAAGGCAGTTGTTATAGTGAGACAGTATTCTGCGCTCCTATTCAGTTAGATCTCTTAACTTAATGTCATTGGTTGATGTTGTGGATATTTAAGCGGGTTGTGAACAGTAAGTTTGATACTTCAATTTCAAGAACACAATTTCTGGTAATTGTATTATTAGAAAACCTAAGGGGGAAAAGGAAATTTGATGTAAGACAATTTTAAATTCTAGATAGTTCAAATTCTAAACTAATTACCTGGTTGTGGAGTTGCCTATAATTTGGTTTTAAATGTGCATTTCTAGTCAAACCGCAGCATATGGCTTATGTTGGTATAGTACTTATGGGATTAATTGAATCAAGGCTACACATAGTGTTGCTTTACTGTTAGATCCATTGCTATTTTGGTAGTGCCAAAGTTCCAAAGAGAATCAACTCAAAGCTGATTTTGAAGCTAGAGGAAATAGAATAATTTACCTACATATTTGGGGTTCAATCACAGTTCCCATTCCTTGTGGAAGCAATTGAGCTCTGCAGGAAGCAGTCCTCTTGTTATCGATGCTGCGATCGTGGCAAAAGTAAAACCAAAATGGCGCCTGCCACATGATGGTGTCACACGTACTGTGACGCGTGACGTCATCAATGTAAACAAAAAGCGCAACATCATTAAAGACCAGCACGATGTGTTTTGCCTTATCAAAATGAATTCCAGATGCATAATACCCACATTTGAAGTTGTACCACATTACAAAACTAATGGAATGTTCATGTATTACGTGGTAATCAGTATCAAGTATGTTTTTCAAAACAATGTTTGTAATAGAATAGCCAAATCATGTGTAGATTAACAGCATGTCATTATTATAAATTTGAAATCAGCGCAATGTGATTTAGGTGATCCTAAAGAATTCTGGATGCATGTTGTTCAATTTGCGGTTGCACCAAATTCCAAACTGAATAATAATTTGTGTATTAGATAATTATCAGTATCTATAGTGTTAGAACATGAAATAATACCATACCCCTGTAAGGAATGACAGCATACCATTATTATGGATTCAGGTTTTTCATATAGTGTGGTTTCACATAAGGTGTCTGTTATGAAGTTATTGGCAGTGCCAATGACAATTACAAGGAGACAGGCTAAATTACTATGGACAATGGCAAATAATTGTTTATGGTTAAGATTAATTTGAATAAAAGATGAAATGGGTCCTACTTATTGTTTGGAAATATAGTGCCCATGTGGGAACAATTGGGCTCTCTGAGAGAAAAATGGGTCCCTTAATCTATTGTACCAGTATCCTTTATTATTGATTATCCATGGGGATGTCTATTAACGGGTTACTGGAGTGTGATGTGATATGACCTCACAAAGGTTGATGTATCCAACTATAGTTATCGACAATCATCATAGGAATACATGAATTTTATGAGCACAATTCAAACCCACTTGGGTGCATCTCAAAAAACATATTAGTTTGCATTCCTGTTGTCTTAGTTTGAGCGTAACATTGCCTCTTCTTTTCCCTAACTTATCCTTTATCAAACCAATGAAATGAATATCATTACTGTTGAACATTTGCTGACATTCACACCAGTGTATGGCCAATGGAGATTTGGGATCATTGTTTCTCAAACTTGACAGATGTTCCCTGATACAAACTCTCAGTTGTGTAATGGTACTCCCTATGTACAATTTGCCACAGACACATATAATGGCATATACTACATTAAACGTTTTACAATCGATAAATTGATTGATATTGATAACAATGCCATTCATGTCTCTAAAGGATTGACAGTTGCCATATGCATATTTGCAATAATTGCAGTTAACACATTTATAAAAACCAGCACTTTTCTTAAGCCAATTCCCTTTTATGTTGTCCACTTTGGTTTCCAAAAAGGATGGACTGAGCTGTTGTTTGATTGTTTGACTTTTTTTGGAATCTTACTTCGGATATAACGATGATTACTACCTCCAAGTCAAGGCGGATGAATTGGAGTGGATCAATCACCACACAAAGAAATTTCTGACTAACCCACATCCCAGAATACCACACCTTTAGGTAAATATGTGGATTATTTTTTGCAACCGTTAATCCAAAAAACTAAAACATGCATCAAGGATTGCAGACATTTTTTGCAACTGCTGAATTCTACTACATTCATTTGCAATAATATTTGTTTCACAATCGACGTCAAGAGTCTCTACACATCGATCCCTCACAACTTAGGGGGTGAGGCGGTGGAGTGGATGTTACTGAATGCAGAAGAGATACCAGCCCAGAAAGAGTTCATAATGTTACTGCTTGAGTTCATTAGTAATAACTCTTACTTCAGATATAAAGATGATTACTACCTCAAATCGCTGGGACAGCCATGGGAGCCACCATGGCTCCCCCCTATGCAAATTCATTCATGTACAAATTTGAATCAGAATGAATACTACAAAATGAGCATTGGAATTCAAAATTGGGCTTCTGGATAAGATATATCAATGATATATTTGGAGTATGGAAAGACACAGAGGAAGAGTTGCTAAACTTCTTTAGATATTTGAATAGCATAGATGCCAGTATTTAATTTACTCATGAATATTCACTTACTAATATCCATTTCCTGGATGTAGACATCAAGATTACCAACATGGGATATCAAACCAGTATTTTTCGGAAACCAACAGATCGGAAAAAGCTATTACAACGCCTTAGTTTCCATCAACCGAGCCTCATAAAAAACCTTCCATATAGCCAAATGTTGAGGGTAAAAAGATTGGTAAGTGACCCAGAAGATTACCAATTGGCTATCAAAGAAATGGGCAAAAAGTTCTTGGACAGAGGATATTTAGAGGAAGAAATTACCACAGCCGAATCTTGTGTTGCCACCAAGAGCAGAGAAGATTTACTGAAGACCAATACCAAACAAGAAAAGACTACACCACTTGTCTTTGTGTCCAAATATTCTCGACAAAGTAATCGCATTAAGTGCATCATTAAAAAACATTGGAACACACTCCTATGCGATCAACAAGTGGAACACTTGTTTAAAGAAGCTCCCACATTCGCTTACCAGCGGAGTCAAAACTTAAAGGACAGATTAGTTCAAACAAGACCAGCGCTGAAAAAGAAATCCACAGCAAAGATTGGCACATTTCCTTGCTTGAATTGCAGCAATTGTGGTTATGTAATAAAAGGAGAGACAATTAAGCATCCACATACAGGAGAAACAATCAAACTCAAAAGCTTTGCCACATGTGACTCTCAGAACGTAATTTATGCCATCAAATGCCCATGTGGTCTATACTATGTGGGTCAGACACTCAGAATAGCAAAGACCAGGTGGAATGAACATAGATCATGTGTAAGGAACCACAATGCCACCTCAGCGGTATCAAGACATTGGGACGAAAGACAACACAATCTAGCCCAGATCCGCTTTGTAATTTTGGAAGTAGTCTTCAGAAGATATACCCATGAGAACTTTTAAAAGAAGATGGACCAAAGAGAGACCTTCTGGATTGACCGCCTAAGCTCCCTTACTCCTAAGGGTTTGAATGAAAAAATAAACTACATGTGTTTTTTTAGCATCATTCGTAGAAACTGAACCAACAGTTATTACCATATTTTGATTTGACATGTAGATATGGACCCTCTGCGCCATGACTCTTTGGCTCCCCAGTACAATATTTGTGTGCATAGACTTTGTTACAATTCTTTTGATGTAACATTACTGCCACTCATTTATTAGTGGAATTCATAAAATTCAGCATGTATGTTTTTAGATATTCTTTTCTCCCACATAGCTTGAAGTTATTGTTGACCTTGTTTTGTCGATTTTGTGCCCATTTATAACCTAGTTGTTTACACACTAACTTGTTTCACAGTGGAATACCCATCACGAGTTTACATTGTACAATATGTAAATCTACTTTACATTAATGTGTTAGACTTAACTTCTTTCATTAACATTGACTATACCCATAGCCTTCACGGTCATGAGTACCTTCCCTAGCAGCCTACACAACACTTACCGTGATCTCTCGTAACAAGATAGTAATGGCACAAGTGTGGAATAATAGACCTTTTTGGTGATGCAATGTGGACTTCTATCCGCACACTCAACCTTATGTATAAGCGCTTCTTTTGTAACACGCTCCTTCTAAATAGTTGCATTAGCCTCCTAAATTATAGATGCGATGTGGATATATACCCACACACTTTGCTTTGTACATATGTGTTCCATTGTGTAATACGCTACTTTTAAAGATGTGCATTTGCCTTTAAATTCCAACACGTATAGACACATTCCTGGTGTCTATCACCATGGAGACATCCCCGCCCCAAGGCTAACACCAGGGGGAGGGGCGCGAGACGTACGTGCTCGACTCAGACCAAGACGCCTCGCCTCGTCTCCATGGATACATTTAAAACAGACTCACTTCCACCGCGAGCGCGTTGGAAGCTGCACACACGGCCGACACGTCTAAGGAGTTGCCGGGTAAGTACTGTTTTATCCATCAGCACTTAAGTCCAACCCCTAGCACAATTTGCGAGGGTGACTCAAAGTGATCGTATACCTTTATGTTTTGTAGATCTTCATTTTGTGCTCACGCACAACGCTACGATCCATGCGCTCTTTTGACTTGGTGAAGGTACGATTTGCCTTTATGGGGGATAGAGTGACAGAACTTACAAATTTATTGCAGGAAACTAACTGAAATACTTTTTGTTGTTTCTTTCTTTTTCTTTTTATTTTTTATTTTCTATCAACAAGGATGTGGCTTACTAATGGTTATGTGTTCTTACATACATTCTTTGACATTATTCGATATGCATGAATTGTAATGCTATTTGTGAACTTTGTTATAAGTATAGTTATGAGATATCATTTTTTGCTATAATACCGCCCTGATGAAGGTTTTATCCGAAATGCATTGGCACCAAAATATTATGGGCAATTTCAGATGAATACTCAATGTGTTATTTACACAGATACATTTTACCAGTAAACATTTCAGAAATGTGCATTAAACATTTTCTGCTATGAAACCCACGAGTATCAGAATATTTTTGGAATAACATTTGGTTAGTAATTACAATAGACAATATACTAAGCAACCTAATTGGGGCCAACTGTGAAGCGCCTTTCCTAGCAAAGTGGAGTCACTTTGTTTTTTGGAGATTTGATGTTTGAATAGGTCCTAGTGCTACAGGACCATTGATGGACTGGCAGCTCCAGGCAAAAACATTTTGAAACAGAACTTTAGATTTCCAGAACATTTGATGCAATAACCTTAAACTTTTATTAGCAATTGGTGCCTACCTCTCCCTCTTTTCATTATTTCATGTTCTAACACTATTGATACTTGTAATTATCTAATACACAAAATATTATTCAGTTTGGAATTTGGTGCAACCTCAATTTGAACAACATGCATCCAGAATTCTCTAGGATCACGTAAATCACATTGCGCTGATTTCAAATTTATGATAATGACATGGTGTTAATCCACACATAATTTTGCTATTCTATTACAAACATTGTTTTGAAAAACATACTTGATACTGATTAATACGTAATACATGAACATTCCATTAGTTTTGTAATTTGGTACAACTTCAAATGTGGGTATTATGCATCCGGAATTCATTTGGATTAGGCAAAACACATTGCACTTGTCTTTATTGACATGGCGCTTTATGTTTACATTGATGACATCACGCATCACCCTACGCGTGATGTCATCACCCCACGGGCGCCATTTTGGTTTTACTTTTGCCGCGTAATCATAGCATAGATAACAAGAGGATTGCTTGCTGGGGAGCTCAATTGTTTCCACAAGGAATGGGACCTGGGATTAATCCCCAAATATGAAGGTACATTCTATTTACTCTAGCTTCAAATTCAGCTTTGAGTAGATACTCTTGGGTACTTGGCGCTACCAAGATAGCAATGGGGCTAACACTAAAGCAATGTTTTGTGTAGCTTTGATTCAATTAATCCCATAGGTACTATACCAACATAAACCATATGCTGTGGTTGGACTAGAAATGCACATTTCAAACCAAATTATAGGCAAAGCCACAATCAGTTAATTAGTTTAGAATTTGAACTATCTAGAATTGAAAATGATTGAACATCAAATTTCTTTTTCCCCATAGGTTTTCTAATAATACAATTACCAGAAATGGTGTTCTTGAAATTGAAGTATCAAACTTACTGTTCACAACACGCTTAAATATCCACAACTTCAACCAATGACATTAAGGTAAAAGATCTAACTCGATAGGAGTGCACAATACTGTCTCACTATAACAACTGACTTCGAGTATGTTATCACAATCACTATCCCCTATTTTAGGATTAAGGTATATCAGACTATTAAATAGTCACCGTGTCTGGAAGCATTTGTGAAGATAACCGAGATTTATGCAATTCAACAATTGTGAATAGGTTCAATGATCTTGGATTAATCTTAGGTTGAGTCCAATCTAATCTCATTGCTTTGTTAGACTCATTTCATCTATTTCTGACCCACCAATACAATCACAAACATTTATTTTAACAAAGATTTACTGGATAATCTCTCTCCTGCACTCAAGCGTGTTCAAATCTATTTTAGGTGCACCTAACACAGTCTGTATCGGGTGCTGGTGTGTGTGCATTTCATGATCTCACAAATACTGGTAAACAATGCACTATTATATCAAGGGCACATGGTGCGACTCATAACGTTTCACCGGACATCTTTGGAAACCGCGCCAGAACCCAATAACGGTGTGAAATTTACCTAATGGTTGTTCATAAAACCTATAATATTGCTCAACATGTTTTTCCTTTCTTTTGTTCTCTGAATCTACTTGTTCATCTTCTACTGACTCCATCCCTCCAAACCTGGCCTGACATGTGACACAATATGGTATGACTCATCCAATTCTATGTTTTATTTGCAATAAAAATACTATTATGATTTATGTTACATCTTGAATAGCAAATGGTATGGATTTCATCAATGTGTATATGTTTGATTACTGAATGTACAGCCTTGACAACAAGCAGGGGTCAAAACACTTGTCAGCTGGCTTTTTTCTTTATCACTGGAGAATAAAAATACCACATCTTTTATGATTTGGACATTCAGAATATTTGTTTGTACTACCTTAAGAATTACACTGAAAAGACTTGTTTTGAGTGTGAGCTACTCTCCCGAAGCATCATCTTTTTTGTGCATTTACCTACAAACTTTGTGGGAAGTTTGAGGGGTTGGATCATCTCACTGCCAAAACTTTATATTGAGCACTCAGGCTCCGAGGTTTGGAACTATTTTAGGGTGGATACTAGCGCACCTACAAAGATTGATCCCACAGATTCAACTCATTACTACTTTGATTACTTGTTTGTTAGATTCTCCGGCAATGTCAGTGCCACGGCTCATATAATACATGGGCCCGACTGTACAAGCAGGCTCTGGGTGGGGTTTCTAGAGTCATGTGCATGTCTCTCTCCCTCCTGCACTCAAGCGTGTTCAAATCTATTTTAGGTGCAACTTATACAGTCTGTATCGGGTGCTGGCGTGTGTGTATTTCATGATCTCACAAATACTCGTAAACAATGCACTATTATATCAAGGGCACATGGTGCGACTCATAACGTTTCACCGGACATCTTTGGAAACCGCACCAGAACCCAATAACGGTGTGAAATTTACATAATGGGTGTTCATAAAACCTATAATATTGCTCAATATGTTTTTCCTTTCTTTTGTTCTCTGAATCTACTTGCTCATCTTCTACTGACTCCATTCCTCCAAACCTGGCCTGACATGTGACACAATATGGCATGACTCATCCAATTATATGTTTTATTTGCAATAAAAATACTATTATGATTCATGTTACATCTTGAATACCAAATGGTATGGATTTCATCAATGTGTATATGTTTGATTACTGAATGTACAGCTTTGACAACAAGCAGGGATCGAAACACTTGTCAGCTGGCTTTTTTCTTTATCACTGGAGAATAAAAATACCACATCTTTTATGATTTGGACATTCAGAATATTTGTTTGTACTACCTTAAGAATTACACTGAAAAGACTTGTTTTGAGTGTGAGATACTCTCCCGAAGCCTAATCTTTTTTTGTACATTCACCTACAAACTTTGTGGGAAGCTTGAGGGGCTGGATCATCTCACTGCCAAAACTTTTAGATTGAGCACTCAGGCTCTGAAGTTTGGAACTATTTTAGAACGGATACTAGCGCACCTACAAAGATTGATCCCACAGATTCAACTCATTACTACTTTGATTACTTGTTTGTTAGATTCTCCGCCAATGTCAGTGCCACGGCTCATATAATACATGGGCCCGACTGTACAAGCAGGATCTGGGTGGGGTTTCTAGGGTCATGTGCATGTTTAAAGCAAAGCAAATAGCTCCCTTCCTGCAGCTGTATTAGGGAAAAGTGGCATCAGTTACCAACATTTGGGATGGAACTTTGGGGTCATTCTAATTCCAGTTCAATCCAGATTCTGGAGAAGCAATTCTGAAGAATTTTTTGGGGCTGCCAGGCTCGGCTCCAAATTTTGGAGTATGTATGGAATTGGGCTGCATTTCCATTGGTGACACGCTCTCCTTGCAGCGAGTATTGCACTGGTTTAGGCTATGGGGAAATGGTAGGGCATCACTAACTCATGAACAGATCACCTATTTCATAGATAAGGACCCGGGAGGTAAGATTCCATGGCTGTCCCACATTAGGAAACAGCAAGGGTGATCAACATCATGCATTTGTATCCTGCAAGCACTATGCTCACTCAGGGAGAAATAAATCGATGGACTGCATGCATGCACAGAGAAGGCATAGAAGTCACAAAGCCAAAGAACTATGGGTTGATAACAATCATGTGTCCGGGTGTTCAGTGTTATTTACTCTGGGCAGAATGCCCCACGGATCATGTCCTCATATCCAGGGCAAGGTTTAACTACATCCACCTAAGGGTTGTGGTGGTAGCATGGTCCGGGGGATTTGCAGATCAATCCCGCCCAGTATGTGAAGTTCCATACAAGGACCTCACTCATTTGATTTTCCTTTGCCCTGCATATGCACAGGCTATAAAATGGCTCATACAACCCTTAATGAAGGACCTTAGTCTTTCACAATATTGGCCATCCCTAATATATCTGCTATGGGTGAATTCACCAAGTGTGGGCTGGTTGTTACTCTCATATTTGAAAACAGCAATCTACCTAGGAAAACAATTGTCAAGTACACTTCCCTGAAATGAGTATACATACATTATCAAATTAAGTGTATTTGTAATTCCTTCTTAATGGCCATCCTTGCAGAGGTTTTAATGGATGTATGTTGAATGCTTTTATTATGTCAAAATTGCTGTTCATTTGTGTATTGTGTATTGTTTTATGGATTGTTTTTATGCAAATCCGAACTAAACTTTATGATGATGAATATACTGCATTTTACTTTTTACTTTACAAAAAAAAGTCTATGAATCCTGCCCCGCCAACAATAATAATACCAAAAGTATAAGTCGTATCATTAGTTTTAGTTGTATTGTACAGAAAAGTACAACTGCAATCAGCATCAATGTCACTACCATCAGTAGTAATATTACTGTTACTACTGTAATATTGCCGTAGAAACAACATTATAACCACATTACGTTTAGTGGTACTAATTACTACCACTAGTATTACTACTGTCACTAGTAGGAAATGTATTGCTGCTAATATGACTAACACTGGTATACCACTCTGTATAGCAGAACACTGATTCTGCAGATGATGTTGATGCTACTAGTACTGGGAACACAAGTATTTTTTATTAGAAGTATTTATTGCCGTACTACTATAACCAAAAGTAGCACAATTTAGTGTACTATGAGATGTAGTAGTAATAGTAGTACTACAAATACCAGGAGTAGTCTTATTACTTCAAACCTCTAGTATCAGTGCCTTGAGCTGTAGCAATATTAGCACACGATAAATCCAATAGATGTATAACTACTGCCATCAGTAGGAGTACTATTCCAATATGTAATATGTGTACCTCAACTTCTGCCTGCATTCACAAAATGATTATTATTTCAGCTCTTAGTATTACTACTAGTAGTGTGGCAGTAGTACTATTCAGTTTTAGTAGAAGTGTCAGTACTGATTGTAGTAGCACTTATTTCTGAATTTGATAGTGCTGCTACTACTGGTAGAAGTGCATTTTCAGCTACACATTGTAGTAAAACAAGTAGTCATTTTGTGTTGCTGAATCCACTATTACTGGTAGTAGCAGTAACAACACTGCTACCTTTAGCAGTGCTACTAATGATGATTGCACTAGTACTACTGTTGGATGCTGTACCTCTACCGCTACTTAAAGCAGTTTTGGAACTGCTAGTATGTTGTTACTAAAATCTCTATTTTTAGCAGTAACATCACTGCTCCCTTTTAGTAGTACTACTACTGATTAATGTAGTTGTTCTATGTTGAGCACTGTACTCTTACTACTATTGCAGTACTTCTACATTTACAATTGGTAGGAGAGGATTAGACGGCAAACACAAATGTTGTTTCAAAATAATACAAAATACACCTTCTTTTTTCTATAATGCATCAGCAGACTACACGTCCTCTACTCCTCTAATGTGACTTATGCTTTAAGGGATTAATGCAACACAGCACAACCATAGCAAGACAATTGCCTACAATATAACTCACATTGAAAGGATGAAATATGGTTGTTTTAAAGGAAAGGCTGGGACCATCCAGCTCCAATAATACATCATTTTGCAACAGGAACAAGGCTACCATACACTACCTGATTTTTCAGCTGCAGACTAGATTTGTTGCAGCAAACTGCAGTTCCCTACATAGCCTCATATTGTTAATCTGACACTGGAACTGGTAGTAGACCTCCCACATAGTAATCCTAATGTTAACAATAAAGCATATGTATACTGTGCACCATCACCATTGGAGTGATCCCCTTGCGCTGTGTCAGATCTGAAAAAAGGGGGTCTGTTGGGGTACATTAGTAGAACAAAGTTTGGAGAAAGAGCAAGCGAGCTGTGATGTGCAGTTGCCAGCTTCAGTTCAGTGAACATCTTTCGCTGAGCTTTTTGGTGTGGTATCCGGTCGGTATCCGTTGTGTGCTGATGTTTAAGGCTATGTGTGGTTTGTTTGTTGTTGCAGTGTAGGTAAGTGCATGCGGTTTGCTGTGGTTTTAGAGGTATTGGAGTTTGAGAGGTGTATGCAGATGGGTGGTTTTAGAGGTATTGGAGTTTGAGAGGTGTATGCAGATGGGTGAGGTTTTAGTAGGGTTGGTTATTACAATTGTTGTCTGACTGAAGGTAATATTGTGGTAATACTGTGGGAACTCTCTCGGTCCAACTGAAGGTAATATTCACAATCCTCTTTGGATGTGACGCAGGCTAATATTCACAGTAATATCTTGATGTGGCATAGGCTAGTAATCACAGGCCTCTCTAGGTGTGACTCAAGGTACTATTTGCAATCCTCTCTGAATGAAACACAGACTTATATTCATAGTTCTATCTTAATGTGGCACAGGATAACATTCACAGTTCTAGCTTAGTGTGGCACAGGCTAATAATCACAGTCCTCTCTAGGTGTGACTCAGGGTAATATTCACAATCCTGTCTGGATGCGATGCAGACTAATATTCACAGTTCTATCTTAGTGTGGCACTGGCTAATATTCACAGTTCTGCCTTAGTGTGGCACAGGCTAATATCCACAGTTCTATCTTATTGTGGCAAAGGCAAATATTCACACGTCTGTCTTAGTGTGGCATAGCTAATAATCACAGTCCTCTTTAGATGTAACTCAAGGAAATGTTCACAATCCTCTCTGCATGCAACACAGGCTAATAGTCATATTTATATCTTATTGTGGCTCAGGTTAATATTCACAGTTCTGTTTTAGTGTGGCACATGCTAATATTTACAGTCATTTCTAGATGCGACTCGAAGCAACATTCACAATCCTCTCTGGATTTGATGCAGGACAATATTCACAGTTCTATCTTAGTGTGGCACAGGCTAATAATCTCAGGCCTCTCTAGATGTGCCTCAAGGTAATATTCACAATCCTCTCTCGATGTGATGCAGGCTAATATTCACAGTCCTGTCTTAGTGTGGCACAGGTAAATAATCACAGTCCTCTCTAGGTGTGGCTCAAGGTAATATTCAAAATCCTCTCGGGATGCGACACAGGCTAATATTCACAGTTCTATCTTAGTGTGGCACAGGCTAATATTCACAGTTCTGTCTAAGTTTGGCACAGGCTAATAATCAAAGTCCTCTCTAGATGTGACTCAAGTTAATATTCATAGTTGTATCCTGATGTGGCACCAGTCAGTATTCGTATTCAAAATCTTCACTAGTTGTGAAGCTGGTTATTGGCTGGTGTGCTATGTTCTTAGGGTAGGTAGAGTAGCAGGGCTTCTGGAGTATAGCGACTGCTCTACTCCCCACCCAGACCACACCTACTTGGACAGTCGCTGCTGGTTGATGGCTGGCCACTGGTCTCCCCTGCTGATGCCTGCAGACACGATAGGGAGCATCCACTTTTGGAGCTGCCGCTTTCCTCTGAGCCCTTAGCCACAGGGGCTGCTGGGCAAGGCTGCCCTGGTTGTCTCTTAATGGAACAGGGACCAATCCAGTTGCGTGGGTGGGTTGGGAGACAGGATGGAAAAGGAACTGAGGAGAGGGGACAAATGCATATGCTTCACCATTTATGCTTTTTAAAGCACAATCCTGAAATATCAGGCGATGGCTATGGGGGTCGAGGACCTGGCAGTACTCACCATAGCTTCCTTGGAGATTGAAATGGTGCAGGTTGCATGCCGGGCAGCAGATCATTTGGCCTGTGTTGTGGGGAAGTAGCCTGGGCAAATCAGGTCGCGTGGGAGCGCTGGGAGGTGGGATGGAAGGGGAAGTGAGGAAACAGGCCGGGAGAGGGGACAAATGCACATGCTGCTCTTTATGCTTTTTAAAGCATGATCCTGAAATAGCAGGTGATGGCTATGGGGGTCAGGAGCCTGGCAGCACTCACCTTAGCTTCCTTGGAAATTGAAATGGTGCAGGTTGCATGCCGGGCAGCAGGTCTCTTGGGCTGTGTTGTGGAGAAGTAGCCTGGGCCAATCAGGTTGTGTGGGAGAGCCGGGAGGCGGGATGAAACGGGCAGTAGAGAAGTGGGCAGGGAGAGGGGACAAATGCGCATGCCATGCTCTTTATGCTTTTTAAAGCACAATCCTGAAATATCAGGCGATGGGTATGAGGGTCGGGGGCCTGTCGGCATTCACTTTAGCTTTCGTCCTGACTGAAATGGTGCGGGTTGCATGCCGGAGAGCAGGTCTTTCGGTCTGTGTTGTGGGAAGTAGCCTGGGCCAATCAGGTTGCGTCAGAGGGCTGGGATGCGGGATGGAAAAGGAAGTGAGGAAGTGGGCAGGGAGAGTGGACAAATGCACACGCTGCGCACTTTATGCTTTTTAAAGCACAATCCCAAAATATAAGTTGATGGCTAAACTATGGGGATAAGGGTCCTGTCAGCACTCACCTTAGCTTCCTTGGAGATTGAAATGTCACAGGTTGCGTACCGGGCAGCAGGTCTTTACACCTATGTTGTGGGCAAGTAGTCTGGGCCAATGGTGCATGAAATCCAGAGTAAACAAATGTGGCTCAAAATCAGAAACATTTGATTTGACCAGTTTAAAATAAAAACTGATATAGAGTTGTCGATTGAATCCATAGAATAATTAACTCCATTATCCTAGACAAAGATAGACATGATTCAGATGGGACTTGTGAAGCAGGTTCCCGCATGTGTAAGATCCATGCTAATCAAAAAAGCGCTGAGAATCCTTGTTTATTGGGTTGAACATTAAAGTAATTCTAAAGCAAGGCATAACAAAATAGACAGACATTGTTGGTAAAACCAATCCTCCACATCAATGAAATTATTTGGAGGAAAGAAACATGTTAAAAAAAAAGAGAAAGCCTATACACACATGGTATGGGATTGCCTTCGACACAGTGTGAAGACAAAAGACTATGGGTTTCATTACAAGTATGTTGGTGTGGCAAAACATGGCAGTAGAGTGGCAGAAATTATGTTACTACCACTTTACCACCTCATATGAGCATGGCTGCTCAGTACTAATATCAGTAATGTGGTTGTAATCGAATAGCTGCAACTTTACCACATCAGTACCTCACCACCAAATCCCATGTGGATCATGTGGAAGATTCTCCTTCAGTAAAATGCTGGAGGTAGCTCTTCCACTGCACAGAATTACCAAAAATGAGCATTAAAAGTGACTTACCACTCCTTGAAACTTGTGATAATGGCTTGGGACTGAGTGGCAGTAATGGTAAATGATTTTGGTGGTAAAATCAGCAGATTTATTGCCAATTTCCCAATAAACTTGTAATGAGCCCCTAATCCATTTAGGGGCCGATTCATGGAACAAACGTGCGCCGAAAATCCATGCGCAAGCAGCCGCAAGGGAGCGCAAGCGTGAGAAACGCAGCGCACGTGCATGCGTACGATTCAAGGAAGATGCTGCACGTGTTTCCCGCTGTCCGTGCGCCCAATCCAGCCATGGCGCACGCAGGCATACACGGCGTGCGCCACGCGCACAGCAAAAGCGCACATAGCGCGGCGCACACAACCAAAGTGGGCGGAACAGTGGGCGTAACACGTGGAATGGGGAACAACGCGTGAAAAAGAAGGCGTAACTGGGGAAGTACTGCAGGGAACTACACGGAACGCCCACACACACGCGAACAACCCGTATTCATGGATTCGAATACAGGAAACCCGCGCATGGCAAAAGACGCGCACATGCGTCAACGCGTCCGCCACACGAAGGCAGGCGGAAGCGTCCCCACGCACAGTACAAAGGTGGGTGCAAACAACAAACACGTATATACAGCTACGATGAATGCCCCATTTGTTGCAGCACTGATCGTGGGACACCGCAGGAGGAGGAGAATAGCCAGGGCACGCATTTTCGCACCACGGACAAGCCTTTTTGGGATGCCTGATGACCAGGTCTATGGCAGGTATAGGTTTCCACCCCATATCATCCTAGACCTGGTCAGGGAGTGGCAAGATGACCTTACATCCCCCACCCTTTGCTCCCAAGCATTGAGCCCCTTGGAGAAGCTGCTCAATGTCCTGCATTTTTTGGCCACTGGGTCATTTCAGCGGACTACTGCCATAGTGGGGGGGGTCTCACAGGCCACGCAGTCACGCTGCCTACACCAGGTACTGGCAATCATGACAGCACGCCCCTCAGTCCGCAGGCACATATACATGCCCAGAACACCCGCAGAAAGGCAGGCCGTTGTCCTGGATTTTTTCAGGGAGGCACACTTCCCCAAAGTGCTTGGTGCTATAGATTGCACCCATGTGGCCCTACGTCCACCTAGGGCCACTAAGCACATCTACCGAAACCGCAAGCACTGGCATTCCATCAATGTACAGGTGGTATTCGATGCAAAGGGAATCATCACCTCTGTCTATGCAAACTACCCTGGCTCCACCCATGAGAGTTTCATATACAGAATGTCCTCCCTGAGCCGGGCCCTGGAAGCTGGGCAGCATGGCGACAAATGGCTCCTAGGTGAGTACAAATGCCCTAGCACATGCATGCAAGTCACACACAGACAAATACCCAAACCCTAATAATCTCAACTATTATCACCTCCCCAGGGGACAGTGCCTACCCTCTGAGCAACCACATGATGACGCCAATACGGAACCCCACCACACCACCCCAGGTAAGATACAACGCCGCCCATATTGCAACCAGGGCCATAGTGGAGCGCACATTCGGAGTGCTCAAGTCATGTTTCCACTCCCTTGACCGCTCTGGCGGGCAACTACTCTATGCACCACCAGTAGTGTGCAGGATCATTGTGGCAGCATGTGTCCTGCACAATGTTGCAACACAGCAGGGCGTCCCAGTGGACATGGTGGTGCCCCCACATCCCCGATCACAGGCACAGGCGCTGCCCATGGGAGGGGACAGGGCACGTGGCGAGGAAGCCCGGACCCAGCTTGTGGCCACATTTTTCACCTAAACTCCCACCCCTGCGGAGTGCACACAGGCCTGGCACATACCAGGTGACAATCGATGATGACAAAGAGACAGTCAACTGTCACAACCCTACCACCCTGAGACAGTTGCCATGGAAGTGTCACATTGTCTGCATCCCTAGCTACTTAAACACAAGCTATCCTGTGTGACCAAAAGGCACACAAATGACATATGACATGATATGGCCTATACACAAGTATTTCAAGGTGCGATGATGCAGGGAGGGGGGAACAAGGGAAGACAGACAATGGTACTACTAGGCCAGGTGTCATTTAGATTGTGCAAGTGCAGAGGTAGGGGGAAGGGAAAAGTGTAAGGGGAATGGAAGGGGGGGAGTGCAGTACAGGGAAAGTAGACCAAAAAATAAATACATAGGTCGGCTGGTGGCAACTGCAAAGGTAAGTGCAGACAAGTGCTGGGAAGGGGGGGCTGTAGGGATAGAGAGACAGTCCCGCAGTGCAGGGGTTGCCAGGGAGGCAGTGCAAGTGAAGAGTGGCTGGGCCAGGGACCGAGGTCAGTGAGAGTGGCCCAGTAGCAGCTCCAGTGCAGTTCCAGTGAAGAATTCCGCAAGGGAGAGGCAGAGAGAAAGCAGAAGCAAAGAGGAAGGTCTTGAGGTGCTTCCCGAACCGGAGATGGTTCCCCTCAAGTTCAAGTGAGGCAGGAAGGCTGTTCCAGAGGGAGGCCCCTGCCGCAGAGAGAGATCTACTCCCAGCTAGTTGCTCTGAGAAGCAGACACATCTGCATCACACCTGCAAAACAGGCCATGGCCATCACTGTCATGTCACTCAAAACCTCCCAAACCACAACATGACATGGCAAGCAATACCCATACACCAACACAGTAACGATAAGGTACACATTGCCATGTCCAAAATCTACAGTGGTATCAGACAATGATGCCTGACCTGGAATCAGATGAAATGACAGACCAACAACCTCCCACCCAAAATAAGTCATTTCAAAATGCATTACAAGAGTTGTAGACGTAACATGACAATGAATGCTTGTATACATGCACATTGTGCATTGCAATATCAACACTGCAGCTTCTGTGTGCTGTGTCCTACTGCTGCAACACACTGCTCAGCGCACAGCACAGTGAACAGCCATTGTGTGTGATGCACACCCTAAGCATCACATCTAAGTAACAGACCACATCAAAAACCAAATTAGGCATGTGCAGGATCCATAATTGGTCGCAGAACATCTGCTGCAGGGACACAGTGGCTACCAGAAGGCAAACAGTGTACACGTGGATATGCAAGGGTGGGAGTACATGTAGTGCATCAGAGTGCAAGTGTGTGGTTCTGCAAGGACATGCACTCCACAAGTGACCATCAGTTATCTCTACATATCACATGTGAACATTCACTATGTGTACACCCCAGCATGTCAAACCACAACTATCCCCTCGCACCTGAAAGGTAAACACAACACATGAACAGGCATTGATCAGCAGAACACAACATGTACATAGGATACCACCATTACAATGTCAGAGTTCCAATCACACTGCAGGGCAAGGCAACTATCAACAACAAACCCCCCTCCCTCACAAATGACCATGACCCACTGAACAACTGCACCTGGGTCATGGAGCCTTCAAACCTCAATTCCACCTGGCCACAGGATCACCTTCACCCTTCGTCACCATCTCCCACCTTGTGTGTAAAAAGATCCCCGCACCTTCAGAATCCACACTCATTTCCAAAATGACAAAATCCAAGCCAGAAAAACGAACTGGAACACCCTCCAGTAGATGCCTTGACGTAGCAGTACCTCACAAAGGCCAAGTACTACCATAATGATGCAACAACCAAGGTAGCACAGTAAAACAATGTCACAACAGGATGTGAACCATGTGTGGTACATGACATAGGATGATGCACCATGAACAGATGTGTACTGTCACAGGTCCTGTGTACAGGCCTGGGAGTGTCACGAAACAACCACCCCCACCGTGTCCCGGGTGCCTGCAAGGTCAAACTCACACAGGTCCCTGAGACCCTGGTGGGGAAGGAGGTTCAGGGATATGCAGTCGGGACAGGTGTTGACACACTGGATGACTGGAATGAGTGGCAGGAGAGGGGAGGAGGAATGACACATGAAACCAGGGAATGCACGAAAATGTACTAGCTGCATGAACACATACACAATCCAAACAAACTTGGACATCATTGTCATGGCCTTCTGTAGTCCAGGCTTAGGAGTGGTACGAACCAACCACCCCCTCTAGGGTTTTGGCACCTGCAAGTCCTAGGCTTACACAGGCATCCGCAACCCCAGCGGGGAAAGAGGGTTAGGGAACGTTGCTTGAATAGGTACGGGAAGCAGGAACACCGGGTAGAGGGTGGAGGGTTCAAAATTACATAGGATTCCGGGTGATTAGGGGGAAAAACATACCAAATTGAACCACACATACATCCATGCATTATTACACTCCCCAGCAAGTCTATGCAGAGCAGTTTGAAAGAAAAACAACAAGACACTTAGCTCTGGTTTTGAGTGCTGGCCTCCTGCCTGTGCACTCTCAGGTCCGGTTACAGGAGCACTGCAATGCTGCAAAGAGAGCCACAGTCAACAACCTGTACGTGCCAATTACACAAACACACAACACCAAACATGCCCCATAGCAACAAACTACTCTCCAAACAGACAATCTGGTGTAGATGCTTCGTACCCATATGTAACATTACCCCTGTGACGGGTCATACACAGTCAATGCAGTAAGTCAGCCGCCGGTGGGTGCGTGGCAAATGGAACACCAATGTGTCACAATTCACACAAAATGCAATGTTCCCTGGGTAAGCAGACAGACCCATATAGCAAGCCATGACTTCTGAGCAAGTTGCGTACCACCATGACCGAAACAAAGTTGGCAGTGCATTTATCATAAAGTACATGGAAATTATATGCACTGCACCCGAGTATGTCCCTTGCTCTATGTCCCTGTGAGCTGCCCCTTTCCATGTCTCGGAAGGCTACATGGTTGATACAAGTGCCTCAATGGACCTTGGTGTACCCGAGGGTATGTGCCACTGCCCCTGCACGTGTCCCAGACAACCTTACAATCAACAGCCATCAGTCCACCAACACATGTGAGCTGCATTGTGTGCTTCAACACCAATATTTGTCTAAGCTCACCCTCAGTGCTGTGACTAAGCCTGCATGTGCAACTCACCTGGTGCAAGCTTTGCTGTGTTGTGGCCCCCCTGTGCTGCTCACCTAGCCTGGAGTTCCTTGGAACACATCAGCAGGTCTAGGATGTAGGTCTGCAATCCCTGTGCCTCTGCTTGTGCACACATGTGCATGTGGGCACCAACAAACATGTCCAGAATTCCGTCGTCCAATGGGCCATGTCTGCTGGCAAAGGTGCTCTGGATGCTCATCCCCCTGCAGAAATGGCATGAAACACATGATTAATGCTTCAAAGTCATCTGTGTGTGTCTCATCAGGCATCTCATTACTTGACCATGTCAGAGAGTCACATCATAAATCACACCATCAATCCATCTTCCACATCCAAAGTGTGGAACACTATCTACAGCATGAATTGCAACAAGCATGTGTACAGTAAAGATAAGAAACATACCACACAATGCATAGCAATTAATGTACACATTAATCACAACACACCCTATCTAGCAAAAGCTGCACAGTGGACAATAACACCAAAATCATCCCCACTAGGGGTGTCAACACAAGTCACACAGCACCAGACATGCCACAGATATGACAGTCCAAAGCCCTTGTGTAAAAGTCTGTGACACCGAACCATCCTTGCGAGCCCATGGATAAGGGAGGCAGGAGTGGCATATGTGAGTCAAGGACCCCAAGCAGCAAACACATACACAAGACAAGCCTGAAGGGCCCAGCTGGAACAGACAGTGGATTCCTTCAAAAGCGACAAGGCACCGCACGGTCACATGAAAGCACAATAGACAAGCAATTTTAAACTAAATCAACTATTAACTAATTAAACTAACAATGGAAAACCTACATTACCTAATTAAACTTACTATCAAACAGAAACTTAACTAACTCAACTAAAAGAAAATTCAAAAATGGCCACATACGACCCGGGGGGAGGGGAGGCACCCAGGAGGGGGAGGTACAGGGTGCTGCTCAACATCCACATGCGATGATGCTGAGCCAAAAAAAAAACCTCCATGGGCTCAACGCCTGCACAGCCTGACCTATGTGGGAGATAGATGGTCGTCCGAGTCTGGCTCATCCTGGAAAGGAGGACGTGGCACAGTAGCCTGGCCATGCCTAGCCACAGCTTGCCCCTCGTCGGCAGCAAGTCTGCCGGATAGGTGAGCCTGGTTCTGTGTGGCGATGTGACGTAGGTCTGCATGCAGAACCTCACGTGATACACATGCTTCCTCTTGCAAGGCCTGGCTGGACAACCGCTGCACCTCCCGGCAAGCCTGTAGCTCAGCCGAGGTGGTATGCTCAAGCTGTGCAAACCTCTCCTCTGCCTGCTACCTCTGGGACATCATAAGGGCACCCAGAGTGGATCTGAGGGAAGCATACTCCTGCCTCAGGGCATCCATGTGCGCCTCTGCGTGAGCATCAATTGCTTGATGCAGAGACGACATTTCAGCCTGGCGTGCCCTGTCTGAGGCCGCCATGCCCAGCCTGAGCGAGCAGGCCGTGGACCGTGCTGCCTGCTGCTGGAGAAGCACCTGCCTAGCAGGGGGGAGCACAGATCGGGCCACATGCTCCATGCTCTCAGCGATGTTCTCCATTGCTGCCCCCTGCCGTTCGGAATTGGCAGTCATGTCTTGCTCCCACTCAGTACACTGCGCTTGCGCGCGGCGACCGCATTGCCGGGCTTGACCCCTGCGGGACCCAAGGACCGGGGGTCCTCGCTGTGTTGGCACCGCCCACGGCTGCACGAATATATGCGCCCATCGACGTGATGTCCCAGGGACATCAGTGACTGATGTGGAGGGTGATCCTGCGTCCCGATCCACCATGGGCGGAGGAACCAAGACTGTCTGACCCTCAGTGCAGGGGTTGCAGACAGAGGAGTGTCCACATGAGAATCACTCACCCCTGACACATGGACTTGATGCTCATCCAGCTCAACATGGACGTCAGAGTCGTCATCAAGGCTGGACTCATAGGCAGCCAGAGACAAGATGGACTGCAGCATTTGGGGGTTTTCATGGCCTACCACCCCACGACCACCACTAGTGCCAGGTTGATGTGGTGGTAACAACCCTGTGTCTGGCATGACAACACCATCCTCCGCCTCCATTGCGTCATCACCTGAAAAATAGAGAGAAAAAAGGTCACTACACATGTCAGAAGCACACAACACACACACACACACCGACAGCAAACACATCCGGCAGACATGCAACACACAACACATAACCTGGCATGCATGCTGGGTCAACTTTGAATAGCTTCTGTGATCAGACCTGTTGTAAGGTGGCAGTTTCCATGGAAGTGGGTCTATGCAGTGCAGAAAATGTGTACGCCACTCACTACCTACATGTACAAGGACTCCATGGTGTGTGCCAGGAAATGTGAAGGCAGTGCAATGTCAAATTCAGACATCACGTGCATTGTGCATTCAATGTGTACCATATCTGGAAGCCAAGCACCCCACCACCCCAGTACCAAAGCAGGGATGCCTAGCATGGTATCAAAAGGCTGACCATACACCTGTATATTGACAGGCAGTGTTGACTGGTATCAACAGCTAAATGTCATTCAAGTGACAACACTGCAAATGATGCTGGGACAGTTAGCAGGACACATGATGAAAACTCTGGAGTCCGCCCATGTGTAAAGAAGACACAACAACAGTTGGACAGAGTCATTGGCCATTGAGCAGGCTGAGGCCTGTGAGCCACACAGATTGACAGACCCTAAACATGTGTGCAACGCAGGACTGAGCCACAGTTGACATGGGAAGGCTGATGAGATGGCAGGCAATGTATGTAACCAAGGACTTGTATTACAGTGATCATCCAGTCAAGGACACATAGGGGCATGTGTGCAATGCACATGGAGCATGAATGGGCACTCAGGTCCCTGCGGGACATCTGACCTATGCACAGTAAAAGTGAGATACCCTGCATCGAGTACTAAGGCTGGACCACACGGCATATGTCTGGAAGATTCTACGCTGGAAATTAGCATCTACACAGGACACATGAAAAAGAAAGTACACATTGGCAAGATTGAAGCAGACCAGTGCAAAGGTGGAACTGGGGTGCAGAGTGGTGAAGGAGGGGCAAGGGAGCATGCCTACATGGAGTCCCCGCATGCAGGAAGAGGAGACATGCATGACGGAAGCATTGCATTTCTTGCACGTCAGAACCATGTACACATCACATGTAGCGGCAATCATGCACAACACATCCCACAAGTGAAACACACACGCCCTCAACAAACACGCATCAACACTCACTGGACTGCGCATCAAAGTCCAGCATCTCTCCCACTTCTTTGACCAATTCAGGTGGTATGAACTCCGCAACGAGAGCCTCATGCGGAGTGAGCTCTTCCTCCTCTGTTGCAGGCCCACCGCCAGCCACCAGAGTCAAGTTGTAATTAGAGGCACGCTTAGCCTTAGTACTGCGTTTGATGTCATTCCAACGCTTCTTGCACTCTTGCGCCGTGCGCACCTCATGGCCGAATGAACTGACATGTTCCGCAACATGCTTCCAGTGGGTGTCACGTTGGGCAGCCGTAGTCTGACTATAGGCACCCACTAGCATGTCACGGCTGTGGCCCCGCACGTAGTCCACGAGGAAGACCAGTTCCTGCTTACAGAAAGGCTTCTTCCTCGACGTGCAGGAGGTCCTGGCTGTGTGTGGGGCCCCAGCCTGTGCTGCAGGTGCAACCTTCCTCCTCTTGGACTGTGGCGCAGACCCTGGCTGGCTAATGCCGCCCTGACCAGTATGGCCATTGGGTTCGCTGGATTGAGCCAAGGGAGTGGCAGGTGGAGGGATGACCAAAGGCCTGACTTGTGTCAGTGGCAGCTGGGTGCCCACTAATGGACCCTGCGCAGCAACATCAGCTGTGGCAGGGTCATTGACCGCAATGGTCCTGGTTAGCAGACTCACAACCGGGGTGCTGTTGGGTGCATCTGCCCCTGCACTTGCCAACACCCGGCTGTTCGGGGCAGCAGATGACATGACTGCCCCAGGGACACGTGTCTTGGTCTGAGCAGCCCAGCCTGCCCCTATGGTTTCCCCCCTGGCCTGTTGGAGATCTACCAAGGGCTCTTCAAGTGCCAACGCAGCCTGCGCTGGCAGACCCTGAGCCTGGGTGGCGGTGTCCACAGCTGCACCTGCAGCTACCACTACCCTTGGGCACGTGGCAGTCGATGGAACGGACTGCCGGGTCAAATGGGTGCCAGTGCCAGATGCAGGAGCTGCATCCCCCAGAACCACAGGGGGTGGTGGCATGACAGCACAGACACATGTCACAACATTGTGCTCAAGTGGCGCACCCCTGCCTCTTCCCCCTCTGTGGCCGCCCTGGACACCCTGGAGTCCCCCTACTCTCTGGTCACCACGGCCACGTCTCCGACCACGCCCGCCATGAGGAGGATGCCCAGCTGAGGCGCCCCTCACCTTTGGTGGCCTCCCAACCATGGCACTGATGTCGTAGTGCTGGCACAGATGGAGTGGTGCCAATGGGAGGTGTACACCACAATTGACCTGGGCAATTGGGGAGAAGGGGGTGGGAAGCAAGATGTTAACAGCCCCCCTGCACCTGCAAGGCTGTATGTGACCCCGGTGATGTAGTGATGGGTCACGCAATGCTCAGGCACCCCAAAACTGCAGTAAAACCGTGCACTCAACCCTGCAGCCTACGTGTGTTGATTCAACCTCCCGCAGTACGCGGTGGCACACAGTAACACGAATAACGCATACGCGTGGGACACGCAGGCTACTATGACATCGAAAATGGGTGCGATACACAGGGGCACCCGCGGTGGGAAAAAGAGCGTCTGACTAGCGCGATGCAGAAAAACACGCGTAGCTAATACCCCCACCAAAAGAAGAGATACGTACTTGATAGCTGTGAAGTTGTGATGGCGCGCGAAACAACAGGAAGCAGCAACACACGTCAGTCTCCATGAAAGGCACATACAGTGAACTGCTGGGCCCGCTCACCTTTAACCTGTGCTGAGGGAAACTCACACGCGCGTCACGACACTTACGTGCATGGCCCCTTTCCTCTTATCACACACGCGGACGTGCAGTTTTTCACGCGCGCTGAAATGCCCATGCACGCCTGGGCGCGTCACGTCACAGGGGCACTTGCGCTTCACGGGCCTTCTGTCCAATGAAATTGCGTATGCGTGCAGACGCGCTTACGCGCTAAGGGCCTTTCCTCGAATTACACGCTGATGTGCCAAATTATCACGTGCCAAATCACTCGGTATCAAGCTGGCCACGCGTAAGCACACGGAAGACCACGCTCCTGCCCAGAAGGCCGAACTACTGCCCCCCAGAGCCCCGAGCACGCTCCCACCTGCCATCTGCTGCTGCCTGACTGCCTGCTGCCCACGTGCCCTGCCATTTGCTGCCTGCACATCAGCCAGGGGTGCTGTTGCTGTGACCACCCCTGCTGGATCCGAAGACTCCCGACTGGGATTCCATCGCTCCACAGCCCAGCCCCAGGATCCAGTTGCCCACCCACTCCTGCCTCTGGGGTTGTCATGTCGGGCACTGCAACATCTGGCACCACTGACAACCCCCGGCCAGAGAGGCAGAGGGGCACCAGCTTCAGTGCCACTGAAGTTGGTGTCCTGGTGGAGCAAGTCCTGGGGCAGTATGATGCCCTCTTCGGAAGTTCCCGCGCCAACAAGGAAGGACGGACTCGGATCTGGACTGACATCGTGACTGCCATCAACGCAGAGATGGTGGCAGTCCGCGACTTCCAACATGTCAAGAAGCGCTGGGAGGACTTCAGGTCCAGGACCCTGAACAAGGCCCGGCGCCTCTTGAAGGCAGCGGATGCCAAGGGGCGCCGGGGCCACTTGTCGGAAGATCAGATGAGGGTCCTGGAACGCATATCCCCAGCGATCCACGTCCAGGTCCTTGAGAGGCAGACCCGTCTGGAGTCGAGCGGTAAGTGTACATGCATCCTGATTGTGAGCTGTGCGTGTGGTGATGTTTCAGTAGTGTGCAGGTTGCACCTCTGTTCGTATGGGTTTGAGTATGGGTGGGGGTGTACAGGGCCGTGGGGCTAACACATGCGAGGGCTGTAATGTGTGAGACATGGATGGTGCTTGTGTGTGTAGGCTTGCATGCCAAATGCAGTTGTGTGGGCACACATGTTTGGATGAATGTGTATTTAAGTAGACATGTCCGTGATGTCACGCATGTATGTTGTTTTCAGCTGCATGTATCAGCACTGTGTACATGTGAATTTGTGTGTATTTGACAAGGGTGCAACAGTGATGCAACATGGATGCATGTGACAGCCGGATGTGGAAGCCTGATTGGCAGTTGTGACATGGATGCCCATCCGAACACTGCGACACTTAGCAGAGGTATACACATGCATGCAAGTGTGGTGTTGTGTGTACATGTGTGGTGCACTTCCTGTGTTGCATGTGATGTCTGGCTCAGCTTTGCCTGCTCATGCTGTTGTATAGGTATGGATGGTGCTGGCAGTTGCGATATGGCTGTGGTATGGCTCTTGTGTGCGAGTTGAAATTACATGTTTGTTGGGGATTGTGATGGCATGTCTGAGGTTTGCCAATGCCACACATGTATAACTGTCATGTGTGTATGTGTCCATTGTACAGTACCCTGATGCTTGTGTTTTATTTCTCCCTATCTGCAGCGTCAACTGATGAAGAGAGCGGAGAAGGTGCTGTGGAGCACAGTGGCGGGGATCCCACCGCCAGCCGGAGATGCAAGACCCGGCTCCCCTCTCATGTTGTCATCTCGTCGGGGAGTGAGGAGTCTGGTGCCGCATCCCAGGCCGCAGCTGGCGGGGGGAGGTCCAAGACGCAGAGGTTGGAGTTGGACTCCTCGGCAGCAGAAGGGGCAGCTGGGACCCCACAGGGCCCAATGGGGGAAGATGGCACGGAGTCATCCAGGTTGGTGGGGGGTTTGGTGGAGGAGGAGGCCGTGCAAGCAACAGAGACGGGGTCTGGAGGTGGGGATCCCACTGATGCTAGTGGTGCAGTGCTGGACCAGGGACAGGAGGCAGCATAGGCTGCCGCGGAGGTGCCTGTGTGCAATCCTGTCCCTGATCCTGTCCCTGCATCATCTTGCACCAGCAGGGATGCCTACGTCCAGACCCGTTTTCAGGCAGGGCATGAGCAAATGACAACTGGCCTTCCTCTGCCTGCGGACGTGGCTATCCGGGTCCGGGTTGAGCCTATCCTGACTGATGTGGCGTTGCGTCAATGGGCCATGCGAGGTGACCTGCAGTCTTTTCATGAGGAGACTGCACGTCATCTCGAATGGCTCATTGACCACGTCAGCCTGCTGGGACAGGTCACCCAGTCCGGATTCCTCCGTTTGCTGGGGCTTCCTACGACCCCCTCCTCAACTGAACCCCCTACGCGCCAGTCGTCGTCCGTGCCATCTTCCCACCCATCAGTCACCTGGGTGCCCTGTGGAGCTGCCTCTGACGGTGCGGCCAGGCTGGTGGAGGAGGCATCCCTGCCACAGTCGGGAGTCGGACGTCCAGATGGGTTGGCCACATCAACGACTGCACCCCAGCCGGCGGGAGATGTGCAGGCAGCAGGAGCCAGTGCACGGGCAGAGGCACAGCAGCAGCAGCAACATGGTGGGAGCCATGAAGGCTCAGGGCCTTCAACATCGGAGGGACAGGCATCGGCAGGAGGACCCAGGACAGAGAGTGTCTTCCGTGTGGCAGCGGTTGGCCACGCCATAGATGCAGAGCGGCAGCGGGCGGAAGAGGCACGGCTCACAATGGTCAGGGCGAAGAACTCCATGCGGAGGGCCCTGAGGTGGGCCGAGTGCCTCGAGGCAATCCGCAGGGGGTTGGAGGTGGACACGGCGATGGCCCTGCGGACCCTCGGGGCCATGGAGGAGGACCGCCTCTGGGACATTGAGCAGGAGTTCGATGATGCCCTGGCCCGGGACATCCAAAAGTGAGCCGTCAGACTAGCCCGCTGCCCTTGTACATAGTTATGTAGGTAGTGTTAGGTTTCCTTTGTTTTTTGCTTTATTTTGGACCTTTTGGACATTGCCACATTTTTGTATATAGTTTATTTTATTAGTTAGTGTAGTTAGATAGGTTTCATTTCTTTTGTTGGGATAATGGACATGGCTTGTTCGTCTGTACATAGTTCACTGTTGGATTTTATTTTTCTTTCACAATTTACCCATGGAGCAATGGCTTTCAATTATTTCCCATTGGATTTTCTTTTGTGGACAGTGACTTTGGACACCATTACTTTGGATAATGATTTTTGGTTTTGCTTTTTTTCATGGACATGCTTCTTTTCATTTTTGTACATTCCCATTTCTGTTTCTTTATTTTTAATTCTATTTATGTTTCCTTTAATTCATATGTTTTATCGAACTTCAATGTGTAGTATCATCTCATTGGTTTCATGCTTAACATGATATGGGTTTTGAGATTCACTGACACCCATTGGGTGTATGTGAGGGACATGTGTTTGTTTCGAAACTTGCAATTGGTTTTCTGTCATGTAATTGCCAATTATGAGTGGGTGGATGCAATACTCGTGTGGGTGTTTTGCATTTGGAGGCTGACCATAGGGACCAGGGATCTAGATCGTGATGACATGTTGGCTGGGGAACATGAGTTGGGGCCTGCTGGCAGGTGCCCCACAGTGCTGGGGGGTGGGGGTGGTGGGGAACATGATTTGGACATGGTTGGGTGCCTGCTGGCAGGTGCCCCACAGTGCTGGGGGGTGGGGGTGGTGGGAGACATAGGTGGGGGCCTGGTGGAGGGTGCCCCTGCACTGCTGGGGGGTGGGGGGGTGGGGAACATGAGTTGGACATGGGTGGGGGCCTGCTGGCAGTTGCCCCACAGTGCTGGGGGGTGGGGGTGCAGGGGGACATGAGTTGGACATGGGTGGGGGCCTGCTGGCAGGTGTCCCACAGTGCTGGGAATGGGGGTGGTGGGAGACATGAGTTGGACATGGGTGGGGGCCTGGTGGAGGGTGCCCCTACACTGCTGGGGGGTGGGGGTGGTGGGAGACATGGGTGGGTCCTGGTGGAGGGTGCCCCTGCACTGCTGGGATTGGGGGTGGTGGGAGACATGAGTTGGACATGGGTGGGGGCCTAGTGGAGGGTGCGGCACAGTGCTGGGGGGTGGGGGTGGTGGGAGACATGGGTGGGGGCCTGGTGGAGGGTGCCCCTGCACTGCTGGGGGGTGGGGGTGGTGGGAGACATGGGTGGGGGCCTGGTGGAGGGTGCCCCTGCACTGCTGGGGGGTGGGGGTGGTTGGAGACATGGGTGTGGGCCTGCTGGCAGGTGCCCCACAGTGCTGGGGGGTGGGGGTGGTGGGAGACATGAGTTGGACATGGGTGGGGGCCTGGTGGAGGGTGCCCCTGCATGGCTGGGGGGTGGGGGTGGTGGGAGACATGAGTTGGACATGGGTGGGGGCCTGGTGGAGGGTGCCCCACAGTGCTGGGGGGTGGGGGTGGTGGGAGACATGGGTGGGGGCCTGGTGGAGGGTGCCACTGCACTGCTGGGGGTGGGGGTGGTGGGAGACATGGGTGGGGGCCTGGTGGAGGGTGCCCCTGCACTGCTGGGGGCTGTGGGGAACATGAGTTGGACATGGGTGGGGGCATGCTGGCAGGTGCCCCACAGTGCTGGGGGGTGGGGGTGTAGGGGGACATGAGTTGGACATGGGTGGGGGCCTGCTGGCAGGTGCACCACAGTTGTGGGGCTGGGGGTGGTGGGAGACATTATTTGGACATGGGTGGGGGCCTGCTGGCAGGTGCCCCACAGTGCTGGGGGTTGGGGGTGCAGGGGGCCATGAGTTGGACATGGGTGGGGGCCTGCTGGCAGGTGCACCACAGTTGTGGGGCTGGGGGTGGTGGGAGACATTATTTGGACATGGGTGGGGGCCTGCTGGCAGGTGCCCCACAGTGCTGGGGGTTGGGGGTGCAGGGGGACATGAGTTGGACATGGGTGGGGGCCTGCTGGCAGGTGCCCCACAGTGCTGGGGGTGGGGTGGTGGGAGACATGAGTTGGACATGGGTGGGGGCCTGGTGGAGGGTGCCCCACAGTGCTGGGGCTGGGGGTGGTGGGAGACATGGGTGGGGGCCTGGTGGAGGGTGCCCCTGCACTGCTGGGGTGTGGGGGAGGTGGGAGACATGGGTGGGGGCCTGTTGGCAGGTGCCCCACAGTGCTGGGGGGTGGGGGTGGTGGGAGACATGAGTTGGACAAGTGTGGGGGCCTGGTGGAGGGTGCCCCTGCACTGCTGGGGGCTGGGGGTTGTGGGAGACATGGGTGGGGGTCTGGTGGAGGGTGCCCCTGCACTGCTGGGGGGTGGGGGTGGTGGGAGACATGAGTTGGACATGGGTGGGGGCCTGGTGGAGGGTGCCCCACAGTGCTGGGGGGTGGGGGTGGTAGGAAACATGGGTGGGGGCCTGGTGGAGGGTGCCCCTGCACTGCTGGGGGGTGGGGGTGGTGGGAGACATGGGTGGGGGCCTGGTGGAGGGTGCCCCTGCACTGCTGGGGGGTGGGGGTGGTGGCTAGACATGGGTGGGGGCCTGCTGGCAGGTGCCCCACAGTGCTGGGGGGTGGGGGTGGTGGGAGACATGAGTTGGACATGGGTGGGGGCCTGGTGGAGCGTGCCCCTGCACTGCTGGCGGGTGGGGGTGGTGGGAGACATGGGTGGGGGCCTGGTGGAGGGTGCCCCTGCACTGCTGGGTGGTGGGGGTGGTGGGAGACATGAGTTGGACATGGGTGGGGGCCTGGTGGAGGGTGCCCCACAGTGCTGGGGGGTGGGGGTGGTGGAAGACATGGGTGTGGGCCTGGTGGAGGGTGCCCGAGCACTGCTGGGGGTGGGGGTGCTGGGAGACATGGGTGGGGGCCTGGTGGAGGGTTCCCCACTGTGCTGGGGGGTGGGGGTGGTGGGAGACATGGGTGGGGGCCTGGTGGAGGGTGCCCCTGCACTGCTGGGGGGTGGGGGGGTGGGGAACATGAGTTGGACATGGGTGGGGGCCTGCTGGCAGGTGCCCCACGGTGCTGGGGGGTGGGGGTGCAGGGGGACATGGGTTGGACATGGGTGGGGGCCTGCTGGCAGGTGCCCCACAGTGCTGGGGGTGGGGGTGGTGGGAGACATGAGTTGGACATGGGCGGGGGCCTGCTGCAGGTGCCCCACAGTGCTGGGGTGGGGGTGGTGGGAGACATGAGTTGGACATGGGTGGGGGCCTGGTGGATGGTGCCCCTGCACAGCTGGGGGGTGGGGGTGGTGGGAGACATGAGTTGGACATGGGTGGGGGCCTGGTGGAGGGTGCCCCACAGTGCTGGGGGGTGGGGGTGGTGGGAGACATGGGTGGGGGCCTGGTGGAGGGTGCCACTGCACTGCTGGGGGTGGGGGTGGTGGGAGACATGGGTGGGGGCCTGGTGGAGGGTGCCCCTGCACTGCTGGGGGCTGTGGGGAACATGAGTTGGACATGGGTGGGGGCATGCTGGCAGGTGCCCCACAGTGCTGGGGGGTGGGGGTGTAGGGGGACATGAGTTGGACATGGGTGGGGGCCTGCTGGCAGGTGCACCACAGTTGTGGGGCTGGGGGTGGTGGGAGACATTATTTGGACATGGGTGGGGGCCTGCTGGCAGGTGCCCCACAGTGCTGGGGGTTGGGGGTGCAGGGGGCCATGAGTTGGACATGGGTGGGGGCCTGCTGGCAGGTGCACCACAGTTGTGGGGCTGGGGGTGGTGGGAGACATTATTTGGACATGGGTGGGGGCCTGCTGGCAGGTGCCCCACAGTGCTGGGGGTTGGGGGTGCAGGGGGACATGAGTTGGACATGGGTGGGGGCCTGCTGGCAGGTGCCCCACAGTGCTGGGGGTGGGGTGGTGGGAGACATGAGTTGGACATGGGTGGGGGCCTGGTGGAGGGTGCCCCACAGTGCTGGGGCTGGGGGTGGTGGGAGACATGGGTGGGGGCCTGGTGGAGGGTGCCCCTGCACTGCTGGGGTGTGGGGGAGGTGGGAGACATGGGTGGGGGCCTGTTGGCAGGTGCCCCACAGTGCTGGGGGGTGGGGGTGGTGGGAGACATGAGTTGGACAAGTGTGGGGGCCTGGTGGAGGGTGCCCCTGCACTGCTGGGGGCTGGGGGTTGTGGGAGACATGGGTGGGGGTCTGGTGGAGGGTGCCCCTGCACTGCTGGGGGGTGGGGGTGGTGGGAGACATGAGTTGGACATGGGTGGGGGCCTGGTGGAGGGTGCCCCACAGTGCTGGGGGGTGGGGGTGGTAGGAAACATGGGTGGGGGCCTGGTGGAGGGTGCCCCTGCACTGCTGGGGGGTGGGGGTGGTGGGAGACATGGGTGGGGGCCTGGTGGAGGGTGCCCCTGCACTGCTGGGGGGTGGGGGTGGTGGCTAGACATGGGTGGGGGCCTGCTGGCAGGTGCCCCACAGTGCTGGGGGGTGGGGGTGGTGGGAGACATGAGTTGGACATGGGTGGGGGCCTGGTGGAGCGTGCCCCTGCACTGCTGGCGGGTGGGGGTGGTGGGAGACATGGGTGGGGGCCTGGTGGAGGGTGCCCCTGCACTGCTGGGTGGTGGGGGTGGTGGGAGACATGAGTTGGACATGGGTGGGGGCCTGGTGGAGGGTGCCCCACAGTGCTGGGGGGTGGGGGTGGTGGAAGACATGGGTGTGGGCCTGGTGGAGGGTGCCCGAGCACTGCTGGGGGTGGGGGTGCTGGGAGACATGGGTGGGGGCCTGGTGGAGGGTTCCCCACTGTGCTGGGGGGTGGGGGTGGTGGGAGACATGGGTGGGGGCCTGGTGGAGGGTGCCCCTGCACTGCTGGGGGGTGGGGGGGTGGGGAACATGAGTTGGACATGGGTGGGGGCCTGCTGGCAGGTGCCCCACGGTGCTGGGGGGTGGGGGTGCAGGGGGACATGGGTTGGACATGGGTGGGGGCCTGCTGGCAGGTGCCCCACAGTGCTGGGGGTGGGGGTGGTGGGAGACATGAGTTGGACATGGGCGGGGGCCTGCTGCAGGTGCCCCACAGTGCTGGGGTGGGGGTGGTGGGAGGCATGAGTTGGACATGGGTGGGGGCCTGGTGGATGGTGCCCCTGCACAGCTGGGGGGTGGGGGTGGTGGTAGACATGGGTGGTGGTCTGGTGGAGGGTGCCCCTGCACTGCTGGGGGGTGGGGGTGGTGGGAGACATGGGTGGGGGCCTGGTGGAGGGTGCCCCACAGTGCAGTGGGGTGGGAGCGGTGGGAGACATGGGTGGGGGCCTGGTGGTGGGTGCCCCTGCACTGATGGGGGGTGGGGGTGGTGGGAGACATGGGTGGGGGCCTGCTGGCAGGTGCCCCACAGTGCTGGGGGTTGGGGTGGTGCGAGACATGAGTTGGACATGGATGGGGGCCTGGTGGAGGGTGCCCCTGCACTGCTGGGGGGTGGGGGTGGTGGGAGACATGGGTGGGGGCCGGTGTAGGGTGCCCCTGCACTCCTGGGGGGTTGGGGTGGTGGGGGACATGGGTGGGGGCCTGGTGGGGGGTACCCCTGCACTGCTGGGGGGTGGGGGTGGTGGGAGACATGGGTGGGGGCCTGGTGGAGGGTACCCCTGCACTGCTGGGGGTGGGGGTGATGGGAGACATGGGTGGGGGCCTGGTGTAGGGTGCCCCTGCACTGCTGGGGAGTGGGGGTGGTGGGAGACATGGGTGGGGGCCTGGTGGAGGGTACCCCTGCACTGCTGGGGGGTGGGGGTGGTGGGAGACATGGGTGGGGGCCTGGTGGAGGGTGCCCCACAGTGCTGGGGGGTGGCAGTGGTGGGAGACATGGGTGTGGGCCTGGTGGAGGGTGCCCCTGCACTGCTGGGGGTGGGGGCGGTGGGAGACATGGATGGGGGCCTGGTGGAGGGTGCCCCTGCACTGCTGGGGGGTGGAGGTGGTAGGAGACATGGGTGGGGATCTGCTGGCAGGTGCCCCACAGTGCTGGGGGGTGGGGGTGGTGTGAGACATGAGTTGGACATGGGTGGGGGCCTGGTGGAGGGTGCCCCTGCACTGCTGGGGGGTAGGGGTGGTGGGAGACATGGGTGGGGGCCTGGTAGAGGGTGCCCTTGCATTGCTGGGGGGTGGGGGTGGTGGGAGACATGGGTGGGGGCCTGGTGTAGGGTGCCCCTGCACTGCTGGGGGGTGGGGGTGGTGGGAGACATGGGTGGGGGCCTGGTGGAGGGTACCCCTGCACTGCTGGGGGGTGGGGGTGGTGGGAGACATGGGTGGGGGCCTGGTGGAGGGTGCCCCACAGTGCTGGGGGGTGGCGGTGGTGGGAGACATGGGTGGGGGCCTGGTGGAGGGTGCCCCTCCACTGCTGGGGAGTGGGGGCAGTGGGAGACATGGATGGGGGCCTGGTGGAGGGTGCCCCTGCACTGCTGGGGGTGGAGGTGGTAGGAGACATGGGTGGGGGCCTGCTGGCAGGTGCCCCACAGTGCTGGGGGGTGGGGGTGGTGTGAGACATGAGTTGGACATGGGTGGGGGCCTTGTGGAGGGTGCCCCTGCACTGCTGGGGGTAGGGGTGGTGGGAGACATGGGTGGGGGCCTGGTAGAGGGTGCCCCTGCATTGCTGGGGGGTGGGGGTGGTGGGAGACATGAGTTGGACATGGGTGGGGGCCTGGTGGTGGATGCCCCACAGTGCTGGGGGGTGGGGGTGGTGGGAGACATGGGTGGGGGCCTGGTGGAGGGTGCCCCTGCATGGCTGGGGGGTGGGGGTGGTGGGAGACATGAGTTGGACATGGGTGGGGGCCTGGTGGAGGGTGCCCCACAGTGCTGGGGGGTGGGGGTGGTGGGAGACATGGGTGGGGGCCTGGTGGAGGGTGCCTCTGCACTGCTGGGGGTGGGGGTGGTGGGAGACATGGGTGGGGGCCTGGTGGAGGGTGCCCCTGCACTGCTGGGGGCTGTGGGGGTGGGGAACATGAGTTGGACATGGGTGGGGGCATGCTGGCAGGTGCCCCACAGTGCTGGGGGGTGGGGGTGTAGGGGGACATGAGTTGGACATGGGTGGGGGCCTGCTGGCAGGTGCACCACAGTTGTGGGGCTGGGGGTGGTGGGAGACATTATTTGGACATGGGTGTGGGCCTGCTGGCAGGTGCCCCACAGTGCTTGGGGTTGGGGGTGCAGGGGGACATGAGTTGGACATGGGTGGGGGCCTGCTGGCAGGTGCCCCACAGTGCTGGGGGTGGGGTGGTGGGAGACATGAGTTGGACATGGGTGGGGGCCTGGTGGAGGGTGCCCCACAGTGCTGGGGCTGGGGGTGGTGGGAGACATGGGTGGGGGCCTGGTGGAGGGTGCCCGAGCACTGCTGGGGGGTGAGGGTGCTGGGAGACATGGGTGGGGGCCTGGTGGCGGGTTCCCCACTGTGCTGGGGGGTGGGAGCTGTGGGAGACATGGGTGGGGGCCTGGTGGTGGGTGCCCCTGCACTGATGGGGGGTGGGGGTGGTGGGAGACATGGGTGGGGGCCTGCTGGCAGGTGCCCCACAGTGCTGGGGGTTGGGGGTGGTGCGAGACATGAGTTGGACATGGATGGGGGCCTGGTGGAGGGTGCCCCTGCACTGCTGGGGGGTGGGGGTGGTGGGAGACATGGGTGGGGGCCGGTGTAGGGTGCCCCTGCACTCCTGGGGGGTTGGGGTGGTGGGAGACATGGGTGGGGGCCTGGTGGAGGGTACCCCTGCACTGCTGGGGGGTGGGGGTGGTGGGAGACATGGGTGGGGGCCTGGTGGAGGGTACCCCTGCACTGCTGGGGGTGGGGGTGATGGGAGACATGGGTGGGGGCCTGGTGTAGGGTGCCCCTGCACTGCTGGGGAGTGGGGGTGGTGGGAGACATGGGTGGGGGCCTGGTGGAGGGTACCCCTGCACTGCTGGGGGGTGGGGGTGGTGGGAGACATGGGTGGGGGCCTGGTGGAGGGTGCCCCACAGTGCTGGGGGGTGGCAGTGGTGGGAGACATGGGTGTGGGCCTGGTGGAGGGTGCCCCTGCACTGCTGGGGGTGGGGGCGGTGGGAGACATGGATGGGGGCCTGGTGGAGGGTGCCCCTGCACTGCTGGGGGGTGGAGGTGGTAGGAGACATGGGTGGGGACCTGCTGGCAGGTGCCCCACAGTGCTGGGGGGTAGGGGTGGTGGGAGACATGGGTGGGGGCCTGGTAGAGGGTGCCCTTGCATTGCTGGGGGGTGGGGGTGGTGGGAGACATGGGTGGGGCCTGGTGTAGGGTGCCCCTGCACTGCTGGGGGGTGGGGGTGGTGGGAGACATGGGTGGGGGCCTGGTGGAGGGTACCCCTGCACTGCTGGGGGGTGGGGGTGGTGGGAGACATGGGTGGGGGCCTGGTGGAGGGTGCCCCACAGTGCTGGGGGGTGGCGGTGGTGGGAGACATGGGTGGGGGCCTGGTGGAGGGTGCCCCTCCACTGCTGGGGAGTGGGGGCAGTGGGAGACATGGATGGGGGCCTGGTGGAGGGTGCCCCTGCACTGCTGGGGGTGGAGGTGGTAGGAGACATGGGTGGGGGCCTGCTGGCAGGTGCCCCACAGTGCTGGGGGGTGGGGGTGGTGTGAGACATGAGTTGGACATGGGTGGGGGCCTTGTGGAGGGTGCCCCTGCACTGCTGGGGGTAGGGGTGGTGGGAGACATGGGTGGGGGCCTGGTAGAGGGTGCCCCTGCATTGCTGGGGGGTGGGGGTGGTGGGAGACATGAGTTGGACATGGGTGGGGGCCTGGTGGTGGATGCCCCACAGTGCTGGGGGGTGGGGGTGGTGGGAGACATGGGTGGGGGCCTGGTGGAGGGTGCCCCTGCATGGCTGGGGGGTGGGGGTGGTGGGAGACATGAGTTGGACATGGGTGGGGGCCTGGTGGAGGGTGCCCCACAGTGCTGGGGGGTGGGGGTGGTGGGAGACATGGGTGGGGGGCCTGGTGGAGGGTGCCTCTGCACTGCTGGGGGTGGGGGTGGTGGGAGACATGGGTGGGGGCCTGGTGGAGGGTGCCCCTGCACTGCTGGGGGCTGTGGGGGTGGGGAACATGAGTTGGACATGGGTGGGGGCATGCTGGCAGGTGCCCCACAGTGCTGGGGGGTGGGGGTGTAGGGGGACATGAGTTGGACATGGGTGGGGGCCTGCTGGCAGGTGCACCACAGTTGTGGGGCTGGGGGTGGTGGGAGACATTATTTGGACATGGGTGTGGGCCTGCTGGCAGGTGCCCCACAGTGCTTGGGGTTGGGGGTGCAGGGGGACATGAGTTGGACATGGGTGGGGGCCTGCTGGCAGGTGCCCCACAGTGCTGGGGGTGGGGTGGTGGGAGACATGAGTTGGACATGGGTGGGGGCCTGGTGGAGGGTGCCCCACAGTGCTGGGGCTGGGGGTGGTGGGAGACATGGGTGGGGGCCTGGTGGAGGGTGCCCGAGCACTGCTGGGGGGTGAGGGTGCTGGGAGACATGGGTGGGGGCCTGGTGGCGGGTTCCCCCACTGTGCTGGGGGGTGGGAGCTGTGGGAGACATGGGTGGGGGCCTGGTGGTGGGTGCCCCTGCACTGATGGGGGGTGGGGGTGGTGGGAGACATGGGTGGGGGCCTGCTGGCAGGTGCCCCACAGTGCTGGGGGTTGGGGGTGGTGCGAGACATGAGTTGGACATGGATGGGGGCCTGGTGGAGGGTGCCCCTGCACTGCTGGGGGGTGGGGGTGGTGGGAGACATGGGTGGGGGCCGGTGTAGGGTGCCCCTGCACTCCTGGGGGGTTGGGGTGGTGGGAGACATGGGTGGGGGCCTGGTGGAGGGTACCCCTGCACTGCTGGGGGGTGGGGGTGGTGGGAGACATGGGTGGGGGCCTGGTGGGAGGTACCCCTGCACTGCTGGGGGTGGGGGTGATGGGAGACATGGGTGGGGGCCTGGTGTAGGGTGCCCCTGCACTGCTGGGGAGTGGGGGTGGTGGGAGACATGGGTGGGGGCCTGGTGGAGGGTACCCCTGCACTGCTGGGGGGTGGGGGTGGTGGGAGACATGGGTGGGGGCCTGGTGGAGGGTGCCCCACAGTGCTGGGGGGTGGCAGTGGTGGGAGACATGGGTGTGGGCCTGGTGGAGGGTGCCCCTGCACTGCTGGGGGTGGGGGCGGTGGGAGACATGGATGGGGGCCTGGTGGAGGGTGCCCCTGCACTGCTGGGGGGTGGAGGTGGTAGGAGACCATGGGTGGGGACCTGCTGGCAGGTGCCCCACAGTGCTGGGGGGTAGGGGTGGTGGGAGACATGGGTGGGGGCCTGGTAGAGGGTGCCCTTGCATTGCTGGGGGGTGGGGGTGGTGGGAGACATGGGTGGGGCCTGGTGTAGGGTGCCCCTGCACTGCTGGGGGGTGGGGGTGGTGGGAGACATGGGTGGGGGCCTGGTGGAGGGTGCCCCTGCACTGCTGGGGGGTAGGGGTGGTGGGAGACATGGGTGGGGGCCTGGTAGAGGGTGCCCTTGCATTGCTGGGGGGGTGGGGGTGGTGGGAGACATGGGTGGGGGCCTGGTGTAGGGTGCCCCTGCACTGCTGGGGGGTGGGGGTGGTGGGAGACATGGGTGGGGGCCTGGTGGAGGGTACCCCTGCACTGCTGGGGGGTGGGGGTGGTGGGAGACATGGGTGGGGGCCTGGTGGAGGGTGCCCCACAGTGCTGGGGGGTGGCGGTGGTGGGAGACATGGGTGGGGGCCTGGTGGAGGGTGCCCCTCCACTGCTGGGGAGTGGGGGCAGTGGGAGACATGGATGGGGGCCTGGTGGAGGGTGCCCCTGCACTGCTGGGGGTGGAGGTGGTAGGAGACATGGGTGGGGGCCTGCTGGCAGGTGCCCCACAGTGCTGGGGGGTGGGGGTGGTGTGAGACATGAGTTGGACATGGGTGGGGGCCTTGTGGAGGGTGCCCCTGCACTGCTGGGGGTAGGGGTGGTGGGAGACATGGGTGGGGGCCTGGTAGAGGGTGCCCCTGCATTGCTGGGGGGTGGGGGTGGTGGGAGACATGAGTTGGACATGGGTGGGGGCCTGGTGGTGGATGCCCCACAGTGCTGGGGGGTGGGGGTGGTGGGAGACATGGGTGGGGGCCTGGTGGAGGGTGCCCCTGCATGGCTGGGGGGTGGGGGTGGTGGGGTGGGGGCCTGGTGGAGGGTGCCCCACAGTGCTGGGGGGTGGGGGTGGTGGGAGACATGGGTGGGGGCCTGGTGGAGGGTGCCTCTGCACTGCTGGGGGTGGGGGGTGGTGGGAGACATGGGTGGGGGCCTGGTGGAGGGTGCCCCTGCACTGCTGGGGGCTGTGGGGTGGGGAACATGAGTTGGACATGGGTGGGGGCATGCTGGCAGGTGCCCCACAGTGCTGGGGGGTGGGGGTGTAGGGGGACATGAGTTGGACATGGGTGGGGGCCTGCTGGAAGGTGCACCACAGTTGTGGGGCTGGGGGTGGTGGGAGACATTATTTGGACATGGGTGTGGGCCTGCTGGCAGGTGCCCCACAGTGCTTGGGGTTGGGGGTGCAGGGGGACATGAGTTGGACATGGGTGGGGGCCTGCTGGCAGGTGCCCCACAGTGCTGGGGGTGGGGTGGTGGGAGACATGAGTTGGACATGGGTGGGGGCCTGGTGGAGGGTGCCCCACAGTGCTGGGGCTGGGGGTGGGTGGGAGACATGGGTGGGGGCCTGGTGGAGGGTGCCCGAGCACTGCTGGGGGGTGAGGGTGCTGGGAGACATGGGTGGGGGCCTGGTGGCGGGTTCCCCACTGTGCTGGGGGGTGGGAGCTGTGGGAGACATGGGTGGGGGCCTGGTGGTGGGTGCCCCTGCACTGATGGGGGGGTGGGGGTGGTGGGAGACATGGGTGGGGCCTGCTGGCAGGTGCCCCACAGTGCTGGGGGTTGGGGGTGGTGCGAGACATGAGTTGGACATGGATGGGGGCCTGGTGGAGGGTGCCCCTGCACTGCTGGGGGGTGGGGGTGGTGGGAGACATGGGTGGGGCCTGGTGTAGGGTGCCCCTGCACTGCTGGGGGGTGGGGGTGGTGGGAGACATGGGTGGGGGCCTGGTGGAGGGTGCCCCTGCACTGCTGGGGGGTAGGGGTGGTGGGAGACATGGGTGGGGGCCTGGTAGAGGGTGCCCTTGCATTGCTGGGGGGTGGGGGTGGTGGGAGACATGGGTGGGGGCCTGGTGTAGGGTGCCCCTGCACTGCTGGGGGGTGGGGGTGGTGGGAGACATGGGTGGGGGCCTGGTGGAGGGTACCCCTGCACTGCTGGGGGGTGGGGGTGGTGGGAGACATGGGTGGGGGCCTGGTGGAGGGTGCCCCACAGTGCTGGGGGGTGGCGGTGGTGGGAGACATGGGTGGGGGCCTGGTGGAGGGTGCCCCTCCACTGCTGGGAGTGGGGGCAGTGGGAGACATGGATGGGGGCCTGGTGGAGGGTGCCCCTGCACTGCTGGGGGTGGAGGTGGTAGGAGACATGGGTGGGGGCCTGCTGGCAGGTGCCCCACAGTGCTGGGGGGTGGGGGTGGTGTGAGACATGAGTTGGACATGGGTGGGGGCCTTGTGGAGGGTGCCCCTGCACTGCTGGGGGTAGGGGTGGTGGGAGACATGGGTGGGGGCCTGGTAGAGGGTGCCCCTGCATTGCTGGGGGGTGGGGGTGGTGGGAGACATGAGTTGGACATGGGTGGGGGCCTGGTGGTGGATGCCCCACAGTGCTGGGGGGTGGGGGTGGTGGGGAGACATGGGTGGGGGCCTGGTGGAGGGTGCCCCTGCATGGCTGGGGGGTGGGGGTGGTGGGGTGGGGGCCTGGTGGAGGGTGCCCCACAGTGCTGGGGGGTGGGGGTGGTGGAGACATGGGTGGGGGCCTGGTGGAGGGTGCCTCTGCACTGCTGGGGGTGGGGGTGGTGGGAGACATGGGTGGGGGCCTGGTGGAGGGTGCCCCTGCACTGCTGGGGCTGTGGGGGTGGGGAACATGAGTTGGACATGGGTGGGGGCATGCTGGCAGGTGCCCCACAGTGCTGGGGGGTGGGGGTGTAGGGGGACATGAGTTGGACATGGGTGGGGGCCTGCTGGAAGGTGCACCACAGTTGTGGGGCTGGGGGTGGTGGGAGACATTATTTGGACATGGGTGTGGGCCTGCTGGCAGGTGCCCCACAGTGCTTGGGGTTGGGGGTGCAGGGGGACATGAGTTGGACATGGGTGGGGGCCTGCTGGCAGGTGCCCCACAGTGCTGGGGGTGGGGTGGTGGGAGACATGAGTTGGACATGGGTGGGGGCCTGGTGGAGGGTGCCCCACAGTGCTGGGGCTGGGGGTGGTGGGAGACATGGGTGGGGGCCTGGTGGAGGGTGCCCGAGCACTGCTGGGGGTGAGGGTGCTGGGAGACATGGGTGGGGGCCTGGTGGCGGGTTCCCCACTGTGCTGGGGGGTGGGAGCTGTGGGAGACATGGGTGGGGGCCTGGTGGTGGGTGCCCCTGCACTGATGGGGGGTGGGGGTGGTGGGAGACATGGGTGGGGGCCTGCTGGCAGGTGCCCCACAGTGCTGGGGGTTGGGGGTGGTGCGAGACATGAGTTGGACATGGATGGGGGCCTGGTGGAGGGTGCCCCTGCACTGCTGGGGGGTGGGGGTGGTGGGAGACATGGGTGGGGGCCGGTGTAGGGTGCCCCTGCACTCCTGGGGGGGGTTGGGGTGGTGGGAGACATGGGTGGGGGCCTGGTGGAGGGTACCCCTGCACTGCTGGGGGGGTGGGGGTGGTGGGGAGACATGGGTGGGGGCCCTGGTGTAGGGTGCCCCCTGCACTGCTGGGGAGTGGGGGTGGTGGGAGGACATGGGTGGGGGTGGAGGGTACCCCTGCACTGCTGGGGGTGGGGGTGGTGGGAGACATGGGTGGGGGCCTGGTGGAGGGTGCCCCACAGTGCTGGGGGGTGGCAGTGGTGGGAGGACATGGGTGTGGGCCTGGTGGAGGGTGCCCCTGCACTGCTGGGGGTGGGGGCGGTGGGAGACATGGATGGGGGCCTGGTGGAGGGTGCCCCTGCACTGCTGGCGGGTGGAGGTGGTAGGAGACATGGGTGGGGACCTGCTGGCAGGTGCCCCACAGTGCTGGGGGGTGGGGGTGGTGTGAGACATGAGTTGGACATGGGTGGGGGCCTGGTGGAGGGTGCCCCTGCACTGCTGGGGGGTAGGGGTGGTGGGAGACATGGGTGGGGGCCTGGTAGAGGGTGCCCTTGCATTGCTGGGGGGTGGGGGTGGTGGGAGACATGGGTGGGGGCCTGGTGTAGGGTGCCCCTGCACTGCTGGGGGGTGGGGGGTGGTGGGAGACATGGGTGGGGGCCTGGTGGAGGGTACCCCTGCACTGCTGGGGGGTGGGGGTGGTGGGAGACATGGGTGGGGGCCTGGTGGAGGGTGCCCCCACAGTGCTGGGGGGTGGCGGTGGTGGGAGACATGGGTGGGGGCCTGGTGGAGGGTGCCCCTCCACTGCTGGGGAGTGGGGGCAGTGGGAGACATGGATGGGGGGCCTGGTGGAGGGTGCCCCTGGGAGACATGGGTGGGGGCCTGCTGGCAGGTGCCCCACAGTGCTGGGGGTGGGGGTGGTGTGAGACATGAGTTGGACATGGGTGGGGGCCTTGTGGAGGGTGCCCCTGCACTGCTGGGGGTAGGGGTGGTGGGAGACATGGGTGGGGGCCTGGTAGAGGGTGCCCCTGCATTGCTGGGGGGTGGGGGTGGTGGGAGACATGAGTTGGACATGGGTGGGGGCCTGGTGGTGGATGCCCACAGTGCTGGGGGGTGGGGGTGGTGGGAGACATGGGTGGGGGCCTGGTGGAGGGTGCCCCTGCATGGCTTGGGGGTGGGGGTGGTGGGAGACATGAGTTGGACATGGGTGGGGGCCTGGTGGAGGGTGCCCCACAGTGCTGGGGGGTGGGGGTGGTGGGAGACATGGGTGGGGGCCTGGTGGAGGGTGCCTCTGCACTGCTGGGGGTGGGGTGGTGGGAGACATGGGTGGGGGCCTGGTGGAGGTTGCCCCTGCACTGCTGGGGGCTGTGGGGGTGGGGAACATGAGTTGGACATGGGTGGGGGCATGCTGGCAGGTGCCCCACAGTGCTGGGGGGTGGGGGTGTAGGGGGACATGAGTTGGACATGGGTGGGGGCCTGCTGGCAGGTGCACCACAGTTGTGGGGCTGGGGGTGGTGGGAGACATTATTTGGACATGGGTGGGGGCCTGCTGGCAGGTGCCCCACAGTGCTTGGGGTGGGGGTGCAGGGGGACATGAGTTGGACATGGGTGGGGGCCTGCTGGCAGGTGCCCCACAGTGCTGGGGGTGGGTGGTGGGAGACATGAGTTGGACATGGGTGGGGGCCTGGTGGAGGGTGCCCCACAGTGCTGGGGCTGGGGGTGGTGGGAGACATGGGTGGGGCCTGGTAGAGGGTGCCCGGAGCACTGCTGGGGGGTGAGGGTGCTGGGAGACATGGTGGGGGCCTGGTGGCGGGTTCCCCACTGTGCTGGGGGGTGGGGGTGGTGGGAGACATGGGTGGGGGCCTGTGGAGGGTGCCCCTGCCACTGCTGGGGGTGGAGGGGTGGGGAACATGAGTTGGACATGGGTGGGGGCCTGCTGGCAGGTGCCCCACGGTGCTGGGGGGTGGGGGTGCAGGGGGACATGGGTTGGACATGGGTGGGGGCCTGCTGGCAGGTGCCCCACAGTGCCGGGGGGTGGGGTGGTGGGAGACATGAGTTGGACATGGGTGGGGCCTGCTGCAGGTGCCCCACAGTGCTGGGGTGGGGGTGGTGGGAGGCATGAGTTGGACATGGGTGGGGGCCTGGTGGAGGGTGCCCCTGCACAGCTGGGGGGTGGGGGTGGTGGGAGACATGGGTGGGGGCCTGGTGGAGGGTGCCCCTGTACTGCTGGGGGGTGGGGGCGGTGGGAGACATGGGTGGGGGCCTGGTGGTGGGTGCCCCTGCACTGCTGGGGGGTGGGGGTGGTGGGAGACATGGGTGGGGGCCTGCTGGCAGGTGCCCCACAGTGCTGGGGGGTGGGGGTGGTGGGAGACATGAGTTGGACATGGATGGGGGCCTGGTGGAGGGTGCCCCTGCACTGCTGGGGGGTGGGGGTGGTGGGAGACATGGGTGGGGGCCGGTGTAGGGTGCCCCTGCACTGCTGGGGGGTTGGGGTGGTGGGAGACATGGGTGGGGGCCTGGTGGAGGGTACCCCTGCACTGCTGGGGGGTGGGGGTGGTGGGAGACATGGGTGGGGGCCTGGTGGAGGGTACCCCTGCACTGGCTGGGGGTGGGGGTGGTGGGAGACATGGGTGGGGGCCTGGTGTAGGGTGCCCCTGCACTGCTGGGGAGTGGGGGTGGTGGGGAGACATGGGTGGGGGCCTGGTGGAGGGTACCCCTGCACTGCTGGGGGGGGGGGTGGTGGGAGACATGGGTGGGGGCCTGGTGGAGGGTGCCCCACAGTGCTGGGGAGTGGCAGTGGTGGGAGACATGGGTGTGGGCCTGGTGGAGGGTTCCCCTGCACTGCTGGGGGGTGAGGGTGCTGGGAGACATGGGTGGGGGCCTGGTGGAGGGTTCCCCACTGTGCTGGGGGGTGGGAGCTGTGGGAGACATGGGTGGGGGCCTGGTGGTGGGTGCCCCATGCACTGATGGGGGGTGGGGGTGGTGGGAGACATGGGTGGGGGCCTGCTGGCAGGTGCCCCACAGTGCTGGGGGTTGGGGGTGGTGCGAGACATGAGTTGGACATGGATGGGGGCCTGGTGGAGGGTGCCCCTGCTCTGCTGGGGGGTGGGGGTGGTGGGAGACATGGGTGGGGGCCGGTGTAGGGTGCCCCTGCACTCCTGGGGGGTTGGGGTGGTGGGAGACATGGGTGGGGGCCTGGTGGAGGGTACCCCTGCACTGCTGGGGGGTGGGGGTGGTGGGAGACATGGGTGGGGGCCTGGTGGAGGGTACCCCTGCACTGCTGGGGGTGGGGGTGATGGGAGACATGGGTGGGGGCCTGGTGTAGGGTGCCCCTGCACTGCTGGGAGTGGGGGTGGTGGGAGACATGGGTGGGGGGCCTGGTGGAGGGTACCCCTGCACTGCTGGGGGGTGGGGGTGGTGGGAGACATGGGTGGGGGCCTGGTGGAGGGTGCCCCACAGTGCTGGGGGGTGGCAGTGGTGGGAGACATGGGTGTGGGCCTGGTGGAGGGTGCCCCTGCACTGCTGGGGGTGGGGCGGTGGGAGACATGGATGGGGGCCTGGTGGAGGGTGCCCCTGCACTGCTGGGGGGTGGAGGTGGTAGGAGACATGGGTGGGGACCTGCTGGCAGGTGCCCCACAGTGCTGGGGGGTGGGGGTGGTGTGAGACATGAGTTGGACATGGGTGGGGGCCTGGTGGAGGGTGCCCCTGCACTGCTGGGGGGTAGGGGTGGTGGGAGACATGGGTGGGGGCCTGGTAGAGGGTGCCCTTGCATTGCTGGGGGGTGGGGGTGGTGGGAGACATGGGTGGGGGCCTGGTGGAGGGTACCCCTGCACTGCGGGGGGTGGGGGTGGTGGGAGACATGGGTGGGGGCCTGGTGGAGGGTGCCCCACAGTGCTGGGGGGTGGCGGTGGTGGGAGACATGGGTGGGGCCTGGTGGAGGGTGCCCCTCCACTGCTGGGGGAGTGGGGGCAGTGGGAGACATGGATGGGGGCCTGGTGGAGGGTGCCCCTGCACTGCTGGGGGTGGAGGTGGTAGGAGACATGGGTGGGGGCTGCTGGCAGGTGCCCCACAGTGCTGGGGGGTGGGGGTGGTGTGAGACATGAGTTGGACATGGGTGGGGGCTTGTGGAGGGTGCCCCTGCACTGCTGGGGGTAGGGGTGGTGGGAGACATGGGTGGGGGCCTGGTAGAGGGTGCCCCTGCATTGCTGGGGGGTGGGGGTGGTGGGAGACATGAGTTGGACATGGGTGGGGGCCTGGTGGTGGATGCCCCACAGTGCTGGGGGGTGGGGTGGTGGGAGACATGGGTGGGGGCCTGGTGGAGGGTGCCCCTGCATGGCTGGGGGGTGGGGGTGGTGGGAGACATGGAGTTGGACATGGGTGGGGGCCTGGTGGAGGGTGCCCCACAGTGCTGGGGGGTGGGGGTGGTGGGAGACATGGGTGGGGGCCTGGTGGAGGGTGCTCTGCACTGCTGGGGGTGGGGGTGTGGGAACTTGGGTGGGGGCCTGGTGGAGGTTGCCCCTGCACTGCTGGGGGCTGTGGGGGTGGGGAACATGAGTTGGACATGGGTGGGGCATGCTGGCAGGTGCCCCACAGTCTGGGGGGTGGGGTGTAGGGGGACATGAGTTGGACATGGGTGGGGGCCTGCTGGCAGGTGCACCACAGTTGTGGGGCTGGGGTGGTGGGAGACATTATTTGGACATGGGTGGGGGCCTGCTGGCAGGTGCCCCACAGTGCTTGGGGTTGGGGGTGCAGGGGACATGAGTTGGACATGGGTGGGGGCCTGCTGGCAGGTGCCCCACAGTGCTGGGGGTGGGGTGGTGGGAGACATGAGTTGGACATGGGTGGGGCCTGGTGGAGGGTGCCCCACAGTGCTGGGGCTGGGGGTGGTGGGAGACATGGGTGGGGGCCTGGTAGAGGGTGCCCGAGCACTGCTGGGGGGTGAGGGTGCTGGGAGACATGGGTGGGGGCCTGGTGGCGGGTTCCCCACTGTGCTGGGGGGTGGGGGTGGTGGGAGACATGGGTGGGGGCCTGGTGGAGGGTGCCCCTGCACTGCTGGGGGGTGGGAGGGTGGGGAACATGAGTTGGACATGGGTGGGGCCTGCTGGGCAGGTGCCCCACGGTGCTGGGGGGTGGGGGTGCAGGGGGACATGGGTTGGACATGGGTGGGGGCCTGCTGGCAGGTGCCCCACAGTGCCGGGGGGTGGGGGTGGTGGGAGACATGAGTTGGACATGGGTGGGGGCCTGCTGCAGGTGCCCCACAGTGCTGGGGTGGGGTGGTGGGAGGCATGAGTTGGACATGGGTGGGGCCTGGTGGAGGGTGCCCCTGCACAGCTGGGGGGTGGGGGTGGTGGGAGACATGGGTGGGGGCCTGGTGGAGGGTGCCCCTGCACTGCTGGGGGGTGGGGGCGGTGGGAGACATGGGTGGGGGCCTGGTGGTGGGTGCCCCTGCACTGCTGGGGGGTGGGGGTGGTGGGAGACATGGGTGGGGGCCTGCTGGCAGGTGCCCCACATTGCTGGGGGGTGGGGGTGGTGGGAGACATGAGTTGGACATGGATGGGGGCCTGGTGGAGGGTGCCCCTGCACTGCTGGGGGGTGGGGGTGGTGGGAGACATGGGGGGGGCCGGTGTAGGGTGCCCCTGCACTGCTGGGGGTTGGGGTGGTGGGAGACATGGGTGGGGGCCTGGTGGAGGGTACCCCTGCACTGCTGGGGGGTGGGGGTGGTGGGAGACATGGGTGGGGCCTGGTGGAGGGTACCCCTGCACTGCTGGGGGTGGGGGTGGTGGGAGACATGGGTGGGGGCCTGGTGTAGGGTGCCCCTGCACTGCTGGGGAGTGGGGGTGGTGGGAGACATGGGTGGGGGCCTGGTGGAGGGTACCCCTGCACTGCTGGGGGGTGGGGGTGGTGGGAGACATGGGTGGGGGCCTGGTGGAGGGTGCCCCACAGTGCTGGGGAGTGGCAGTGGTGGGAGACATGGGTGTGGGCCTGGTGGAGGGTTCCCCTGCACTGCTGGGGGGTGGGGGCGGTGGGAGACATGGATGGGGGCCTGGTGGAGGGTGCCCCTGCACTGCTGGGGGGTGGAGGCGGTAGGAGACATGGGTGGGGACCTGCTGGCAGGTGCCCCACAGTGCTGGGGGGTGGGGGTGGTGTGAGACATGAATTGGACATGGGTGGGGGCCTGGTGGAGGGTGCCCCTGCACTGCTGGGGGGTAGGGGTGGTGGGAGACATGGGTGGGGGCCTGGTAGAGGGTGCCCTTGCATTGCTGGGGGGTGGGGGTGGTGGGAGACATGGGTGGGGGCCTGGTGTAGGGTGCCCCTGCACTGCTGGGGGGTGGGGGTGGTGGGAGACATGGGTGGGGACCTGGTGGAGGGTACCCCTGCACTGCTGGGGGGTGGGGGTGGTGGGAGACATGGGTGGGGGCATGGTGGAGGGTGCCCCACAGTGCTGGGGGGTGGCGGTGGTGGGAGACATGGGTGGGGGCCTGGTGGAGGGTGCCCCTGCACTGCTGGGGAGGGGGGGCAGTGGGAGACATGGATGGGGGCCTGGTGGAGGGTGCCCTGCACTGCTGGGGGTGGAGGTGGTAGTTGACATGGGTGGGGGCCTGCTGGCAGGTGCCCCACAGTGCTGGGGGGTGGGGGTGGTGTGAGACATGAGTTGGACATGGGTGGGGGCCTTGTGGAGGGTGCCCCTGCACTGCTGGGGGGTAAGGGTGGTGGGAGACATGGGTGGGGCCCTGGTAGAGGGTGCCCCTGCATTGCTGGGGGTTGGGGTGGTGGGAGACATGAGTTGGACATGGGTGGGGCCTGGTGGAGAATGCCCACAGTGCTGGGGGGTGGGGGTGGTGGGAGACATGGGTGGGGGCCTGGTGGAGGGTGCCCCACAGTGCTGGGGGGTGGGGCTGGTGGGAGACATGGGTGGGGGCCTGGTGGAAGATGCCCCTGCACTGCTGGCGGGTGGGGGGTTGGGAAACATGAGTTGGACATGGGTGGGGGCCTGCTGGCATGTGCCCCACAGTGCTGGGGGTGGGGGTGCAGGGGGACATGAGTTGGACATGGGTGGGGGCCTGCTGGCAGGTGCCCCACAGTGCTGGGGGGGTGGGGAGACATGAGTTGGACATGGGTGGGGGCCTCGTGGAGGGTGCCCCTGCACTGCTAGGGGGGTGGGAGTGGTGGGAGACATGAGTGGGTGACTGGTGGAGGGTGCCCCTGCACTGCTGGGGCCTGGGGGTGGTTGGAGACATGGGTGGGGGCCTGGTGGAGGGTGCCCCTACACTGCTGGGGATGGGGGTGGTGGGAGACATGGGTGGGGGCCTGGTGGAGGGTGCCCCATAGTGCTGGGGGGTGGGGGTGGTGGGAGACATGAGTTGGACATGGGTGGGGGCCTGCTGGCAGGTGCCCCACAGTGCTGGGGGGCTGGGGGTGGTGGGAGACATGAGTTGGAAATGGGTGGGGGCCTGGTGGTGGGTGCCCCTGCACTGCTGGGGGGTGGGGGTGGTGGGAGATACGGGTGGGGGCCTGGTGGAGGGTTCCCCTTCACTACTGGGGGGTGGGGGTGGTGGGAGACATGGGTGGGGGCCTGGTGGAGGGTGCCCTACAGTGCTGGGGGGTGGGGGTGGTGGGAGACATGGGTGGAGGCCTAGTGGAGGGTGCCCCTGCACTGCTTGGGGCGTGGGGGTGGTGGGAGATATGGGTGGGGGCCTGGTGGAGTGTGCCCCTGCACTGCTGGGGGTGGGGGTGGTGGGAGACATGGGTGGGGCCTGCTGGCAGGTGCCCCACAGTGCTGGGGGTGGGGGTAGTGGGAGACATGAGTTGGACATGGGTGGGCCTGGTGGAGGGTGCCCCTGCACTGCTGGGGGTGGAGGTGGTGGTCGACATGGGTGGGGGCCCTGGTAGAGGGTGCCCCTGCACTGCTGGGGGGTGGGGGTGGTGGGAGACATGGGTGGGGGCCTGGTGGAGGGTGCCCCTGCATTGCTGGGGGGTGGGGTGGTGGGAGACATGAGTGGGGCCTGGTGTAGGGTGCCCCACAGTGCTGGGGGGTGGGGGTGGTGGGAGACATGGGTGGGGCCTGGTGGAGGGTGCCCCTGCACTGCTGGGGATGGGGGTGGTGGGAGACATGGGTGAGGCCTGGTGGAGGGTGCCCCATAGTGCTGGGGGGTGGGGGTGGTGGAGACATGAGTTGGACATGGGTGGGGGCCTGCTGGCAGGTGCCCCACAGTGCTGGGGGGCTGGGGGTGGTGGGAGACATGAGTTGGAAATGGGTGGGGGCCTAGGTGGTGGGTGCCC